>NC_141691.1:1772265142-1772865142 GCF_964263255.1 Lissotriton vulgaris
CAGGAACCCCATATCAATACCAAGAGAGTCACTTCTCGCGCCCAAGGTGGTTTTTATATCCAGTATTGCTGCTAGTAGTTCAACAAAGCGATGAGAGTGATCATTGTGGTTCCCCTGGACGGAAAGTTGCTGGGGGCCCGCTCCCCGCGGTCCATGAACACCGTCTCCGTAGGTTCTGCATGAGGCTTGTCCGCTCTGGGTTTGCTCATTATAGCATCCACAAAACAACACGGACTAGTGGCCAAAGTATAAAGACACACCCAGAGGTCAGGATTAGCAGAGTACTGAGGCGTACGATAAGGTACGTATGCTGCACTGTCTGAGTTCAAGGTGCTCTTTGGCGCGGGATACCGCTGCTCAACCCCTCACAGTCGCACATTGTCCCCGGTGCCCAGTGCAACCCGGCATCAGCGACTACGCCAGAGCCCAAGGGCCACACCAGACTCCCCCAGCTCTGCACTCGCTGCAGGTATCAGTGCTCTTAGGATCCTCTCATTCTCCAGCCTGCCGATCATAAAGGGGCACGCCAAGCTTCGCCAGAAGGCACAATCCACCAGCAGCAGGGCATCCCACTGTTCACCCCGTGGGTCCACAGCTGAAGCTCAGGGGTGCAGATAGGAGTCCAATCACTTTAGGGGGCAGCGCACAGCCAGACGGCCGGCCCCAGCCACCCCAAGAGTCACCGCAGGCCAGGCAAACCCCTCAAATCACGTTCGCCGCAGGCAGTCCAATGCACGCAGGGCAGGTAACTCAGCCACAGTCCACTCCACACCCACTGGTCGTGGAGGATTTAGGAAGAGAGGGTGCAACTACTGTGCATCTGCTAGGCTCCCCAGGCACTGGCCCATCCAAGACAAGCCTGCCGATCCAAAATGGCTGATCCAGGCGCGTCTCCCACCACGGCCGATGTTCGCGGGAACCCTCGGGTTTCACACTCCAGGCTCAGCTCCATGAGCCCCAGGTCTACAGCGGGGAGTGGGCGCACACACCTCGCTGCACTGTGCGTCCCACGCCGAATCACCTCAGCTCTGCAGGAGCACTCTGGGCCGCAGGAACACGCCCCATTGCAGAGTTGGAGACCGGGACTCACCGCCTCCTCACGGGACCCCGGAGAGGGCCAGTATTTGCAGGATTGGATGCCAGTCACCTTCTGCGCCAGGTCCACTGCAGGATATTTGGTCAGGTAAGTACGAAAAAGGATAATTTCGGTGGATACAGAGCGGAGCTCAGGACTCTAGCCTCCATCTTAGCCATGCCCGAGTTGTCTCAATTACTTATACACCATAATGTTATTGTAAAATGCTTAACACTTGTTCCTCTAGTAATGCCTGACTGCTCTTTGCCACACTACTAGGACTGAACTAAGGATTACTGTTATTGAATCCAAGGATCATCTCTGTGTATTGTGAAAATATTTCATGGTAATGCCTCCCAGCCATACCACATAATAGGCCAATAATTTTCAAGTGCAGAGAGATCATTTCAGACTCCAGTGGCAGATAACATTTTGTCTGATACCACTAACTCTTATCACCCTCTATGTACCGAAAGTTCACTCTCTGGCACTTATAGACGAACCCCTTGACCGTTGCATTCAAACAAATTTTGGAGAGGGTTACTTTACCTTTGTTCTGAATTTCGCACCTGACTGATCCCGCTGTTTCTCTAGCTTGGTGAGTTTAGCCAGCAAGTCCCTGTTCTGTGATATGGAGGATTTGGAACTGGTGGAGTGCGGAGAATGCAAAATGATCAAGAAAATGTGCTTTTGTTTTACTCCATAGTGAATAATGCATTGTCCGGCTGAGATCTCTGGCTCAGCGCCAGACACATAATACCCTGGATATCTGAGAACTCTCCATACCAAGACCATGGATGGACCCCTCCCCGTTTATTATTGTGCTGGATTTATGCGCCAGAAGGTTCCTCCTGAGGCATTGAAATACAGGGCTTTTAAACATGGGATTGATATCCTAATACGACACTGTGGAAGACTTGTAAAGTGGTTATCATGAGCATTAGCATCTCGAAGCAGTTAGGAGTGCTGTGGTCACTTCCTCAGCAACTCGACAGAAGGGCGGAAATGAGAGGACCTGGAGAGGCGCTATGCTGCTGAGAGGTTGTTGACGAACTTAACCGCACTCTATTATAGCTTTGAGATATGACAGAACGCAATATGCTCAATTTAGGTAAGGGGCTAAAGTCCCCTTACCTAAGAATAGATGAGTGGCAGGGTAGAACCTTGGGGTGGCTCCTCCTTGAACCAGTTGACCCAAATTTGGTTATTTCCATTCACAATTATGTGTTGGGAAATGATGCTAAGTAATGAAAGTACATTGGACAAATTCCCCAGATACGACAAGGACCTTTGTGCTGCATAACCTAGCATCACTCCTCTTCAGAGCTCTCTGTATGTGAATGAAACTGGAGGAGACGGCGTTGGGGTTTCATACACAGTACAGGAGATCGCTACATGATTTGACGAGTACACTGAAGAGGAAGCGTTGTGCTATTGGATCTACCTATCTATATATTTTGTTCCCCACGCCTGTCAATCGTGTGAGTTGGAATTATCACCATACGACAATAAGCTCTATTGAAGACAGTGAAGCCTTGAAAAAGTCGCATGTACATATAAACGGAGGTGACGAAACACGTGTTGGCTGTTGATCTGGATTACTAAACTGCGTATGAAGAGTCTACAATATAAAAAATAAAGAATGAAGACACTACTATGATATGTGTATACATTTGTGCTAACACACTATTGCTACTGCTGTATGAATTTGATTTGACGTGTGCTAAGGAAATGAACGTACTAGGAGCTGCAGCTTGGGCAGCAGGATTTGGGGAGGTAGGTGGTTCTCTCCAACTTTTAGCACCATACCAATATAGATAGGGTGAGATACGCTTAGTGAACTTACCCTGTGGGCGCCAATATCCTATACAAACCCACCCTCTCTTTTTGTATCTGAATGAAACTGGATGGCCTGAAAAGACATGGAATATTGACAAGTTTGTGTTCAGCCAAATAACAGTAATTAGTGCACCAATTATGCACTGGAAATGGAAAAGCCCCTTGATTGGATGGCCTAATGGTCGGTTTTTATCAAATGTATACCGAATTGCTGTGCAAGCATTTGTTGGCAATGTATCCTGAAACATTAGAGACTGGGGTGCTTCAATAAAGAAGCAGTTATCATCACTTAACATTTAAATATAGAGGCGTCAAACAAACAGAACACATGCTCCCCTAATCTTGATAGTAAAATATTGGTGCAAGTGATTGCTAATCAATTTACTCCACTAGTGAAGAGACTGGTGCTCTCAGATCAGACTGGTTTATACCTTGCAGAGTTGTACTTTACAAAATATGCACATACTTTTCTGTTATCCATCGGATAACCCATGCATTTCCTGCTGACTGTTTCTTGATCCCAAGAAGGCATTTGCCTCCCAGAATTTTTTTTTTTAAACTATACTGTGTAAACTAGGCATGGATGCCTGCATGCTAAGGCCTATTGATCTACTGTACTTCACATCCACAAATACAGTTAGAGTAAATCGACTACGTCTCCCAACCCTTTGAGATCTACAAAGGAACAATGCAAGGTTGACCACACTTGTGCCCCTCTTCTTGCCTTCGCAATGGAGCCATTGGCCTGTAGGATTTGGGAATTCCATTTGTTTCGAGGAATAGCCTTTAATGCTAGGTGACTAATGCTATCTATGTAAGCAGGCAATATTCTTTGGTTTGTTAAACACCCAGAAACTAGTCAACCACTGATCTTTATTTTTTATTTATTTTATTATAAATATTTATTATTATACAAAGAAAAGGCCATTGTCTCTACAACATAAGCAAAATAGTGGCGCAGGAGCGTTACTTCCACAGGCATCCCTCCGTTACTTTTTTAATCATACCAGCTCCACAAAGAATAAAGGGATTCCCAGGAGTTCCGAGGTATTTTTACTGTAGAGACCAAGAAGGAAATTAGCTAACGTGCTCCCTGGAATATGGTTGAAAACATCATGGTTTCTAGGGACCAGTATGAGATCCGATGATGAAGCATGACACCAATACAGTGTGTGAGGATCTGACAAACAAACAAAAAAGGTTGTGGACTTGTGACAACTAATAGTCTGTTTTTCTCTTAGGATACCTTGTTGTGATATTTGGACCCTCTGGATCCATCCCCGGATCTTAACTAACTCCAATCCCTTGCCCCAAGACCCTTGCCGGAGTTTAGTCCCTTAATGCTGTTTCTAGCGTCACTAATGGCACATAAGGAGACTATTGTTCTGTGCAACTTTGAGACTGCGCTGCATCAGCCCTGTCGGAGTCAGATACTGGCACTACCCGGGATACAGCAGCCATCAGGTTCAGACACAGTTCCCCTGTCTTTCGGCACTCAGTTTGAGGACGAGGCTGAGTTTGTGGCACTTGATCCCACTGATGGCATTGCTCATTCTTTCCCTGAGGAGAACTGGTATGAGGGGTTGAGTGATGCCAGTGGGCTTGACACCTGCCTAGGATCAGGGTTGGTTTTTCCTCCTCGTCCTACCACAGGGGAGACTTTGTTGTTCATGATGGTCATGAGAATGGTAGCTGAGGCCTTCACGGATGTCCACCTAAGAACTTGGCTCATACCCTGTTCATTCCTCACCAAGCACCCCGCCCGAGAAATTGGTGGGTCAGGCTTCAGCAGCCAGAGTCAATTTAGGGGCTTTTCCCACTGTGACCCACGGTTCGGAAGTCCAAAAGATTGGACACATTTGGATGAAGATTTTCTCTTTCACCAGCCTGGCATTGCATGTAGTTAATACGGCTTGCTTTCTGGGCCACTACTCCCACGCTCTGTGGCACCGGTGCTACCCATGGTTTCTGAGAAAGTCCGGGTCATAAGGAATGGGTTGGACAGCACTGAGTCCATTAGTGGAGTAATGGGCTCCACAGTGGCTCTTAGAGTCCATGCTTGGTTGTGGTCCATTTCCTTTTAGAAGGGATGATCAGGCGAGCCTCATAGACAGACCCTTCAATGACTTTTCTTTCCACAGAACGATGGAGGTCTCTGAGCTATTCTAGACCTGTGCTCTCTCAAAGCATCCTGAGATAAGACAGGTTCACGAGCCTCACTCTTGCCCAGGTCCTGTCTGCCCTATATCCTGGGGACTGAATAGTAGCAGGATGCTTATTCTCAGGTCCGCAGACCTTACCTGAGGTTCACAGTTGGCCTGGAGCATTTCCATTTTGCTGTGCTCCTCTTTGGTCTCACCAGTGCCTGTCGGGTGTTCACTAATGTGTCAGCAGTGGTTACTGCTTATCTGTGGAGGTCAGGGTCCCAGTTTTCCCATAAATTAACGACTGGCTGTTAAAGGCGGGCATGCTCCTCTCACAAGCTTGGACATTGAGTGGCGGCAGCTGAGCCTTTTCAATCTTCCTCCCGAGGTTGTTGATGTTATTCTGGCAGTCAGGCATCTCAACAACAAAATCTGTATATGCCTGCCATTGGGAGAAGTTTGTTACTTGGTGTTCAGACAACCATATTGACCCACGTCATTGTCTGTGATGTTACAGTTTGTGTTATTTTTGGGCCAGCCAGGCTTAATTCGAGGCACTGTTAAGTGGTATTTGTCAGCTATGCTGGTGTTTCTGCAGGCGATTACCAGATCAGCCCTCCATATTCAAGTAACCTGTTTTGGCTCATTTTTTGAAAGGTTTATAGCACGTTTTCGCCTTCTTCCTTCATCATGCCCAATGTAATCTAAATTTGTTTTTGACCAGTCTGATGTGTTCTCCCTATGAATTCATGTCTACTTGTCCTCTCGGGATTTTGAGTCTTAAGGCGGTCTTCTTAGTGGCCATTGGATCAGCCCGAAGGTTGAGCCATCTTCAGGCCCTTTCGGTTCACCCACCGTATACTACCTTCAACCAAAACAAACTGGTTCTATGTAAGCGTACCTAATTTCTGCCTAAGTTGGTGACCGCATTTCACATCAGTCAGACAATCCCCCTTCTGATATTATTTTCTCCCCTTCACCCCTATTAAGAGGTACCAAGGAACACAGACTGGATGAGCAGCTTTTCATTGGATTCACAGGCGCAAGGAAGGGCAAGGCTATGTAGAAAATTACCATCTGTTGATGGATTGTACTCTGCAATAAAACCTGCTGCGTAGTCCCAAAGAAGCAACCTCCAGAAGACTTGAGACCTCATACCACTAGAGCCAAGGCTGTGACTACTGTGTTAGCACGGGGGTGCCTGTCCTTGACATCTGTCAGGCGGCTCCGTGGGCATTGCTCCATGCATTCACAAAGCACTATTGCCTGGACAGTCAGGTCCATTGAGAGGGCCATTTTGCCTGTGCAGTCCTGCATGACTTTGTGGTTTAAAACAGTTCACAGCCCCTCCTCCAGAGAGGCTATTGTGTGGATCTAATCTGGTATAACAAATCTGCGATTAGAAGTGTCTTCCAGAAGATAAAGTTACTTACCAGGAACACTTTTTTCTGGTAGAGACTTTAACCACAGATTCCTCACCAACCCTCTCTTTATCCCGGCTCTGTCAGCTTAAAGTATCTCTCCTTGTAGGTTCTCTTTAGCTTAGCTACAGCCCACTGGCCGCAATCATTCTGACGTTGCTCTGCGTCTGCCGACGTGGAATGTATGACGAAAGAAACTGATTTGCGTACACTGGAGTGACGCCAATATAGGCATCGCACATATCATCCGGTGTAGACCACATTGATGTGGAGCCATCAGCGCCACCTACCGGCACACATAGGCATGACCCAAGATTTTCCGTCTCTAGTCTGATGCTTGGAGAATATTTTAAGGTAAGGAATCTGAGGTTGGATACGGTCTGGTGCTGGTCCGACCATTTTATAGGGGTGATGGATTCGATGTAACGGAACTCCTTCCTTGGATATTATGAAACCCAGTGTGTGTTGGTTCTGTGCATACTTACACTAGGGTATGATCAGTGAGGAATGTTTTTTTAGGGTGTAAACTTGCAGGTCATCCTCGTTGTTCCAGTGGCGGTTGAAATCCCTTAGAAAGATCGCATGTGGATTTAGTAAGGACTGTACTGTCATTGTTTCCTTTATTTTGTTCGAGGAAATCCTCGTTATTTCCTGGTGGGTGGTATATGATGTGTCGTTTTGCTAGTGACCTGTTTGCTGTGAGAAATTAAGCTACCATACATTCAAAAGAAGGCAAATATTCTACAGGGAATGGATGAATATGCCTCAATTACTTACCGGTAATTGCATTACTCTGAGTCCTACTCCCTCGCTTCCCTTACTTACGCAATGAGGCATCCCTGCCTCACCAGACACCCATACCCACGTGATTTATCACGTGGGGACTATAAGAAGCCCCCAGCCCCCACACACCTCCTGTAATACCACATAGACCGAAACCATACCAAAAGGTTGGCCTGGACAATCAGGGAGGGAGGGAGGGATGTAAGTTAGGGAAGCGAGGGAGTAGGACTCAGAGTAATGCAATTACCAGTAAGTAATTGAGGCATTACCTCATCGTCCCTTCCTCGCTTCCCTTCCTTACGCAATGAGATGTACAAAGCCCTGCAGGACAACCAAAGAAGGTATGCAAAAACAGGCTTATTAAAAAAACACAGAAAACAAGGAAAAAACCACTATACAGGAACCATAGTGGAAAGAATCCTGCGTCCAAAGACATCAGCACAGTCAACATCCTGGCCAATCCTGTAATGAGAGGCAAAGGTCAACGGTGAAGCCCAGGTGGCAGTCCGGCAAACCTCAGAAATGGAAGCCCCTTGGACCTCCGCACAGGACGCAGCCATGGACCGAGTGGAACAACCCCGAACCCCCAAAGGAGAAAGGTGCCCTGCCTCCTTGTACGCCAAAGAAATCAGAGACCAAACCCAACGACTCAAGGAAGGAGTAGAAGGACGCAAACCCTGATACACAGGCCCAAATATAACAAAATGGGAATCCGAGAGACGGAAAGGAGTGACCCGGTTCAAAAAGACCAGTAGAGCCCTCCGAACATCCGAAGAGTGCAGCCGCACCACAGGCTCCGAGGAAGGGGAATCAAAAAAGGAAGGAAGGACCAACTCCTGATCCCTGTGGAACCGAGGATCCACCCTAGGACAAAAGGAAAGAATCGGCCGCAACACGATGCTGTCCTCAAAAACTCGACAAAAAGGGCGTTTGGAAGAAAGAGCACCCAGTTCACCCAGGCGGCGAGCAGAGGAAATGACCACCAAAAAGAAAGTCGAGAAGGACAAAAGGCGCAGATCCACAGAAAGTAAGGGCTCAAAGAGAGGGGACATCAAAGCGTCCAAGACAAGAGACAGATCCCAGGTGGGAAAATGCTGCCGAGGGGCAGAAAGAACAGTACCCAACCCCTTAAAAAGGCGACCAACCAACCCCTCAGAATCCGAGAGATTGCCCCAAGAGCTTTGAAATGCCTTAAACGCAGCCCATTGCAAACGAAGGGAAGAAACCTACAAGCCCAAGGCAGCATCATCCTGGAGAAACAGCATCACCTCAAACAAAGAAGAGGAAGAAGGGCCCAAAGCCTTGACAAGACACTACCGACTGATGGAACGCCAGTGCCGCAGGGAAGACTTGCTGGTCGACCCGCACCTAGCTGCCTGCAGAGCAGAGGGCAAGCCAGCCGGAACCCCTTGACGCAGCAGACCTAAGCGCTCAACCTCCAAGCCGCCAAGAGCATCCGGGCCAGAACATCCTGTTGCAATACCGGGAAGATCAAAGGGGGTAGAGACAGAGGTAGCAACCACTCCACCCCCGTCCACATCTCCACCAGGAGAGGAAACCAGGAGGCTCTAGGCCAAGCCGGGGCCACCAGAATCACAGAAGCCCCTAAGGAGAGGACCCGCAGCAGGAAGCAGAGAAGAAGGGGGAAAGGAGGAAAGGCATACAGAAGCCCGCGGGGCCAAGGGCAGGAGAGAGCATCCACCGCCCAGGCCGACCCCTCCCGACTGCGGGACACAAACCGGGCCACCATGGCCTCGCCCACTCCGCAAAGAGGACCACCACCAGAACACCCTAACGTATCGTCAGAACCACAAACAACTCCCGACGGAGACAGAAATCCACAGAGGATGGAATGGCCCTGCTGAGGGCATCTGCAAGGGAATAGGACACCCCCCTGAATATGGATTGCTGAGAGCGCCAAAAGATGAGATTCCGCCCAAACAAACAACCGGCTCGCCACTAGTGCCAGAGAGTAGGACCTGGTCCCCCCTGCCCGTTCACTCAAGCCATGGCAGTGACGTTGTACGTCCTGACCAGAACAACGGAACCCTGCAGAAACCGGAAGAAGGCCAACGGAGCCAAACGGATTGCCGACGACATCCTGCCCTGAGAGGCTGGCATCCGCGGTAACCGGAGCCGGAGGAGAGAGAGAAACCCTTCAGCAGATGACCCCGAACCAGCCACCAACCAAGAGCCATCCTGATGTGAGGGGATACCGGGATCAGAAGAGAGGGGGAGACAGCGGGGAGACCAATGCGCCAGAACATGAGCCATCAAAGTGTGCAAATGAAACCTGGCCCACGGAACCAAGAAAACCGTGGCTGCCATATCCCCCGAACCTGGAGCCAACGAGCAGCCACCTGAACCGGGCCGGACAGAAGAGACAGGATGTGAGAATGAATCTTGTCCACCCGAGCCTCGGGCAGAGTAACAACCCCCAAATCAGTCCGAAACCGAGCCCCAATGAAGAGACTATCTTGGGACGGAACAAGGAATGACTTTCCCACATTGATAAGAAAGCTGTGCACCCTCAAAATGGCCAGAACCACCTCCACGTGACTGATAGCCAACCGGAACGAGGGAGCATGAATCAACCAATCGTCCAGATAAGGATGAAGAAACATCCCCTGATAGTGGACCAGGGCCACCCCTGGAGCCAAAAGCTTGGTGAAGACTCGAGGAGCGGACTTCAGCTCGAAAGGTAAAACTGGAAGTGGGAGTCGCCAACCGCAAAACGCAGAACCTGCTGATGAGCCTGAGCCACTGGAACATGAAGGTAGGCGTCCTGCAAATCGATAGACCCCATGAAGTCCTGGACCCCCACCAACGGAATGATGGACTGCAAGGTCACCATCTTGAAGTGAACGGTCCAAACCGAACGATTCACCCTCATGAGGTCCAGAACCGTCAGGAAACCCCCTGTCACCTTCTGGATCAGAAACAAAATAGAATACCATCCCTGACCCCGCTGCGCCAGAGGGACCGGAACGATTGCCTTCTTCGACAGAAGATCCCGAACTCCCTCCAGAAGAGACTCCCGCTTGGCCGGAGACCTGGGGATAGGAGTACCGATGGAGCCGCAGTTGGGTGGAACGGGGACAAAGTCGACAAGATAACCTCTCCTCAGCGCCAGGAAACCAATCAGTGGCAGTGCGCTTAATAAATTATTTTTAACATAACTAAAATAACATGATAATAGTCAATGCCCAGAGATCTCTTACATCCAGCCGCCAAGCCACCAGGAAAGACAACAGTCTCCCGCCCACAGGACTCGCGGCTGAAACGCTGTCGACGACAGGACTTCCTCTTAAAGGCATCCGCCGGAGTCATGGGACCAGCCAAGGTAGCAGACTTCCTGGGCTGGAACTTGCGCTGAGGGGCCAAAAGTTTCTAGAGGACTGCCGGGAAGATTGGAAGGAAGAAGCGGAGGAAGGAGCCGGATTCCAGAAATGGTGAGAACCAGAGGCAGACTCCCTGTTCTAGCAAGGCAGAGCATGCTTACGAACCCTGAAGACCGTAGTGAACATACTGTCCAGCAATTCACCAAAAAGCATCTTGCCATCATAGGGAATATCAAGGAGCGAGGACTACTCCGAAGAATGAGCCATCCAGTCAAGCATACACAAAGACCCACAAGCCAAAACCAAGGAGCTAGAGGCCAAGGCCGAAGACCGAAGCACATCCGAAGAGACGTCAGCCAAGTGTTCAGCCTGCTGCCCCACGTGGACAAGCAAGCCAGAGCAGGCTGACCCTTCCTGAATAGCCGTGGCCAGCTACCCAAAGTCAGACACCAAGGATTGTGCGGCATAAGCAGAGTAAACGCCAGCTCGCAAAGACATGTCACCAGCAGAAAATGCCTTATTCAGCGCTCCATCCACCTTCGCATCCACAACATCAGCAGGAGAACAAACACCCAGATTGACAGACGTACAACCAAAAAGAGTGGCCAACATGGCATTCACCTCGACAGAGTGAGGAAGAGAGACCACCCCCTCCTCCAGGGAACTAAGTATCTGCAAAAAGCGAGGAACTGAGGAGCGCTCCAGATCCCGCCACTCCCCCGAAAGGAAGCCCTTGAAGCGACCATGAAAGGGCACAGCGAGCACCCGAGCCTAACATACTGCGTAAAGAAGTCATCTGACCCCACGGGAGCAGAGAAAGGTGAAAACCCCAAGTCCTCCCCAATGCGAACTCTCTGGGGCTTTTGTTCTCTTACCTGCCGGTCCCCATTTAGCTGACGCTGGTCGTCCTGTTGCCCTCTCATCCTCCCGCCGCCGCATACAATCCCCGCGGTCGCCCACGCCAATTCCCGCGCCCGGAGGCGAGAGGAGGACTACGCCCCCAGGCTGCCTAGCAGCTGAAGCCGCCCACGACAATTCCTGCGCCCGGAGGCCCTTTAAATTGTGATCACCCCCGGTGGAGCGGATGGTGCTGCAAACTCTCTGGGGCTTTTGTTCTCTTTCCTGCCAGTCCATGCTGGGTCATTTTGCTGACGCTGGTCGTCCCGTTGCCCTCTCGTCCTCCCGCCGTCGCATAACTTCCCCGCGGCCACCGAGAGGACTACGCCCCCCAGGCTGCCTAGCGGCTGAAGCCGCCCACAACAATTCCCGCGCCCGGAGGCGCTTTAAATTGTGATCACCCCCGGTGGAGCGGGTGGTGCTGCGAACTCTCTGGGGCTTTTGTTCTCTTTCCTGCCGGTCCATGCTGGGTCATTTTGCTGACGCTGGCCGTCCAGTTGCCCTCTCGTCCTCCTGCCGCTGCATACAATCCCCGCGACCGCCGAGAGGACGACTACGCCCCCCAGGCTGCCTAGCGACTGAAGCCGCCCACGACAATTCCCGCGCCCAGATGCGCTTTATATTGTGATCAACCCCCGCGTCGCGGGAACGCGTGCGGGACATGCCGCCATAAGTGTAGCAGGGTATGCTCAGACGTGAGTCCCTTGCTCACTTTGCCACTGGATTCAAGCAAGCCGGGCTGAAGATGGCTGGAACGCCAGAAACCGGTCCTCGGAAGCTTGTTTCCGGTCCAGGGAAGACATGGCTTGGCAGTTCGGTCTGGACTGTTCCCATGAGGCACAGGGTCAGACTGATTTGCATATGGCCATGTCTGAACTGGGGTGGAAGAGTGGGCTAAAGAACGGTGATGGATTAAACCCAGATCTGTTGACTGGGTGTGAGTGTTTGATTGATTCAGAAGCTCTGAGCACAACTGGGTATCTAAAATCTTGCAAGGTGTGTAGTGTTATTGAGAGACCATGACCTCCAAGCATAGCAGGGCACGGATGAAATCAGGGGTTGGGGGTAGTTTTACTGGTACCATGGATGCCTTCTTGGTTAGAGCAGGCAATATGCTACAGCAGGAGATAGTGCTAACTGAGAATAGGCTCTCATTGGGAATTTATGCTGCCCAAAAAAGATCTTCTATGGGCAACATCCAACATGTCGAGTCCCCGGAATCCACAGCCCTACCGTTAATTGATGTTGACATCTTAGATAATTCACAGGGGGCGACGGGAGGCATTGCCCTAAGCCCAATAATTGAAGTAAGGGCTGGGCTTCATAAATCATCTGTGGAACGCATCACTGACGAGCAAACATTGTTCCCATGGTCGCTCACGATAAGAGTGTAATACCCCCAAATTGTCTATTAACGTGGAGTGGCTCTAACGAGATCCCTCCCGAAACCAACACACATGTTATCTCCAATGTAAGGGAAGCTCCAGATACTCGATCAACCAGGCCAAAAAGGCCAGCCAGTGAAAGCATTGGAATAAATAGAAGGAGAGCTGAGCATTTGGCAAATCGCACAAGGGGTGGGCCAGCAACGAGGTCGCAAAACAAGATTAAAGGGAAAAGCAAAGCCAATAAAGCTAAAAGGACAAGTATATTCGATTCTAGGGATGAGCGTGAGGAAATGGTTAATTCCATTATCAGCGACACAGGGGAACCAGGAGGCTCTCAGACTTTCTGGGAGCGCATGGAGTCTATGATATTCTCGTCTCTAGCTCCTTTTTGGTCTATGTTAGAAGTTTTGGAGAACAAGATTAGTAGCTTAGCCAAAGAGTTCAAAGAAGGATCAATACTATATAAAGAAAAAGAGAGGGGAGCAGGCACATTTGCTATGGCTACAGGGAATCTGCTCGAGAGTTGGACCACGGTTATGCAGTCTAATATTATGACCACAAACCCTCTTCCCTCTAAGATTGTTAGTAAAGTTATTTCAAAAGTACCAGTGCCAGAAAGGACTGTCCCTCCAAGTAGCCCAGTTAGTCGACCACAGCAGAGTAATGCTCAGCACGCAGTTGTGATGCAAACGCAACCTATGAATAATCCAGTCGGTTTTTAAAAAGTGCTTCATCGTGGAGCAGATAATCAAAAGCAAGCCTGTGGGTTTAAACCAGCAGTAGATGTCATAGATTTACCCCCAGAGAAACCAGAAAAAGGCTTGGGTCTGTATACTAACTGGCCTAGACCACTATCAAGTACATCAACAACACAAATGGCCCGGTAGACTGTTTGTATAAACTTAATTAAACGCCACTTACCCAATTGATCTAAGCCGACACACTTTTCATTAAGTATTTTTACTTGCTTAGTTTTTCATTTTTACAAAAACATTCATATATGTCTGAAATTCGACACCATCTCAATAGCAAAATTCACATATAATGCAATATTCACACCACAAATTTTTACAGACACTCTAAATGGAACATATTTACACTTACACCATATATACAAAAACACAGACAGAAGATGCCTATCTTCACTCAATGTTTGAGGCACCAGTCCTGATAACAAAAGAGCTAGCAAGGGGCCGTTCGACATTTTAGCTGGCCTGCTTGCTTGCATGTGCTGGAACCTTCTACGTACAAGGGTCACAAACTCAGGTAGACTTTATCTAGGTTTATAGTCCTGATGTGCCCTTCCTAAACCTTGTTCCAACACACAGTCAACGCGTTTCGAACCCGTATGTTTGTTATAGGGTTCTCCTCTGGACCTCGACTGGAAACTGTCCTGTACTGTGAATATAAAAAATAATAAAAAGTGGTGTGAGAACTGCTAATCCCTTTCATTTATACACTGACTCATCACCTCAACCTCTGCTTAAAGTACCTGAATTGGAGCCTTAGCGGGACGGCTGTTTAATTTCTTTCAGGGGCGTGTAGTTCTGTATTATTGTGAATACACAAAGAATGTATGAGAGATTCACATTGTATCTAATGAGGAGCTCGGTCAACAACAAAAATCGCTGTGTGTAATTTAGCGTCCTACCTTGCGGTGGCAGTGTCCTCACATAGTTGTGATTTTATGATGGTATTGGTGCCCGGTGCTGTGGATTACAAGTGGGCATAAATAAATAAAATGTCCTGTGCGCAATGTGCAGCTAGTTCGTAACTGTGCAATAACATGGCAGCGCATACCTTGCAGGCGGGGCTGGCGAGATGAAATCAATGTTTATCAGTTTGATGTTGAATCAAAAATCAGCCTGCCGGGTCTGTGAACATGACAAGACACACACGTTGAGGCATTTGTTCCACCAGCTTTCTCAGTTTATGCGCTCTGTTCCATGAATTACGAGCCTGTCACTTACGTCTGACGGGTATCTAGCACTCGCTGTAGCTCTCCGCTCTCGGCTTCCGCGTCTGACGTCAGCATCAGAGGCGGGGCGTGTCCATCTTTTGAAGAGTCCGATCCGGCGGCAGTACTGCCCAAGGGCGCTTGGTATTTGTAGTGCTTATGTCAAAGTCACCTGGTTTTGTATTGAACGAAGCCCAGGCAGATGATGGAGATTGTGTGAGCACTCAGACTTGGCCCCGGGGTGAGCCTTTATCTTAGGTTGCTCAGTTCAGACAAATCATTAATTCCCATAATAGTTGTATTAAACTTCAGAATCAAGAAAGCTTCCCTCCGTGATAATTGCAAGTCGGGGGTCTCCTCCGGATCCCGGGGCGATCTGGGAACGGATGGTGTGTGCCTCTACATTTGGACCCTATACGCAATCGGTGCAGAAAATCATTCGCAACCATTGGCACTTGGTCGAGAACGCCATCCCCAGGGTGGGCAAACCCCTGTTTGCACTAAAGAAGAACCGCAGCATTGGGCAACAAATCATGTCAACACGTCCTTTAATCAAGAAAACTACTCAGAGTACAATTTTTTCGTCTGGCCCGGTCAAAGGTCATCACAAATGTGGGACCTGCTCGGCATGTGATACCACTGAAGAAGGTACACTATTTAGCGATGGCAAAACATTCTGGAAACACAATGTGTTCACAAATTGTAGATCTAAATATGTGATTTATGCCATCACATGCCCTTGCCAATTGATTTACATTGGCAAAACTACACAGGAGGTGCGACAAAGGATCATCCAGCACCGGTCCAGGCTAAAAAATAAGGTGATGTCCGCTCCACTTGTGACTAATTTTTTAGAAAAGAACCATGGCCCAAACTAATTTAAATGGACCATTCTATCAGCAATCAGGATCGCCCCGGGATCCGGAGGAGACCCCGACTTGCAATTATCACGGAGGGAAGCTTTCTTGATTCTGAAGTTTAATACAACTAAAATGGGTCTGAATAACTTGGAGGGACAGTACTTTCTGGCACTGGTTAGTAGTGCGAGTGTTGGCTCGCAAGTCTTCTTATTGGTTAAAACTGACCAAATAGTGTGTAACAATAACTGGAGTCGGGGTAGGTCATCCGACCCCGGTATCTGATATGTCCGAAAAAGACACATTATCATTTAGTGAGGATCACATACAAAAACTTATATCTGACTCTACACTTTTTCCCTCTCTTAATTTGAGCAGCTCGGCCAAGCAACAAAATATTAGCGATAAGCTAATCAGGTTACAAAAGAAAAACATGAGAACCGAATTACACGGTCATTTTTTACTAGCAAGCCTCAGAGCTGGTGTTATCCCCTGGGGCCTCTAGGTGAAGAATGTGCCGGTGATTTTCACTGATGACCCGGTGTATAGAAAGGGGTTCAGTTGTATAAGCACCAAGTGCAGCAGGGACTTGATGGTGCACACCATTGAAACCGCCCAACGTATTTGTAAGAAAGAACAGGAAGAGATTGAAGAACAACTAAAAGCAATCAAGGAGAGTCACACAGAGTCGGAAGCCAAAGTACTTTTGGATAGAATCGATAAAGAACTTGCAACATTTAAAGATCATACGATTAATTTCAAAACCATCAAGTTTGAGAAAGACAAGAAAACCTGCAACCTCGAGACAGTGTACCCATATTTAAAAGACGAGTTCTACACACGATCAGACTCAACTAGGTATTTGAATACATACCAAGGGAGATCTAAGAAAAAGTTTCTCACGTTCTCGGATACTTCTTCCTCCGAAGCCACAAGTGACTCAGACCCAGGAGAAGGGTCGTCCAACAGAAACCAACAACAAAAGAGGCCTTTTTTAGGCCAAGGCCAGCAACAAGCACGCACGAGGTTCAAACTCCAATGGGAGATGACAACGCGCAAACAACATTACAAATCTTGAATAAATCTCCAATAATCAACATATCTGATATGGTGCTCACAAAAGCTGAAATGGAGGTCCTTGAATTAGGATTATCCTTTGTCCCCGGTACCATGATGGACTTCACAAAAGTCAAGATGGAAGTTATTGAATTCTTCAGAAAGATTCGCCTGAAGTGGTTTTTCCGAGACTCCATGGAGATAACCTCCACTGAAGCATCAGGACTGAGAAATAAGTCTGTGTTCTGTCCTTCCAATTTTAACATGTCAAAAGAAATAATCACCTTTGAACACACAGTACTGTCTGCACTCAATGCAACGGAGAAAAAGCGTACCTTCGTTCCAGCAAACATCACCAGAAAACACAAGGAGGCCATTGATAATCTGAGGAACCAGCTAGAAGTAGTCATTCGACCTGCAGACAAAGGCGGAGCGGTGGTCCTTTGGTCCAAAGATCTGTATAAATCTGAAGGAACTAAACATGTACGAAACTTGGAATGGTATCGACCTATTTTCTCTGATCCCACAATGCAGATACTACAAGACATTACATCTATTGTGGAGGATGCCAAGGATAGAGGCATACTTGGAAAAAAGGAAGCAGAATATCTGGTAAAAAAACATCCCCGGACTCCGCACTTATACTTCTTGCCAAAGGTCCAGAAGGATGCCACAACCCCACCCGGCCGACCGTTCGTCTCCGGGTGCGACTCAATCTTGGAACCAGTGTCCAAATTCGTAGATGTGTTTTTAAAACTGTGTGTTTTAGAGGTTCCGTCACACCTACGGGATACAATGGAATTTATAAATAAGGTCGAGGGTTTCCAATTTGACCCCACAACTCAGCTTCTGGTAACCATGGACGTAACGTCCTTATATACTCAGATTCCCCAACAGGACGGTTTGGATACAATGGAGACTTTTCTTGAAAGAAGACCTCGCCCACATCGAGTGCCAACGGAGTTAATCGTACGCCTGGCTGCACTGGCACTAAAAAGAAACTTTTTTCAATTTTAGGACAAATTGTTTCTTCAGATTAAAGGGACCGCGATGGGGTGTCCTTTTGCGCCAGAAATGGCGATACTGTACATGGCGCAATATGAAGACAAGTATGTATATAATGACAACCCATATAACCAGCACATAAAACAGTGGCTAAGGTACATAGACGACGTGTGGTGTATCTGGAAGGATCACCCACGTCTTTGGAGGAGTTCCACCAATGGCTGAACAATCGTAGCCCCGATATTAAATTCAGCTTGACGTATGATTGAAAATCTCTCCCTTTTCTGGATGTCGAAGTCAAACACACCCCTGAGGGCTTGATGTCCTCTCTATCTGAAGAAAACGGATAAAAACAACACTTTGCACTTTCGCAGTTATCACCCAAGAAATCTGAAAAACAACCTCCCCTATGGACAATTCCTTAGGGTGAGACGAAATTGTTCAAGGGTTGAAGACTTTGAGACACATGGAGAAGCACTGTGTCAAAAGCTACAAGAAAGAGGGTACCCACGGAAGTTGGTAAAACACTCGATGAAGAGGGCCCGTTGGACACAGAGGGAACACTTGCTACTAAAGAAGTACAAACCACCCACAGAACGGATGGTGTGTGTCTCTACATTTGGACCCTATACGTAATCGGTGCAGAAAATCATTCGCAACCATTGGCACTTGGTCGAGAACGCCATCCCCAGGGTGGGCAAACCCCTGTTTGCACTAAAGAAGAACCGCAGCATTGGGCAACAAATCATGTCAACACGTCCTTTAATCAAGAAAACTACTCAGAGTACAATTTTTTCGTCTGGCCCGGTCAAAGGTCATCACAAATGTGGGACCTGCTCGGCATGTGATACCACTGAAGAAGGTACACTATTTAGCGATGGCAAAACATTCTGGAAACACAATGTGTTCACAAATTGTATATCTAAATATATGATTTATGCCATCACATGCCCTTGCCGATTGATTTACATTGGCAAAACTACACAGGAGGTGCGACAAAGGATCATCCAGCACCGGTCCAGGCTAAAAAATAAGGTGATGTCTGTCAGGCCTTTCGTTGTTGCTCCTCAGGATTGGATTGATGCTATAAAGGGGGCCCACCTCTAGATCATCCCAAGTCTGGCTATCAGTAACACAGACTATTAAGGAGATCAAGCGGGGGAAAATAGATAAGTCCGGAGGGGAACAGCTGGGCGGCTGGAACTGGAAACCTGTAAATATATAAAGCATGGGATAAGTGGAAAGTAACTCTAGACCTATAACCTCTCTACCCAATATGCTATACTTTTCCTCACCTGAAATATCATACAGGTATGCTGAAACGAAGAGTAATAGAATGGGCGTCTTCTCAATTCCCAGATTTTCCTGCTTAAATACACAAAGAAGACCATAAATATGCCCCTTCCTGCCCACCTCTATTGACAGGGTTCAAAAGAACAGGTTATATGTATATATATGTACACCTACCCAAATGGGAAATGAGGAGGACCTGAAGCCCTAGGAGAAATAATAACACCTATCACTCAGTCCAGAAAAAGGAGTTAAAGTCCCCTCCGAGGTGGATTTATGAACTGCACAGTCAAGGGGTCAGAACCAGAGGCTCAAATGTGTCTAACACCCTTTACGTTTTCACAACCACCTAAATTAGGAGTCTGTAATGTACGTTTCAGAGAACAAATAACAAAAGAAAACAGCCCAGCATAAATCAAAATGGTGAAGAACTCGACTTCCATGCAGATACGTCTCTGCAAGAGAAAGCAGGGACAAACTTCCCCACAAGTTCAAGGACACTTAGCCTAAGTGTCCGACAGGGATAGAACCCAACCTCAAGTTGGATAACAGAGAATGTAGTTTTGTAAGTATGTACAATACGAGCACCCCCTTGAACGGAGGAAACCTGAATACGAAGCTCTCAACACGCGATGTGGGCGCTTCCTAAGCCCCTCCCAAGTAATCCAAGATACGGTGAAACACCGGTAGAGGTGAAACGGAGTTCAGAAAATCGTGATCACAAATACCGATATACGGGCGCTTCCTAAGCCCCACCTAGGTATCCAACGGGTCCAAAGAACAAAACGGGGTGAGCTTACCACAGCCCACCGTAAACAGTACCGAAGATGAACAGGTCACTCGAGCAATCACTCTTGCTCGCCGGGAGGAATAATCGGCGGTGCGTCTCTCCGCAAGCGCCGTAATATCCCATTTCCGGTCGCATAGCGTCATTCCTACGCGCCGCGCTAGGAATCATGGGTATCGTAGTTTTCATGCCCGTTACAGACTCAAGCTGCAGGCAGTGATCTACCAGCGGCCGGGGAATCCTGACAGGACACCCCCCCCTTGCAAAATTCACTGACTGCCACCAGGTTTGCCCGGATGAGAAAGGTGGAATTTCCGCACCAATCTGGGGGATGTACAGCACCAACCGGCTCCCAGGAGTCTTCCTCAGGTCCATATCCTTTCCATGACACCAAGTACTGGAGTTTGCCTCGCACTCTGCGTGCATCCAGGATGCACCTAACTTCGTACTCCACATCCTGTTGTACTCTCACAGGCGCCGGGGTTTGTGAACGGGGACACTTCGCCGGTTTGAGCAGTGATACATGGAACACTGGATGTATTCTGAAATGTGCAGGAAGACTCAGCTTCACAGCCACAGGGTTGATGTGGCGAATCACTTGGTATGGGCCAATAAACCTAGGGTTGAAGACACTATACTCGCGGAAGCGGATGTTTCTAGTGGACAACCATACCCAATCTCCTTTGCTATATTCAGGACAAGACCTGCAATGTTTATCAGCCTGTGTCTTATATTTCTATTTAGCTTTCTCAAGGTTCTTTCTTGCTAGCAGTACGGTTTTCCGTAACTGCACCAATCGAGACTGTAACTGAGGAATCTGAACTTCTGTGGATGGGACACTCAAAGGGGCAAACCTAGGGTGAAACCCGTAGGTGCAGAAAAACGGGGTGTATGAAGTAGAGGAATGTGTAGCATCATTATATGACACTTCAGCAGTCCACAACCAGTCAACCCATGCCTCAGTAGTAGTATCTACAAAACATCTCAGGTATTGTTTGAGAGTTTGATTTAACCTTTCGGTTTGACCGTCTGTTTGGGGATGAAAGCTGGTGGATAAGGAAGAAGCAATGCCTAACCTGTCACACCAGACCTTCCAAAACTTAGCGGTGAACTGGGCTCCCCTGTCTGAAACAATGACTTTTGGAAGTCCGTGTAACCTGACTACATGAAGGAGCAATAAATGGGCAAGCTGGATAGCTGTTGGAACCCCTTTACAAGCAATGAAGTGTCCCATGTTAGTCAAGTAGTCCACTATTACCACAATAGCTGTCATGCCCTGATCTTTAGGGAGACCCACTACAAAGTCCACAGAAAACCTCTCCCAAGGACTCACAGGAGTGGGCATACTTTGCAGAAGCCCTTGCGCCGGACGATGATCGCTCTTGGCCTGAGAACAAGTGGCACACCGTTGTACCCATGCAAATACATCAGGGCGGATGGTAGGCCACCAGTAAGTGCGTAGCATCTTCTCTAGGGTTTTCTTTCCTCCAGTGTGTCCCGCACACGGCAGATCGTGACACCATTTGAAATCCAGTTGTCTCAAGGCTAGCGTAGGAAGGAGCAGCTGTGGGCCTTTTCTTGGCAACCCTTGTCGGATTCTCCAATCTGGATGTAAACGGATCCATGTTTTCCAAGCAAAGGTTTGTATACCTCTCTTGACCTTGTGAAGAAACTCCTCCGTGTGTATCACTCCCACCACTTTCTTAGGTTCAATGATGCTTTTCTCCGGTGTTACCGTTATCACTGGGTTATTTTCCTGACGCGTGGGAGCATCTGTCTTCCGGTTGTCACATCCTGGACGAAATGTAACCATGAAATGAAATTCAGCAAAAAACAGCATCCATCGTAATTGTCTAGGGGTGAGGTGACGAGCTGCTCGCATAAACTGCAGGTTACGATGGTCGGTGTACACCGTGATTTGCTGAGAGGCGCCCATCAACCAATGTCTCCATTCAGTGAAGGCGTCTTTGATTACTAGCAGTTCTTTTTCCGCAATGGTGTAGTTGCGCTCCGCGATGTTCAATTTGCGAGACATGAAGGCAATGGGATGAAGATGACCTGTACTCTTGTTCCTTTGGGAGAGGACCGCCCCGACTGCCAGCTCTGACGCATCTGCTTCCACCACAAAGGGGAGTTTCGGATCGGCATGGGTTAGTACCGGTGCAGAAGTGAACGCGGTTTTCAAACGTTCAAAAGCGGTCTGTTCGGCTAAGCCCCACACAAAGGGAGTGTTCTTCCTGGTCAACTTAGTGAGTGGAGTTACCATGTCAGAGAAGTGTGCGATGAATCTCCTATAGAAGTTTGCGGATCCAAGGAGTCTTTGAATGTCCTTGACGCTGTGGGGTCTAGGCCACTCCACAATTGCACGTATTTTTCGTTCTGCCATCACTTGACCTGAGGGAGTGAGCATGACTCCTAAGAATTCAACAGTGGTAACATGGAACTCGCACTTTGTTAATTTGCAGTACAGATGGTTCTGTTGTAAGGCGTGAAGTACTTGACATACATGTCTTTGATGTTCTAATTCATCGTTGGAATAGATCAGGATATCATCTATGTAGACTACTACAAATATGTCTAAGAAGTCTCTTAACACCTCATTCAAGAAAAATTGGAAAGAGGCTGGGGCGTTACAGAGCCCAAAGGGCATCACCAGGTACTCGAAGAGCCCATACCGCGTCTTAAAGGCGGTCTTCCACTCGTCGCCACTTCGCATTCTTACTAAATGATAGGCCCCTCTAAGGTCCAATTTGGTGTAGATGTTGGCTGATCTCACTTGCTCCAATAACACGGGTATCAAGTGGAGCGAGTACTGGTTCTTTATAGTTATGACATTTAATGCCCTGTAATCTATGCAACAGCATAATTCCCCATTAACTTTAGGGATAAAGAAAAGCGGGGAAGCCGCTGGGGACCTGGAAGGTCGAATGAATCCCAATTTAAGGAGGTTGTCCAAGTATTCCCGGAGATGTTCAGTTTCGGGTTGCGATAGAGCGTAGATCCTGCCACAGGGAATCACAGACCCTGGTGTTAAGTCGATACGGCAGTCGTATTCACGATGAGGAGGGAGCACCTCGGCCTTTGTTTTACTGAACACCTCCCCATATTCCTGGTAGCAACAAGGTAATGCTACATCCTTTTCTGCTGCCGTGGAAATGTAATGTGTAGTGGCCAGAACGATGGAAGGTTGGGGATTCTCTCTGAGGCAGTGTTCTTGACAATAAGAGGAGATGAAATCCAAAGACTGATCCGTCCAACTAATGGTGGGTTCATGTTTCTTCAACCATGGGAGTCCCAATATCACCCCGTAATTAGGGGCATGGATAAGGTTGAATGATAGACGTTCTGTATGATAACCCCCATACCACATCTCGTATTCAGGCGTATGTTGGTTGATAGGGCCAGATTCCAGTTCATGTCCGTCTACAGCAAAGACAGCTTCAGGGACAGGTTTGGTGACAGGAGTCACCCCCAATCGACGTGCTTCCGCTAAATCCATAAAACAGCCTGTGGCTCCTGAGTCTACCATAGCTCTGATATTCATGGGGGTTTGGTCTATCCACAATTCCATGTCCAGAAAGAATAGGTGGTTTCCCACGAAGTCCTCTTCTGTCACTGAAGGGATGAAATGAGTGCTCGAGTTCCTCCCTTCCTGGAAACTCAAGCGTTGGAGTTTTCCGACCCCTTTTCAACTGTGGACACTGCTACTTGTCCTGAACAGTAGCGACCACCCTTAGGCTTCACTGGGCATTCGCGTAAGAAGTGTCCTTTTTTCCCACAATAAAGGCAGAGCCCAAATTTACGGCGATGATCTCTTTCACTCGGGGTTAGGGATGCTTGTACAACTCCGATTTCCATTGGTTCTGTTTTTCCCTCATGCTTCTCCCCACTGGCCGGTTTTTCACCCACGAGTAGCGGTCTGTCTTTTCTTCCTTGCTCTCCTTTTCTTTCACGTAATCTGTGGTCCAGACGTAAGGCCAAATCAATAAACGCAGCACATGTCGTAGGTTGGGGTTCAACCTGGGCTATGACATCTTTTAGATTTTCTGTGAGTCCCTGGTAGAACAGGACCATTTGCTTTGCCTCAGGCCAATCAGTTTCCACTATCAACCTCCTAAAATGATTCAAGTATGTGACTAAGTCGGAAGTGCCCTGTTTGAGGACAAGCAATTCCTTATCTGCGGAAAAAGTTTCAGCCCTCCGGTCAAAGGTCTTTTCGAATTCTGTTCTAAACAGATCCCAATCATAAAGGATTGCGTCATTACTCTTGACTATGGGGACCGCCCACTGAGCTGCCTCTCCACCCAGGTATGAAATCAGAAAAGAAACCCTGGCTTGGTTGGTTAGGAAACACTTGGGTTTACATGTGAAGTGTAACAGTACCTGGGTCATAAATACTTGCACCTTTTTCCTATCTCCCAGAAATCGTTCAGGAGGGGCCAATGGAACAGGGGAAGGCATTTCTACCACTACCGAGGCAGGTTGAGGGGCACCTACGTCTAAAGGGTTTCGCTGTAAGGCGTCAAACCGAGCTTGCAGCGCTGCGGTTTCCTGACGAGAGGTGGCTAATTCCGTTTGTACTAAGCTTAACGCTGCCAGGACGTCATCTAAGGTGGCCATCCCTTTAATCAACACAACCAGGAGGATAAGAACTCGTGGGCCGATTATTCTGTCAGGCCTTTCGTTGTTGCTCCTCAGGATTGGATTGATGCTATAAAGGGGGCCCACCTCTAGATCATCCCAAGTCTGGCTATCAGTAGCACAGACTATTAAGGAGATCAAGCGGGGGAAAATAGATAAGTCCGGAGGGGAACAGCTGGGCGGCTGGAACTGGAAACCTGTAAATATATAAAGCATGGGATAAGTGGAAAGTAACTCTAGACCTATAACCTCTCTACCCAATATGCTATACTTTTCCTCACCTGAAATATCATACAGGTATGCTGAAACGAAGAGTAATAGAATGGGCGTCTTCTCAATTCCCAGATTTTCCTGCTTAAATACACAAAGAAGACCATAAATATGCCCCTTCCTGCCCACCTCTATTGACAGGGTTCAAAAGAACAGGTTATATGTATATATATGTACACCTACCCAAATGGGAAATGAGGAGGACCTGAAGCCCTAGGAGAAATAATAACACCTATCACTCAGTCCAGAAAAAGGAGTTAAAGTCCCCTCCGAGGTGGATTTATGAACTGCACAGTCAAGGGGTCAGAACCAGAGGCTCAAATGTGTCTAACACCCTTTACGTTTTCACAACCACCTAAATTAGGAGTCTGTAATGTACGTTTCAGAGAACAAATAACAAAAGAAAACAGCACAGCATAAATCAAAATGGTGAAGAACTCGACTTCCATGCAGATACGTCTCTGCAAGAGAAAGCAGGGACAAACTTCCCCACAAGTTCAAGGACACTTAGCCTAAGTGTCCGACAGGGATAGAACCCAACCTCAAGTTGGATAACAGAGAATGTAGTTTTGTAAGTAAGTACAATACGAGAACCCCCTTGAACGAAGGAAACCTGAATACGAAGCTCTCAACATGCGATGTGGGCGCTTCCTAAGCCCCTCCCAAGTAATCCAAGATACGGTGAAACACCGGTAGAGTTGAAATGGAGTTCCGAAAATCGTGATCACAAATACCGATATACGGGGGCTTCCTAAGCCCCACCTAGGTATCCAACGGGTCCAAAGAACAAAACGGGGTGAGCTTACCACAGCCCACCGTAAACAGTACCGAAGAAGAACAGGTCACTCGAGCAATCACTCTTGCTCGCCGGGAGGAATAATCGGCAGTGCGTCTTTCCGCAAGCGCCGTAATATCCCATTTCCGGTCGCATAGCGTCATTCCTACACGCCGCGCTAGGAATCATGGGTATTGTAGTTTTCATGCCCGTTACAGACTCGAGCTGCAGGCAGTGATCTACCAGCGGCCGGGGAATCCTGACAATGTCAGCTCCACTCGTGACTCATTTTTTAGAAAAGAACCATGGCCCAAACAAATTTAAATGGACCATTATATCAGCAATCATGATCGCCCCATGATCCGGATGAGACCCCGACTTGCAATTATCACGGAGAGAAGCTTTCTTGATTCTGAAGTTTCATACAACTAATATGGGTCTGGATGATTTGTCTGAACTGAGCAACCTAAGATAAAGGCTCACCCCGGGGCCAGGTCTGAGTGCTCACACACTCTCCATCATCTGCCTGGGTTTCGTTCAATACAAAACCAGGTGACTTTGATATCAGCACTACAAATACCAAGCACCCTTGGGCAGTACTGCCGTCCGATCGGACTCTTCAAAAGATGGACACGCCCCGCCTCTGATGCTGACGTCAGACGAGGAAGCCGAGAACGGAGAGCTACAGCGAGTGCTAGATACCCGTCAGACGTAAGTGACAGGCTCGTAATTCATGGAACAGAGCGCATAAACTGAGAAAGCTGGTGGAACAAATGCCTCAACGTGTGTGTCTTGTCATGTTCACAGACCCGGCAGGCTGATTTTTTATTCAACATCAAACTGATAAACATTGATTTCATCTCGCAAGCCCCGCCTGCAAGGCATGACGCTGCCATGTTATTGCACAGTTACAAACTAGCTGCACATTGCACACAGGACTTTTTATTTATTTATGCCCACTTGTAATCCATATAGCCATGTCTGAACTGGGGTGGCAGAGTGGGCTAAAGAACGGTGATGGATTAAACCCAGATCTTTTGACTGGGTGTGAGTGTTTGATTGATTCGGATGCTCCGTCCGTTACCACCCCCTTTTGTACCACTTTTGGCCGCCATAAGTGTGGCAGGGTATACTCAGACGTGAGTCCCTTGCTCACTTTGCCACTGGATTCAATCAAGCCGGGCTGAAGACGGCTGGAATGCCAGAAACTGGTCCTCGGAAGCTTGTTTCCGGTCCAGGGAAGACATGGCTTGGCAGTTCGGGCTGGACTGTTCCCATGAGGCACAGGGTCAGACTGATTTGCATATAGCCATGTCTGAACTGGGGTGGCAGAGTGGGCTAAAGAACGGTGATGGATTAAACCCAGATCTTTTGACTGAGTGTGAGTGTTTGATTGATTCAGATGCTCCGTCCATTACCACCCCCTTTTGTACCGCTTTTGGCCGCCATAAGTGTGGCAGGGTATACTCAGACGTGAGTCCCTTGCTCACTTTGCCACTGCATTCAAACAAGCCGGGCTGAAGACGTCTGGAATGCCAGAAACCGGTCCTCGGAAGCTTGTTTCCGGTCCAGGGAAGACATGGCTTGGCAGTTCGGGCTGGTCTGTTCCCATGAGGCACAGGGTCAGACTGATTTGCATATAGCCATGTCTGAACTGGGGTGGCAGAGTGGGCTAAAGAACGGTGATGGATTAAACCCAGATATTTTGACTGGGTGTGAGTGTTTGATTGATTCAGATGCTCCGTCCATTACCACCCCCTTTTGTACCGCTTTTGGCCGCCATAAGTGTGGCAGGGTATACTCAGACGTGAGTCCCTTGCTCACTTTGCCACTTGGTTCAAGCAAGCCGGGCTAAAGACGGCTGGAATGCCAGAAACCGGTCCTCTGAAGCTTGTTTCCGGTCCAGGGAAGACATGGCTTGGCAGTTCAGGCTGGACTGTTCCCATGAGGCACAGGGTCAGACTGATTTGCATATAGCCATGTCTGAACTGGGGTGGCAGAGTGGGCTAAAGAACGGTGATGGATTAAACCCAGATCTCTTGACTGGGTGTGAGTGTTTGATTGATTCAGATGCTCCGTCCATTACCACCCCCTTTTGTACCACACTTGTAATCCACAGCACCGGGCACCAATACCATCATAAAATCACAACTATGTGAGGACACTGCCACCGCAAGGTAGGACCCTAAATTACACACAGCGGTTTTTGTTGTTGACCGAGCTCCTCATTAGATACACTGTGAATCTCTCATACATTCTTTGTGTATTCACAGTAATACAGAACTACACGGCCCCTGAAAGAAATTACACAGCCGTCCCGCTAAGGCTCCATTTCAGGTACTTTAAGCAGAGGTTGAGGTGATGAGTCAGTGTATAAATGAAAGGGATTAGCAGTTCTTATTATTTTTTACATTCACAGTACAGGACAGTTTCCAGTCCAGGTCCTGAGGAGAACCCTATAACAAACATACAGGTTTGAAACGCGTTGACTGTGTGTTGGAACAAGGTTTAGGAAGGGCACATCAGGACTATAAACCTAGATAAAGTCTACCTGAGTTTGTGACCCTTGTACATAGAAGGTTCCAGCACATGCAAGCAAGCAGGCCAGCTAAAATGTTGAACGGCCCCTTGCTAGCTCTTTTGTTATCAGGACTGGTGCCTCAAACATTGAGTGAAGATAGGCATCTTCTGTCTGTGTTTCTGTATATATGGTGTAATTGTAAATATGTTCCATTTAAAGTGTCTGTAAAAATTTGTGTTGTGAATCTTGCATTATACGTGAATTTTGCTATTGAGATGGTGTCGAATTTCAGACATGTTTATCATCAAGTTTCAGGGCACCACTTCAATCAAATACAATCAATTTCAATTTTTCAGAGTCCTCATCCAATTAAGAAGTCTTGATATTCTCTCAATTCGTGTTTATTTTCTTATACCAATTTGTCAAAAGAATCATCAGCGAACGCGTTTCGTTCTGAACACCAGAACTTCTTCAGGGCTGGAATAATCAAGCATACATAAAGACAAACTGTCACATGGATATGTATAAAAACACATATAAAAATATACATACAACCATATAAATACATATAAAAACATATAACATGTGTGTATATTTAAAACACACAACCATAACATTACATGATAATAGATTTGCTGTGTGTGTAATTTTTAGAGGATTGCAACCTCATTTCTCATTTATCATAAAAAACTCTCAATGTTTGTTCATAAGACAATGGACTCTTACAACCTGAATTGACAATTTAAGACTCAAAGTATTACTACAGAAATAACAAGGCAACATTACAATAAACGGAGAAACACTAGAAGGTAAAGAATGGGAAAAGAGGAGTCTCTGCATACCGTGTGTAATTGTAGGCAACATATGCAGTGATTTCCACAGATGTATATTGGATCCTTCCAAACAACAAAATTATTCTGATTAAAGTATCTGGATAAGCATAACTGAAAAAAGGAAATATATAAAATGAATCACAAAGGACATAGTGCCAATGGCCATAAGTGTTGACGCAGAATAAGTGCTCCACTGACATTTGGTTAGCAGTAAATTAAATTAAAATTAAAAACCCCATAGTGCAATCCCCATGGGTAGAATTCATTGTTGATCCCAAAGCGGGCGACTATGAAGTGAATACATTTCCAAATATGATAATACTACATTAGCAACAAAAGGGTTCCAAATACCCGTGTGCACCTATATCTGGTGCAAGGTCAGAGAAAATATCAAAATTTACTAGTAAGGAGACCGAGAACATATATATAGGTTCCATATGGTCTTGGCCCTGGACATAGTGCACACATATAAACAATAGCACAGTCCTAATAACTAAGTAGCTAAATATCACATAATAATTTAAAGGACTTTTCCTACCTGAGTGGGTTTTTCTCAAACAGTTTATTGCGAGTATGGGTTAAAGAATATGATAGTCCAAAAGTCAAATATTGTTGTCCCAGTAGAAAGCCTATAAATAACCAAAATGGGCCATTTCAAAATCATATAAGACACTTGGCGTAATTGCCTATTATTTGTATTAAGCATCTAGAACTAGCACAATGAAAGACTGGAAACAGAAACCGTCATACCTTATCGAGGTTCGTAAATATATATCCTCCTTGGTATTCCAATCGATAATTCAACAGAATATAATCCAAAACTGTAATGCTAATCGAGTTCGTGGTAGTAATCACTACCTAAACGTGATACCAGGAAATAATAAAAGAAAGGGAAAACCCGATATTAATGCGCATAGTCTAGTAGTATACAATAAAGCTACAAATATCTCAAAAGAAATAGCGACCATAACGGAACTATTGAACCCAAAAACCCTGCATTAGTTCAACAGGGAACCAGCCAAGCGAACATAGAACTCACAAGAACCCTCCCGCAAAACTCGGAAACCAAGTAAAGTCCAAGCTCAATGAATCTAAAACGGGTAATAACACGTGGGTTTCTACAACGGTGTAACCTCCCGAAAACAGTGTATTAGAACGCTTACCACTGCAGCTCAGCCATATACGCCCAAGCAACAAAATGCCTCTCCGTCCGGGACCTGTTTGAATCGCGTGTCAAACGTCCTGGGCGGAACCACCATATTTTTACATTCCGCCCGCACGTACTCTCGCGTCAACACCCGCGCGTACTGTGTGGCTCAAAACATGGTCCACAGTGCACGCGTAGCGGCCATATTGGAACATGTTCAATGCAAAAGAAAATAACTAAACATACCATTAAAGCAATACGAGACAACAAATAAACACAATTACAATAAGGTGTGGAGCAACACATACAATAATAAAATTAAAAAGAGGAATAATAACAGAAGAAAATGGATATAGAACGACAATGTACAAATAATTCGTGGATCAACTTCAAATAGGAGAAAACACTGTAAAGAATAATTTTATATTAAAGGAGAAAATGGAAAAGGGGTGAGGTTAAGGGTTCAAGGAAGAAACCCCCTAGGAATGACCATATAGTAATTCAGGATTCATGCCACAAAAGGTAAAGAGCAGCAATATGGATACTACACCAAATTTGCATTGAGCCCAATGCAATATGTTGGGCATGAAATGAGGGTTTGTCCAGTGCCCCCTACGTAATAAAAACCTGTAATAGGCAAAATGTAACGTCTAGTCTCTCTTTACAAGGGGACTCCCTAACGGATACTGTTACATTGACAACTAAGCGAGAATAAAAAATATAGGTGATATTTATACTCTAGAAGAGAAAACAGTGCTACAACCGCAGATCTGAAAGGGTATATAACTAACCGGCAAACATCATACTAGATCACAAAAAATAATGCATCTCATCATCGGTATTATGGCCCATTTCTATGCATTTAAGTCGACAAATCCACATGGCTTCCCTCTTTCTGAGGCTCAGTTCCCTATTGCCCCCTCGTGGGTTAGGGGGAATGTGGTCAATGCCGTGGAACCAAATTTTATTGTCATTTGCATGATTCTCCCGCATATGATAGGCCATAGGATACTTCAAGTCATACTTTTTAAGTGCTCTGACATGCTCCTGTATTCTAAGTTTTAAAGGCCGGACGGTACTCCCCACATAAATCTTATCACATCCACAGCCTATTACATAAATTACGTGAGTGGTGTTACAGTTTATGTAATGCCTTATGTCATAGTCCTTTGTGGTATTGTACCTGAAGCCCCTGGTCTTGTCCTTACCATAGGGACATACATTGCACCCAGTACAGGTGTAAAATCCATTAGGAGCACCCGGAAACCAAGTTTTGATAACTTTACTGCGAGGGTAACTAGGGCACAAAAAGTTCCGTAAAGTTTTACCCCTTCTGAATGTAACCTTCGGTGTGGGTGTAACTAAATCTCTCAAACTGGGCGTTTCATACAATAGTGCCCAATGTTTTTTCAAAATCCTAAATAGATTTGTGCTGTTATTAGTGTACTGTGTTATAAATGTCAATCTAGCAGTTTCCTTCTTTTGTCATTTGGGGTATTTACCTCTGTCTAACGTGCTCTGTCTGGTTACCTTTTGTATTCTTATATCTGCATTTGTCAAAATATCTTCACTGTAACCCCTTGCTCTAAACCTCTCTTTGACACCATTGATGTTTCCCTAAAGGTATCATCTGTGCTGCAGATGCGGCGTACCCGCACCATCTCGCCAAAGGGTATGTTCTTAATAACAGAGCTGGGATGTGCGCTCATAGCATGCAGTGTGCTATTACAGGCTGTAGTTTTGCGGTAGAGTGCACTCTGTATTTTACCCTCTCTGATATGAAATAAGATGTCCAAAAATTCAATGCTTTCCCTACTATATTTCATGGTCAAATGGACAATATGTGGATTATCATTCAAGTATCTATGATAATCCTTGAGTTGGTCGGGGGTCCCCTTCCATATTATGATGATGTCATCAATATACCTCCCCCAGAAGACAATCATGTCCCTCCAGGGGGAGGCATATTTACCCCAGGCAGGTTCCTTTTCCCACCAACCCATGAAGAGTCCTGTATGTAATGTTATGGTTGTGTGTTTTAAATATACACACATGTTATATGTTTTTATATGTATTTATATGGTTGTATGTATATTTTTATATGTGTTTTTATATATATATATCCATGTGACAGTTTGTCTTTATGTATGTTTGATTATTCCAGCCCTGAAGAAGTTCTGGTGTTCAGAACGAAACGCGTTGGCTGATGATTCTTTTGACAAATTGGTATAAGAAAATAAACACAAATTGGGAAAATATCAAGACTTCTTAATTGGATGAGGACTCTGAAAAATTGGAATTGACTGTATTTGATTGGAGTGGTGCCCTGAAACTTGATGATAAACATTTTGGACTCACGTTTCACGTGTGGTGCCCTAGGACAGAGGGTACCGGTTTTGCAAGTGGCACACTGAACATATTTGTGAATTAATCACTTTTTTTGGTTGATACGAGATTGGTGCTATATCTTGGTGCTTATATCCACTGTCCGTTCTTTAGTCTCGAATTTCAGACATATATGAATATTTTTGTAAAAATGAAAAACTAAGCAAGTAAAAATACTTAATGAAAAGTGTGTCCACTTAGATCAATTGGGTAAGTGGCGTTTAATTAAGTTTATAGATTTACCAGCATTGAGCCCCTTGGTGGTAGTTTTAGCCAGCGTTCCCTCGTTAAGGGAAGATCAACCTGAGACCTGGGCAGAGTTGAAAAACAAAACAGTGGACTGGTTGATTAGGCACAAAGGCTTTAAACCCTTCCTTGCAAACCACATTCTGATGGTTCGGAGAGTGGCTTGGCTTGGGAAGTCGTCTAAAAAAAATAAGGGGCGATTGTGTCATCATAAATTTTGATAGATGTGACTTTGTTTGAACTGTGTTAGAGCCACAGGACTACTCTTTTACCACTACATGTATAGCTACCCTACCATTGGGCTATTTTTATAAACCTCAAGCGAGATTGGAAGGAGGGATTAATTTGGACACCCCGATTTCAAACCGATACGAGGTCTTATCAGGCTTGGATGAACAAGGCTGACTGCTGAACAGACAGGGGCCCGAAATGCCACAGCCTGATATTACCAAAACATTGGAGGGAAGCGTAATGCTTATCACAGCTGGCTCAGAGGTGCATACCACCACTGAGCCGGTCCCTTCTAATCCAGTGAGTACCATGATTATGGGAGAGAATATATTAGGCAAGGCTGCTACCATGAACAAGATAGAGATACTCTCTTGGAATATTGCCGGGCTGTGGTCCAAAAGAGGGAATAAAACTTGGGAGGATCTTCTATCCACAAGTCATATTATTGCGCTGCAGGAAACATGGGAGGTGAGAGACCCCTACTATTTAGATGGTTATCTTTCCTTTAACAAGTTCGCCCAACCGTCGCAAATGGGAAGACCAAGGGGTGGTCTTTTGCTATTGTTTAGCTTAAAACTATTATACAGCCCAGCGCTGGTTGTGTCCAATACTCCTCATTTCCTAGCTGTTAAGTTGGAGAGTAAAAATAGCCTTCCAACCTTATTGGTTATACATTTTTGTAACTCTTTTACTAGGGAAGACAAATTAGAGCACCTGAAATCACTGAGTGCTTTTTTAGATGATTTTGAAATAAGTAATGAAGCTCCTTATTATGCTATAATCCTTGGTGATTTTAATATTCATGGTTGTCACTTAAACTGCCTGCAAAGCACGGAGCAAGAACTTGCCTCGCAGGGGCTCATCCATTTTGAGCACACGAGAAGCGGTCTGTACTTGGAGAGTCTTTTAGCTGCCCATTATTTGTCTTGCACTGAACAATCGGACTCCTTAAATCCGTCCCCAACTTATATAGGTCAAGGACACAACAGCATTATTGATTATATTTTAGTGTCATGCCCCTTAATGGACCGTATTGGTGATCTTGAAGTTAGGCAGGCTGGGATGAGTGACCATAACCCCCTCAAGATGGCACTCGAAATCGAGGCCCTCATATTTGAGATACCTTTGGCCCCTATCACAAATACTAATATAGTTACTAACTCCCAAGGACGAAGGTTGAGATGGGAGGTTATTACTCCGGCTGACTTTCTTGGTAGCCTATATGATAGTAACCGAGAAGACTTTAGTCTCTGTTCAGATCCGGGAGTGGAATCTACAGAAATCCTAAGCACCTTTGACCTCATCACAAACCAAATAGCGGCTAACTTGACTCGGTGAGGCAAACCACGGCCAAAGAAACTCAAAAACTGGTTTGACCAAATGTGCATTACTGCACATAACACCTTAAAGGTGGTCTTGAAGGCCCCTGCAAGGGATCTAACTAGTATCGCCAAAGCTAGGAGGAACTACAAAAACGCAATCAAGTCACGGAAAACTGAGCTTAAAGATATGGCTTTGGAGGAATTAAGTCAAGCTAGTACCCTGAACAGTAGTACCCACTTCTGGAATGTCATAAATAGTCCAGTTTTGGATGAGGCAGATAATACCAACAAGGACTGCCTCATCCTCCCAGAAAGATGGGTGGAACACTTCAGTGGTCTATATTCTGGGAGTACTCAACCATCGTCTAACTGCTATAGGGACCTTAATCTTGTATCAAAAATTATCTTTCAAGAGGAGGAAGTTATGGAAGCAATTCAATCAACTTCTAAAGGGAAAGCACCGAGCCTGGATGGGGTTCCGGCGGATGTGATTAGGGCTGACCCAAATGTGTGGGCAAAGATTTTAACTAGAATTTTTAAAGCTTCCACCAAGGCAGGGTTCCCAAGAACGTGGGGCAAAGCAGTCATAGTCCCAATATTTTAAAAGGGCTCAAGAGAAGATTCGTCCTGTTACAGGCCAATCTCACTCTTGGACTCTGCTGCGAAAATAATGGGGAAAGTTGTTTTAGCACGGTTGACAGAATGGCTGGACAATAATGACATTATCTCTGACTTGCAGTATGGTTTCAGGCAGGGGAAAAGCACGGTGGGCCAATGTCTTAATTTACATTTGGTTATAGGAAAGTACACTGTCGCAAGGCAGGGGGATATCCATTTAGCTTTTATGGATCTCTCAAATGCTTTCGACTTTGTAAATAGGCAAAAGTAATGGGCCTCTCTTTCCGACATTGGGCTTGATCCCGCCTTGATATCCTTCCTGGCTGAAATACATGAGAATAACACAGCTGCAGTTCGTTACAATTAAAATGGGAGCTTAACTGAAGCATGGCCCATTAATTGTGGAGTAAGGCAAGGATGTATCCTTGCCCCTCTACTGTTTTCACTTTATATAAATAATTTGGGCGATGCATTAATAACATCTTGTGAAGACATCCCAAGGGTAGGCTCCAAAAGAATTCCAGCACTGTCATATGCTGACGACGCTGTCTTGGTGGCTAGAACTGCGAGAGGACTGCAATTGCTTTTAGATCGTTTTATTCGTTTTATGGACACCCCTTGATCTTATAACTAATTTTAAGAAGTCCCACTCAATGACGATCGGTGGGAAGAAGGCAAAAAAGGCAACATATTTCTGTAAAGGCCTGGAGCTGACCAAAGTTCCAACATTTCCTTATTTAGGAATAGTTTTTGATCATAGAAGATCATGGGTGACGCAGCGAACGTTAAAAAAGAATGGTCTAGCCAGGTCTACGGGGCTGTCCTGGGGTTCGCTAAGCGGATAGGCTCTAAGCCACTCCCAGCCCTTATGAAAATTTACAATGCAAAGTGTGTCCCCATGGCTTTATATGGGAGTGAGGTATTGGGCTACACAGATGCTAGAGAAATACAAGTAGCAGAAAATATATTTTTACGGAAATTATTGTCGCTCCCAGTTTCTGCTGCTAACTTTAATGTACATGAGGACTTAGGAGTTGGCTATATCCAAGACCAGATTGATGTGGCTCCATTATAAGGCTGGCTAAGAATTTGGGCTAAGCATCTGCCCAATCTGAATCAAGAAATAATCCAGGATTGTATGTCCTTAGACAGAGCCCTTGACATCCCTTGGCTCAGATATGTTAAAACCCAAATGGACATTCTGGGCAGCCCTGACTTGTTTACAAACCAAAGGGCGCTGAGCAAGGGGGCTATTAAAGCCATTAAACTCCAGTTCCTAAACAGGTCTATGTCAACGAGGGAACAAGGTGAGCTGGTCAAACCCTCAGTTAGAAGCTTTGTAATTTTAAGTACTGGGAGAGGAATTCAGCCATACTTAATGTATATAAACAAACCATTTCATTTGTTTGTATTGACAAGATTTAAGTATAATATGCTCCCATGGCTACTTTCTTTCCCAAAAGGCTTCTCGAAGGAGGGGGCCCTTGGTCCATGCCCCTGTGACAACTTTTCAGACCAGAACACCTTACATATGATTTTATTTTGCGATTTTTATGTCTTAATACACAAAAAATCATATTGCCATTATTAAAGGACTGTGACTTTAAACAGGTCAGCCCTTATATATCTACAATGTTTGAGGTCCCCGATGGTATGTTTTGGAGTGGCCAGCTATATCACAGTGGCAATTAGAAGAATAAATAAGATGCAGTTACTATGATATGAGCGTTCTACCTTTGCACTTGTGGTGACTTTATGATTAAGGAATTTTTATTGGTATGAAAATGTTATTGTTATGGAATTTTTAAAATGTATATTCAGCGGGTGACAATCTTTTTATTTGTATATCGAATGCCAAGTATTGTGTCTGTAGGGGCCAAGTTATTTTAAACGGTCTTTTTCTAATAACTATAAAATATGTATGTTGGTATTAATCTTATCCTATGTATGTAGTGAATCTTCTTCATGAATTTTGTGTGGCACTATGCTTTGATGGTTTTAATATTTTTTTAACCAAATAAAGCTTGTTGTTAACTTGACTTGACTTGCATTGGAGAATTGGAGGAACCTCTCCCCCACGCACAAACTTCCCCGAAGAGGAAAAAGGCCTGGCAGCGTCCAAAAAAGAAGAAGAGTCCTCAGAGGGAGTGTCCACCGGACCCACCGCAGCAAGAGAAGACCTGCGCTTCGTAGGAACCCTGCCTACCAGAGCGCGAGCCACAGCAGCTCCAATCATGGCCTGCACCTCAGAATCAGACAGGAGGGCCGAAGAATCCTCCGGACACAGGGACCCAGTCCGGCGAGCCGGGACAATCAATACATCCTCTGAAGAGAAGGACAAAACACGGAAGCGCATGGAAGTCCGCACAGCCATAATGAAATTTTCAGTTGGAAGCACAGCAGTGACAAGCAAGAAAAGGGTTTAACCAAACAGAAAACAACAAGAAAGAAACAAAAATGACCTCACACGAGGCCCTTACTGTAATGGGGCACCAGAAACAGCCAGCCGAGGATCACCAGCCCTCCCGACAGCAGCCGTCTCCCATTCCGGCCTCCTGAACCGGAAACACAGCCCCAGCCACTCATGGATGGTGACTCCGTCACCCGGACCCCGTCCGCCCAGCCGCCGAAGAGTGCACCGCTACTCTGTGACGCGGTGAGGAAAGGCTTGCGTACTCCAGGCCGGCACCGCCAGACCCAGAAGGCAGCAGAAAGCGAGGGCGAAGCCCTCCGAAGTAAAAAGTAGAATGACCGCAGCACTGCAAACGGCCAGCGCGTGGGACGCGCGTCTCATGTGAGACAAGAAAAAACAGGAGGTGTGGGGGGGCTGGGGGCTTCTTATAGTACCCACATGATAAATCACGTGGGTATGGGTGTCGGGTGAGGCAGGGATGCCTCATTGCGTAAGTAAGGGAAGCGAGGGAGGGACGAAGAGATAATGGACGGAGTTCAGATGAATGACAGCAATCCCAGCACCATGTGATAGCAAGCAATATAGCCACTTTATGGTGCCCATGTTTCTGCAAGGAATGCTATGTATACAGCATGCAATATAATTGCCTCTAGTATGTCTGTAGCATTTTTGGTCACAGAAGTGTAATATTGCGGTTTATTATGTGGTGTAGTTATTCAACCTCACTGTGTAATAAGCTTCCAATCCAGGCTGTGACACTTGGCGGAGCTCTGGGGCGTACGCCACCTACATGATTTTGGTATCAATCAGCTGATAGAACCGTTTAATATACCAGAGCAACCGCATTTGATGAGGCGAACCAAAAGGATTAGAGGATGCATATGATTCTTTGAAATCAAGGGGAAGGAAAAAAAGGAAGGAATCTGGGTTCTACCGTCTGGGATATGAAACTAATTTTTATGAAAAGACCCGTCATATTAACTAACCAGTTCTCCCTGCTGACAGAATGATAGAATAAATATCGCATCAACTGAGAACTATCTGACTGTCTTCTTCCTTTGATAGGAAGCATTTAGAGGATGGTTGTTAGTACCTGCTGCCATCTGCCAAATTGAAAAGTCCCTAGCCCCTGGATGAAAAATCAATTGTGTTTTGACGTAGAAGACTTGAGCTATCACAATATCACAGTATTTTTTTAGAGAGACTATTCTTCAGGTTGCGAGATCCACTGTTGAATTGCCCCTGGCTGGTCCTGAGGAAGGTGGTCCCTATTGCTGTTTTTTCACCGAAACGCGTCGGCCATTTTTTCCTAATTTAGATCCAACCCGTTGGTTGTATAGTGGACAACTGGTGCAAAACAACAGGATTTTGTTTTTTCTTTTGGTTGTATTTGAGTTATGAATGGTCAGTATGTGTGAATAAGAGTGAATGAGTGTGGTTCTCGACCTGTATATTGTAGTTGTCTCGTGTTTACAAAATAATTGTCTTTTTTCATCTTTGTATTTTAAAAAAAATGAAAAATAATTTTTGTATATGTATTTAAAAGTAAAAAGAAGAAAATTTATTTGCAACGTGCAGTGAATGATTACCTGTATTTTAAAAAGAGAAAAATGACTCAAATAATGGAAAAAATTGTCCAACATAATAATAAATGAGTAAACCAATATGTTGAATATGTGCCTTGTGTATGCCCATGATAGAGATCATTCCCAGTGGTAAAGTGTTTATAGGTCTTGAGGGAGTTTTTTCTTGCTTCTACTTGTTTCTTTCCCCTCTACTCCTTGACCTGAAAGTATTTTGAGAGGGGGTCCCCATTTCTATCTAATTGATAAGCTTCCAAACCTGTCTTTGGTCCAGTCAGGCTCACTATAAACTTAAGCTCAACCCTTGGTTGCTGTGGCTTCGAGCAGTCGGGCTTAACAAAGGCAGTAGTGCAAAGCATTTAGAAGTACAAAAATAATTGAATAAGAAAGGAACTTGACGAAAAGGAAACATAACACCCATTTATAAAAATAGATCCTATTTTTAGGAATTTTTAGACACCAAAATTAGAAAATCTCACTGGAGGGTTCCAGAGATATGAATTTTTAAGGAAATCATAAAGCACTGATTTTCACTCAAAATCCAAACAAGCATTGATACCTACCACAGTTAATGGTTGCTTTGAAAACTTTTTATAAAGTTCTTTCTGGTGGATACATTTACCTGTCGATTTTGAATACCCCCTGCGCCAGCATTTCCCTAGAATTTCTTTTCCTAGCTCTCCCACGTTGATGAGGGCATCACAATAGCACACCCCTGCTCGCGACTCCATATGACGTCATCGGAGCCATAAAAAGACCTTGTCGGCGTGCCTACGTCAGTTCCCTTTTTTTCCGCGCCATTGACGCGTAACGTTTTTTTCTGGGACTCTCCATTTTCTACGAGATTACTTTGTTTCTCCGTATTTCCTTCGATTTCCTGTAAAAATGGCTACTTCAAAGAAGTCTGGTTTTAAGCCCCACAGGAAGTGTGGTGGTCATATGTCGATTATGGACCCTCACGACGACTGTCTCTGGTGTCTTTCTTCTGATCATGACGTCGATGGGTGTTCATGTTGCAGAAAGATAACTCCTAAGGCGTTGCAAGGGCAAGAGGCAAAACTCTTTATGGCAAAGGCGAAAAAAGAAAAGAGGGGTCGTAAGTGTTCGAAGTTGTCGACCTCGCATACTTCTAAATCTTAGCAGCATAAGAAGGTGAAGAAGAGACACAGTTCTCGGCGTCGCTCTTCGAAGGGCATGGGTTTGAGGTTGGCTTCACTTGTTCAGCGGCGCCAGGGAAAGGACTTTGTTTCTCCATCAGCTTCTCCTTCTCCGCAGATGACTCTGATGCACTCACCGACTCCGAGGGGTTTGCTGGCATCAAGAGGCTCTTCGACGCCCAGAGGTTCTCCGGCGCCAAGAAGGTCTCCTGACCCCGGAGGTTCTCTGGTGCCCAGAAAGTCTTCTCCAGTGCCTGTGCGGCAGACCCTGATGCAGAGGTCTGGTCCGGACCAGGGTTCAATTCCCCGCCTCGGCGGGTCTTGGGCTCAAATTTCCCCAGACCTGACAAATCTCGCCTCGGTGCCTACTCCAATCATCGAGTCCCACTCTGTAACTCTGGGCAATAGCTTGCTTAATCTCCACAATGGCCCCTCGCAGCGGGATGCCTGGCTTTCACCTTGGGGATGCCCAGTAATGGGTTATCTCGCAGGGGAATACCAGGACGGGTTCCCTAAGCAAGCGCTGGGACGCTTTCGGGCAGCCATGCGCTCTACAAATCAAATTTCATTTCATTTCATTTCTGTGGCTTCTCCTGAGTGGGCGCCGTCCTCACCCGCTCCGCAACCTCAGCCTCCAGTTCGACCTCAGATGGATCCTAATCAAGGAGGTATGGATCTTTACCCTCCCTTTCCAGGACCCGGAATGGATCCCATGCATTTTATTAAATGGTATGTATGGCATTTTCCAGGGCATCCTACCTTACCGGAACACCTTCTGGCCCGTGGGTCCGCTTGCCTTTAACTTGGGTGTCCTCCAGCAGTACGCCCAGGCGCCCTTTGTGCCTTTTATGCAGACGGCTCCATCTTGACAGGGATCCTGCAAGGCTTTTTGGTCAGTAAAGCACTGGGTGCACTGCCTGTTTATACGCACAAAATTTAAAGAACACAAGATTTATAAGGTGTAAGCCGGCGAGTGGTAAGGCCTTAGAACCACTCCGATTGAGTAGATAAACTACCAATTGACTAACTGACTGGGTTGCAGATGCACTCAATTCAACAGTATACAGATTGTTATGTAACAATATAACACAAAGTACAGACATCAAAGTGACAAAAGTTTTTCTCAGAAACTCCAGTGGAAGGGTAATTCGTGGAGTCCTTTAATGAATCATACAGCCAGCCGACACGTGTTTCATCGCATTCGCGAATCCTCAGGGCTGAAACAGATAGATAAGTAACAATAGAGCATGTATCATGTATGAGTATGGTTACAGTTAGACATTTAATCTGGTCTGTACACACTTGATTTAGCTTCCACTACAGTGGATGAACATTCAGTCACCTGCTTATATCTAAGTGCAACCCGAACACATTTGTGTCGAAAGTGCTTTAATGCCGTTCTCTAATCGACGTGCTGGTGACCAGTGAGTTTGTGATAACCCGTTGAGGGAACCTAGATATCATTATTTGCAGTCAATCGACATGTACTGCAAGATATACAAAAAGGCGAAGGTGCTCTTATCCGTGCGCGATTTATTCATACTACATGCTAAATTGATGTGTGAGAAAGTCACAGACAAATGTGACTGCATGTACAAGAGGGCACATACCTAGATTGCTGTGTCACGATCAGAAGGTCTGTATATTCAAGAGAAAAGCCCCAAAATAGAAAAGGAAAGAACTCATCACTATTGTGCCACATTCTTGGTAGCTGGGCAAAAACCGCAAAAATAGTGAGGCTAAATAGAGAGAAAAGAACATAGAGGCTCACCGCACAGCTGGTGATAATTCCGACCCAGCCGGGCCCGAGACCGTTGGTTTCCAAGCGATTGAGACAACAGGGTAATGTTCTCTGTATTGAAAATGAACCAAATGATGTGGGTCAATACATCATAAATGATTCAATAAGAACATCCATTGTAAAATTTCTTCGATTAACAATGGCTTATGTGAGCCCTTTGAGTTGGGGCACACATTTTTTTATGTTGGATCTGGTGACCTTAGTGGGAACATCGTATTAAGTTTCCTGATCGGTGGATGCCAACTAGTGACAACAATCACCGTTTTCACATAATGTATGTAAAATGGAGAGAGTTTCATTGTAAGATAGTCTGGTCATAATAGGTTATGTTCTATGTCTCAAATTATTGTATTCCACATTTGTGAATCTGAGACCCCAGACTAAATATTCCATCTATAGTTACTAAAGCGCGCAACACTGGAGTTCACTGTAAAAGCGTCGTATATTTCTATTGGCTTACCAATATTATGAATAACTGGTGCTGTGGTGCCCGGAGATCATAAGTTTGACGCTTCAGAAGTATCGGTAATGTTGAACATGGCACTGTTCTGGAATAAATAGGTGTCCCATTTAGAATATACCACAATCACCTGAGCATTTCACGACTATCTAACATGCGAGGTTTCTTAGTGGACTTACCTTTATAAGTATTCTTATACGGGTATATGTAGGGTGCGACTTGGTTGGACCACGGGATACCCCAGGCTAGAATATTAATAGAGGTGAGATTGTGGTCAGATTACCGACTCTGTGCGATCAAATTCTTCGCCAGTTAAAGATTGAAACCAGTCTATTGCGCGGCTTTAAGACTCTTACCTGTATTGAAGCGTGAGTGGCGTGTAGCGCGTCCTCTCTCCGGGCTGTGTTCCTGTTTGGACACGTGAAATCAAGTGTGTACAGACCAGATTAAATGGTCTAATTGTAACCATACTCATACATGATACATGCTCTATTGTTACTTATCTATCTGTTTCAGCCCTGAGGATTCGCGAATGCGATGAAACACGTGTCGGCTGGCTGTATGATTCATTAAAGGACTGCACGAATTACCCTTCCACTGGAGTTTCTGAAAAAAACTTTTGTCACTTTGATGTCTGTACTTTGTGTTATATTGTTACATAACAATCTGTATACTGTTGAATTGAGTGCAACGGCAACCCAGTCGGCTCCATCTTGACAGTTTCCGGGCTGAGGATTTCGACTTCGAATTGTCAGACTCAATCTGGTGTCGATTCGGTGCCGCCTCAGATTCGTACAAAAACAACAATTGATGGACAGAATGCAGAACAATGTCATACATTCACCCCAGTACAGAGATCTGGACCTAAATCCATCGTTTTTTTGCACTCCACATCACCCCAGTTCAGACATGGCCATATGCAAATCAGCCTTGACCCTGTGCCTCATGGGAACAGTCCAGCCTGAACTGCCAAGCCATGTCTTCCCTGGACCAGAATCAAGCATCCTAGGTCCGGTTTCTGGCTATCAGCCCTCTTCAGCCAGGATAGCTTGACTCTAGTGGTGTGGAGAGCATGGGACTCACGTCTGAGCATACCCATCCCACTCGGAGTGACAAATGCAAAACCAATTGATGGACAGAATGCAGAACAATGTCATACATTCACCCCAGTACAGAGATCGGGGCCTAAATCCATCGTTTTTTTGCACTCCACACCACCCCAGTTCAGACATGGCCATATGCAAATCAGCCTTGACCCTGTGCCTCATGGGAACAGTCCAGCCCGAACTGCCAAGCCATGTCTTTCCTGGACCGGAATCAAGCATTCTAGGACCGGTTTCTGGCTATCAGCCGCCTTCAGCCAGGATAGCGTGACTCCAGTGGTGTGGAGAGCATGGGACTCACGTCTGAGCATACCCATCCCACTCGGGGTAACAATCGCAAAAACAACAATTGATGAACAGAATGCAGAACAATGTCATACATTCACCCCAGTACAGAGATCTGGGCCTAAATCCATCGTTTTTTTGCACTCCACATCACCCCAGTTCAGACATGGCCATATGCAAATCAGCCTTGACCCTATGCCTCATGGGAACAGTCCAGCCCGAACAGCCAAGCCATGTCTTTCCTGGTCCGTAATCAAGCATCCTAGGACCAGTTTCTGGCTATCCGGCGTCTTCAGCCAGGATAGCTTGACTCCAGTGGTGTGGAGAGCATGGGACTCACGTCTGAGCATACAGGAATAAAAGTGAATAAGGACGAAAAAAAAGGAAGTCATTTTCAGGCCTCGGTGTCGGGGAAGTAGAGCTCGTCCTCAAACTCTATGAATTGAGACGGGAGTAGGTCAGCTAACAGAGAAGAACTTCCATCACCTAAGTCGGTGTCCTCTTCTTCCTGCGTGCATTCACGTATTTTGTAATCTGGTGGTATGAAGTGCTGATTCATCTTGATCAGTGTTAATCTCTCCACGTTTTTGGGTGAGAGGCGGACCCTTTTTAAAGTTACAATGGCACCAGCAGCACTGAAAACACGTTCAAAAGACACGCTTGCGAGTGGGCAAGAAAAATAATGTAGAGCCAGGTTGGTGATCAGTGGCCATAGAGGCCTTTTCCTATACCAATACAGCAATGGGTTCTGATTACCAAAGACCTCTGTTGGGTCATCCAGATAGGCCTGCAACATCAACTCAAGGTTCTCCACGGTTGCTCCACTTTGCGTACCATCTGTGGCCTTTGCAGCACTGGAACGAGCAAACCCTTGATGAGTTAGCCAATCCGGTTCTGACAATATTATGGCTGGGCCTGGTGCAGGTGAGGATGATGATACGGTTGCTGCTGGTGTCGTTAACGGCTGTGAGGGATAGTGACTCCCTTCGGCCACAGATTTAGAAGTGGAACTTGACGCCGGATGGCTTGCTGATTCAGTTGTACTTCTGCCGGCTCCTTGAATTTTCTGCCGCTCTTTTTCGAACCGAGTGGCTGACACAGCTAGCCAATGTTTGTACTTTGAAACATCTGCTTCATCAAAATGAATGAATGCTTTGCTGGCCACTGCCTTTTTGTACCGTGGATCCAGAATAGTGGCACAAATGTAATGTTGTTCTGTATGTATGTTTTGAAGCCTTTCATTAGCAACTAGGCGGCTTAATAACCTCTCCGCCAACTGATATGCGTCTTGCTTTTCAGCATCATCTCGGAAAGTTGAAGACACCTCCTTCAGTTGGTGCTCTATCATGACCAAAAATGGGATAGCTTTGCCCAAAGAACAGTCCTGCTTGCTGACTTCACGCGTGAAGACCTCAAAAGGACGAAGCATGTCTGTCAGGCTTGCAACTAGCTTCCATTCCTCCAACTCTAGCCTCATGTATTTCATAGTAGAACCCAGTTTATAGACATAATCATTTATTACCCTACACTGCTCAGACAGACGCTCAAGCATGTAAAAGGTTGAGTTCCAATGTGTTGCCACCTCCTGGATGAGTCCTTTGACTGGCAGTCTACGTTCATGCTGAATGCTCCTCAGCTCCTTCCGGGCCCTAAAAGAATGGCTGAAATGTGTGCAGATTCTTCGGCAGGTGGTCAGTAACTTGCTGACTGTGTTTTCTATTTTCAAGAAATCTTTCACCACGATGTTAATACTGTGTGCCAAATACGGCACTCTGAAATAGCCACCTTGCTGCATGGCCTTAACTATATTACTGCCATTATCCGTGGAAACATAACCAACCATGCGATTTCTTGAATGAAGCCATTCAGAGACTTTCCTATCAAACTCATCCAAAAGGTTAGGTGCAGTATGAGTATTCTCCATGGCAAACATGGCTACTGTTGCATGTTTCCGAGTAGCTTGAAAAACTGTGTCCGGGTCAACATCTGCATTTGTCTTTTCTCTAACCCCTGCAAAAGAGACCCAGTGTGCAGTGATGCACATGTAATCAAGGGCTTGGCAACTGGTCCCCATGTCTGTTGTCAAGTGGATAGTGTGAACAGCACTCTTCTGCAAAGCTGCCCCAATCACCTTGAGCACATCTTGATGTAGTGCTGGAACCGCAACTCTGGCAAAATAGGACAGGCTAGGAACCTTCCATTTAGGGCAGACTGTTGCGACAAATTCTAGAAAACCCACCCTTTCCACGAAAGAAAAAGGGAGAAGGTCCAGCGCTAGCATTTTAGCCAGCTTTGCGTTATACAGACGTATCGTTGGGTGGTTGCGTTCAAATGGCGCCTCCGACCAAAACATTCTGCTAATGGTGGGCTGGACCATTTTACGTGATGATGATGATGACTTCTTCAAACCAGTTAGGCCCAGTGATGTACTTTTTCGCATTGGTGTCTCTCCCAGACTCTTAGTGTGCCTCATACATGTTGCAGGGGTAGAGGGTGTGGGCGCTACCACTGCAGTGCTGCTGCCAGGGGTACTGGGTGTACCAGAAAAAATGTTGGTCGGTTGTTGACTTCCCCCCTGCACAATCAGCCCCTCGTCAGCATAAGATGCAATGTGAATGGGATACATTTGGATCAGTTCTACTTTGGGCTTCCCAGATGTTTCTTAGGTGCCCATCCCACTGAATAGTGTGGTGTTTTTTGAGATGACCTCTCTGGCCTCCGGTACCATAGTTGGCACCAAGCTTACCCCGACTAACTAATACTTTACAAATCGAACGAACAACCATGTTTTCCGCCTTTTCGCTGACAGTAAAGAAGTCCCAAACTGGGGACTGGTGATGTCTGCTGGTGGTGGAGGTGCTACTTTGACTTTCAATGCCAGATGAATTGGAGGATGGGCGTGGCAGAATTTGTTTCTGTTGTTTACTTACAGCACCACTACTTGAGGTCGAGCTGGATGAAGGTCCCTGCCGGCCCTTCTGACTAAAAAATATGGAAGCTGGAGGTCGTGATGGTGTTGTAGTTAACTGCGTTGGTGGTGGTACCAGTGCCACGCCGCCCACATCCCGCTCAGCAGCCATTCGGGATAGGGTGAAAATGTCTGTCTGCTGAATGCCTGCTGGGGCTGGAATGACGACTGTGATGACTGGGCCATCGTCAGACTGTTCATCAGCAGCAGAAGACACCACTTCTTGTTCGTCGTCATCACCCATAAATCGAAGCCTTGCGGGAACCTTCCTTTTAGGCTAAGCTACCTTTGTCGGCTCATGGCTTGACTCACTGTCAGACTGCATTGCTGGGTTCCTATCAAGATCAAGATCATCAGAATGAAGGGGGCTGAAGAAGAACTTGTAGTAGTAGTAGTAGCCCTCCTTGACCTTTTTCTTGCTGATGATCTGGAAGACAATGGATCATCATCAGGAGGAGTGGCTTCCTTGGATGATAACGCTTGAATATCAATTTCCTGATGTGCCCCTACTTCTGGAGGAACAAGCGTTGTAGGCAGTTGTGCCACTCCATGAACCTCTAGTTGCACCTCTCCATGCACATCTCCATGCGCCTCTCCTTGCGCCACTCCTTGCGCCACTCCTTGCGCCTCTCCTTGTGCCTCTCCTTGCCCATGTACTTGCGCTTGTACTAGTTGCACCTGTGGTTGTCGTTGTGGCTGTGGTTGTTGAACACTCGTCAGCTGAGTTACACTCGGCGTTGATTGGATGGTACTTTCTTGTGATGAGCCAACATCACTGATCGATGGTGATTGAGAAAGTAAAGTGGCTGCTTCAGCAGCACTCATGGTCTTGGACCTAACTTGGAGTGGTGGCACTGAGCCCAATGAAGTGGAGGTACTGCTTCCAGCTTGGTCCCCGGCGGACACCGCTGCTGCTGCAGGCGTAGGTTTTGTTTCCCAAAAAAGGTGTCGGTGGGCACACCAGTCTCCTTGGTAGGAGGTGCCACTTGCTTCTTCTGCTCCTTCTTACTGGCAGTGGCACTAGCAACTTTTTTTGCTGAGGCGCTAAGGCCACCTTTCTTTGGGTCCATCTTCTTCAGATGTCAGAACAGCAGGCCGCAGTTGCACGAGTTGCAGAGTTGTCTGGTCTGTGGCCACACGTGACGTCACATGATGTTGTGCTGCACACACCGCTGCAGGACTTCTTACTGGCACTGGTGGTTCTCTTGTGCACCTAAAAGTAATGGAAGCCAGAGGAACATCAGTTAAACACCCCAAAAAGTCAAAAAACACACAAAAATCACCACAATCCAATGCCATCCATGCCCTAAATGATGTTTTAATTCAAGACGCCCCACAGAAAGACTTGGTCCATGCACCACTGAGTACCCCTGGGCCTAATGGAAGAGAGCAAGGCAAACTGGGTGCAGGCCGGAGCACACTGCTGGCTTCAAAATGGGCCCTTGACCCCCAGCCACATGGCCAGGCCCTGCCTGGACCAGGCTTCAAAATGGCCCCCACCCACATGGCCAGGCCCCAACAACATCCCAAAAAGTCGACAAACACACAAAAATCACCACAATCCAATGCCATCCATGCCCTCAATGATGTTTAAATTCAAGACGCCCCACAGAAAGACTTGGTCCTTGCACCACTGAGTAACCATGGGCCTAATGGAAGAAAGCAAGGCAAACTGGGTGCAGGCCTGAGCACACTGCCTGGCTTCCAAATGGGCCCTTGACCCCAGCCACATGGCCAGGCCTCAACAACACCCCAAAAAGTCGAAAAACACACAAAAAGCACCACAATCCAATGCCATCCATGCCCTCAATGCTGGCCAAATTAAAGACACCCCACATAAAGACTTGGTCCATGCACCACTCACTACCCCTGGGCCTACTGGCTAGTGAGGATTTACAGTCACCCTAAAATTAAAAAAAAATGAACATATAACAGTGAGCTAAAATTCCATGACATAAATGAGAATTAAGTTGAAAAAAATCACAGAAACAGTTGTATCATGCACCCATGACTAACCCTGGGCCTACTGGATACTGTGGCTACCCACAATATATATTTTTTAAAGTTGTGAAAAAAGTTTTAAAACTGTAGTTGCAGCAACTGCAATGCCCCAAACAAACAACACCAACTTACTTGTACAATCTCAAGTCCAAAAGTGATCCAAACTCCAAAGTGCAAAAAGTCCTTAAATACAAATATCCACGCGCAATATTGTATTTTTCAAGCCCGACCAAGCAAAATAATTCGCAGCTTGCGAATTTGTGGATTTTTGGGCAAATTCGCGCGATTCGTGGACCGCGAATTTGCCAAAAATCCGCAAATTTCGCGAACGGAACGGATTTTACGCCCGCGCTTACTTTACTCCTAGATATTTCCTCTTCAACCATGACTGTAAAGTCGGGGTACAGAGACAGTTTGGAGCCCTGCCATAATATTTCGCCACGCTTGCGAGCCAGTCGGAGCGCAGTATCTCCGTCTCTAAAGTTCATTACTCTAGCGATGATGGGTCTAGGCTGGCAGCCTGGGTCGGGTGTAGGCACTAGCGATCTGTGGGCGCCTTCTACCACAAATCCCGGCTTGAAGGCTTCTCTTCCAAACATATCAATCAGGATTGTCTCTACTAGGGTGTCCATGCGACCCGCAGCTGTAGATTCAGGAACCCCTAAAATGCGAACATTATTGCAGTGACTACGCGCCTCCAAATCCTCATTCTTTATCGCAACCTCCTTGAGAGTACGGTCCTTTCGGTCGAGCCTTTTCAGAGATTGCGCCATCCCGTCCTCTAGATCCGAAGTGCAGGATTCCACTACATCAAGGCGTCTGTCATGCACCGTGATCTTTGAGCCAAGGTCCGCCGTATGTTTATCCAGGGTGTCAAAGCGCACCTCTAGGGCATTGAAACCCACCCTCATTTTCTGTAGTAACGGGCCCAGTTGAACTGAGGTTTCATCCGGAATAGTGGAGGACTGCCCACCCTCCGCCATGTCGCTGGGGGGGTGTCTGCGATGGACTCTGCAACTTTCTCCAACAGGAGAAATCACTGCTTATGGTCTTGGCAGCCCATTCCGCTGCAGCACAGGAGAGTAGATAAAAGGGCTGTAGAAATGGCCGCTTGCTTCGAGTCAGGAAAGATGTCAAGAGCCAGTTAGGCGACAGGAAAGCCGATCTATTTCTGCCTAGAAATCCATCTGGCGGAGAGGCCCGGGTCATGTCTGATAAGGATTGCAAGGAGCCCCAGTCTCGGGCATCAGTGCCGGTGAAGCTGTGCTGGGACAGGCTGTGAGAGGTAGGACTCAAGTCAGGAAGGATTTCAAGGTCGGGGCACTGGTGAGCCAGTTAGGCGACAGGAGAGCAGATCTAGTTTTGCCCAGATGTCTGCCTGGCGGAGAGGCCCGGGCGGCGCCTGATAAGGATTGCAAGGAGCCCGTCAGGACACCGCTCAGCGGATGAACATGCCGAAGGGTTTCAGGCACTGACTCTGGGCGGCAGCATAGTTTTCGGGGAACATCCTTTACAACGCAACTTTTACAACGAAGTACCTTTACGACGCAACCATTACAACGCAACTTTTACAACGTCTTGCGCTGGGGGCGCTCTAGGATAGGGAATAGTTTCCAGCACCTTCCCTACTATCCACAGGGACTGGAGTTGGAATAGTAAATTAAACTATTGACTATCCAGCGCCCCCCAACGCAAGTCGTTGTAACGACTTGCGTTGTAAAACTTGCTTCGTAAAGGCATGCGTTGTAATAGCATGCGTTGTAATGTCATACATCCATAGTTTTCAGCCACCGTAGAGACTGGAAAAGGGCCAATTAGTTGCATCCGCCGGGAGAGAGTCAGCGCCGTGCGACCATCTCGATCCACGGCCTGACCACGCCCCCGATATTTACATATTTTAACATTACTCACTAGCCTATGTATTCACTAAGATACACTTAATCAGTCAGTTTTACAATCAATTTTACAAAACAAAAATCATCCATTTAGACACTTAAATACACATTTATTCTTCTGTGGACCTTGAGATATACATATATAAAACATTAATTTTCAGAAAAACACACATTCACTGGATGATGTCATCAGTGATCTCATCAGTGATGTCATTTGAGATGTCATGAGTGATGTCATGAGTGATGTCACCGACCATGTCATGAGTGATGTAATTTGTGACGTCATCAGCAGTGCATTGCGGGTGCATGAGTTATAGTTAGCTGAACTAACTATAACGGGGGAATTTCTATGGTTTTGTACGAGTGAAATGTCCAACTAACTATAACGCCCCTGAAACCTATCGTTTTTTCAGTGAATTTCTAAGGTTTTTTAAATGCTAATTTCTAACTATAACGTGCCTGAAACCTATGGTTTTTTCAGTGAATTTCTAAGGTTTTTTAAATGCTAATTTCTAACTATAACGTGTCTGAAACCTATGTTCTTTCAGTGAATATATATATATTTATTATACTATTTATACATGTGAAAATGTCTCGGTCCTCCTGTTTGCCTTGGTGGCACAGAAAAAATGGGTGGAACAGACTTCAGGGAGGACGCTTTCCATTAGCTATGTTTTCTGATGACGTGTCGCGCCGGCCCCGTCCAATAACAGAATTCCTTTAGATCCAAAAAGACTCTTCCACTCTCTGACCGGAAGTGAAACCAGACCACACGGACATTTTCACAATACAACAGCCGGGAATGCACTTTTCGGTAAAAAAAACAATCACATTCCTTCCTCCTAATTAATCAAATAAACGTCTCACTGAAGAACAGGGACCAGCTTCGATCGGTAAACAGCGGTTACAACTACTTTTTTACTTCGCGATACCATTACAACGCATGGATTTTCGCGCATGCGTTGTACATCACGAAGTCATTACTGCGCTTTTTTTTTTTAGAACGCATGGTCATGTACCACGCATGCCTTTACAACGAACTTTGTTGTAAAGGTATGTATGGTAAATGACCATGCGTTCTAAAACACATGTAGACAATCCACGATGTTGTAAGGAAACAGAGGCTGTTCCGTTTCCTCACAACGATGTGCACCAGCCCTCAGAGACGACGTGAAGCAGGAACCATGAGGAGAGAGAAAGCATGAGATGTGAGAGGTAAGGGGGATTTGGCATGGGGTGGGGGTTTCTTTTCTAGGGTTTAGGGTAGTGCAGTGGTGTTTGGGTAGTGTAGGGGGTCATGCTGGGGGTTGTGTTTTGAGGGTTTAGGGTAGTGCAGTGGTGTTTTTGTAGTATAGGGGGTTGTGCTGGGGGTAGTTGTTTAGGGTTTAGGGTAGTGCAGTAGTGTAGGGGGTTGTGGTCGGGGTAGTGTTTTGGGGTTTAGGGTAGTGCAGTGGTGTGTAGGTAGTGTAGCGGTCGTTTTGGGGTAGTATTTTAGGGTTTAGGGTAGTGCAGTGGTGTTTGAGTAGTGTAGGGGGTCATGCTGGTGGTAGTGTTTTAGGGTTTAGGGTAGTGCAGTGGTGTTTGTGTAGTGTAGGGGGTCATGCTGGGGATTGTGTTTTATGGCTTAGGGTAGTGCAGTGGTGTAAGGGTAGTGTAGGGGGTCGTGCTGGGGTAGATTTGGGGTTTAGGGTAGTGCAGTGGTGTTTGGGTAGTGTAGGGAGTCGTGTTTGGATCGTGTTTTAGGGTTTAGGGTAGTGCAGCGGTGGGATAATAAAGAGTTGAGCAGCCGGGTCCTAGAGGATTGCACTGCAAGGCCTAGTCACAAAAGTCTATTGCCCACCTCAAGTAGCCTGCTGCTTATAGACCACAAAAAAAGAATCACAAACAAATTGGATGAGAGGCAACATATATCAATAGAACACCGTGTATGCACTGAATGAGACGACATATTAAGATGCTGTTATTCATCTTTTATTTTCAGCTGTATAAAGTATGCAGATGATGAAACCAGCCAACGTGTTTCACCCAAACATGGGCTTCTTCAGGGCTATAGTGGCATACAATATTGACAAAGACATGTTTTTGTATTTTTACAAGACCTTCATGTGTGTATCACAATGCATGTAAAAACTATGAAGACAAATATTCACAGAAAGATACCCAATGACCAAGGAAAGAAGGGAAGAGGGAAAAAGAGTCTAAGATCATTGGAAGTAACTCCTGTACCTGCCTTAGAGGCAGTGACAAAAGCAAGCATTCCGAATGCAAAGGCTTTACATCCAAGATGGATACAATGGGTTAATTCTCTTGCTGCAACAGACGTTGAATACGTTTTTGACCCCTACTTGAAAACTCAAGAATTTCTACAATACGAACAAGAATGTCCTCTGCCCACTGAGATTATTGGGAATGTATCATTTATACAGACGGATCAGCACAGACCGCAATTGGGGGTAAACAAGCTTATAGTGCTGCGTGTGCGATTGTTAAAGGTTGCTGGCGAGATGGTAAATTCCGACCTATGGTCACAAAAACGCAACCTCTAGGAGATTGTACAGCTCAGCGAGCTGAACTACAAGCATTCAAGATGGCGCTTGAAAATACTGATCGCAAATTCTCCACACTCATAGTGTGGGATTCATATTACTGTGTTCAATCTTAAAATGAATACTGGCAGAATTGGATTCAAAAAGGTTTCAAAGACGCAAAAGGTGGCACAATCAAGCATAAGTTGCTTTTGGAACAAGTAGTTCAATAACAGAAGGAACTACAAAAGACTCACGTGATCCATACACTGAGTCATCAGCGTGATGGCGTTCACGTTGAAGGGAATTCATTGGCAGATGAAGCCGCGAAGGCAGCTGTGCAAACGGCTTCCGTAGCTACAATCACTCGTTCGTAAACAAAAATAGACAGTGAAATAATATAGGCTGTCGCCACTTACAACAAAGACTGCGGTAAAACGTTACCAAAAAGCTTTCCACTCAAATAATCATATATAACTGATGCAAATAATGTTCCTTTTGCTTGAATCACTGGAGTGGGGGATAGAGTAATTCCAAACATGGAACAAAGATTAGGACTAATCTTAACAGCACATGAAAGACTCGCCTCTGCACAGGCAGGTGTTTCCGCCACTGTGTCATTATTAAAACAAAGATGCTGGTGCCCACGCATGAGGAAACAGACCAGAAACTATGTTTTGGAATGTGAAATCTGTAAAAAAATTAAGGTTTCAACAGTATAACGCCCGGCGCAGACGCCCCTTTTAATTTCAGATAAACCATTAGCGTGCGTTTACCTGGACCACTGTAGTCCATTACAGAGGGTTGGTAACTACAAATATATCATGGTTACAGTGGATTCATGTTCAAGATTCATTTGTATGTGGCCTCAGTGCTCAGCTGACGCCCGAACTGTTATAAAAGATTTGCGAGTCTTTATCGGCACATACGCAGTCGGCACGCTACATTCTGACCAGGGTCCTGCGTTTAGCTCTAAAGCTTACAAGGAGGCCATGGCCAATCTGGGCGTTGCATTGTGGTATTCTTGTCCATTCCATACTGAGGGAAATTATGTAGTGGAGAGAAAAAAACGGGACATAAATCAATCTATACCAGCTAGGGTATTAGGCTCGGGTGAGGGGTGGGTCAAACATCTAATAAGAGTCCAACGTAGTCTAAATAATCTGCCAAGAAATTCTCTGGATGTATCCACTCCGTATGAAATCCTTTTTGGTACTAGAATGATTGTCCAGGACCTTGATCGTCACACTTCAGTGGTAGATCAAAAAACTTTTGATATCAAAGACCGTTTGGCTGTTTTGCAGGACTTAAATGAAACACGAAGAAGTCAAAGCAACACATTACAGAAGCCAACGACCACTGAAGGAGAACCACCCGTCCCAGCAAGGCCTGTCTGGATTCCAAAGATTGGGGAACTAGTCAGAGAAAAGATCGGGGAAAAGAAGGAATTTGGGCCTTCTTACAGACAACCAGTACCTGTGCTAGCAATCAATGGATCAAGAACAGTGTTACTGCCGCCCATTGCTGGAAGACAGGAGAACAGGTTCGTATGCATCGACCTGGTAAAACCACATCATGTGGCCAATAATAAGAAGTAGGCCCAGTGGACTCCAAAGATGTAGCTGACAACCAACTCTTGCTACTATCCAAGAGGTTCAAACTGAGAGACTCATCACCTTTGAGGAATCTGCAGTGCGAAAAGAAGGACTAAACAATAAAGCCATTGAACTTTTGCCTCTTGAGACCGAAATAACAGTTCGTCAATCAACACCTGTCTACAATGATTTTTTTGGTAAATCTTTTTATTGGCATTTATAGATGCAAAAACACCTTAAGCACATCTGCACAATCAAAGCACGTCTTCCATTCTACATGGGCGGCAATACATCAACAACACGATCCATCAAGAGCGCTTTGTCAGTTCATGCTCAGAGTTCGTGGACAGGATATGAGCACCCAAGTATGCCTTCTCGTTGATAAACAGGAGTTAACCCGCTCCACCTCTCTACAGAGGAAGGGACAAGCTTGTGTCACCATCCCAACCCCAGATGATAACCATGTGCAATAGAACAAGAACAAAAACAAAAACAGCTAACTGCGACACTGTCATTAAATTACATTACAGTTCGCCCCAGTTCCCGGCCCCTCCAGCCCAGGTCCCCTCCCCTACTCCCGCTGATGTGGCTCGCGCAGTTCCGCAATAAATGTCGCCCCGCCATTGCGTCACTTAATGTGCCAAGGCATGCCTCCAGTGCGGCCGTCTCTGTGCACCTTTCCCTTTCCTCTGTGGTGTCTGCCTAGTGCCCCGCCACCCCCTCTGTTGCAGCGTCTGCCTCCGCCTGCAAAGTGCTCAGCATGTGTTTCCACCTCTCTGCCATAGGCTCCTTGCGGAGTCCCAGAGTTTCCTCTCTCTGAATGGCAGTCCACTCCGCATGTGCCCAGGATGAGAACGACAGAACCCACGCCCTTGTGCTGGGTGAGTCCCTCTCCTTCCATCTCCTAGTAAGAAGTCGTACTGCCGTCACCATCCCCAGGATCGAGGAACCGAGACGACGCTTTGTCCTTAGGTGGCCTTTTGAAATGGTGTATGAGGTACTCGGGCCAATTACAGGGGATGACGTGACCGGTGCCTCGCCCGAGTAATGTATGAATGTCCCTCCAGTAGGCGCCTAGGCCCGGACAGCGCCACAAGGTGTGAAGGAGGTCCGCGTTCACTTTTCCACATCTCGGGCAAGACGCGTCCGTTTTGTGAAAATATTTGTTTATTAGGTCTGGAGTGAGATAGGCTCTGTGCAATATGTATACCTGGATTTGGCGGAACCTCATATTCCTAGGGATTCGTACCGGGCCCCTGAGGACCTTTTCCCACTCCTTGTCTGCCAATTCTCACCCCATGTCTCTCTCCCACTTCGTCCGTAACGGGGTTAAGTCCAGTTCCGTATGCGTCCGCACGTATGCAGCAAACCACTTGACAAAGTGCCTGCCCCTGCCCAATACGTGCAGGTACTGCACCGTCAAATTCTGTGATGGCTCTTCCGCCACATCACCCCATTTAGCCGCCATGTGTGCTGTTAGGGACCTATGCATGAGGAAGCCTCCTGGGGGGAGCCCAGCATCCGCAATCAGCGCCTCGTAGGGTATCAATGCTCCATCCTGGTATAAGTCGCCCAATGTTTGGACATCAACCTCGTGCCATTGCTCTAGCATGGAATGTGTGAGTGTCCCCCCGCCCCCAGGCGAGCCCTCCAGGGACACCGCAGGTGCGTAAGGGTGCACCTTTCTCATGAGGTACAATGCCCTGTGGAAGCACTTGAATGCCACCGCCAACAGTAATGGAGTGGGGCGTGCCGGCATCGCTTGTGGGTGAAATAGTGCAGTAATCCGCTCTAGTGTGTACGCTGGCTCAGCCGTGGCAGTGTCCTCCCGTCCCCTGTCTGCCAGCCAGCGGGCGACCCATTGGAGTTGTGCCGCCAAGTAGTACTGCTCAAAGCTGGGGGCGGCTAGCCCGCCCCTGTCTGTGGGTAGAAAGATCTTCCTGAGCGCTAGGCGGTGCCTAGATGCACCCCAAATAAAGTCATGTAGAATCTTGTTGAGGTTGGAGAAGAAGGACGCAGGCAGGAAGAGTGGCAGGTTCACAAAATAGTAGAGGAGGAGAGGGAGCATCACCATTTTAGCGAGGGCCACTCTGCCAGTGGGCGAGAGCGGGAGTGAGGACCAGAAACCAATTTGGGCCTTGAGCGCCGTCACCGCTCTGCCCAGGTTCCCATCTAATAAATCCGCTTGCTGGCGGTATATCTGGATCCCTAGATATTTGAAGGTGTCCGCCTGCCAAGCGACTCTCATACCATGGAGGCTGTACTCCGGGTCCGCCACCCCATTTCCAAACGCTTAGAGACGCGACTTGCCTGCAATGACTCGGATCCCCGAGAGGTCAGCGAATCGGCTCAGCAAGGAGGCCAGTTGCTCCGGCATTTGGCTTACATCTCGAACGAAGATTAGCAAGTCATCTGCGTACAATGACACCTGATGAACCCCGTCGCCAAGCATAATGCCATCTGCCAAATGTTGCCTCAGAGCCGCAGCCAAGGGCTCCATGGCCAGTGCGAATAGTAGCGGTGACAGAGGGCAACCCTGCCGGGTGCCTCTACCAATCTCCACTGCCTCCGAGACATACGGCCCTAGTAGGACGCGGACCACAGGGCCACCGTACAGGAGTCCCGCCATCTGCAGGAAGCCGCCATCTATCCCATACGCCTCCAACACTGTTAGCAGGTATCCCCACTCCAGGCAATCAAAAGCCTTTTCTAGGTCAAGCACCAGGCATCCCGCCCTGGGCCAGACCGACGTTGCCTCCGCTGCTACCCGGAAGAACTTCCTGAGGTTCAGGGATGTGGATCTCGCTGGCACAAAACCGTTCTGATCCGGGTGCACTAAATGCGGAACCACTGGCGCCAGTCGCTCAGCTAGGATCTTTGCGAATATCTTATAATCGGTATTCAGCATCGCCAGGAGCCTAAGGACATGGGGTCTCTGTCAGGCTTGGGTAGGGACACCAAAAACGCTTCCCTCAGAGAGGGTGGGAGCCGGCCAGTGTCCATTTATGTCCTATACATCCGGAGGAGCTCAGGCGCTGGAATGTCCCTGTTCACCTTATAATATTCGGCCGGCAGGCCATCCGGTTCCGGTGTCTTCCCAGATGCTAGCGCACGGATAGCATCCCCCACTTCCTCCAATGTCAACGGAGCGATGAGCTCCCCGTTTTGACTGTCTGTGACAGTAGGCAGAGCGACCGACTCGAGAAACCCCGTCAGCAGGTGTGTGTAGCCAGTGCCCCGCGACCTGTAAAGGTCCCGGTAGTGGTCTGTCAGCGTCCGGTGGATTTCGCACTGTGTGTACACCACTGTCCCATCATTGGAGCCGAGGGCACCGATCGGGGTCGTGCGCTCTGTCTGCCGGATTAACCAGGCGAGCAAGCAGCCGGCCCTGTCTGCCTTCGAGTGCGTCCTGGCCGTGTGCGCAGCATACTTATTGCACCTCAGTCTTTCGAGTAGGACTTCGTGCTCGCCTCGGAGTTCCCTCAGTCTACGTGCACGCTCACCCGTGCCTTCCCCCTCCCTTTCATGCTGCAGCAGCTCGGTCTCTATGCAGGTCAGGGAGTTGGACACCTGCGTGCGGATATTCCATGTGGCACCTATGCAGTGCCCACGGATGGTCACCTTGTGAGCGTCCCATTCCACCCTTGAGTCGCTCGCCGTGCCCTCGTTTTCTGTAAAGTAAGATAGGATGGCTGTGCCCAGAGATGACCGGAATTCAGCATCTTCTAATGCTGTAGTCTGTAGTCGCCACGTGGGCATCGGAGGCCTATCCGCCTCCCAGCTGAGATGGAAGCAGAGAGGGTTATGGTCTGAATGCGTCCTGCCCAGGTACTCCATCCTGGACAGCAACGGGAGCAAAGACTGGGAGCCCACTATACGGTCCAGGCGGACATGGAGGTCATGCACAGCCGAATAATATGAGTAAATCTTATCCGCAGGGTGTTGTGTGCGCCAAAGATCATGTATGTCCCAATGCAGTAACCAGTTCCTAAAGGCCTGCGCTGCTGATGTCGTTGCCGCTGCGTGTAGGGGTGGGAAGGAACGGTCCAGGCGCGTGTCCAGGACCATGTTAAAGTCGCCGCCTAACAACCAGGGGAGCCCCACATATCGATGGAGGATGGGATTCAGGGACGCCAGAAAAGCGGCTTGGTCTGTGTTGGGGGCATAGATGGAACCCAGCAGTATTTCCTGCCCGTTAAGCCTCCCCCTAACAAAGGAGTACCTAAGCATGGGCGGAAAATCCGTTACGCTCGCGGAGTTTGCGGATTTTCGGTAAATTCGCAATCCGCGAGATCCGCGAATTTCCCGCAAAATCCGCAAATTCGCACGCAGCGGATTTTTTGCTGCGTGTGGTGTAAGTTCGCAATTGTGAACTTACACAAAACCCTCGCGAACTGGCAGAAATCCTTGCGAACTGGCAGAAATCCTTGCGAACACAAAAAAAGCATTCAGCAGGTTCAAAAGTTCAAACTCCTCATTAGTAACCATTCCCTGTAGTGCTTCCTGACAAGGGCCCCTCCAGAGTTCAATTGCTAGTTGCAACAATTATATGACCCTGCTCTGACCCTCAAAGCAGGCTCATGGAATAGCTACAAGTAGGCCACAAAGGTCCTGGAAAAAAAAATTGCACTGCAACAGAAAGCAAATTACAGATAAGGAAGCAGGTGCCAGACTGAAATTTTAAAACAGTGACACATTAATAAATCAACCCCAAATTAATTCATGTCAATTGAAGCAGGCAGGTGTGCTTGCTTCCCCCCCCCCCATAATCTACAGTGATGATGAACCAGAGGGTGGCATTGATGCACCAGAGGATGGCATGGGTACAACAGAGGGTGGCAGGGGTGAAACAGAGGGTTCTGGGAACCTGTGATGATGAACCAGACGTAGAAACAACATAATCGTGACTGTTGCGAGCCGACATGTAAGTTCGCAATTGCGAACTTACACAAAACCCTCGCGAACTGGCAGAAATCCTTGCGAACTGGCAAAAATCCTTGCGAACACAAAAAAAGCATTCAGCAGGTTAAAAAGTTCAAACTCATCATTAGTAACCATTCCCTGTAGTGCTTCCTGACAAGGGCCCCTCCAGAGTTCAGTTGCTAGTTGCAACAATTATATGACCCTGCTCTGACCCTCACAGCAGGCTCATAGAATAGCTACAAGTAGGCCACAAACGTCCTGGAAAAAAAAATTGCACTGCAACAGAAAGCAAATTACAGATAAGGAAGCAGGTGCCAGACTGGAATTTTAAAACAGTGACACATTAATAAATCAACCCCAAATTAATTCATGTCAGTTAAAGCAGGCAGGTGTGCTTGCTTTTCCCCCCCATAATCTACAGTGATGATGAACCAGAGGGTGGTATTGATGCACCAGAGGATGGCATGGGTAAAACAGAGGGTGGCAGGGGTGAAACAGAGGGTTCTGGGAACCTGTGATGATGAACCAGACGTAGAAACAACATAATCGTGACCGTTGCGAGCCGACATGTAAGTTCGCAATTGCGAACTTACACAAAACCCTCGCGAACTGGCAGAAATCCTTGCGAACTGGCAGAAATCCTTGCGAACACACAAAAAAAAAATTCGCGAGAATTCACGTATTTTGCGGATTGCGAGTTCGCAAATTCGCAAAATTCGCGAACGCCAGATTCGCAAAATTCGCCCATGCTTAGGAGTACCTCCCTTCAGCATCTGTGTGAGCATCTAAACAAGTAAAGGGAACGCCAGCTCTCACCCATATCAGGGCGCCCTGCGCCTGCGATGAGTAAGTCGTGCCGTGTACCTGCCCCCTCCATCTCCTGCGCAGCCTTTCCAGCTCTACTTGGGACATATGAGTTTCAGCACCCCGCGCCTGCGATGAGTAAGTCGTGCCGTGTACCTGCCCCCTCCATCTCCTGCGCAGCCTTTCCAGCTCTACTTGGGACATATGAGTTTCTTGGAGAAGCGCGATCCCCACCCTGTGCCTATGCATGTAGGCGAAGATAGAGTACCTACGCGACGGTGTTTGCATGCTGCGGATGTTCCATGTCATAATAGTGGTGGACGCCATGACGTGTGGTGTAATGCAGTCACCTGGGGAGCTGAGGGGGTTACCCCTCCAGGTCGGGGGCCAGGCTGTTGTAGAGTGTTCGCTGGGTGTCGCTTCTGTAATTTATAAACTAACAGTAACATTGTAACTCGACGGGCGACTTCCCAACGGGGCAAGCATCCAAACTTAGTAAGGCAATTACTCCTCAAGGCAACGTGTCCACAATATGGGTGTGTGTGGGGAAGCGCGCAGTCGGTCGTGTATCGTGGTGTTCCCCCTCTCAGGGCCCTTAAGGTTGCGGAGGTGGATACGAAGCATCCAAGCAGTGGTGCATGTCAAATTGATATGGGTGAGTCACCCTGGCGACTTGCACGCAAAGCGCCCCACCCTTCCCCCCCGCGGTTATGTGTCTGCAGTGTGTTGCGCGCTAGGTGCTGGTCCTGCTATCCATAACTATGTAAAAAAAGATAAGGAGGCCCCCTATCTTGGTTTGTGGGACCAGGGGAGATAGGTAGAGAAACACACGGGTGTCCCAAAGTAACACAAATGTAATATCCTATCAACTACTGTAAAGCTTAATGCAACAAAGTGCAACTTAGTTAATCACACAAACATGAGATACAGATTAAGAGAAAGGCATGGTAGAACTAAAGGTATATTGTTACAAGTTTAGTATAGTAATCATCTGCATCAGACCAACACATTAGCTCCAGAATTAATAAACAGTCTATTGTCAATGTAGTTAAAAAAATATTGTGAATATTTATTACATATAGCTGTCTGGAAACAGTTTGCAATTTGTAATGTATTTAAAAACATATGCTAATCAACATAAGTATATACGATTCACAAAATGTAATAATCAATCACATAATACATAATTACATAGAGTACATAAATGGTATCAAAAAGATAAAAAAGAATCAGGAACAAACAAGTGTTGACGCGGTGTTTCGGCTTTTTGTGAATAAAACACCTTCTTCAAGACAGATTCTGCATTGTTAAAAAAAACACAAAATTACCAAACCATAATTGGTCACAGAGATTCCTTTTTCTTTTTTAAAAAAAAACAATACAATATGCTTAATCTAGTAAGCATTAATTACGAGGGGCAGTTTTCTTTTCTTGATTTAATGCTACAGCTATGCTCCTTCGTGTTCTTTTACCACCAACATACATTTTGTTCAATACCTTTTAATGCCTCTCTCTCTCTAACTTTGTACTTGAGAAAGACGTAGATCTTCCATCTGTACAAGACACTATTTATTCTAATGTGTTCACCATAATTCCAATATGGTATGTACCTCAATGTTAAAAACAGGGGGGATGTATTAGACTCAGTCATGTACTGGAGTTGTTGCGCTATTTCTTAATTCTTTATTTAATAAGATCGTTCTGCTGGCATATCCCATCGATTTAGGGGACTGTAAGGTGTAAGAGTATTTTTGCAGTCAAATTTTACTTAATATCTCTTATAAAATTGCCATTAGTTATTAAAATTTTTGTCATTTTTACCTTTAACAAGTTGATGCCAGCTTTAAGTTGTCTGGGGGAGCCACCGATAATGTGTAGAAAGATTTTTTCTCAATTAAAATTCTATAAAAAAGGGGAAGATAACGTCATGAAGGGCCCTATACCCTGAACCGGTATACTCTGTGCCCGCCTGCCGAGCCTGCTCCTCGTCAGGCGTCCGCCCTGCCTCGCTGCTCACCAGTGTGCACCCAAGTGATCTCCCCGCCTCTCCAGGCCAAACCGGTGGTCCGTGTCGTCAGGGTGGCCCAGCACACCCGTCCCCCACTAAGGGCCCGGGCCAGCGCTTCACTCCGTGCGGCTAGGTCCAGGTCAGGGTTTCGCGCCCACTCTGCTGCCCGGCGCCTCCTCCGCTCAACGCCGGTATTGCACCGCCACAGTCCCGATTCGGGCTCACCGGCGGATTTCGCGGTTTCCCTCAGGAGGCCGGTAGCCGGAGGCAGCCCCGCCTCCGCTCTCCGCTCGCTCAACACCGGCGCCGGTCGCGTCGTCTCTTCCGGATCCCGGATGTGGTTTGCGCCTCCTCAGCGCCCCTGGGCTGGCTCAGTTCGCCGGCTGATTGTGCAGTCCCGCAGCCGACTCAGCGGGCGCACCTCAGGTCGGTATGTTCCCCAGTCGGCCCGCATCTGCTCCGCACGACGTGGACAATCACAGTTTCCTCTCTGAGGATAAATTACGGAGAAGTCTGGGCCCCATGACTGAGCTCTAAGGTGTTGCGTCCACCATGTTGCCCTGCTGGCCACGCCCCCCCAAACACCTGTCTACAATGATATAGCATCGGATTATACTAATATGACAAGGGATCCAGTACCTCCAGTGATTTCAAGTAATCCTGATGCAATACCTACAATTGACAGAACTGCATCTGGCTATTTCATGAACTTTGATACGTTTTCTGAGGATCCCAGTGAGTCTGAAATGACGCCAGCAAAAAGAACTTTAAAAAAACAAGCAACAGAACTTTTTCATCAACTTGAAAAAACTTATCTGGTTTCACCACGGGTTGGACTTTGGATTGTGCTAGGCATACTTTTTCTCCTACTTTAGCTAATACTCGTATTAAGTTTGGGATTGCTGATAAATGGAAGATATAGTAAAATGGACACAGCAAGTAGAACATCAACTTATTCCTCAAGCCACACTAATCATCTCATCGTGAACAAAGAAACTTGACATCAGTGAACATCACAGCCGTTCCTATACCTGGTGGTATAGCATGGGACAGAACTGAATATGAGATTTTCGGCCCTGCAGAGCTGTTGAAGATTTCACATCAATTCAAGGTTTCCTTGAGTGACTTTGTTTCACCCAGCACATTTCCTGATGATTGGGACTTTGAGACAGTTAATGATATGATGTCAGACTTAAAGATGTCTGAAAAATTCACAAAACATGAATACTTAGAAGGTTCATCAGATTATGAACAAATGTACTGTTATAATCACTATGGTCATCATTATTTGCACAAATCTGCAAACCCTAGAAATGTTTATATTTATAATCAATGGGAACATTGTCCAACGCCACCAAAGGGTAGCTCAAAAACATTTTATGAAAAATGTCCATGCTTCTCAGGTTTTAATGTCTCAAATCCGGAAACATTTTACTTTAAAAATGGTAATAAGACAGGAATGAAAAGTATGTTGACTAATACTAAGCAAATGTATTCTGCATGCCCAGCTGTCGTCATTAGGTTATGACTTTTAGATTGACAACATTGAAACAAAAACTGTCTGGTGCACGAAAGACTGGCAGGTGCAGGGAATAGAAGCTTATTTTGAGCCTTCATTATCCCTGAACAAATAATGTTTTTGAATGACCCTGTGCAACAGAAATCCTGTCTTGGTTTAGCCAAGATAAAAGATTTGAACAAACCATCCATACCTACACCTACACCTGATAGTAAAAACACTACAGAAGGAGGGGTTGATGTAAAAACAATTTTACTTAAAAACAGAACTGATCTTGATTGGAAGAAATGGTTAACCTGGCCCACAGACACAAACAACTGTCAAGGTAGATTCCTGAATAAGACGCAAGGGTTTACATTCACTAGGCCAGATCTAATATATGTCCAGAGACAACAGCTACAAGGTCCTGCGAAACAGCGTCCTAAACGTTTTATATACGCTAGTATATATGCCATTTATAATGAAGCTTGGAAAGCGACACAAGCCGAAACTGCAGACTGAATACGAGAAATTGATCGTATTAATTTAGAGAAAGCTCTCTCTGTAGTTGACAATGGGTTAACAACTCTGTCATCCAGAATTATTTTCTTTGGACAGCATAGTATCCTCTGCCTTAGACATAATGGAACAGGACTTGATCATGCTACAGCATGGATAGTCACAATTGCGTTCTATAATGCTTTTAGGCTGGACGTTACAAAATCTTCTTCTGGATATGTGCAATGTCGTGTAATCAACACCACGTCATTGTTTTCTGTATTTAACCTTACAGATAAACAAATCACTTTGCCACAAAGAGGAGCAGGCTATACGGTGCTGAGCATTGAGAAACTGGAAAGATTACCATTAACTGTTTCGGAAAAACCTGCAACAGAATAGTTAATACACAGAACAATCACTCTGCCTGTCACAATTTTCCATTTTCAATATTGTTTGAAACGTATACCAGCTGGCATGTATGAAAGGTTGGGTAAAGAATACATTAAGTCAACCTGAGAATTACCATATTGTGGGCGTGGGAGTAGGGACGACCGTGACACCAAGTAGAGGGGTTAAAGAAGGTTTTATTTTTATAGCTCTAGGGGGTTTTGACATCAACGTCTTTCTGTTTCGTAGGGTCAGTCTCTCTCGGGCGAACACGCTGGGGTCCGTGGCTGTGGTCTTCTCCTTCAGGAGTTGGGGGTTGATCGGATGTTCTTACAGCTGTCTCCGGCTCCGGTGCATGCAAGAGACCAACAGAGAGGGAAGCCGTTAGTTTGCAGTCCTCAATGGGTGTTGCACCAAGGGGTCCGGGGGAGGTGAGGACAACCCAGTGATACGTGATTTCTCTAAGTACAGTGCTCGGTGAACAAGGGGGGGGGTTTGGATGTGAGGAACTGGGAAGGAAAAGGGTTATGGATGGGAAGGGAAAACTACAAAGGTCAGGAACAAACAGGGACTAGTTTACACTATTTACACGCGATCACTTCGCCTCCCCACCCAGGCTGCCCAACGCCGCCGTACCTGTGACAGCCACACTCCTCCCTCGGGAGTGTGGCACGGCGGTCCACGGGGTCATTGGCCTCCTGGCTTTCCTCCGTCCTCCGTCTCTCCGTCTCCTCCGTGATGTTCCTTCGGGCTGCCTCTCTCCTCGCTTCCTCCGTTTTCGCCTCTCTCCTCCGTCCGCTTGCTTCCGCCTGTCTCTCCTCCGGGGTGCTCGCACACATGCTGTACATCACTTCCCGACTTTTGTCCAATCCGGTCACTCTGACGTCCTTCGGGGGCGTGTCCTCCTCCTCCTTGGAAAACGCCCATTTAAAGGAGCCACTGTTGTTGTCCTCGTCGTCTGGCACGCTCCGACCTTCCTTCCACCGTTCTGACTGTAAGGAAGGAGTCGGAGCATGGTCAGCAGGGTAGGGATCCCACCAGTCACTCGAGGCATGTATCCCTACCTCCTTACACATATACACACAGATGTTGAAGTGGGGGAAAATAAGTATTTCTTAGTGGTACATACTGCAAAAGCGCACTAAGCGGTACACTTTTATGTCAGGGTATTAATTTACATGGAGACTGCGACAGTTCTTCGACCAACTTATCCTGCCACCTGTAAGGTTCTCATGCTGCAGTGATAGATCCAATTTTTTGGCAGCTTTCTAACTGAAGATATATTATGTTGAATGATCACAGCTGCTGTGGCATGTTGCCAGGAATAGCCTATCTCGTAACTGTGTCAGCCAGGGTCACCTGTTGTATGCAAGTATTGGTTCCTAAAACTAAGACAGACAGGGAGTCGCCGCCATGGCCTTCACTGAACATCTCTTCTATATAAATTGATACTTTAAGCAGAATGAAAGCTATTCTTTTTCAAAAAACTGTGCCACTGACCTCGTCCAAAGAGATGTATGAACTACAAGTTGCGAGGTCCTCTGCAGAGATACATGCCCTTTTATCGACAAACTGCCCTGTACATTTAGTAGAAATGTTAGGTCGTATCTTAAACATGTCTGATACCAGTGGTATGGTACATGTATTTAAGACAGTTTTTTCGGGACTGTTAGCACCTTTTGAAGCAGTCCTCAGCATATTTCTAAACTTCGTGCACTCTGTGTTTGGCAGCCTGCCTCTCATTTTGGGACTCGTGGCAGGAATAATATTCTTGTTCCTTCTGCTCCGATATGGCAAGTAATGTCACCAGCGATACCCAGATAACCATAGAGAACACTCTCCTGGCGTTAGCACATGATACAGATTCTGGGCTTGGCTCGTTTAAGAGATCTGAATACCACGTGGTTTCTATCATTCCGACCAATCAGGCCAAGATTGCATCTTACCTGTCCTACGATGCCTTCTATGTGGAGAAGAATGCGTGTTGGACATCTGTCTAACACTCCCATCAGTCCTGCCAATGTATGTTGATACTTTGCTGGGTTTGGTAGCAGGCAATGCATTGTGTTGTCCCCAGCGGCTGCCAATCCTGATGACAGCATTCATTGAGGTCTCACATTCGCAATCTGTTGACGGTGAGATACGTGGATCGACAGGCACACAGGTACCATCATCATCTCCATTTTACATTGCTAATGCGGCTAACGCTGACGGCGATCACATTTTTGTGCAATCGGTCTAGACGTGGTAGAAAAATTCTTTACCAGCTTAGAAGATGTTATGTTTTCTCCAAACAATGAGACTGACTTGTGAAATTAGCACTATGGGACTCTGTATCCGACCTTCACTTTTTCAAAAACCAAACTTCTAACTTTAAAACTATTTTTCTACGCTTTGACTTTCATCCAAATTTGAACTCTTTTTTGGCACCAAGGGCCCGATGTAGGTAGGCAAATTCCGGTCGGTAATGGCCGAAAATCGGTAATTTCGGCAGTTACCGACTGGTATTTGGAAAATGAGATGTAGGTGTAAAAAATGTACCGAATCGGCAAATAAAAATCGGTAAAAATCTGAATCGGTATTTACCGATTCCTTATTTACCGAGTTTTTATTTTCCGATTCGGTAATTAAGAAATGGCAACAAAGGCCCATTGAGATGTAGTAAAGGCCAAAAATACTGATTTCCACGAAATTCGGTATTTAAGAGTCGGTATTTACCATGGACTGAAAGCAGATGGTAACCAGGTGCAGGCTATAAAAAAGGGCCCAAAATGCAACAGTGTTGCAAGAATGGCTGCATTCTATGTGATTGCAAGGCGGCAAAGGCTACAGGCAGCAGGAGAGAGGGTATGGAGAAGGGAGGAGCAGGTGTACAGGCAGAGGATCACCGTATTCCAACTGACTGAGCCAGAGATACTGCAGAGGTACAGGCTACACCCCAGAACCATCCTGGACTTGATTAGGGACCTCCACCCATACCTGGATCACCCAACACCCAGGGCCCACGCCATCCCACCCCATGTGCAGGTGCTGTGTAGCCTACACCAGCTTGCCTCTGGTAGCTACGAGAGTGTGATTGCTGCAGTAGGTGGTGTGTCCCAGAGCTGCCTGTCCCGTTTTTTCAGGAAGTTCCTGGATGCCATGACGCAGAGAATGGAACATTACATACGGTTCCCTGACACACTTGCGGAACTTTCAAAAACAAAAACTGACTTCTATGAACTGGCACACTTCCCGCATGTAATAGGCTGCATAGATGGCACCCACATTCCACTATGTCCACCTGCAGCCACTGAACACATCTACAGAAATCGTAAGTCGACGCACTGCATCAATGTGCAGGTGATATGCAATGCTGGCAACATCGTCACAGACATAGTGGCCAAATTTCCTGGGAGCACGCACGACTCCTACATTTTCCAGAACAGCAGAATATACACACGGCTTGTTGCTGGAGATTTTGGTGATGGATATCTGCTAGGTAAATAAGTGTAACACACCCTGATATGAATGGCAGATGTATGTGTCATGTGTATGTAACTCTAGGACCTCTCATTCCCTCCTAGGCGATAGTGCATATGCCCTGCGTTCCTTTGTGCTCACACCGTACCTCAATCCAACTAACAGAGGCAAAAGGCGTTATAATGTGGCACACAAGTCAACTCGCAACATAGTGGAGCGCACATTTGGACTCCTCAAGAGCAGGTTCCGCTGCCTCCACAAGAGTGGAGGTGCACAACAGTACACCCTCATCCTGTGTTGCAAGATAATAGTGACCTGTGCCATGTTGCACAATCTTGCCACCAAAGAAGGCACAGAGGTGGAGGTGACACATCACGAGGACATTGATGATGACCAAGAACATGCAGACCTCCAAGCAACAGGAGCAGCAGCAACAAATGGAAGATTGAGACGGACAGAGATTACACGTCGATATTTCTAGGTAATATATGACTTACAGACCGGTATAGTGTTTGATGAGTGTAGTTAAATATTCACTACATCATGATTAAAATACAAAAGCCATTGTCCATCAATGTCCATGTCCATGACTGCGGTTGCTCAGTTACCGTGACTGTGAGCAGTCCTGTGGATTATAGGCAATGTTCAATGCTTACGCCCACGAACTACATTGCGGGATTTACGTGCCTGGGTTTCCATATCTTGGCTGGGGCCTGACTCAGCATTGCTGCGCCTGACGCTCCTGCGCACCTCTGGTACAGGTGTGCTGGAGCCACTCCTGCTGGTGGACCCCTCTGTCTCCTCTACACCCGTGTCACCAGCAGTGCCTGTTTGAGTGGTGAGCATCTGCTCCATCGCAGAAGTCTCTCTTCCCATACCCCGTGTCAAGTCTGTGCAGCAGTGCACAATTGCATCCTGCATGGATATTGAGCGGCGGCACAGTAGTGATGTAGCTGTAGCAAATCTGTTCAGTGCCTTGGACTGCTGCCGCATATACTGCAGCTCCCTGCGACGCTCTAGTTGGTCCCTGTCCAACTTATCAGACAGTACACACATGTATGTAGAGATGTCTGACATCCCCTTGGAAATTGCCTCCAAACTACAAGCAATGTGGCCTATTCCTTTGTCTATGTGTGACATTTTATAGTTCATGCTGTGCACCTGCCTATGCACGGCCAACAGTGCCTTGGCCTGCATGCGCTGTACTTTTAACATTGTGGCCTCCAGGCCACAGAAGACACTCCCACCTTCCTGCCCATCGCCACCCTCACGTGCCCTCCTGCCAAGGACACTGGTCCGCGCAGCGCCTGCTGAAATCTGTGTTCTGGCCTTGTCAGCCACAGGTGCAATTGTTTGATTTTCTACATCCTCATCCTCCTCATCTGAGGTTTGCAGGATCCTCAGAGGGGGCACATCAGGCCTACTTGCCCTTCCCTGCATGGACGACCTGGACATTGGTTTTGGTGTAAGCGGTGTGCTTTCCAATTCAGGTGATCCAAACAATAGAGGTGATAGCTGGACAGGTGTTGAGGCTTGCTCTGGTGTTGAGGCTTCCTGGGTTGTGTTGTTGCCTCCTTCTACAGCGCTATGACCTTTGCTTTGTTTCTCTTTTTCTCTTCTGTTAGTTGCTGGTGCCCTCTCCTCCCTTGCTGGTGCTGTACTGTGTGAGGAATCTCCTGTGAAAACATATGGACATAGGGTCAATGGTGTTGTTCACCTGTGTGGAGTTCTTAAATAAATTGTTTACACACCTTTGTCCAGTGTACATTGTGTGTTTAGAGATGTGTGTGGCATGCCTTGCTGAATCTTGTGGTGTATGCATTGCATGTATGTAATCATGACTACGTCTACCATGATGCATTGCTGGACCCAAGTATGAGCTGTTCTGCAGAGTAATGATTATACACAGTGGGGTACGGGTTCAGGGTAATGGTTGTGGATTAGGGTCCAAGCATCTTACCTTGTTTCTTAGTTGCTCTTGCTGTACTGTCCAAGTCTCCAATCCCATGTTTGCATTCTGGCTCCAGGGTTGATTCAGCAAGCTCCTCCATCTCAGTCAGTTTTGATCCTTTGCTCCTACCACCTCCTGTCACACCAGCCTCCTTTTTTTGGGCAGCAATCTTCTTGTTTGTTATAATGCGCAGGTCATACCATCATTTCTTTATGTCATCGATCTTCCTGTGCGTCACGCCAATGGCATTGACTTTTCCCTGTATGCCAAGCCATATGTTTCCCTTCACAGACTCTGCAACATGCAGAGACTGTTTTCCAAAAATTTGGTTGTAGTGACTCACAATTTCTTCTACAAGCACCTACAGTTCTGCTGGGCTGAACTTGATCTTTCTTTTGCGCTCTCCACCATCCTTTTGCCCTTCCTGAGACTCCATTCTGTTGAACAGCTTGGCTCTGGATAGTCAGCTCCTCTCACCTCAGCTCATTTGTTTGTTCAGTTGCTGTGCACCTGCATGGGTGTGGCCACTCCCAGGTACTGGGGAGGGGTGCTTCATTCTGGTTGGTTGGATACTCTGGGCCTTGGTTGTGGGGAGTGTAGGGTGTCCCTGATTGGTTGGCAGGCTCACATGTCCTTTTTCAAACTGCCGATTCGGTATTTACTGATTCGGTATTTACCGAAATGGAATGTGCAGATTCGGTAAATCCCATTCATTCCTATGGGCCAGAAGGTCCATAGGAATGAATGTGGTTTACCGATTTGGGATTTTCCATATCGGTAAATACCGATTCGGTGAATACCGATTGGATATTCCAAATGATACCGAATCGGTAAAATGTACCGAATTCTTTGCTACATCACGTTTTCCGATTCTTGAATACCGATTCGATATGAGTCAGTATTTAAGAGTCGGGAAAAGAGATTTACCTACATCTGGCCCAAAGTAATCTGCTTAAAGTAAAACTATTCATAGAGAACAAGACTTCTGTGAAAACTTCAAAGAGACAATATTTGACCTTGTCCACAACCAAAACAATTTATATATTCTGTCATGGGAATGGTCTCAACCTTTTTTTCTTCTGTATTTAAGAGCCATTTCATAAATGTAATTTCATGATTCATTTGGTTAGCGTTTCCAATATCATACTGTATGCTTTAAATGAAAACATTGCTTTTAAAATACGTACAGCACAAATGCTCATTTTCGTGTACAACCATTTCGAATGCATTTTATGTATTTTGGGTGGGGTTTTTACACATCATGCTTTAGATATGTTTTAAATGCTTAGAATTTAGTAATGCCGAACATAATAAAGTGGAGTGGGTGTTGTATGGCGTTTTAGGATCCGAGCGAAATTTCCCGATTCATGCCCTTATATAGGTACAATTCACATTGCCCTGATATAGGCATAGAAATCATACCCATATTTAGACATAGCCCATGCAGTCCAAATACAGGCATGGCTACTTCCACCCGTACCAGAAAGCCACAACGATTTCTTGGAAAATCGGCTAAAGCAGTCAGGGAGTGCCCCTTGCTTGAATATTGATTTGCCCAACAACTTATGGAGTTTACAAAGAACTACCATTACCTTGGGGTTCTTTAATGACGTTATTATGCCCGACTTTATGTCAAACTAGGCACCTTCAAAGTATAAATATGCCTTCACTTGCTCTAGCAAACACACAGTGGTTTGGAGCAGCTGTTGGGAATTCGAGTCCCAAGACAGAGATACCAGACCTCCTTCATTGTAAACTAAGGTATGGAGCTGACTAGACCCTAAAGAGAAATCTTGGATAGATTCTTGGCAAAGAAACTAAACCTATGCTACACTACACTTACTTCTTCTCTCGTACTAGACTTAGGTTAGGTACATTGGGGTAGGCGTATTTTAGAAGCACCAGTTGAGTCTTTTTAGCCTTTGTTGTTCATTTATGTATTTATCTATGGTCTAGAAACCATACAATGCTTTTACAGTATTATTTTATAATACTCTTCACGATGTACGCATTATACTTTACAGCCTGTATTACGATTGTAGCAGTTCTCTTTACTTGCATTAGAAAGAAGACTGTTCAATAAATCTTTTTATTGAAAACGCCCGTCTCTCTATTTCTCTGCACCTCTGATGAAACTAAGCATGCACGATTGACTAAGTAAAATATCTATCTATTGTTTCCACAACTCTGAAGATACGTTTATTCTTGGGGAAACAAAGTTGTCATGTTTATGCGGTTGTCAGAAACTAATCCCTTCTTGTTTATTCGAGAAAGTTTCTAGTGACTTCTGAGCTAGCTGGCACTCACAATTAAGTCTAATATATTCAATAGAGACCTAGTAGACATAAGTCCTACTTCAAATCTATAGGATATATTATTCCAATGCGCAGTGCCTATTGGGAATATAGGAACTACACTACAGTATAGGTTAGTGCAGTGGTGTTTGGGTAGTGTAGGAGTCATGCTGGGGTTAGTGTTGTAGGGTTCAGGGTAGTGCAGTGGTGTTTGGGTAGTGTAGGGGGCATGCTGGGGGGTAGTGTTTTAGGGTTTATGGTAGTGCAGTGGTGTTTGTGGAGTGTGGGAGGCCATGCTGTGGGTAGATTTAGTGTTTAGTGTAGTGCAGTGGTTTTTGTGTAGTTTAGGGGGTCATCCTGGGGGTAGTGTTTTAGGGTTTAGGGTAGTGCAGCTGTGTTTGAGCAGTGTCTGGGGTAGTGCTGGGGCAGTGTTTGGGGTTTACGGTAGTGCAGTGGTGTTTGGGTAGTGTAGGGGGTCATGCTGGGGGTAGTGTTTTAGGGTTTAGGGTAGTGCAGTTGTGTTTAGGTAGTGAAGGGGTCGTGCTGGGGGTAGTGTTTTAGGATTTAGGGTAGTGCAGTGGTGTTTGTGTCGTGTAGGGGGTCATGCTGTGGGTATTTAGAGTTTAGGATAGTGCAGTGGTGTTTGTGTAGTGTAAGAGGTCTTGCTGGGGGTAGTGTTTTAAGGTTTAAGGCAGTGCAGTGGTGTTTGTGTAGTGAAGAGGGTCGTGCTGGGGGTAGTGTTTTAGGGTTTAGGGTAGTGCAGTGTTGTTTGGGTAGTGGAGGGGATAGTGTTTAGGGTTTAGGGTAGTGCACCCAACCAGCCACAATTTCCGTGGGTCCTGACTCTTTTGAACTCTTCGCCAATTGAATAATTTGGGTCAAGGACCCTGCAACGCCCAAGACCTATCAATTCCTTTCTTGGGTTCGATCATATACTTGGAGAAAAAGGTACATAGTTTCTCATCAATTTCAGGCTTGTGTGCCACCTTCCCCTTCAGTGAGGGGCTGGGGCATTCTCACCTCATCCTATGGCTGACCTCCCTTACAAGGGGTTGATGGATTTTCGCCACCACATACTCTGCAACTTTGGCATCAGGGGTTCACTCCGCTGACCTAGGAAGGTAAATTTGGGTAGGCTCGAACATGTCCAAGTGGACCACGTCCCCAACCGGGGACTGAAAGGAGTGGGACTCTGGATGCCAGGGAGTCCTTATGCTCATCAGAGGAGAAATTGTCCTCCGATACACCCTCTCCCTCCAAGGGAAACCCGCTGTCGGGGTGTACAATAGTGGTGACAGCGTGGCAATTTTCTCTGGGCTCCTCCTCCTCCTTCCGGCAGGGCGCACTCTTGAGGAAGGTCTCCGTACGTAAATATATCAAATCCTTCCAAGTGCCCCGCGTTATGCTTAACGGCCCTTTTATTCCCCATCTGGGAGCTACTGGGACCTGCCACCACCTGATCTGGGTCACTGAACACCCCAGGGATGCTTTTCGCCAGCTTATCAGCCTGAACCCTAAGAGGAGCCAGTGCCCTAGAAATAGCCAGAGAGAGGGCTTGGTCCACTGCTGGAGGAAGAAGTTGGGGGGCCATTCCTCCTCCTCTTCCTGGTAGGAGGAGTAAAAATGATCTTCTGGAAAAGACATGATAGCAGAGGGTGTGAGCACAGAACAAGTGCCCTTAAAATCCTTAAGGCAGCCCCCTCGCGGGTGCTCCAACAGCTGGGCTTTCCCCAAAGCTGTTATAAGAATAGACTGAGGGGCAATACCAATTACCACCACCGGGTGGCGATGGTCACTAATGTGTGTCAAAATTAGGCGAGGGTTGATCGGGAATCAAGCGGACATTAAAGGAGTGATCGGATTCCCAAACGTGCGTAAAGACCAGCGGGAGAGCTTGACAGAGCTGCCTCGCTCGGACCAGACTCGCCTGACAGGATCTCATCGCGGGCAGAGTGCACAGCGGGAGAAACTGCGAGGGGGAGAACGCGCTCAGGCAAGAGCCTGCTGCACAGGGACTATGAAACAATAGCAAGGCAACAAAGCTAATAACGTGCACAAGAAACCACTATACAAACAGCAACAACGTCAGATTAAGCCAAGAATGTAAGGAATGCACTTAACGGACGAGCAGTGAAGAAAGAGGAAGCGGAAGGGATGTCATGATATTATATACAATGGACTGTGATATGATTGGACTATAGTTGCCTTGGAGACTACCCCCCTAATGGTCCATGGATTGTGTAGTCTTTTGTTTACTGATTGTTGTGTTATGTTTTCTTTGAACTGCTATGCAAACAAAGTGAGGAAAGATATGCATAATCCTCGCCTCCGTCCTGCCATAGAATTCATTAAACTTTATTCGATCTGATTTAGAAACATAGATCAAAAAAGTGTACATAAAAACAGTAAATCCTCTTTCCTAATACAATACAGTGAGAATTAATTAAAACCGGTAGGTAAAAACGGGTGTTACAAAGCCCGGTTCAGAGCAACTTCAGGTTAACAGAGTTCAATGTTTCGCAAGATCAATCTCATGTACTTCGTGCAAAATACGCAATGAGGGGTCCAAGTAAGATGTTACGCTCCAATACCTGACCAGTCTGCACTATATAAAACTGCAGAAAAACAAAAAATAAAAGGTGTTTTGCACACTTCTGTCATTGGGCTATATGTGGGTTACATCTGGGTGATATTTGTGCTACATTTGGACTCTTATTGCTCTGGTGGCCATCTTGGGAGACTTATTTGTTATGAAGTTTCCTAATTTCCTCATTTACTGCAGTCTCCTCATTAGGAAATGCTTTCAGTTTTTTACTTTGATTCCATCAAGAAGGCATTCAGGTGTGTCACACATTTGCCTTAAATTCAGAATGTTAGCACTCTAGTTGTTCATTAGATCACTGTAGTAAAACTACTGCTCACTGGGGAGTTAACTGGTAATCTACTACTGGTATTGAAAGTGATTGTTTCAGTCTGCGTGTCAGAATTTTCTAATGAAATAGAAGAGGATTTGAGATCTCACTTAAAACATGCCCTAAATTTTCTTTCTGCGGCACTAACCATAATATCCATGGCAAAATGAACCCCCTCATTTTGTTCCTTTTTAAATTAAATGTTTTAAGTGTTACCAGTTTATTTCATTCAAGAAGGCTTCAGGTGTGCCATAATTGTGTCATTAGTAAGACTGTTTGCTCTCTAGTTGTTCTTTAGAGCACTCTGGGAAGCTGCAGTAGAACACAAAGGCATCAACTGACAGGCTGCTCCTGTTGAAATATAACAGAAGGATATTTGAGAGCTCACTTAAAACATGTCCTAATTGTTCTTTCTACAGCACTAACCATAATTTCTATGACAAAATGAACTCCCTCATTTTGCTCCTTTTTAAAATTAAATGTTCTCAGAGTTACCAGTTTATTCCAATCAAGATGGTTTCTGGTGTGCCATCATTTTGTCATAAGTAAGACTGTTAGCGCTCTAGTTGTTCTTTAGAATACTCTGGGAAGCTGCAGTAGAACACAAAGGCATCAACTGACAGGCTGCTCCTGTTGAAATATAACAGGAAGATATTTGAGATCACACTGTAAACATGTCCTACTTTTCCTTTCTACAGCACTAACTATAATTTCTATGACAAAATGAACGCCATCATTTTGTTCCCTTTTAAATTAAATATTTTAAGTGTTACCAGTTTATTCCAATTAAGATGGCTTCAGGTGTGCCATACTTTTGTCATAAGTAAGGCTGTTAGTGATCTAGTTGTTCTTTAGAACACTCTGGGAAGCTGCAGTAGAACACAAAGGAATCAACTGATAGTCTCTGCCCTTGTTGGCTGTACATGTTTTACTCAGAATGTCAGACTTCATTCTCACATGACTGAGAAAGATAATGTGAATTACAAGAAAATATGCTCTCATTTTAGCTTCTGGTGCACCTTCCAAAACCCTATGGGACAAGCATGGGAAAATAGTTTTCTCTCAAACATGATTCATGATATCCCAGCAGAAGGTTTTTCACAGGGTAAAATCACCTTAGAACACACCACAATTCCTGAAATTAGTATGGTACCATCAGCAAATGAATTCTAATGTAACTAAAGTCTGTTGTCACCCTTCATAGTTCTCCTTTTGGTAACCCTCAAAATCTTCAATTCACTACAATGCATTTCAATGGGGTACTATCATGTATATTGGTCCCAAGATGGCTGCCTGTAATTCCAGGATGAAGTGCTGACAGCCAATCAGATCTAACGATGACGTGTGTAATTAGGCTCCGCCCAGATATCAATATTTTTTCTTTTTCAAATTTCTCAGGAACTACTGAAAGGATTTACATCATTTAACAAAAAGAGTTCTTTCTGAACCAAGGGCTACCTTTTTGCCAAATTTGGTGTAATTCCGTTCAGCAGTTCGGGCTGTAGCCGTGTCTAAAGTTTCCTATGGGAAATAACATGGAGAAAACACGTTTTGGGACCCCCCCTCACCTTTTTTCTCACCCTGGCTTGCCCAATCATCCAAAACATTTTAAGACAGGAGCGGACCGAAGTGCCCCACGAGTTTTGAAAATTTCGCAAAGATTCGTCCACCGGTGCAAAAGTTATTGGGAATAGAATGTTGCGATTTTCCTATGGTAACTAGGTCCTAACTATAACTACCTACTGGCGAATATATATATATATATATATATATATATATATATATATATATATATTCCTCTCCTTCCTGCTTCTCCAGGCACGGCACGCAGGACACAAAGACCACCACACAGTTCATCCAGTACCACAGGTCAGTTTATTATCGCCCTAGTTCTCCCTCTGGCATGACGCGTTTCGGGTATGGACTACCCTTGATCACATAACGCAACACTGATTCAAGAGACCTTTAAATACTCATTTTTTTCTCTCTGCTGAACGCACCACGTGATTCATAAAAAGTGAAGATATACTTAAAGTGTAAGGCGAGTAGCTCTCCCATTTTTGTAGACACAGCACATATGGATGATTAAATATTACGATCAAATGTACAGCCACTGTTTGCATATAGTTATAACTGCATTAATGCATATGCGACAAAACAAGGACTGGAATTGTGCAAGTTTACACATACAAATTACTGCGGCATAAGTTTTGCCAATCTATACACTTGGAATAATTAAATAGTTTTCAATAAGTTATACATTTATCCATATTAACACATACCCTCATTGTACAAAAAAATATATCTATGTACATATATATATGTATATATAACTCCATTTCCTATATTATGTAATCTATATATTTACATATAATACAAATAAGAATGACAAACATGTTCTTGCAGCTTGAATGCTGTCATTATGTGCAAAATTATGCCATTATGTAAACCATGAATATTATCACTTTACCAGCTCCTATGTTACCAAGTATATAAATAAAGCCATTGTGCAAATTATCTGCCTGAATGCAGACGCATATGTGCAACTACGCTTACTGTGCAAAATTGATCTTATATTGTAAGTCCAAGTGCTGTAAACATTACTGAATAGAATTCATATTGTAACTATGACAACTGAGCCCAGTTGTCAAGAGGAGCTCACTATATATATTTTTGAGAATTAGCCAATACAGGGCATTATAGTCACACACTTGCGTGGACCATGTATGATAACATAAGGAAAGGCTTTGGAGAAACATGATGTGTCACTATGTTGCATGTGTAAATACATTAACTGTGAACCTCGGACAGGATTTCTTACATTGTGTATAGATAGTTTTACAATATACAAAATAAGTATTTCTAATGTGAATCCAATCCTGAGGTATTTTACACATTGAGTTTTGATTATGTATCATGTTACCAAATCCCTACACAAATTATTTTTGTTATAATCAACTTTTTCCACGCAAGCAAAGTATTTCAAAATGAATTACATAGGGTTTTCCCGATTGTTTTTAATTGCACAAGCACTTTTGATCGCCATTCTCCTTGTATAGCCTAAAGATTGTGAATTTGCACATTGTAAGATGTCTGCCAAATCATTTACATGGCTTTCTGTTAGTCCTCTCTCGATGTTGATAGAGAGGTGGAGATATAATGGCGTGAGTTGTTATGGATATTGACACTGAGGAAGCCGTTTTTCGGCGAAACGCGTTTGTCTTTCTTTGAGGGCAGGGGGGTCTGCCAATAAACTGAAAAAAATTCCAAGCTTGGAGTGCCGTCTACTTTCTTGCAAACAAAGTAAGTGTGTGCCGATACTACGCGGCTCACCACCGCGAGACGCTAGCACCCGGGACGTGGGCGGAGCAACGGCGGTGACCGTCCAGTGCAGCAAGTTAATGTGGCCGTTTGCCCCGAGGTAGCAGAAATCCATGGAGGTACCCGTATTTCGGAACCAGGAGCATTAAGAGAACACGGAGGAAACCTGCTTCCAGCCTGCCTGACCCGTGTAACTGCGGAACGCCGCTGACTACTGTGGACACCGGGAGAGGGTAAGTGCTGCCTGCACGAGTACCCGGCTATACGAACTGTAATAATTCTACCTCTGTCCCGCTTTGGAGCTATTCTGGCAGACCCCCGCTAAACTGCTTTTCACCCCATGAGATAACTGCTGATTATTACACAGCGCGTAACGCAAGTGCCACAAACTCTCCCACTATTATGTCTTCAACTGCGGAGAGGGAAAGGGAGGCGGATGATGTGTTTAAAAGCCTCAATACAGTCACGAAAAAATCAGAGACTATGGCAATGCAACAAACACCAATGAGCAATTTACAGACTCTATTCCACCAGTTAGAAAAAACCCAGGAACGAGAGATAAGAAAATGGTGGGAGGCGACGTCGCTCCAAAGATATGTAGACTGCAACAGGGTTCCCAGAGGTCTACGGATTTTTACTGTTCCATCTTACGAAAACCCGGACCCCCAACTATTGAAAGATTGGGCGGCATACACTGCAGATTCCAGCAAAGGGATGCTGTTAATGTTAATTAAATACGCATGGAGCGACAGAGAGAAAGCTCTCACCGAGATCCAAAGACTTGAGGGATTAATCATAAAAGATAAAGATACGAAAACTATCGATGACCTACGTGTGAACATGCAAAAAAGAATAAAAGAATACGAAAACGGAATCAAAAAGAGGAAGCAAACCAAGTTCCAGAGGGATGAGCAAGATTACCTAACGGGCCGAATACTTACCTTCGCGAAGAAATTCAACGTCACCAGAAAAAGACTCGCACAGGGGGCACAACGGGCAACCACTAATGTCACCTCTGAATCCGAAGTTTCAACATCAGAGGATGAATCAACAAGAACCAATGTAAGAAGAGATACTGGACCCACCACTGCAGAGCCGTTTTTAGACGAATTTCAGGTAATGAAGGAAACGCGAAAACGACTGCAGCCCCAGACGGCGAAAAAAACCACCACAAAAAGAGGAGGAAAACCAGGTGCGGCTGAAGGGGCCGCACAAGGTGCAACACCTATGGTAACCCGCAGCAGGGGCAGGAGGGGGAGATGGTGAAGCAGGAAAACACCATTATCAACCTCTCCCAGAGAAAACTCTCAACCCATGAAGAGAAGGTACTAAAAAGAGGCATGACTTTCTGCCCAACGGCTAAATTCGACCCAGTGGAAACAAGAATTTACATATTTAAGTTTGTACGCAAACTAAAATTGGAAAAAATCTTTGCTACACGTCCACAATCAGGACTAACAACGAACATAGGATCAACGAAGCAAACTGGCAATGACCTCATTGATGGTGACCTACCTCTTCTACAAGTTACACACTCCTTGGCGGGAATGGAAGACTTACCAAGTTCGAGTGAGGTATTTAGGAGAGAAGAAATAGTCCAAAAGTGGGATCCTAGCAACTTCAAAAGGAAATCGAGGTTCCTACCACATGTCACACATGACGCCATTGATGTTTTCAATGATGCGATCCTACAAGATCTGGACAAATTAACCACTAAAAAAACTGAAATGACTAGAAACAACTCTAATATCTCGAGTATGGAATGGCAAGCCATTAGGTCACTTAAGGAAGATTCTACAATTGAGATCAAACCCTCCGACAAGGGGGAAAATATAGTGATTTTCGACAAGGAACATTATAAACTGGAAGCCCTGAAACAACTACAGGATAAAGACTGCTATGAGGTTATCAATAAAAAGGATTTTGACAAATGTATCTCTGATTATCATGAGTTACTTAAAGGATGGCTGGATGAAGGCATGCTGAGTAAAAACGAACATGAGTACCTACATTGCGAACATCCAATCATCCCTACCTTCTACCACCTGCCAAAGGTGCATAAGGATATCAAGCACCCACCAGGGAGACCAATTGTCTCGTCCATAGGCAGCCTCTTAGAAGCCACTTCCAGATTCATTGACAACTATTTGTCTCCTTTTGTCAAAGATCTTCCCTCTTTTGTGAGGGATACCCAGGACTTCCTTAGGATTATTGACGGCATCCAATGGGAAGCAGATATGCTTCTCATTACTCTAGATGTCGCCAATTTATACACGTGTATTGGACATCAGGAGGGACTTTTAGCAATTGAATGGTTTCTTGGGAAGAAAAACATACAATTTCATCAACACAACCGTATGCTTCTCAAAATGACCGAGTTTTGTCTGTACAATAATATTTTTCTGTTTTCAGGTGTACTGTATCGTCAGATCAGGAGGACCGCCATGGGCACGTGCTTCGCCCCCAGCTATGCGAACCTTTTGGTAGGCTGGTGGGAGAAGCACGTGGCCTGGGGGGGGGGGGGCAATGAGGAGTAGTTGGATCACATCATGATCTGGACTAGATACATTGATGACCTGTTTGTCGTCTGGCGGGGCGACAGACCCTCGGCTGAGAGGTTTGTGGCAATGCTGGATGACAACAGTCTCAATTTAAGATTTACCAGCACAATCAGTGACAGATCAGTCCACTATCTTGATCTTGAGGTATTTGTGGCAGGGGGCACCATTCAAACAAAACTTTACCGCAAGCCAACGGCAGGAAATGCCGTACTACATGCGGCTAGTCACCACCCTAAAACCATGATAAAAAACATTCCGTTTGGTGAACTAATGCGCCTGAAACGAAATTGCTCAGAACATAGTGATTTCCTACTGCAACAAGAATCAGCGGTCTCTAAATTTTTAGAGAGAGGCTACTCCAAGATATCGCTTGTTGAGGCCTCTAAAAGAGTGGAGCTTACGGACAGGAAAGATCTCTTACAGAACAAAAACCTGAAAAAGGCAGTGGAGTCCAAAACAGTGACAAGAATGATCACGACCTACAATATGAAATCTAAAGAACTGGTCCAGATCTTTAATAACAATTGGCACATCCTCCAAACGGACAGTGTCTTGAAGAATCGAATACCCCCCAAACCTGCTATCACCTATAGACGCTGTCAGTCCCTGAGTGACCACCTGACGAGGAGTCACTATAAAGATCCCCCAAAACCATCCACATCAAAACCTATCCAGGGTTTTTACCCTTGCATGCACTGTAAAGCGTGCAAATACAGTCATAAAAAGACCAAATATGACGGTAGACCCAATGATCCACGGCCCACCAGAAACATCAACAAATTTCTGAACTGTAATTCAGAATTTGTGATTTATTGTCTGGTTTGTCCGTGCTCCAAGAGATATATTGGGAGTACGATCAACCCAGTGAAAAAGCGCATCTTGGAATACATGCGTGCCATCACTAACAAAGATAAGAATTACCCGGTGGCATGCCATTTTGAAACTCACCACAAGAGCAACAGAGATTTACTTTCCGTTTATCTCATTGATCAGTTGGAAAGACAAGAAAGGGGTGGTGACAAAATAAGAGCATTAAGGGCTATGGAGTCAAAATATATCATTGATCTCCAGACGATGAAACCTGGAGGCCTAAACAACGACGAAGAACTTTGGGTACACCTAAAATAGATAACAGGAAGAGGGTCAGGATGAAATAAAAAAATGGGGGGTAAAGATTCCAGTAATCAGACAAGACACAAAACAAAAACTATGTGAACACCATCCGCCAATCCTTCCCCCATACCCTATGTCCATCAGACTCCAAATTTTGTAAATCTGGCATAAGGGAGATCAAAGCCCATTCAGGGCGAGAGAAAAGAAAACAGAGAATTAGCCCATACAGGGCATTATAGTCACACACTTGCGTGGACCATGTATGATAACATAAGGAAAGGCTTTGGAGAAACATGATGTGTCACTATGTTGCATGTGTAAATACATTAACTGTGAACCTCGGACAGGATTTCTTACATTGTGTATAGATAGTTTTACAATATACAAAATAAGTATTTCTAATGTGAATCCAATCCTGAGGTATTTTACACATTGAGTTTTGATTATGTATCATGTTACCAAAACCCTACACAAATTATTTTTGTTATAATCAACTTTTTCCACGCAAGCAAAGTATTTCAAAATGAATTACATGGGGTTTTCCCCGTTTGTTTTTAATTGCACAAGCACTTTTGATCGCCATTCTCCTTGTATAGCCTAAAGATTGCGAATTTGCACATTGTAAGATGTCTGCCAAATCATTTACATGGCTTTCTGTTAGTCCTCTCTCGATGTTGATAGAGAGGTGGAGATATAATGGCGTGAGTTGTTATGGATATTGACACTGAGGAAGCCGTTTTTCGGTGAAACGCGTTTGTCTTTCTTTGGGGGCAGGGGGGTCTGCCAATAAACTGAAAAAAATTCCAAGCTTGGAGTGCCGTCTACTTTCTTGCAAACTAAGTAAGTGTGTGCCGATATATACATATATATATATTGAGTCGGAGGACCCGCGAAGGCTTGACCTCATTCCCGGTGAGTAACCTGGTGAAAGCATTCACGAGACGGGGCTACGTGTTGCAACAGTCTAGCGAAAGTTACCATTTCTTAAAACGCCAAGTTGCACAGAAACGTGCAGGTGATTGATGTGCGGCAGCTTAATTCGAAAGATATAAAATTGGCACTATGTTGAGCAATGCTGTACGCGAGAGGGAACAGGAAGCCGACGCATTATTTGAGAATGTGGTCAGAAACAAAAGTAAAGAGGCAAATAAAAACACGCAAAAAAATGTAACGGAAGATGTGAATAAAGACGCGAACTTGTTGTTAAAAAGCTTGGAGAAGAAAATGCGATCAGAACTCACCAAGTGGTGGGAGAGCAAATCTCTTACTAAGTATGTGGAAGTGAATCGGGTCCCTCGGGGTCTGCGCATACTTTTAGCTCCTAGCTTCGAGCACCCCAATCCAGCAATGCTACTCGAGTGGGGGGAGAGCAATCTACAACAATCGATGAACTTAATAAGAATTCTAATTAAATATGCTGACATTGACCGGCTAGCTCTGGCTAAAGAAATAGAAGAAATAGAACATAATCTGAGCAAAATGGAAAACCAGGACTGGATTTTGAAAAAAATGAACGAAATTAAAGAACGTTTAAAAAAATATGAAGAAAAAATAAAAAACAGAAAAGTACATAAATTTGCCAGGGACCTGGAAGATTATGAAAGAGGCCAAATATACACCTTTGCTAAAAAATATGAGAATATTCGCAAAATGAAAGGTAAAACGGTAACTAAACCTAACATCTTGGAAGCCAGACAACCAGCAGCAACTGGAGATTCACCAGAGTTAGATACTATATCGCTGACTAGTGAGTCTAGCATGAACTCAGTTGGTTCAAATTCCAGTAGTTTGGAAAATGTGGACACAATTCCAGGCTTGGGCGATGAAGTTGATTTTTTAGTACAGGACAGACTGAAAACCTTGAGACCAAGAAAGGAAAGAAAACAAGCCGACGAAGGCGGGACACCGTCAGAAAAACCGCCCGAAGAAAACGGCAAAGGCAAGCCAAAAAAGAGGCAAAACTACTGGCGGAAGAAGAAGCAATGAAAGACAACACTGTAGTGAACCTCAGTACAGTAACACTTACGAAAGCTGAAGAGCAATTGCTTGCTTTAGGTCTCAACTTCTGTCCCAATACCAACTTTGATTACGCTTCTACACGAGTAGATGTATTCCTTTTCATTAGAAAATTAAAACTCAGGAAGTTTCACACCCTTAAAAATTTAGGAGAAGAGAAACAAGATAAGCTGGCAGCCTCTGATTCCTCAGGCCTACAAGTTGGAGAAATACCGGCACTTTGGGCTTTACACAGCTTAAATAAGGAAGACGATTTGAGTTCTCAAGCATCAACTCAAACAAAATTAGGAGAGTTGAATCTATTGCAAAAAGGTGCCGGGGAAAGCCCTTTCAAACCAAAGTCAACCTTTGTGCCAATAATGCCACGAGACGCAATCGACGTCTTCCATGATCGTATCGTGGAGGAGATAAAGGATTTGAATTGCTCTATTGATCAAAATAGAAGACACACATTGAACCAACGAGAAGTTTCTTTGAAAAAGTTAACTGACAAGCTAGCCAATGATGCCTCTATTATAATTAAAAAATCGGATAAAGGGGGCAATGTGGTCCTGTGGCCCAAAGAACAATACGATGCAGAAGCGAAAAGACAATTAAATAACTGTGAGTGTTATGAGCAGATAACATGGAGCATATATAATAAAGCAAAGGAAAACATCAAAAAGGAATTACTAAAATGGAAATCAGAGGGTTTGATATCAAATGAAGAATACAAATTTTTGTTCAACACTCACCCCCGGTTGCCCTTCCTTTATCTGCTACCAAAAATTCATAAAAACACCACCCCTGTTCCTGGACGCCCTATAATCTCGGCGATAGGAAGCATGACTGAACATGTGGGCGCTTACATTGACTTTTATCTGCAGGACCTGGTGAAAGCTTTGCCCTCTTATTTGAAAGACACTGGGGATTTTTTGAGACACCTTAACAATATTACCTGGTCAAAGGATTGGATCTTACTATCTCTGGATATAGAGTCTCTCTATACCAGCATAAGACACGAATGTGGTCTGCGGGGTGTGGAATACTTTTTAAATACACGTCCTGCTGAGTATGCTATGCATAACAAAATGTTATTATCTCTTATTACATGGTGTTTGAATAATAACTACTTTTCTTTTGAAAAGAATTTGTATAGACAAAAACAGGGGGTGGCCATGGGGGCTTGCTTTTCCCCAAGCTACGCGTGTTTGCACGTGGGCTTTTGGGAAAGGCAAGTCCTCATGAACACACACAGGGACATGTTTGAAAACAATGTGATATCATGGCTTCGTTTTATAGACGATGTCTTTGTCATTTGGAAGGGAAGCATGCAAAGCGCATTAGAATTTGTTAACTTGTTAAACATCAATGAGTTTAATCTTCACTTCACCTCGAACATGAGTGACTCCAAATTGGAATTTTTGGATGTCCAGATACAAGTAACTGACGAGACACTCATTACCTCGGCCTATAGAAAACCTTCTGCTGGTAATGCAATATTACATGCATCCAGCGCGCATCCACGTCACCTAATAGCCAGCATACCCTACGGGGAATTGCTACGGCTGAAGCGTATTTGCAGTACACCGGAGCAATTTGATGTCTGCAGTCAATTATGCTTAGAGCGCATGCGCAAAAGAGGATATAGCGAGGATATTCTGAAAAAAGCCATGATTAAAACAAGTGAAAGACCCAGAACCACCCTACTGCCCAGCACCACTGAGAGCAACATGAGCACAGCGGATGAGAATAATTCACCCAGACTCATCACCACGTACTGTAGACAGGAGCGCAAAATACGCAACATCATAAACAAAAATTGGCCCATAGTTCTAACTGACCCCATTTTGAGAAATACGTTGCCAGAACATCTTAGCGTAACATTTAGGAAATCTAAAAACATGGCCAATCTCTTATCCAGGGAGATTTCGGCCGGGTCTACCAGTATTAAAACTTGGATGCCCACAAGCAATGGCTTCCGCAAGTGTTCCACTTGCAGGGCATGTAACTTCGGAGCCAATACTGCCACATACAAAACCCCGTTTAGAACAAAAGAAATATCCATTAGGGGAAAGTATGACTGCCGCACTGAGTATGCCATATACGTCCTCACGTGTACATGCGGCTTGCGATATGTAGGCAGTACTAAAAATCCTGTGTACATGCGTATCCTACAGCACATTCGTGCAATAATTAACTGTGATCCAGCTTACCCGGTAGCCCGTCATTTCAAGGTGAGTCACAATAAGAATGTGAACTGCTTGACATACTTTGTAATTGACCAGGCACCGGTGTTAAAGCGAGGTGGAGATAGGGACAAGGCTTTGAGGCAGTTAGAAACCAGATACATTCTGAATCTTAACAGCAAGCATCCTAACGGCCTCAATGATAGGGAAGACATACATACCTATCTTTAACCTAAGTTAAAACTGTCCTGCCTGATTCTCCAGTCTCATCATTATATAATCACATAATCTATATCCTTTCCGGGCTCCATGTAACAGATCTAACTAATGAATGCCCTAGTGATTCTTATATGATAGACCACGAACCTATTATCAGTGTTTTCCTGTTAATTGTACCTCTCCTTTTAGATCATCATTTTTTAACCTCACAACTTTGGTTGCACTTATTACACTTAGCACTTTACTATGGGAATTGCTGTTGGAGCAAGACCAAGGTGGTCGACCCTCCGGGATTGCCAGATGGGCAAGGATAGGTCCCTATCCCTGTTTATAGGTTTTGGCACTGGCACTTTAATACAAGTAAACATTAGCACATTGCAACGTGACAATGTAAGGTAATGACTGAGTGAGCGAGCTCCTGTTGTGATCAATGAACTAGACACACTAAGGCTATCTCAGCGAATGCGGAATACACTGCCAATTTTGCACAATATATTTTTTAGCATAATATTTATTTATTTATGCATTTAAATTATTATGGACTTTTATACATGTCTTTTTAGAATTTTAACATATTTATATGTTATATAAATCTTGATGCATTATTGTAAATAATTGCTTCGCTGTACAGATAGGGGTAAAATATTCCTTCTTTAGAAGAAAGTGTCATTTTCTCAGGATTATGTTGCCAGCTCACTGTTACACAATGGTTTAATACGCATTTAGGCGGTTATAAATGTACATTTGCACGTAATTGTTACCTTGAATAATTGTGTGCGGGTGCCTTGTACAAAATTGTTGCCAAGAATCTAAAATAGCCCCGAATCAGCGCCCATTTGTATGCACATGTTAAACACCTTACATTTGTAGTTTATTTTCTATGTCTATGCATAGATCACGTGGTGTCACTGTGAATTGAAGCGAAAAAAAACGAGTGTGTGCACTATTTAAATGAAAGAATACTGCATGTCCGTCATGTGATCAAGGGCAGACCCTGCCCGAAACGCGTCATGCCAAATTTAAGCTGCAAAATGGTTGAATAAACGCCTGCTGTGACACTCTGCAACTCGTGTGGTGGTCCGTATTTTCTGTGGGTTCATCCTGGAAACAGAACTCAATCCATATATATATACATATATATATATATATTACCTACTGACGGTCGCCAGTAGGTAGGTATATATGTGTATATATATATATATATATATATATATATATATATATATATATATATATATATATTCCCTGAAAAAAACATAGGTTTCAGGCACATTATAGTTAGAAATTAGCATTTAAAAATCCTTAGAAATTCACTGAAAAAACCATAAGTTTCAGGGACGTTATAGTTAGATGGACATTTCACTCGTACAAAACCAGAAAAATTCCACCGTTATAGTTAGTTCAGCTAATTATAACTTGTGCCCCCGCAATGCACTGCTGGTCAGTGGCCTCAGTGATGACATCTCAAATGACATCATGTATGAGTGATTGTATGGGTGAATGAGTGGATATGTGTGTTTCTATCCTGCCCCCTTTTCTTGTTTTTCATCATTTTCTTTCACTGTTTTCTTGTGACTCAGTTCTACCGAGTCACAAGATGGCTGCCAACACTTCCTTGTTTGTAGTGTTGGCAGCCAATCACAGTGAAGCTCGTGCTCAGGAGGGATCGCAGACCCACTGCTGCCCCAGACGTCCAAACTTTTTCTATTCCTAATTTCTCAGGAGCTACTGAACGGATTTACACCATTTGACAAAAAGGGCTCTTTCTGAACAGCATTTTTGCCAAATTTGGTGTAATTCCGTTCGGCCTGTAGCTTTGTCTAAAGTTTCCTATGGAAAATAATAAGGGGGAAACGTGTTTTGCGACTCCCCTTTTTTCTCGGCCCTCATGACGAATCACCCTGAAACTTTCAAGACCGGAGCTGACCAGAGCGGGTCAATAGTTTTGAAAATTTCGTGAACATTCGTCAACCGGCGCCAAAGTTATTGGGAAAAGAAAAAACTCTTTTCCTATGGAAAGTAGGTCCTAACTATAACTACATACTGGCTACCGCCAGAAAAGACTATTGTTTTCTCATACGCTTTGCACATTTCAGCAACAATATTTGTTTTGAACATGTCAACATAATCCATTGTGATATTCAATATGCACAAGAAGAAATAAAAGAAATTAAATCATTAATTTTAGTCACCACTGTTCAAAGACCGATTTACACTCTTAAAAAAATTTGTGGGCTGATTACCACTCCCTCAGTTATAGCTTATTTAAATAAACAAATACGTTCGGCCATGTGGCCAACATGCTCGTGTTTGAATATTTTTATTATTATTATTGCATTTCGTATATGAGATTACATGAGATCAACAAAGAAAACAGCAATCGTGTTAAGCGGTACACTTTTCATATTTTTTTTCTCCAATGTCCGTCTCTTATATCCAACAAGAGGAAGGAAAACGGCAAACATATCAAATATAGCTGTATAAGGATATCTATAAATAGCAACAGTCTGCTGTAATAATCACCACTGCCACATGCAACCTGTAAGGCAAACAAACGGGTTAAGGCACCTTATACAGTAAATAGGCAATACAGGCGCAATTTAGAGCCCTTGTAATCAAACAGGTGTATCTCTAGCAATCTAGATCAGGTGTACTCCGACCAGGAGGTACCATCTCAGGCAGAGGGAGTGTTGTGGCAAATGAGGTCTGGGTATTTTGAGTGTCTCGATATGTCAGGACATGTCTATCGTATTGCAAAGTCCCCGTCCCCAGTGGTGTGTCTCCCGTTCATTGTCTAAATGAGGCATTCTGGGCCCTGGGTACCACTGTGTGTCAGTCCATCACAATACGCGGAAGCGGTCACTGGGCGGGCCCCTGTAGCATCTATGGCTGAGTCAATATTCAATACTTTTTATACAACGTGATAACTATAGAACCGAATCCCGTAAAAAAGGGGGAACTGAACATTGTACAAAATCAAAACAAACGGAAGATAACACGGGCAAGCAAGGGTGTGTATGTTTCTCCTACAACAGAATAAGTCGTCTGATGTGACGGTCTATCGTCGCAGTGGGAGAGGGGGGGGAATGGGGGGGCCACTCCTCTGGAGTCGTTTCGCATCGGGCTACGCTGATGTGTACGTGCGAGCATTTGTCGGCTACAGTTACCTCCTCGTGAGAGTACAAGTGCGGGCATATCACAAGGGGTGTTCTCCTGCCTCGGTGTTATGACTGGGGCGGCGAGTAAAGGGACGTGTGCCTAAATGATGCCTCTCTATAAACACACCTGGTGGAAAGCGGCCAAGACATCATCCCAGGCCTGGGCTATGGGGTACTTGCGGATACCCGCTGTCTCCTCTCTATGTAAAGCTACACTCTCCGCTCTCTCCCAGTTGAGGAATGACGCCAGTGTATAGCTTGTGGGGGCTCACCGTTCTTCCAGCGTTTGGTAATGAGTCTTTTTGCTGTGATTAGTCCAAGGTCCCAAAATATAGCCGGAACTTTCGTCAATTTTGTTTGCCTGTAAAGGCCCAACAAGCAAGCCTCCCATGTGTGTGGCAATCCTCCTCCCGTCCCCACCGCCAATGCGGTCGATACCGCTAACCAGTAGTCATGTAGGGAAGGGCAGGCCCAGAGCATGTGTAAGAAATTCGCGTCTACCAACCCACACCTGGGACATGCTGTTGTGGCTAGCCCAAAATATCGATTAATCTTATCTGGGGATAAGTACGCCCAATGTATTACATAGTATTGGATGAGTTTAAAACAGGAGTTACGTGGGATATTAAGGGTCCCGGCAAGTATCTTCGCCCATTCCTTGTCAGTCCAGTCCCACCCTCTATCCGCGGTCCACTTATCACGTAAACGCTGTGGGGAAAATTGTGTGTGTGTATATGTAGGGCCTGTGCAAGCCAATGGAACAAGTGGGACCCCTTCCCCATTACGTGTAAATACTGTATCAGAAGATGGGTTGGCAATTCTACCGCAAGGTCCCCCCAAGCACGTGCTAACGCGCGCATAAGTGCTGCATGTGTGAGGAATTGCCCGACTGGTAACTCCGTGTCTGCGGCCACCGTCTCGAACGGAATTAAAGTGCCCTCCTTGTATAGGTCGCCCAGTGTGTCTTTTTCGGCCGCATCCAACTACTCAGCGCCGCTTCCATGAGCGCACCAGTTTCCCAGGGAGTTCCCAACAGCGACAGGTTCGGTGCATACGGTCTGGTGCGGTTAGTGAGTTTCAGGCTACGCATGTAGCATTTCCGCGCCACCGCCAGGTGTATCTGTGCGGGGCAGCAGGACTTTGTCAGTGGATGAAACAACACATGTATTTATGCAGCATTCGTAACCATCGTGTCTGTGGCTGTGTCAGACAGGTTTTTTCAACTCAGCCAATAGACTACCCACTGCAATTGCGCAGCTAGGTAGTACAACTCCTGGTTGGGGACAGCCAGTCCACCAGTCTCTACAGATGCGTAAAGTGTTTGTAGTGCAACTCTGGGTCGTCCCGTGTTCCAGATCAGTTTCCTGATCAGGGTCTCCAGTTCACGAAATATGCGGGTAGGGACATAAACTGGCAGGTTGGCATAGAAATATAGTAATCTGGGCAACACTACCATTTTCGTCAGAGTGATGTGGCTTGGGACGTTTAGCGGGAGGGAGTTCCAAAACGTTACTTGTGAGGTGAGCGAAGTAATCATCCGCATCAGCTTGCCTTCCAACATGTCAGTGGGGTCACGATACATAAATATCCCCAGGTATCGAAACGTGGTAGGGTGCCACGCAAGTCGCTGTTTCCAGGACTGTGATATCACATTCCGGCGTGCCAGCGTCAAAGGAATACACGCCGGATTTTGCCCAGTTGACTTTAAGCCCCGACATCTCTCCGAATATGCGGAATATATCAGAAAGCGCCAGTGGGAAGCGGGTCAGGTCTCTGATATAGAGTAATAGATCATCTGCATATAGCGATACTGCCCCAGTTCTCACCCGAGGCTCGGAGTTGAGCCGCTAGGGGCTCCATCATGCGAGGAAAAATTAGGGGGGAGAGGGGACACCCCTGCCTGGTACCCGTGCATATCCGAATAGGGTCGGAGAACAATTAGCCCGTTCGAACTCGTACCGTGGGTCCCTGGTATAGGAGTTCCACCAGCTGGAGAAAGCCGTCTCCCAGATCGTATTTACGCAACACCATCATGAGGTAGGGCCACTCCACCGAGTCAAAGGCCTTTTCGAGATCGAGTATTAAACATCCTGAGTTAGGCCATCGGGGTGTGGCTAGACTCTGTATTTTAAATAGTCGTCTGATGTTGTACGACTTGCTGCGTGTGGGCACAAAACCGTTTTGGTCGGTGTGGACAAGAGTGGGCACCAATGGTACCAGTCTCTGGGCCAGCATAGACGCCAGTAGCTTGTAATCTGTGTTGACGAGGGCCAGCGGCCTGTACGAGCCTACATTGGTCCTGTCTCTGCCCGGCTTCTGGAGAGATACGAGGTTTGCCAGATTCAGTGTGGGTGGAAGGGCTGAATCAGAGACGGCCACCTCAAACATACGTAGCAATTCCGGAATTAATATAATAGAAAAGGCCTTATAAAACTCTGCTGGTAATCCGTCTGGACCCGGCGTCTTCCCGTTGGAAAGGGAAAAGATAGCCGTTTGAAGCTCCTCCGACGTGAGTGGTGCGCCCAGATCATCGCGTTGCGCATCAGTGATTTACGGCAGGGGTAAGCCAAATAGGTATGCCGAGATCCGGTCGGCGGTAGCCTGTATACGAGAGCAGTAAAGGTCCTCATAGTGTGTTGTGAAAGCATCATGAATGGCCCTCTGCGTATATACGGTGGTGTCCGGAGCTGCACGTAGACATCACCGGGGTGATCTGGGTATCTCGCCTGATTAACCACGATAGTAGCTTTCCGGGCTTGTCCCCATAACTGTGTGCGCGCTGAGTGTGCAGCGTAGTTCAAGTGCTTCAATCTATCCAGTGTTAATGCGTGTCTCTCCCTAGTCGCAAGCAAGGACCCATTATCTCCCTCAACTGCCTCCTGCTCCCCATCCAACAGTTCTGATTCAATTTGTGTGAGTTCTCTTTCTATCTGTTTCCGCATTCCCACTGTGTGCCCAGACAGTGGCCTCTGATAACTACTTTGAATGCGTCCCATTCTGATTGGGGATAGGAGGCGGTGTGACTATTTTCCTAAAAATATTGCAGGAGGCGGGATTCAAGCGCTCCCCTAAACGGGGCATCTAGTAGCAAGTCTGGTTGGAGCCGCCAAGTGGGCACTGGTGGGTGTGGATGCTCCCACGCAAAGTCTAATGTTTCGGGATTATGATCAGAGTGTGTGCGGCTCAAATAGCAGGAATCCGTGACTTGGGGGAGTAGGCCACTTGACAACATGTGTCTGTCTAATCTGACATGTAGTTTGTGGGCCCCGGAATAGTACGAATGCATCCTTGTGTGAGGGTTGCGCTCTCTCCAAGCATAATGGAGATCCCACTGCCCTGCCCAGTGGGTGAGTGCCCTCGTGGCCCCATTCACCGGAGCACTGGCCAAGGGGGGGAACGATCGATCCAGGGCTATATCAAGAACACGGTTATAGCCACCCCCCAGCAAAAATGGTATACCATACCATGGCGCAAGCACTGCTGACAACCATGTGAAGAAGTGAGTTTGGTCAATGTTAGGGGCGTAGAGGGATGCCAGAACAATGGGCTGCCCGTCTAGATTACCTTGTAGAACCACGTACCTGCCCTCTGTGTCTACTGTGCAGTGGGAGAGCGCAAAGGGAATCCCAGGGCGCACCCAGATCAGTGCCCCCGCGCATAAGCTGAATATCCGGTAGCATACAGCTGTCCCCTCCATCTGCGGCGGAGCATTAGCGTCTCCGGACCTGTCAGATGAGTCTCCTGTAATAGTGCTATTTGGATGTGGTGTCTCTTGAGGTAAGAAAATATCTGGTAACGGCGGGATGGTGTGTGCATTCCCGCACGTTCCATGTACAGAATTTAATCGCAGCCATAATATTTACGTAATATCAGCATTCCCCCCGACTGTCCGCCGCCAACTACCCACACCACCGCATGACCACCCAGGCATTCATCTGCAATACCAGCATATCGCCACACACACCCGTAACTTGTGAGGAGAATGTGGGGGAGGAACAAAGGAGCAAAAAATTCTGAAAACAAGGAAACAATAATACAATACCAAAAGGTCGACAGCAGAACATGTTATCATCCAAACGCTCTAAGGAGCTTAAGAAACCGTGAGTTCCAGGGGATGTCGCTGAGCACTCAGCTCTGTTGCTCTAAGCACATTGTGGGATCAGGTAGAGGGTGCCTCCCCCCACAGGCTTCGCGTGATCCATGGTCGGGTCCCAGCGGGCATCATTATGTCACTGGATCACAAGTCAGGTAGACCCCGGTGTCCCCACGGGGGCAGGGTAAGCCCATCAGGGCCGCCGCAATGCACCACGCAAGCAAAGAAGATCATCCTACGAGGCATAAAGAGTCTCGGAATCAATCAAAAGGGGCCAGATTGTCCAGGCAGGCTTCAGTGAATAAAGTCGGCTGTTTGCGGGGTGACATCTGGTAGGTACGCCGACACCTGCGAGTCCGGTAGTCCATATCTACTCTCATCATCACTCAGGATATCGCGTGGGCTAGCCTCCAAGTTTGAGTCCGCTTCCAGCGAGCCGCTGATTACCGCCACCATCCGCAGGGCCTCTTGTTGCTCGCTGTGTATAAGCTCAGCCGGCGGGCCGATATCCGCTTCTGCCCTCGCTCGCCCTGACGGCGAGGGTCGCCGTCTGCAGCGACGTCGGGCCCCCAGTTGCGCCGTGTGTTTGATGTCGATGGCATTGTGCGGGGCTCCGTGTCAGTTCCCGAGTCCAGCCAGGCCTCCACTGCCTCCAGAGTATCGAAAAAGTGGGTCTTATCCTGGGCTACCACCCGCAGCCGGGCTGGAAAGAGCAGAGAGTATTTCAGTTCCAGGCCACGGAGGCGCTGTTTCACTGCCAAGAAGGAGTGTCTCTGACGCTGTACCTGAAAAGTGTAATCAGGAAATAACATAATCTTAGCGTTCTCAAGTCTGACTTCTGATAGTTTCCTAGTCTCTCGCAGTATGGTGTCATGATCTCAATACTTTAGGACGCGGATAAGCATGGGTCTTGGGTTGGTGCCCTCAGGAGGGGGCCTCGCCGGCACTCTATGGGCCCGCTCCACCACAAAGTGTTGAGAAAGGGAGCCCTCAGGAAGAAGGCCAGTGAGCCATCTCTCCATGTGCACCTCTGGTTCCCTGCCTTCCCATCGTTCCGGCAGTCCTACGATGCGGACATTATTTCTTCTCGCCCTCCCTTCCGCATCCTCCGTGAGGTCCTCCAGGAATTCCACAAGATTGAGGAGGTCCTGGACATGTTTGTCCGTCTGCGTTACCTTAGGTGTGACATCCGCTATGGCGGCCTCAAGGGCAGTCACACGCTCTGACAGTTTCTTGTGGTCGGCCCGCAGGTGCGTGAGGTCGATGGCCACGCTATCGATTTTTGTTTCCAGGGAGGTGCGAGTGAGCTGCAGGGACTCCTCTAGTCGCTCCATTGCCGCCAGCATTGTGTCTAGTTTAGAGGTAGTCTGGTCTTGGTCCGTCGATTTCACCATTTTCCCCTTCACCTGTGTGCAGTTAACACCGGCTCTCGTTTTAGGTCCCCCAGACATGGGCAGCGTGTTGTGGTATGTAAAAACCACAGTTGATGGACAGAATGCAGAACAATGTCATACATTCTCCCCAGTACAGAGATCTGGGCCTAAATCCATCGTTTTTTTTGCACCCCACACCACCCCAGTTCAGACATGGCCATATGTAAATCAGCCTTGACCCTGTGCCTCATGGGAACAGTCCAGCCCGAACTGCCAAGCCATGTCTTTCCTGGATCGGAATCAAGCATCCTAGGACCGGTTTCTGGCTATCAGCCCAGATCTCTGTACTGGGGTGAATGTATGACATTGTTCTGCATTCTGTCCATCAACTGTGGTTTTTGCATTTGTCACCCCGAGTGTGATGGGTATGCTCAGACGTGAGTCCCATGCACTCCACACCACTGGATACAAGCAAGCCGGGCTGAAGACGGCTGGAATGCCAGAAACCGGTCCTCGGAAGCTTGTTTCCGGTCCAGGGAAGGCATGGCTTGGCAGTTTTTGCGTGGTTCAATGTGTGGCCGCTTCCGGGAACCCCCTCAGGGTCCCAGAGAGGGTCACGGCTCCTGTGATGGCAGAGGATGGCCGGCTCAGGGACGTCGCCGAGTGGCAGTGCCTCTCAGTCATATGGGCAGCTTCAGAGCACACCAGTGGGTCCGCCTGCCGCCGGGCGGGCACAGGGGTGGGCACAGGGCATCTCTCCCTCACGTGTCCAGTGCTCCTGGGTGATTGGTGGCCCCCAAGAGGAAAGAGTCCGGCGCAGGAGGCATGATAGTCCCCAGGTCTCTGCCAGTCAGATCTCGCATTCCACCGACCGTTCAGGCGGCACCGGCCGCCACAGCGCACACTGCAGACTGGAGTGGGACAGTTGCGCACCCCCCAGTACCCCTGGTAGTACCTTCCGGGCTATCCGAATGTACAATGGCTCCAGCAGCAGGGCGGGCAAGCGCAGAGTTACTGCAAAGCAGGTAGCATCACTCACTGCTTGCCCCGGGCACGACTGAGAGGACCGATCCGGGCTAGCAGGCAGGCCGTCAGCGTTTAGCGCACTGTCCACATTACAAGAAGAAGGGGTCTCCAATTCACAAGCAGCAATGTACGTAGTCGGGACCAGGGGGGTAAGTCTACACGTGTGTGCGCGTTTCAGGCGCCCGCCATATTGTCCAGTTTTGACCCGCCACTGCGCCCGTCTCACCTCACAAGGGTGCCTCGGGGCAGTCGACAGCAGGAGGGACCTTCCGTGAGGTATCCGGTCCTGGGCCCGCACAGGTTCCCACTGCGGCCAAAGGAGTCAGTCCCGAGGGCAACCGCCTCCGCAACAGGTCCCCCAAACATCAAACTCCACGACCTCCTTCGGGGACAGTATGCCACGCCGGGCCGCCCCGCCGGGCTTCGACTGCTGATGGGGCGGTAATCCACAATATCCTGATGCAGTCGTGGGGTCCCGCGCTGCAAGCCCCACACAGTCATGCTCTGAAAGAGCGGCGCGGCCCTCAGTATCGCGCCGACATGCGCGCCCAGCAGGAGGAACCCCAAAGATGGCCGCCCCAGTCCGTCACCTCTGGAGCGACCAGGCGCTTCCCACCAGTGCTAAATCTCCCAAGGAACCCAGGCTGTGTCACAATGTGCCTCCGCTAGTATCAGGGGGAGGGCAGGTCCTGTGTCGTGTTTCTCCGGGTCCGCTTCGCTTCAGGCAGCAGCCAGGCCACTCACACAGGGCCCGCAGGAGGTGCACTCACTTTCTTCCCCCGTAGATGCAACCAGGAGCCACCGCTCGGATCCAGACTTGCCAGGAGCACGGGGGACAGCTTCACACAGCTCCGCTGATGACAGGGGCCGTGTGTGGATAATTGTTACGGGAAATTTGCCTGTGGAAGGGGAGCTCAGCACAGAGCTCTACCCGGGCACATCTGCAGCCATTGCGTGCCTAGCCACACCCCCACATGTGGCCAACATGCTCATAGCGTTAAGAATAGATTTCTAATTCGAAACACGCTCACATGATTGTGAGCACCCCCACATTAACATCGGAAACATAAAAATAAATAAACAGATACTCCCGGCCAAGTGGCCATGATGTTCATAGCGTCATGAACACCCCTGTGCCATTTACACATCCAAACAGGAAATTAATGCATTCTCATTATGGTGAACATTTTCCGTTTATAGACATGTGCATATTGTCTCAATCACATGTATACTTCATTGTCCCAGCAGGAATAAGAAATAAATAAATAAGATTTATCCTGGCCACGTGGCCATTAATGTTTTGGGGGGTTCCCGCTGCACTGGGTCCCTACAGTACAACTATTTACAAATACAGTGACATGGGATCACTCAACATATACGATGTTGGGTTCCCCCATGGTTATCCCCTAAGGCAGACTATTTACAAACTCAAAAACGTGAGGGGGGTAATTTACAGGGGCACCTCACTACAAAAACAGTGATTGGTGGGTGTGTGGTGCAAAAAAAAACGTATACAAATACAAGAGACAGCAAGGGAGAGCAAGGGGTACACAGTACGACAGGCGCCATTCACATGGCTATGGGCTAAATATTCTGTATGATTCCTACCCAAGTGGGTTCTAATATGTCATTGAGACTCCTGTCATACCCCAGGGGGAGGAGGTTCATTGCAAACTATGCTTTCATGTGAAATTTCCGCGCTGCAGGTGCTGCATCCAGGTAGAGATCCCTCCGCCCTGTTGCAGCATATACAGAGAAATCAGTGATCACAGTTTAAAAGTCATAGGCAAGGTGGGAGGGGAACAGAGACTAAACAGATTGGGTACTCATCCAATGTGGATGAACAATTCCTCGTCTTCGTTCAACCCAAAGGAGCTCTTGGTTTCAAAGAGGATGATGTACTGTGACTCCAGGACTCTCAGTTGTCTTTCTTGATCTCCCCCTCTGGGGCTCGCCAGTACTCTGTCAATGCCAAAGAACGAAAAGCAATTAACATCTTTGTTATGGCAACCAGTGTCGTGCAGTAGAGTAATTCACATCCACATTCTTAATTGCTCTCATGTGCTCAAGGATACGTTGTTTTACGGGGTAAATCGTGCTGCCTACGTACTTCTTCGCACACAGGCACATTATAGCATACACACAAAAGTCTGTATTACAGTTCTTGAATTTCTTTATGGTCCCTGTCTTCCCTGTTGGTAATGGATATGATTCGATATTCTTACTTGTACCACAGGCCTTACATTTCCCACACTTGAAAAAACCCTTCTGTTGTTGTATCCAAGTCTCATAGTTTCTTAGGGGCCCCTAAGTAGCTCCTGACAAGCATATCCTTTAAAGAGCGATCTTTCCTGTATGTTACCTGAGGCTGTGTACTAACACATGACCTTATGAAAGGGTCATTTTTCACAATGTGCCAATGTCTCTTAAGTGTTTTGTGCACTATTCTTGCCTCCACACTGAATGTTGTAAACATTATGATATTGTTGACATTGCTATCTGACTCTCTCTCTGGTTTTTTGATCAGTAGCGCTGCTCTGTCTTTCGCTGCAGCTTTCTCTTTCACAATCAGCAGGACTCTCCCAGGGTACCCCCTCACTCTGAATCTGTTCATCATTAACTCTTGTTCTTTCTCAAAGGCTGACTGGGAATTACAATTACGCTTTGCTCTCAAAATCTCCCCATATGGAATGCTCCATTTGAGGCTTGTGGGATGGTAGCTCTTAGCGTGCAGCACGCTGTTTCCGGCCATAGGTTTCCTACGTAGGTCTGTTGTAATCACACCCTCATCGATCTTAACATGAACATCTAAGAAATCCATCTCATTCTGATCATATCTATTTGTGAAGCGTTGGTTGACCTCATTGTTATCCAGGGATTTGAGTAGGCTGATAAGATCTGTCTTGTACCTTCTCCAGATCAAAAAAATTTCATCTATGTAACATGTAAATAAGACAATGTGCTTTGTCAGATGTTCATTTGCATCCGCCACACAACTTGTTCCTCCCACCATCCCATCATCATGCATGCGCAGCTCGGCGCAAAGCAACTTCCCATCGCCGTTCCAACCTCTTGTTTGTACCACCTATCTTCAAAGAGAAAGTAGTTGTTTCCAAGACAGTAGTCCAGCATGTCAAGTAGCATGTGTGTTTGGTTGTACAGGAAGATGGATCTATCCCTAAAGAAATGCTCACATGCATGGATTCCATCAGAGTGCCTGATGCAGGTGTAGAGGGAAACTACATCAATCGTAACTAACCAGTAATTTTCCTGCCACGTGAGTCCCTCAGTCTTGTTTATATAATCTGTACTATCCCTGCAGTAAGATGGAACGTTCAATACATAAGGGAAGAGAAAAGTGTCGAGAAAGATAGATGTATTCTCCAGCAGGTTTCCATTGGCCGATACTATAGGCCTGTATATATATATATATATATATATATATATATATATATATATATATATATTAGAGCAACAATTCATATATATGTAATATGTATAGGAGGGTGTGTGTATATATATGTATATATACACACCTATGCATATATTTATAATATATATATATATATATATATATATATATATATATACACACACACACACCTATAACCTATAGATATATTCATAATAAGTATTGCTCTGTCGTTCTGACATGATTTTTGCACTTTCTACTTATGTACCTGCCTTATATTTTGTACATTCATGTCTAAGTTCATATTTTTCACGTATAAATGCATGCTTCATTTAATATGGATTCCACTGGTGCACAATATAACTTTTTCTTTAGTAAAGTTTAGTGGCACATCAGTTATAAATATGTATGTATATATGTGGATTATAATGGTTGATAGAATTGAGTGAAGGTGCAACAGAATTCACATGCTAATTCTTGCATTCATCAAGAGGTGTTTTTTTTCAAATAGTCATATTAGGCGGAGAGGCATCATCAGCTTCCAGGGAGATTCATGTGGGCTGAGCTGCAAACATCCCGACAGAAGGCCACCAGCTCCTTGAAGCCAAGTGATCCTTATCAGCTCAGGAACACCATAACTGAGACGGAGAGTAGCCTTCATCAAGTTCAGAAGTTAAATAACAACATTTCTGTTATTCAGCTAAGGTATGTGGGCTACAGGCCGTTTAAGAAATTTATAAAGGCATTTTTGGTAGACTTAGCTAGAAGCTGGAAGGGGAAAGTTGGTTACCAAAGACTGATTTCAAAATTCAGTACAATGAATAATTGAAATTCCATCACAGTGTGGCAATTTCTTTTAATATTTTGTTTATTAATCCCTTTCATTGCCGCTTGAGTATTCATGTGTATAGTTAACTCTATACATATATTCTGTGTCCATCAAAGGGAATAAGTGTTTTAGTAACCACTAATACAACAAATAATCCAGTAGCTCACAGGATTTATTTTTGTTGCCTGGAATGCACCATTCTCATGTAACAAGTATATGGTTCATGGATTAAAGTCTGCCAAATTCCTTGGTTCAAGTTGTTACGCAGTTACATCGCGCAATAACCACTCCACGCCTTTAGCTTAGCGTAAAAGGCCATTTATTAGGACAGGTATGACAACCAGATTTAAACATAACCTCAATAACAGTTAACAATCCCCCCAACATCATGACCTCCAAACATCATCCAGTCACATACTCCACTACTAACTCCAATTCACACCACGACCTCTTCACGCATACCATTCACTTTCCTCTTTCACCTTCATATTCCTCCAGCATCTCCCGCCATCTCACCCCCGTCTACCACACCCCCCATCCTGCACCTGTAACCCCCTCCCCGGAAGGGTGATTCTGCCCGTCACGGACTCCCCACCCCTCCCAAGTCCTGCATACACCCCCCCTGTGTCAACCCGTTCTAAACTGGCACGCTGAATAACTTTAACAAGACCAAAAAGCAGCCCATACCCCACTCCTGAAACTTGTAGGGTGGGAGGGCAGACAAACTAACCTCCACCCTGCAGCACTGGGGACAGGAAGAGGAAGGACTTACTCCCCTGTCCCCCTAAGTACCCTCTCCAGATCCCCACCCCTAAGCCCACCCTGCCGCCTATCCTTGCCTGCCTGTCCTGACCTCGCGCGAACACCCCAGGGGAAGACTGGTCTGTGGACCTCACTTCCACTGGGGGCCGCATTGGCTTAGCTGATTGTGTGGAGGGAAGGTTTTTCTCAGGAAGTAGGGCTTCCTGCTGTTTTTCCCATTTCCGGTGAGCCTTTACCTTGCCTCAATTTTGAAGCCTGACGCTCGAGTCTAGTCTATAGTTTGCAGGGCTCCTTCCCGTCTATAAGTGGGCTAATGTCGCTGATGCGCAGCGGATGACAAGTAAGCTGAAGAGTGCACCTCCTGCTCTGCTCGTTACTTCTGTGCATTGTTGCTGACTATTGGGCGGTGGCGTTACTTGTAATGCCTGTGTGCTGTTTTTACTGTTTTTAAACTGTGTACTTTAGTTTTTTTCCTACCCTGTGCTGGTAATTTATAACTGGTGTGCCTACCTACAGTTTACAGTTTTGGGCCTCCTACCCGCTCCCAGGTCCACTGCGGCTGATAGTCAGTTTTTCCTATTTCCGGTGGATCATTACCTTGCCGCCACTTTGGAGCCTGACGCTCTAGTCTATAGTTTGCAGGGCTCCTTCCCTTCTATAAGTGTGCAAATGCTGACGATGCGCAAAGGATGTGCGCTGCGGGTACGCCGGGCCAAAGGCAAGCCCATCTGCACTGTCTGGACAGCGGCCAGGGCCAGCCATGCTGCACAAATTTCCCATGTAGGCACGAGTGGCTGGTACAGAAATATGCTTTTAGCACTCAGACCTCTCATCTGCCAGGGTCAACGTTGCTTGGTACTCAGTAGCCATGCTGGGCCCTTTCATTGCTCTTCTTGCAATTTTTCTTTTACCCCCGGCAGTATCTCACAGATGGAAAAGGAGGTACGCTATTTCCCCCTAAAGCACCTCAGGACCAGGGACTTAAAAGCCTACCTCATTAATTGGAGGTTGTTGTCAAAACATGCACTAGATATTCACCAATCCCTGGTGGATAACAATTGGGGTCTTATGTTCCTGATGGAGATGTAGTTGCGTGAGGATTCTAATCCGGCTGTAGCCTTGGCTATTACTCAGGGCTATCGTATAGTATGTGCGAATAGACTGGATTACAAACCGGTGGGTGGCCTGGCGATCATTCACAAAGACATCTGGGTTATATCTACTACCCACTTCAGTCAGATAGGTAGTATGGAAGGACTCTCCTTTTGCAAAAATATATCCTCCTCTGAATCTTTTACAGGGCTCCTCCTCTATAGACCCCGGGTTGTGGCCATAGTTTCACCCCCATCCTGGCAGACTATATCGCCCAGACTAGCACTCGCTTCTCCTCTCCAATTTTACAGTTTTGGGTGATCTAAACCTTCATGTTGACGATCCTGCTTTGTCCCATAGCACTAACTTTCTATCAACAATGGCGGGTTTTAACCTGACCCAACTGGTCTCCTCTCCCACACACAAAGCAGGCCGTCTACTGGACCTCATCTGCTCCAATTTTCCAGAGGTTAGGGTGGATACGTCCTCACCAGTGATTTTCTCACATCATTTTTTGACTCCTTTCCAATTACATCTGAAAGCCAAGGCCAGGGTTACCTCTTGCTCGATGGAATTGCAGAGGAACTGGAGTATGGTTTCTGTGGAGTCCTTAACTCCTTTTCTTAAGGACTCTGAGCCCCTCATCACTAATAATCTTAAGGACAGTATCTCTAGCTTGAATGCCTGGTATACACAGGCCCTGGATAAAGTTGCACCACAGAATCTTTTAAACTCATTGAGAGCAACCCCTTCTGCTCCGTAGTTCACCAAGGATATTAGGGCAATAAAAAGTGACTGTAAAAGAAGGGAGCGTAAATGGAGGAAATCCCATGCCACTGAGGATAAGATTGACTATAGAATGGCTTTAAAAGAATACCGCAAACTTCTCATTATTAAGAGAAGAGACTTCTTGGCCGATCCAACTGCCAGGGCTATGAATTCCTCTAGGGAAGTTTTTAAGGTGGTAAAATATTTCACCAACCCTACAGCACTTCAGCATCCTGTGGTTCCTTCTGTGAATATGTGTAACAATCTTTCTAATTTCTTTGAGGAGAAAATATTGCTGATCTATGCCTCCTTCCCAGTAGGCTTCCCCCTAGGGAGGAGAACGCTTTTGAAGGCCTAAGCCAGACTCAGCCAGTATTTTCTGAGTTCTCCACAATTTCGGCTGAGGCCTCTATGGCTGGATTGCCGAAATGCAAATCAGGGTCACCTAGTGATCCCTGGCCAGCTAGACTTTATAGCGGTAAGTCAGCATGGCTCAATCTCTACCTTAATTCCATTTGGAATTCATCTTTCAGGTTCGGGGTTTTTACTTTGGCTTGGAAACATGTGTTTCTCCACCAAATGCCGATCCGGAGATATAGCAAGTAACTTCAGGCCCATCTCTCTCCTCCCGGCCCCCAGCTAAAATATTAGAAATCAGCAGTTGGTGGCCTTTGTTGAATCTAACGGGCTTCTGCATGGCTCCCAGTCCGGCTTTCACGCCAGCTACAGTACCGAGTTGGCTTTGAGTGAGATGGCTGATGCCATTCGATGGGCAGAGGATGAAGATGCAGCGTTCATGCTGGTGCTGCTTGACCTCTCTGCAGCGTTTGACAAGTGTCCCCTTCCATCCTGCTTGATCGGCTTAGGCAATTTGGCATCCGTGGGACGGAGCTGGACTGGGTCACTTCTTATCTTCATGGCCTTGACCAGCAGGTCTGTCTCCACCCTTTTTCCTCTGAGCCCAAGCTTTTAAGATGGGGGTACCCCAGGGCTCTACCCTTAGCTCCCTCCTATTTAATATCTATCTGGCTCCTCTGACTAAACTGATTTCAAACACTGGAATCAAGGTGATACCCTTTGCAGACAACACACAACTGATGTTTTCCTTTGGGGAAGTGTCGGCAACAGACTTTGACTCCTTCAGAGAGTGCCTTAAAAATATCTCCGTCTGGATGAGTAGCAATTTTTTAAAGCTCAATCCAGAGTAGACGGAAGTTCTGTTCTTTAACAAAGCGGTCCCTCCCCCAGCGACCTTGTGGTGGCTGGCCGAATTGGGAACTGCCCCCACCGCGAAGGATTCAGTCAAGAATCTGGGTGTCCGCTGGGATAACATCCTATCCCTTTCCACACAGATCCAGCATGTTTCTGCTGTCTGCTTTGGTAAGATGAAGATGATTAGGAAATTAATCGACTTCTTGCCTGAGTCAGTGCATAAAACTGTGGTGCATGCGTTAGTCACCTCCCATCTTGACTAAGCCAATGGACTCTATCTGGGTCTGCCTAGTGGTTTGATCCGTAGGCTGCAGATAGTACAAAATGTGGCGCCTAGGCTGGTCCGAAAGGTCCCTCTTCGTCATCATATTTCCCCTCACCTCAAACAACTTCATTGGCTCCCTCTGGCCAAGAGTATTTAAGGCCCTCACATTTGCCTACCGAGCCTACCAGGGAAGAGGCCCTAAGTATCTGAGGTCGAGACTTCGCCCTTACCTTCAGGACAGATCGCTGTGGTCCAACTTGAAGCACTACATATCCGTCCCCCGTTTTGCCAAAGCGAGTATGGGGTGCAGAACTTTCGAGGTGTGAACCTCTAAATGCTGGAATGACCTGCCCCTCCAACTTCGTACGATGCACTCTGAGCAGGAGTTCAGAAAAACCCTGAAGACCTGGCTGTTTACCCGCAGTGTCTAGTGGTCCATTGGGCTTGGCTATGATGTTGTCCGCGTTAGCGCCGGGACACCTCAATTGAGGTAGCTGCGCGCTCTATAAATGTCTCTTATTATTATTATTAGCCTGCACATTGCTAGAGGGTTTAGGATTTCTAAAAACGGAGCAGTTTTTTGCTAAAGTTGCAAATACTGGAGTACTTATTTATCAGCTGGAAACCGAGAGGTGTTCTCAGCTTGTATGATGCTCAGTGGTTTTGCCATGACCAGACCTGATATTTGCCGCTGGTTCCATCGAGGGACGAAAAACGTTCTTCTTGGTCTCTGTATTTAGGCTCACAGCCTTAAGCAATTATTGTCGGCTGAAGTATCCGTAAGGTCGTGAAACATGAGCATTTGTTTCCAGCATCTTTACCCAGGTTGAACATGAATTTGCACTTATTCTGTGACTGGTACATTTCATGGCCATATATCTTGAGGTACTTGACATCCTTGTTTATGCGGAATGAAGCATCTCCCATTTAGGGAATCACTCATCATCTGCTGGATTGTTTGTTGACTAGGATCTGGAATCGCACCATTGCTGCCATTTGAGGAAAGAGTGCTAGTACCCTGGCTGGTCCCTAGGCCTAGGAAGTTTCAATGGGATCAGTGGGAATTGCACCATAGATACTGGGAGCTGTCCAAAAGTAGGCAGAAGCTGCACCAGCACACAAGGCTGAGGGACAGATGCCAATTAATTTTGCACTGACCACATCTTAAAAGAATGCTGAGCACAATATTGAATACAAGTCAGTGAAAGGGGGGGGTTATTGGGTCCAGAACCTTAGCAATCCTGCCTTAATAGAGCATATATAGTGTAGGTTACTTGTTCTTGGCAATGGGAGACCCCTTCCCCATTACCGGTACAGACGTCAGGATGTGCCAGAACAAGTAAATGTAATCATTCTTTTTGTGGAGAAAATTCCAATGTATTGCTTACGCCCCGAAGAAGCCCCAGACCAGAAGGCCAATGTGAAGGGGCTAAACATGTGATGGCTGTTATATGTTCTCTCTCTTTGTCTCGGGGATCTATGCTCCGCCTCTGCTCTGCAGGACTCAGAATCTTCTAAAGAGTCAAATACTATTAAGGAAGCAATAAATTGGAATTTTCTACACAAAAAGAATGATTCCATTTACTTGTTCTGGCACATCCTGAAGACAATATTGAATACAGCATTGATGGAAATTGGGGAGCGGTTTTAAACTCCTCATCCAACTGCTCTTGATCCAACAGATCAGAGAAGCCTGACCTGTCACCACTCACTCCAGTATCCTTGAAGGGGGAGACAATCCATCGCCTATTTGTTCTGCTGTTTCCACGGTGACCAACAAAGTACCACCTCTCACACCACCATTTTATGTTTTTGAAGACAAATGCAGTGTTTTAATAGTAGCTTGTTATGACATTCCTTTCTCCATGCCTAATAGCTCCTCAAGCACTTTATTCAGCTGATCCAAAAGGAACATCAGTGCTATGTCAGTGGAGATTCCAAAAACACTCAACAGGGCGCTCTTCCACAGATTGTCCAGTTGTTTCACCTTGTCATCCATTTTTATGATGCCCTCAATTGCTATCACTGAATGATAAGACGTCCTTCATGGTTGGTGCGGACGCTCCATATTGCGAAACACGCTCGCCAGCCCCTCCAAATTCCCATTAACAACTCCACAACGCCACCCACTGTATCCCACTACCCGATGCTTTCTATTTTGGGATCGAGACACGATGTTAATGTTCGAGGCATGTGGGCTGCTGAATTCATATCTGTGCATAGTCCGCCACCTAGTGTTGGGTCCGGATGATTGCACATTGTTGTCCTGGAAGAGTCTTCGAAGTATCACGAGATAGGTGGCTCCTCCCCTGGACTACAGTGCGCATGGGCATCGCCTCCATCCCCAGATTGTTTTTTTTCCGCCATAGGGTTCGGATGTGTTTTCGGTTCCCTCCTTCGGAACCGATAGTTATTCGATTTTACTTGAGACCAAAAGGTCTTTAGGCTGGGCGTCGGTATAGTTGCGTTCGGGTTTTCTTACTGACTCTCAGCTCCAATCTACTACTGCCCTTCCACGTGCTTCGACGCGGACGGGCCTACACTACCACATTTGCTATGGAGCGGACTCCATTCAAGAAGTGTCCGCTGTGTCACTCAAAATATTCGCACCTCGACGTGCACCCCGTGTGCAACACATGCTTGTCACCGGATCACCGTGAAGACACCTGCATGGCGTGTTCAAAGTTTAGGAGTAAGAAAACTTTGAAGATTCGCCGGGCTAATCGACTCCAGGCACAGTTGTCGGCTTCGGCGCCCCCACCTGATGACATCTTTCAGGAATCGGTCGAGGAAGAGGACGACGTACAAGAGTCGGACTCTGGCCCCGCGTCCGAGGGAGAGACCTACGACGCGGATGAGGAGGCCTGCGACGAAGTCTCCGGTGAGGTAGGGGACGACGAACTGATTTGTGCCACGATGGGAGATAGCTCAGAGGAAGAGCATCCCCAACCAGACTCCGGGGTTACCCCCCGTCATACGGCCCAGGTCGAGGGATCGCCTTCGGGCCTTACCCAAGATCTTACTATGAGTCCTACGTCCCCGCCTTCGGGCCCGGTCACGGACATTTCTAACAAGAAACCGAAAGTGAAGCCAACTGGTCCCGCACCCTCGGATGCGAAACCGAAACCGAAAGTGGCGTTGGTGAAGAAGGTTCTGGAGGCGTCAACTTCCACGAAACCCAAAATGGCCGACTCGAAGAGCCACGCCAAAATGGCCGACCACAAGAGCCGCGCCAAAATGGCCGACCCGAAGCCCTCTGGGTCGGCGCCGAAGGTGAAGGCATCCGACGCGGCTGCGTCGGCACCGAAAGGGGTCGCGGACCCGAAAACGGCTTCGAAGAAGCGTCACGCTGATGGTGCGCCAGGCCATGGGGCGTCGGCACCGAAGAAGAGGCCTACCGGCGACCGGACTCTCGGAGACGAAGAGTCGCTCGCGACGGTTCAGCCCTCGGCATCCCTTACAAAGAAGGTGGGAGAATCCTTAAAGCGGATCCAACAGTCCACTGTTGTTCCCAGCCAGGACACTGTAGTGCCTAGGCCCACGCCGAAGCCTGCCAAGGAACAAACGCCAATTCGTTTTACCCTTCCTCCCAAGTCGACGCCGAAGGCCTTCGCGCCTAAGCAGAGCGGACACTCTAAGGAAGTATTGACGCCGAAGGCTGCCTTGGTGGTGTCGAAGCTTCGGCTCCAACCGCTCGCGGTGGAGGAACGTCGTGAGGTGACCATCGACGCCAACACCGGAAAATTGTCGCTCCTCAAACGAAAGATTACGTCGGAGCCGCCATTGGAACCTTTTAGGATTCCACTTAAGAACAAAAGGTACTCTGCGGACTCTTCGGCTCTGATGGAACCTCTGTCTCCACAAGCCATGGAACACTCGCCGGCCCATTCCCCAGTGCCTGATGTGGACGAGGAAGACGACGAGTACAACTATCCTGCGTACTCGGATCCGGAAGAGGAGCAGGTGCCCTGGACAGCAGGAGGCGACACAGACGACCCGCAGTCAGGCCAGGACACTCAACTTTTCGCCGCAAAGACGTCCCCGACAGAGGACTCGGCGGCGTTTAATGCATTAATAGAGAGAGCTGCAGCGAACCATGACGTCGAACTGCACTCAGACCCTGTGGATGCGGACTTCTTAGTCGACACCTTCTCGGTAGCCGAAAAGCAAGTCAAGACGCTACCGATGCTCAAAGGGGTGCTGAAGCATGCACAGGAGGTATTCAAGGAGCCCACCCGGGCGCGGGTGGTCAATCCTCGCATCGACAGGAAGTATAAGGCGGCGCCCACGGATCCCACGTATATTAAGGGACATTTGCCATTGGACTCCCTGGTGGTGTCCAACGCTCGAAAGAGGGCGAATTCGCAGACTACTGGTGATGCTCCTCCCCCAGACAAAGAGTCAAAAATCTTTGAGGCATCAGGCAAACGCATTGCTGCACAGGCAGCGAACATCTGGAGGATCTCTAACACTCAAGCCCTGCTTGCACGTTATGATAGGGCCCATTACAAATGCATCCATCAAATGTGCCCTAGATGTGGCAGACACTGCCTCCAGGGCTATCAATACAAGCGTGTTACTTAGACGCCATGCCTGGCTTCGAATTTCTGGGTTCAAACCCGACATACAAACCACAATACTGGGTCAAACAGTGAATCCTGACCATCTGTTCGGCCCTGAGGTGGATGCCTCCCTAGAAAAAATGAAGAAAGATACCGAAACTGCCAAGTCTATGGGGGCTTTACAAAGTCAGCAGTTTCGGGGTGGTTCCTTTCGCCGCTCCAATTCAAGAGGCACCTCAAGAGGCCAGGCATCCCAGTCCACGCAATACTACAAGGGTAACACCCAGTCCTCGTATAACAACAACAAGGGCAGGGGTGGCTACAGAGGCAATAATATCAAAGGCAGGGGACGTGGAAACAATGCCTCCAGGTCCACCACCTCCAACAAGCAGTGACGTCTTGTCACTTCCCCCCGATCACACGACACCTGTCGGGGGGAGACTCCAGCAGTTCCTGCCGGCGTGGAGGTCCATCACCACGGACAGGTGGGTGAGGTCTCTTATCCAGTACGGGTACTGTCTAGAACTTACGTCCATTCCACCGGACATACCGCCAAGAAGCCGTGCTATGTCCGACGAGCACTTGACCTTGTTGCAGCAAGAAGTACTGGTCATGCTGCAAAAAGGGGCGATAGAGCTCGTTCCATTGCAAGAACGGGGAACAGGGGTTTACTCCCTGTATTTTCTAATCCCCAAAAAGGACGGATCACTCAGGCCGATCCTGGACCTCAGGCCCCTGAACTGGTACATCAACTCAGAGCACTTCCATATGCTCACATTGCAGCAGGTGCTTCCCCTGCTTCAACGGGGGGACTTCCTAGCAACGCTGGATCTGAAGGATGCCTATTTCCATATTCCCCTGCATCCTTCACACAGAAAGTATCTCAGATTCAAGATCTTAGACCAGCATTACCAGTTCAGAGTCCTGCCGTTCGGGGTCACCACGGCACCGAGAGTTTTCACCAAATGCCTAGCGACTGTAGCAGCGCATCTCCGTCGCCAGCACGTCCATGTCTTTCCATACCTAGACGACTGGCTTATTCAGGCAAAGACGGAACAGCAGTGCGTAGACCACGTGTCACGCACCATTCACCTCCTGCACGATCTGGGATTCTCTCTGAACTACCCAAAGTCCCATCTCCAGCCCGCCCACGTGCGACAGTATCTGGGCGCGACAATCGACACTCTGGCAGCCACTGCGCAGCCGAGTTCAGTGAGAATCGCCAGTATCCAGGCGCTGATCCAACGATTCAGACCCCAAACCTCGCTTCCAGCGAGGGTGTTCATGCAGTTGATAGGCATGATGGCCTCCTGCATCTCCATTGTCCCGCACGCGAGACTACATATGCGTCCGCTTCAGGAGTGCCTGGCACGTCAGTGGACTCAGGCTCATGGGCAACTGACAGACCTAGTGTTGGTGAGCGGTCGGGCGTACAACTCTCTGCATTGGTGGAATCCACAAAACCTTTGCAAGGGCCGACCATTCCAAGAGCCTGTCCCACAGATCATCCTGACAACGGACGCCTCTCTCCAGGGGTGGGGAGCGCATGTACTCCATTACACGGTGCAGGGACTATGGACACTTCAGCAAAGGAAGATGCACATCAATGTGTTGGAACTGATGGCAATCTTCATGGCCTTAAAGGCGTTCAAAGTACATCTGTGCAACAAGGTCGTGTTGATCCGGACGGACAACATGACGGCCATGTACTACATCCAGAAGCAGGGGGGAACACACTCTCCACAGCTGTCTCATCTGGCTCAGAGCATGTGGAAGTGGGCCATTCAGAGGAACATCTTCCTCATGGCAGAACATCTCCCAGGCAAGGACAACCAGATGGCGGATCTGCTCAGCAGACACAGCCATCAGATGCACGAGTGGGAGTTACATCCATCAGTACTCCAACCGTACTTCCAAAGGTGGGGTCATCCAGAGATAGACCTGTTCGCCACAAAGGAGAACGCAAAATGCCAAAGCTTCGCCGCCAGGTTCCCACACCCCCAATCACAGGGCAATGCGATGTGGATGAACTGGTCAGGCAGATTTGCGTACGCTTTTCCCCCAGCACCTCTGATACCGCTGGTGGCACGCAAGCTCAGGCAACACTCGATGACGCTCATCCTGGTTGCTCCAACGTGGGCTCGCCAACCATGGTACACCACGTTTCTGGAACTCTCCGTGGTACCGCATCAAAGGCTTCATCTCACTCCCAGCCTTTTGACGCAGAGCCATGGCGACATTCAGCACCCAGATCCGCAACAGCTCAACCTGGCGATCTGGCTCCTGAAGTCCTAGAGTTTGGCTACCTCAATCTTCCTCCCGATTGCATGGACATCATTCGGGAGGCGAGAAAGCCCACTACTAGAGCTTGTTATGCGGCTAAATGGAAGAGGTTTGTCGTCTACTGCGTGGAGCACAGCATTGACCCGCTAGACGCTTCCATTCAAAACATCATATGTTACCTCTTTCACCTGTATCGGTGTAATCTAGCTTACTCTTCCATCCGCATTCACCTGTCGGCTATGGCAGCATACCTCCAAAATAGGCAACACCTGTCACTCTTTAAGGTCCCTGCTATCAAGGCTTTTCTGGAAGGACTCAAAAGAGTCATTCCACCAAGGACTCCACCAGCTCCGGAATGGAACCTCAATGTGGTTCTTACAAGGCTGATGGGTCCTCCCTTTGAGCCACTACACTCTTGCGAGCTGCAGTTTCTGACCTGGAAGGTGGCGTTCTTGGTAGCAATCACATCGCTACGGAGGGTTAGCGAACTGCAGGCGCTCACCATCCAAGAACCTTTCTTCCAGGTACATGCCAACAGGGTGGTGCTCCGCACTAACCCTAAGTTCTTACCCAAAGTGGTCTCGCAGTTTCACATAAACCAAACTATTGAATTGCCGGTGTTCTTCCAAAACCCAGAGACGCTGGCGGAGCGGATGCTCCACACCCTTGATGTGAAGAGGGCCTTGATGTATTATGTGGACAGGACAAAAGATTTCCGCAAAACCAAACAACTTTTTGTTGCTTTTGCCACACAACACAAGGGAAATGCAATCTCCAAAGCAGGAATAGCTAGATGGATAGTAAAGTGCATTCAGATCTGCTACGCTAAAGCAAAGCGCACTCTCACTATACCACCGAGGGCCCACTCCACTAGGAAGTTGGGGGCCTCTATGGCGTTCTTAGGTAACATTCCCTTAGAAGACATCTGTAGAGCAGCCACATGGTCTACCACTCATACTTTCACTAAGCACTACTGTGTAGACGTGCATTCAAAACAACAGGCAGCTGTTGGTCAGGCTGTTCTAAAAACGCTTTTTCAGACTGCTGCAGCTGGCACGGGCGGCCGCCGCTAATGGAGGGACTGCTATGTATTCTATGCACAGATATGAATTCAGCAGCCCACATGCCTCGAACTGCAAATGCTACTTACCAGTATGCATCTGTTCTTGGCATGTAGGGCTGCTGACATTCATATCGCCCACCCTCCTCCCCGGCGCCTGTAGCAGCTGCAGTATGTATTCATATACAAACATATGCTCATAGCATGGTCATCACTCACTTCTTCACTCCATCTCTGCCTATGGCTAAAAACAATCTGGGGATGGAGGCGATGCCCATGCGCACTGTAGTCCAGGGGAGGAGCCACCTATCTCGTGATACTTCGAAGACTCTTCCAGGACAACAATGTGCAATCATCCGGACCCAACACTAGGTGGCGGACTATGCACAGATATGAATGTCAGCAGCCCTACATGCCAAGAACAGATGCATACTGGTAAGTAGCATTTGCATTGTAGGGGCCCCACTGCATCAAGAAACTTGATTGCTCAGCAAGAAAGCAACATAACTAATAAACATGATGAGTAGTTTTGCATAAAAGCCCATCGTGCTAAATATATATATATCCAGTACCGAAACAAACAAGCATATGCAATGCAATAGGTCTCGCATTTACTTGAGTTTCAGCTATTGACATTGCAAATAATAATGCCTTTAAAAAAAAGGCATTGTTATTTAGAATGCCAATAGCTCAAACTCTCGTAATTGTGAGACCTATATTGCGAGACCTATCGCGTTGCAAATGCTTTTTTTTTTTAAGTTAAAGGACGAAATGCTGAGTTAGCTACCGTTCTTCATCCGTGAGAACTTGAGGCCTCTCATTGGTGTTCAGCTCACAAATAAGTGATTTTCAGCATGTGTTTATTCCCGGCATCTGATTTGTGCTCTCACAAGGCAACACTTCCATATTATGCGTAGTTATTGTGTCATGGGCCCGACTACTTACTTTGCAGCATGGCCGCCTCGAGTTCCTTAGGATTCACTCCACTCGGAAGTGCTGTGCAGGCAGCTTAGGTTGTCCCCGGAGATGGGCAGCAGGGAGTCGGTTGCAGCCAACAACTGTCTCTGTCTTCGATCAGCTTACCCCAGTGGTTCCCAAACTTTTTCAACCCACGGCTCCCTTCACCTATTAGCCGTCGGCCGCGGCTCCCCACAATGTTACAATTTTTTTTTAGGGTTGGGGGATGTAAGCCTCAGGAGTGGGTAGTCCCCGAAAGTGCACAATCGTGACTGCAATGTTTTGATTTAGGTCCACTGAACAGTCTTTAAAGGGTTATAAAGAACAACACCTCTCTTTCCATGAACAAATTAAAGGGGATTGGAGTAGCTTGACCAAGACTGGAGACAAGCTGAGGAAACCTGCAATACTGTCAGAGAGAATACTCTTCGAAATGAGACAGAGTGGGGGCCACCACCTCTGCACCCAGGAGGCGTAAAGTACCAGGGAGCACTTAACTGGCACTTGTAGCAGAGTGTGAACTACAAACCAGTGTAATTTAGACATTAAAGTGGCTTGGAGTTCATTTAAATTGTGCTGATGACTTCATTACTTTTGTTGGCAGTCATAAATACACCCTCATTAAAATAAACGTTAAAATTTTTTATAATCCCCATATTAGACAGATGGATTAAGTGATTTGTAGTTCAGGGTTCTCTAGTCAGGCATGGCAGGAACAATAAATGGAATAAAGGTGGACGCTAGCCATAGACATGAGATTTCCAAAGAAAGAGTAATTTGCTTGCAGCTCCAGCTTCTCCTTGTGCCCTTTATTGTCAGTACTTTTGTCTGTGCCTCAGAATACTCATCCTGTTCTGATGGACGGAATGCAGAGGAAATCCAACATTCACCCCCAGTCAAAGAGATCTGGGTTAAATCCATCGTTCCTTTGCTCACCTTGCCACCCCAGGTTAGACCCAGCCATATGCAAATCAGTCTTGACCCTGCTCCTCATGGGAACAGCCCAGCCCGACATACCACTCCAGGTCTTCCCTGGACCGGAAAGAAGCATCCTGGGACCAGCTTTGGGGCATCACAATGGCTAGCTTAAATCCAGTGGCACAGTGAGCCCGGGACCCAAGTCTGGGCATACTCAGCGCACTTAGGACGTGAAATCAAAAGGCACACAGATAATGGACGGAATGCAGATCACTTGACAGCATTATGAAAAAAAAGAACTCTAATTTCTGCATTTATCTCTTGTAAGATATCAAGGCCTAGACAGAACTATGAAGATGGACTTTAAAGTGCAAATGGGACTTCACACTGCTCATCTGCTAACATTCGTACACGTTAGGGGTGTACTGAAAAAATAACCACCCAGAATAGTGAACCTATGTTGGGTTTTGGACTAGTTACTAGTACATGGTACTTCTTGCAACCCACACACCTGCTCTCTTCCCCTGTGTCTTTTCTTTCTTCCCCTTTCCTCTGGCACATGACCCTTTTCCATGTATCACTCTCCACTCTTTCCATCCCTTTCTCTTTTTTCCAGTACACATTCACTTTTTATCATCTCCGTCCTTCCTCTCTGTTTCCTTCCAGTGCGGGTCTGTATCCACTCACCTGTTTCATCTCTCACGTCCTTTCTTAACTCTTATTGTTATCTGTCTCCGCCCCCTCACTTTTCGCCACTCATTCACAATATTCCCTGTTTGTCTCGCCTCTTCTCCTTTTTTGTCTCCTCACACTCTCTACTCTAGCTACCCGTTCCCCTCTACCTCCTTCCTTACAGCCGCTCCGGGAGAAAAGTACCTGCAAAAAGCCCTCCCCACCCTCCTTGTCACACACCTACTCCAGGAAGTCTGAGACGAAAATGTCCGAGGTTTCTCCAATGGGGCTCTGGGGAGGGGCCCTTGCTCTGCCCCTGCTCCCTGTCCCAGGAATCTATTGAGTCACCAGGAAGGACTGCCTGCTGCAGTACACAGTGCACAGAGAGGCCAGGAGGCAGGTGGACACCTTTGGCCCCTCACCTTGTGCCCGCCTTGATCCCTCACCTGTATGCGTGACAGCCGCGCTCCTCTTCCAGCGTTCCTTCTGCACTTCACATACGCCTCAAGACCTCTCTTCCAGCCCTACACCTGAGTGGGGGCCCCTCCCGCCAGATACTGTTTCTGTCCGAGCTCACTGTTCTCTTTCAGGCCCGCCTCTGAGCAGCCCCCCTGCCCCAACTGCTGATCTATCCCCACACTCGAGCCCGGGGGCCTCTAACACCTGAAAAACTTCAGTTTAGAATGACAGTGAGCTTGTTCAACACGCTTGCGGTCATAGAAATAAAAAGAGGACCGCACGAACATGGTCCTCAGAGGAGAGGAACGTCTTTCACGGTCCAGTTGTTTCCAAACTCACAAACAGTGTGCTTAGTGCGTGGCGCCACTAGCTGGTTTTGACGGCGCATCGGGGTGCCGCGGCGCACAGATTGGGAACCACTGGCTTACCGAGTCACCAGGGTGGACTTTTTGGAGCACTTGGCAGGTTCCGTATTAGGTACCCAAACGAAAGGAGTGTCTCACTTTGCGGCCCCCGGGGAAGCAGGTCAACGGACCAGTCTTTTCCCCGGGGTGTTCGCGCGATAGGACAGGCAGGCAGGAAGTTAGGTTAGGTTAGGGGGTGGGGGTTAGGAGGTTATTTAAGGGGACAGGAGGGGAAGGACTTCCTCTTTCTGTCCCCAGTGCCTCAGGGAATAGGTTTAGTTTGTCAGGGCTAACAGTGTTGTGCAGTTAGAGAGGTGGGGTGTGATTTTTAGACGGAGCGTGTCGCCACTGGTGCCCCGGTGCGCGGTCCAGGCGGAAGGTCGCAGTGAGGAGTTTCTTCACACAGGGTGAGAGGAGCGCTTGGGGAGTCGGCATGGCAACGCCCGATGCAGAGGCGGTGCGGGCGGCTTTACAGGTGATCGGCCGGGCTGGGAGGGCCGACCTCCTCCAGCCCGGCGTTTTGGACCAGGCGTGGGTCGGAATAACCCGAACGCCTCGGTCCGCTTCTGCGTGGGTTGCCGCGGCCGTCGCCGAGTGCATAGACGAGCCCCTGGGGGCTCGAGGAGGTATGTTGGGGCGGGGGAAGGGAAAAAGGCAGCAGGACACCCCCAAACGCGGAGGCAGATGGCTGAGCCTCCCTGCTCGTGCGGGTGAAGGTGGTGTGGTGCCCGGTGGGGTGGGTGGCCTCGGGGAGGTGCTCAGGGCCCCTCAGCAGCCTGCAGTGGATCCCCAACTGGGCCTGGGTCCCTCGGCCCCCCTGGCTGGGGGGTCAGTTGGTGGACTATGGGGAGAGTAGTGAGGGCAGTGGGGGGGAGGACCTGGGTGATTGGGAGGCGGCGGCTCGGGATGATTTCGCCCTCATGCTGTCAGAAGGTGAGTCTGGGGGGGAGGAGGAGGGCCTCTTCAGTGGGCAGCCAGTGGACCTTTCGAAGGGCAGGAAGGGAGTGGTCAAGGCACAGGGATCCAAGGGCAAAGGCCCACTGAAGGTGCAGCAGCAGGGGGGGAGGGGTCTGTGAAGGGGGCCCCACGGCGCCCCCGCCTGGGAAGGGTCCCTTGTGGGACAGGAGAGGGTTCGCAACCAGCGTCGCATTATTGAGGAGGCTGAGGGTGAGTGGCAGCGCCTGTGTGCGGTCAGGGAGGCGAAGGCGGGTGGGGGGGGAAGACTGATGTAGGCCGGGATGTAGGGGTTCCTGGGGCACTCGGGGAGTGGGTCTGTATAAAGAGGACGAAGCAGCAGGGGGGTCTGCGGCGGCCTGCCCTCCACCGAGGGAGCAGGCACTGGCGATGTTGGAGTGCGAGTTTGTGCCTGGAGTGAAAGGGAAAGGTGCTAAGAGGGTGGTGAATGAGGTGCGTGAGTTGGTGGCGCTGGAGGTGGAGGATGAGATGTTGGATTACGAGGATGAGGAAGATGAGTTGGAATAGGGTGAGGTGTGTGAGGTTGAGAGCTGGGGGAAGGGTAGAGTGTCAATGGCGCCAGTCGGGCCAGCAGAGGGAGTTTGAAGCCAGGGGACACACGGAGGACAGGGCGGGACGTCCCTGCAACTTTATCAGGTGAGGGCGCCTGGTGGGACGCTTGGGGGGATGGGGCGAGAGGAGGGAGGAAAAAGGCCTGCCGGTCGGTGGGTGTGGGGGATGGGTCTGTGCGGGAGTTGGGGTCCTCAGGTGGGGCGGGGCCGGTTCCGCTGGATGGTAAGAAGCAGTTGGTGACGGCCAGTGCGCAGACTGACAAGACTGAGGACCAAGGGGGAAAGGAGGATGGTGTTGAGAAAGTGCGGACGAAGTTGCCGTATATGGGTCTGGTGATGCCTCTCGGGTCGCATTTATCAGAGAAGACTAGGGCAAAGATTTGGAAGCATGAATACGTTGATGTGTTTAAACTTTTGCACAGTGAGATTCAGGCGAAGGAGGAGGAGGAGTGGGAGTTGACCAGGCGGCCGAGAGTGCCGGTGACAATGGAGAATTGGACGTCGTTTTTTTTGATCTATGCGAGTATCTATTGCGAGAAGCACGTGGATCGAGCGATTGCGCTGTTTAACTATATGGATGTGATCAGGAAGGTGCAGTTGCATTTCGGGGGTTTCGCCTGGTTGAGCTATGACGAGGAGTTCAGGGCCAGGATTAGTGTTAACCCGGACAAGCCGTGGGGGGACGTTGACCAGGAACTCTGGGTTCAATGGATGTCATCGACGCAGGCGGCGGCTTCTACACATATGGACAGTGGTCTTCCGGTCACCTATCGGTCTTTTCAGTCGCGCCCCGCCCAGTCTGGGGCGGGTAGTCAGGGTACTTCCGGAAGGCCGGGAGCTCAGGCGGTGTGGACAGGGGCAACCGGACAGCAGTACAAGCCGGGATCCACTGGGGCCTGATGGGGTTTCAATAAGGGTTTCTGCAATCGACCTGCCTGTAAATTTAAGCATGAGTGTTCCAAGTGCGTGGGACGTCACGCAGTCACGCAATGCCTCACGCTGGCTATGCCCTCAGAGCAGTGGAGGATTGCCAAAGGCAGGGGATAGGCTGGCCCATACTCCGGTTAGTGTTGAGGCCATGGGTCCATGGCTCTCTCGGTACCCTGATAGAGAGGCTGCGTTGAGACTGCACTGGGGGTTTGTGGAAGGTTTTCGGATTGGCTATCAGGGGCCGAGGGTGAGGCGTTGGGCTGAGAACTTGCGGTCCGCCTGGGAGTTGCCGGAGGTGGTTGCACGCAAATTGAGGAAGGAGGTTTTGGAAGGCAGGATTGCGGTCCGTTCGATGAGTGGCCGATGTTGGATATCATTGTCTCTCCTTTGAGGGTGGTGCCCAAGAAGTAGCCGGGGGAGTTCCGATTGATTCATCATCTGTCTTGGCCGGAAAGAGGTTCGGTGAATGATTTTATCGCGGAGGAGGACTCCAGGGTCTTGTATGCGTCAGTGGAGGATGCCATCGGTTTGGTGCGGGCCTGCGGTAGAGGGGCGGAGTTGGCCAAGTGTGATATCAAGTCAGCCTTTCGCCTCCTCCCTATTCATCCGGTGGATTTTTCCTTGTTGGGCATGCAGTTTGGTGGGGCCATTTTTGCCGACATGGTGTTGCGGATGGGTTGTGCTATTTCCTGCGCGCTTTTCGAGACCTTCAGTTCCTTCTTGCAGTGGGCCTTTGTGGACCGCAGTGGGAACCGGCTGGTGTCTCACTATTTGGATGATTTCCTGTTTGTTGGTGTGGGTCGGACGGGAGAATGTGGTACGGCCTTTGGCCAGTTTCAGCTCTTGGCACAGGAGTTTGGGGTGCCGTTGGCGCCGGAGAAGACGGAAGGGCCTAGTTGCTGTCTGACCTTTTTGGGAATCGAATTGGATTCGGTGGCTTGGCAGGCGTGCTTACCGATGCAGAAGGTGGAGGAGATGCAGGAGGTTCTGCGACAGGTTCTCGGTGTCCGCAAGGTTGAGTTGAGGTCTGTGTAGCGATTGCTGGGTTTGTTGACCTTTGCTTGCAGGGTGGTGAGGGCCAGGAGGACGTTTTGTAGGCGCCTCGGCATGGCCATTTCGGTTCTCCCTCACCACAGGGTCAGGGTCATGCTGGGAGTGCGGGCTGACTTGCGGGTCTGGCTGGTGTTTCTGGAAGAATTCAATGGTGTCTCCTTGGATTTTGCGCGGGAACGGATGGTGTGGCAGGTACAACTCTACTCTGGTGCGGCGGGAGCAGTAGGTTTCGGGGTTTTCTGGGACGGCCGTTGGTGTGCGGAACAGTGGCCGGCTCATTGGCGGCGCCAGGACAGGAGCATTGCGTTCCTGGAATTCTTTCCTCTGTTGGTGGCACTGTTGGTGTGGGGCCCGGAATTTCGGAACAGTTCAGTGTTGTTCCATGTTGACAACATGACAGTGGTGGACCTGGTGAACAATCAAAAAGCAAAGGATCTGCGAGTGCTGCGCTTGCTGTGAAGTTTCATGCTGCTGTGTTTGCGTTTTAATGTGCTGTTCCGCGCGCAACATGTGCCTGGCGCGAGTAATTAAATTGCAGATGCGTTATCTCATTCGCAGTGGCAGCGCTTCAGGAAGCTGGCGCCGGGAGCGTAGGCTTGCAAGACCAAGGTGCCGGGGAATATCTGGGCCTGGGGGGAGTGAGAGTGGTGGGTTTGGTGGAGAAGTCTATAGCTGAGTCCACTAGGCGGGCGTACAGATTGGCGTAGTCTGAGTTTGGAGCCTTTTTGGGTTGGAAGAAGGGTGCGTGGCGGATGCCCAGGGGCGCATGTGAGCAAGGGGTGGTGCGATTTGTGCTGGACTGCATGGACAGAGGTTTGTCTCAGACGACGATTGCTGGCAAGTTGGCAGGGGTTTCGTTTTACAGCATGGATGCTGTGTACCCGGTGGCAGTGGGTCCTAGGCTAGCTGCGTGTGTGTCGTGGTTGGCGGTCGGCTTCTGGCTGCACAAATCTTATTTTAAAATTGTACCCCTACCATATTTTTATGCTGTGCTTTCTGGCCCCCGCTCCCCTAGCCCCCGAGTGACACGGCTGAGTGCAGATTGATCGGAGGGCTGACGGGGTTGTCGGTCGCCATCTTGGGAGCCTTCTCCCAGGTCAGCGCTCTAGTCTCCTGCGCCTCTGACCTTCTTAAGCCCCCCCCCCCATGTGCACGCGCAGCAGATGCTGTGTACCCGGTGGCAGTGGGTCCTAGGCTAGCTGCGTGTTTGTCGTCGTTGGCGGTCGGCTTCTGGCTGCATAAATCTTATTTTAAAATTGTACCCCTACCATATTTTTATCCTATGCTTTCTTGCCTGGCCCCGCTCCCCTAGCCCCGGTCCGACACGGCTGAGTGCCGATTGATCGGAGGGCTGATGGGGTTGTCGGTCGCCATCTTGGGAGCCTTCTCCCAGCTCAGCGCTCCAGTCTCCTGCACCTCTGACCCTCTTAAGCCCCCCTCATGCGCACGCGCAGCAGACGCGCGCAGCGGACGCGCGCAGCGGGCACGCCGGCGGCGCGCCAAAGGCAAGCCCGTCTGCGCCCATCCGCGGCCGGACGGGGCTAGGGGCAACTCACTATGCCCGTTTTCTCGCCTCCTCTGCCACACAACTCTGTTCTTATCAGGCTCCCTTGCCACTTCAGCCAGCCTCCCTCACACGGGTCATAGAACTTGGTCTGGCTCAAGGTAGGCCCTCATGCATTCTTCCTGCTTCTCTGTCCTTTCTCTCCCCCCTCTCCTGCCCTTTCCCAAACTCCTCCTCTCTATAACCCTACACCTACTACCTCGGTTTTCCTTCTGAACACCAGGTCGGCGGTCAAGCATCAGCTTGAACTGTTTAACCTTTTGGATTCTCACAAACCAGACCTCTTGTTCCTGACGGAAACGTGGTTCCGCACGGATTCACTACCCAGTATATTAGCAGCTCCCCCCCCCTACTTCATCCTCCGTGCCGATCGGTCGGAGGGAAAGACGGGGGCGGGGTCGCCCTGATTGCCCGTACAGATTTCCATTACCAGGTACTTCCTTCCCCTCCCATATCAGCGGTCGACTACTTAGTCGTGCGTTCCGCTTCCTTTCAGACCCCCATCACGTGTGTGTTAATTTATCGCCCACCCCAGCCCAGTCCGTGTTTTATCCCAGCCATTCAAGACTTTCTTGCCACATTGGTAGTTAATAATGCATCTGTTCTGGTTCTAGGGGACTTCAATTTTTGGCCCAATGACCCGGCGGAAGACACCATGTCTAGAGAGTTTACCCAGCTTCTTCTTAGTCTCAATTTTGCTTCTCAGGTTCACACCCCTACTCATTCCCGAGGTCACACTTTGGATCAAATTTGGACCTTCAATATCCCAGTCACCACCCCTACTGTTGCACCCTGTGCGTAGTCCGATCATTTCCTGATTTCTTTTTTCCTGGACTTCAGCTTTGCAAAAAAACCTTTCCTCCCCAAAAACACCTGGGCCAGGAACTGGAGCAGAGCAGATGTCCCTTCCCTCTGCGCCTCCCTGTCAGCCACCTGTCCTGATTTAGCAGGTCTCACTTTACCATCTCAAACAGCCACCCTGGACAGCTGGCTCTCAAGGGCCTGTGACCAAGTGGCCCCTATGAAGTGTGTTACAATTAGAAGGGCCCATCAGGCTAACAAGTGGTTTACCCCTGACCTCAAAGCAAAAAAACTTGAAGTGCGCCAAGCAGAACGAGCCTGGAGGCTTGCCTATTGTCCTACCCTTAAACTTCGTTATACTTCCACCCTTAATGAATACAAAAGAGACATCCTCCTCGTCAAGACCGAATACTTTTCGGGTAGGATTCTCGCAGCCGAGAGCCAGCCAAAAGAAATCTTTGCTACAGTTCATGAGCTGGCTTCCTCTGACAGGACATCTTCCAAAACCGCCCCTCCCAGCTTCTTTGCGACTCTCTCAATGATTTTTTCATTGAGAAAGTCGCACTCATCAAGGCTAACATACCCCCCTTCCCCTACCTTTTGTGACTCCCAGCTGTCACCTAACAAGTCCAGCTTGACCTACATACCACCGTTGACCAAAGAAACCCTCCTCCCCCTGTTAGCCCGTGTCAAGTCTGGATCCCCTGCTGACCTTTGCCCGGCTCACGTCTTACGTAAGATCTTCTCAGATTGTTATCTGCCCCCCCTTACCCTTCTTAACGACTCCCCTAGACTGGGCACTGTCCCCACCCCCTATAAAGCGGCCACCATTATTCCCATCCTAAAAAAGCCTGGTGCCGATCCCTCTTCTTCTTCAAACTATCGCCCTATCTCCCTCCTTCCCTTTTTGGGTAAGGTCCTTCAGTCCTACGTCACCAAGGTGCTTAGCTCCTTCGTGGAAGACAGCGTCTACCTCGCACCGTGCCAGGCGGGTTTCTGCCCTCGGCACTCCACCGAGAAGGTGGTTGTCTCTGTCATAGACGAACTCAGGGAGGGGCTGGACTCCAACACCCCTCAGGCCCTCATTCTTTTAGATCTGCCCGCCGCCTTTGACACGGTTGATCATTCCATTCTTCTCTCCCGTGTCAAGGTGGCGGGCATAGGGGGCCCGGTGTTGGCTTGGCTCAGCTCCTTCTTGAGTGATCGCACCCAGGCCGTCCACCTTGCCAATTTTTCTGCCCCTCCGTGCAAGGTGCAGTGCGGTGTCCCTCAGGGATCGTCCCTTTCCCCCTTATTGTTTAATCTGTACATTTTCCCCCTTATTTCTGCACTTCAGGAGATGGAGGTCACGGTGTACAACTATGCTGATGACCTCCAGCTAATTTTCAATCTCTCCCACTCCTCAGCTACTGTTCATAATTTTCAATCTGTCATGTTGTTTATCAGGGACTGGATGAACTTCAACCATCTGAAATTAAACCCGGATAAGACCGAGTTAGTCCTCACCGGTGGCAGTCGCAGTCCCTGGTCCCCCACTTTCTGGCCCCCCTTCCTGGGTTCCCCTCCTTATCCAGTATTGGGGTATCTTTCATAGATTCACATGCCTGAATCATTCCCCGTCGTTGAGGCGGGAGTCCCACGGTAAATAAAAAAGCAGTGCCAAAAGCACTTTGCAGTAGTAGGCCCTAGAAAAAAGGCCTGAGGCCTATATTATAGTAGCCTATCTACCTCATTATGCTAAAAGACCCAAAGTCTTTGCTCCAACCAATCAGCTCACAGCACCCTCTAGAACCTTCCCTGCAGAGCCAGCTCTCCTCAGATTTTCACCGCACGTCGTGTGGAAGGGAGTCTCCCTGAGTCTTGACTCAGTTTTTTCTTCAAGAGCTTCGAGATGTCTGACAAGAAGGCCTTGTTCAGACCCTGCAGAACATGCGAGAAGAAGAGGGTCCATGTGGATGACTTACACAAGGACTGCATTTATTGCCTGTATCCCAAGCATGAGGCAAAAACCTGTAAGATCTGTGTTACCTTCCCTGCCAAGACCTTAAGGGATAGGGAGGCCAGAGTCCTTTTGTGGCTTAAATCCTCTTCCAAGGATGATGATGACAGAGCCTCTACCTCTAGCAAGAGGGCGAGGACTCAAGAGGATAAGATAAGTGAGGGGAGAAAGCATGTTAAGACCTCCCACTTTACTTCAGGCTCTTCACAGAGATCCAAACATTCTGTCTCTGGAGCCTCAGCCACCAACGATCCGGCAACGAAAACAGTGAGTAAGACTTCTACTGTGTCCTCTCCAGTTACCACTGTCTCCACTTCAACCTCTTCTTCTATGGATATGATATCCACTACGTCTATCACTACACCTATTGTGTCTACTAAAATTAGTATCGTGACAAAAAGAACTCTCGTGGACGACTCGTCGACGAAGACGCCGTCATCATCAAAAAACTCGTCATCTAAAAAGAGCCCGTCGACGAAGTCGGCGACGCCGCCGTCGACGACTGCCTCGTCGATGAAGAAAGCATCGACGTCTATCCCGTCGACGACGAGCCCGTCGTTGGTTACCCCGTCGACGACCGTCCCGTCGACGGTGGCTCCATCGACGACGAGTCCATCGACGATTGTCCCGTCGACGTCAAGCCCGTCGACGACAGCCCAGTCGACGGCAAGTCTATCGTCGACGATGCCCTCGTCGTCGATCTCGTCGACGATAAATCCGTCGACGACGACATCTTTTCAACAAGTGGATGCGCCTTGGTCTCCGGGGTCATCAAGGTCGATGGAACCAGCTTTATTAAGACCTGCCACTGGGAATCAGGCCTTTTGTACGCCTATAGCGACAAAAAACTTTCAACTAGTGTCTTTTAAAAGGCAACAAGGTTCATACATATCTCCACTTATGCCTTCTCATCTTCTGGAAACCTATGCGGATGATGAAGAAGATGACTATGAAGATGATGATGATGAGGGTGCTTTTGGTGTGGCACGTCATCCATCCGAGCTTGTCATCAAGTGCCAAGATGATGATGAGGAGGATTCATACGCTGAGCACTATTACCAAGGGGATATCATAGTGCCTCATTCATTGGATCATCAGAGAAGGCCTAGAGTCCCGGAAGTCACTCAGTTGCCGCCTAATTTGATACAAGATTTACAGGCTATGCTGGCGGATTACAAACAGCGTTTTCCTCCGCAAGTACCTCAATCTGATACGGTAGCTCCTCCTCGGCAGCAGCCACCGGTTTCTCCAATTGTGGAAACTCCGCAACCGGTCTTGCCTCCACAAACTCTGGATTCATCATCAGAAGAGGAGGTAGAAGATGGAGAGTTGCCTAACATTCCTTCATCGGACCCATGGGATGAATATGTTATACCAATGCCGTCCCCTCCGACTCCACAACCTTCAGATTCACCGCCTGAAGATGTAGGTGGTTTTCACAACCTGATGCAGAGGGCATCAACCAGGTTTAAGCTCCCGGTTACAGTGGAGCAAACGGAGTGTTTTCTCCATGACTTTAAAGAGGAAACAAGGAAGATATCTAGAGCCATTCCCATGATTGATTTTATTTGGAAGGAAGGCATAAAGATAATGAAAAACCCTGCATCTGTGCCTGCTGTGTTACCCAGAATAGAAAAGAAATATCGTGCTCCGCTTTCTAGTCCGGCGTGTCTTATTGGCCATCCACGCCCGGATTCGGTAATCTCTCAAGCGGCAGAGCAAAGGTCAAAGAACCCAGCTACCCCTATTTCTACTCCACCAGATAAAGAGGGGCGACGATTAGACCTTATTGGGAAGAAGTTTTCCACTATGGCTGCAGCATCCATCAGGATAGCAAATTCAATGGCGATTATTGGACGCTACGATCGCCAAATGTGGTCGGAGATGGCTAGATTCATTGAGCTATTGCCAGAGGACTCAAGGCAAGAAGCCAGGAAAGTTTTAATGGAAGGAGAGCGGGCAGCGGAAGAATCCATCGACTGCGCTCTAGATATGGCGAATACGAACTTCAGGCAGTTGGCTGGGGCAGCTGTCCTGAGACGTCAAGGGTGGTTAAAAGCCACTACGTTTCGTCCGGAGGTTCAGTTGAAAATACTGGACATGGCTTATGACGGAGAGTCTCTCTTTGGAAAACATGTCGATGAGGCTCTCCAGATGATTAAAACTGACACGGATACCGCAAAGTCGCTAGGATCCTTACAATATAAAAGAGGTTCGTTCAGAGGAGCTAGAGGACGAGGTTATTCTTCCAGAGGAAGTTATTACCAACAAGGCAGACAGTATCAACCACAATACCGTCAAAACTACCAGTCTTCTTACAGACAATCTGGATCGGCTGGTTTCTCTCGTCAAGGAGGAAGAAGGCGCGCAAACAACCAAGGACGAGACAGTCACAAGAAACAGTGAGAGCAATTGGGCGCCACCTCCAACCCCTTACCTTCCCGTGGGCGCGAAAATATCTGCTTTTCAACAACAATGGCAGAATATAACATCGGATCGGTGGGTGTTAGACTTGATCCAACATGGTCACACCCTAGAGTTCATCACCAAACCTCCACCAACTCCGCCCAGGGGCCCCCCTCCCCCTCGTCTTCACTTATTGTTCAAGGAGGTTCAAGCTATGCTACTCAAGAACGCAGTAGAGAAGGTTCCAATCCATCAGAGAGGGACAGGTTTCTATTCCCGTTTTTTCCTCATAAAAAAGAAAACAGGGGAATAGCGACCGATCCTAGACCTGCGCAATCTGAACAAATATCTCAAGAAGCAGGGATTTCGAATGGTCACACTCTCGGACATTCTCAGTTGCCTCAACGAGGGAGATTACATGGCCTCCTTGGACATGGAAGACGCATACTTCCACATCCCAATCCACCCAAACCATCGGAAGTACCTCCGTTTCACTGTGGCAGGCGCCCATTATCAATTCAAAGTTCTCCCATTTGGCCTCAAGTCGGCCCCAAGGATTTTCACGAAGTGCCTGGCCCCTGTGGCAGCAGCTCTTCGGGCAGCAAAAGTGCAGGTCTTCCCATATTTGGACGACTGGCTAGTCAAAGGTCCATCAGAAGCCAAAGTGAGAGCCGACATTACGGCATGCTGCAATCTCTTCGCATCGCTAGGCCTCCCAATCAACAAAACCAAATCTCAGATGCATCCAGAACAAAGCCTGTTGTTCCTAGGAGCTCGCCTGGACACGGTGGAATGCAAGGCATCCTTGTCTCGAGAGAGACAACTCCGTCTGCAGGCGTTAGCCAGAAAACTGGCAAGAAGAAAGTCACTTTCAGTTCGCCTATATGCATCACTTCTGGGGATGTGTTCTTCAGCCATCAACCTCATTCCATTGGTGCGTCTAAAGATGCGACCACTGCAAGAGGAGCTAAACTGTCAATGGCATCAAGCGACAGGTTCATTCGAGGACACCATCACAGTCACCAACAGGATGGTGCACGCACTCCAATGGTGGTCTCAGATCAGCAATCTGGAGCAGGGGCTTTCATTCTTGCAGAATCCTCCGGATTTTATTCTTACAACGGATGCGTCCATGGAGGGTTGGGGTGGTCACCTCCAGGAACTGCAAGTGCAGGGAAGATGGTCTCAGCAAGACAAGAGATGCCACATTAACAGCCTAGAGCTGAAAGCCATTTGTCTGTCTCTTCAAGCGTTCCTCCCCAGGATAGTGGGATCCTCGGTCTTAGTCAGAACGGACAACACCACAAGCATGTTTTATATCAACAAGCAGGGGGGAACGAGATCGGCAACACTATCCAAACAAGCCCAAGAGCTATGGAAATGGTTAACAGTTCACAACATAACTCTCAAAGTGGAGCATGTCAGAGGCCTCTACAACACCTTGGCAGACAAACTGAGCAGAACTTTGTCAGAGTGCGACGAGTGGGAACTGGACAACGGCCAGTTGAACTATGTGTTTCAGAGATGGGGCAAACCCAGGTTGGACCTATTTGCGACCCAACAGAACAAGAAATGCCGGTACTACGCCAGCAGATATCCTCAACAGGGGTCAAGGGGGAATGCCCTTTCGATGCGATGGTCAGGGACATATGCATACGCTTTTCCTCCGATCCCTCTGATTCCACGAGTGGTGCGCAAAATGAAAGTGGAGAGATGTCGCCTTCTCCTCATTGCTCCCAAGTGGCCTCGCCAGTATTGGTTTCAGGAACTCATGCTACTTTCTCAGGAGCCACCGATCAAGCTCCGGGTAGTTCCGAAGCTACTGTCACGCAACGAGGGTCAAGTACTTCACCCAGATCCTCAATCACTGAAATTGCACGCATGGCTCCTAACTTCTTAGAATTTGAGCATCTTCAAATTCCTCAGGAATGCCGGGACATTCTAGAGAAGGCAAGAGCCCAGAGTACATTAAAGACTTATCGTCTCAAGTGGAAGCGTTTTTGCGCATGGTGCATCTCTAGTGCTTTGCACCCTATAGAGGCACCGGCAGAAAAGATATTGCCCTATTTGTTACACTTAGCGCAATCTGGCCTTTCTTTTTCATCAATAAAGGTCCACTTAGCGGCCTTATCCAGGTACAGAAAGAGGACCAATTCTCAATCACTCTGCTCTTCATCGCTAATCAAGCAATTTATGAGAGGTCTGTTCCGGGCTTATCCACCAGTCAAGCCCTCACCACCGGAATGGGAGCTCAACACGGTTCTATCACAACTGATGAAACATCCGTTCGAGCCTATCCATAGAGCCGACCTAAAGTTCTTAACATGGAAGGTTGCTTTATTATTGGCGCTAACTTCCGCAAGAAGAGTGGGAGAAATTCAAGCTTTCACTATAAAGGAGCCCTTTTTGCATTTCTCCCAGGACTATGTCACTTTACGAACAAATCCAACATTCATACCGAAAGTGCCTTCCCAGTTTCATTTAAATGAACCTGTCAAGCTTAAAGTTTTCTTTCCAAACCCGTCAACCCCGGCTGAAAAGACATTGCATTCTTTAGACATCAAGCGATGCTTAAAATTCTATCTTCAGAGAACCAAGACTTTGAGAAGATCAGATCAACTGTTTGTGGCTTATGGTCAAAATACTTTGGGGAAAGCGGTCACTAAAGCCACAATTTCAAGATGGATCGCATCCGCGATTCAATTCTGCCACGTCAAGGCTAATCGACCATTGACAAGGTCTGTTCGATCTCACTCCACAAGAGCTGTAGCAGCGTCTGCGGCTTTATTTGCAGGAGTGACGCTTGAGAACATTTGCCGTGCTGCGACATGGAAGAATGTCCACACGTTTACAAGACACTACTGCCTACAATCAGCAAATCAGGATGATGCGGCAGTAGGTCAAGCTGTTTTACGTCACCTGTTTCCATAAGGAGTATGTTCAGGTACTGATGTTCACTTATTTCATATAAAGTACATGCATTTATTAGATTGTATTTATATATATATATGAAAGCATTTAACATGTTGTGTTTTGTTGTATGATGCATAAGATTTCTTTCCAGAAAGAAAATGCGTAATGTCAATGTTGAACTTGAACATGATGTAGTAATGGTTCAATCTCTAAGCGTTTGTTGGTTGTTGAGGATACATTCATGGGGGTGCACTGCAATAAGTCTCCCACCATCCGCAACCGACTTTGCCTGGCTTACTGCTTGCTATTCTGATTCAGGCATGTGAATCTATGAAAGATACCCCAATACTGGATAAGAAAACAAGTTACTTACCTGTAACTTCAGTTATCCAGTATTGGTATCTTTCATAGATTCACATGCAACCCACCCTCCTCCCCGGAGAGTCAGTTCTCTAAGTTTGGGATACTTGTTCCCACTTGTGCTACGAAAATCTGAGGAGAGCTGGCTCTGCAGGGAAGGTTCTAGAGGGTGCTGTGAGCTGATTGGTTGGAGCAAAGACTTTGGGTCTTTTAGCATAATGAGGTAGATAGGCTACTATAATATAGGCCTCAGGCCTTTTTTCTAGGGCCTACTACTGCAAAGTGCTTTTGGCACTGCTTTTTTATTTACCGTGGGACACCCGCCTCGACGACGGGGAATGATTCAGGCATGTGAATCTATGAAAGATACCAATACTGGATAACTGAAGTTACAGGTAAGTAACTTGTTTTCTTCACCGTCGTCCTCTGTTAAAACATTCGGGATCACTTTAGATCAACACCTCACTCTTCATTCCCAGATCAGCTCTGCAGTTTCCTCCTGTTTTTTCACCCTCCGCACCATTCGGAAAATCTCTCGATTTTTTTCCTTTTCTGCTCTAAAACTGATTCTAATGGCGATGGTCTTATCGCGACTGGACTATGGGAACATTGTGTATAACGGTGTCCCCGCTTACGCCCTTCGACGCCTCCAACTAGTGCAAAACCAGGCTGCCCGCCTGATTCATGGGCTACCCAAATCTCATCACATTACTCCCATACTCAAATCACTACACAGGCTACCCATTAAAGAACGGGCTCTCTTTAAGCTGGGCTGCACGACCTTTCAGGCTCAAGCGGGATCTGCCCCCGCTTTTATTTCTTCCGCTATCACAGCCTACCGTCCCTGCAGAGAGCTACGCTCCTCCACCAAGCTCCTTCTCTCTGTACCCCGCTTCAAGAAAAGCAGGTCGGGAGGCCTGAAATTCTCTGTCCTTGCCCCAACTTTCTGGAACGCACTCTCCCCCCCCCCGCTATTAGATTTGCTCCTTCTTACATCGAGTTTCGAAGGGCTCTCAAAATGTTCCTTTTCCTACAAGCCTTCCCATCCTAATCCTATGCGCCCCCACCACTGGTTCCTCAGTACCCCCCCAGCGCTTGGTAGACACGCGCTTTATAAATTCTTTTAAATTCAAATTTAAATGGTCTATTTGGGATTTGATCCGGCTAGGACGGATCTGCTGAGTCGTATGTTGAAAGGTTGGGGACGGGTGAGGGCGGAGGGGGGAGGGGGGAGTTGCCTCACGAGGCAATTACTTTTGACTTGTTGGAAAGGGTTTTGGGGGAGTTACCTTTTTGCTGTTACGATGGGGATGAGGTGGCGTTGTTTCGTTTATGCATGGTATGGATGTTTTTTGGAGCGTTTCGGGTGTCGGAGTTGTTGAGGGCTCGTGGGGCACCGGGGCGGATGTTTGCAGATGTGCGGTTGGATGGGGCCCGGCTGGGTATAGGGTTGGGACATTCCAAGACGGACCAGGTAGGTCGTGGAAAATGGGTGTGACTGACGGAGAGTGGTTGTGCGGATGTGTGCTCGGTGCGTGAGTGGAAAGGGTTCTGTGGACGAGTGCAGAGGTCGGCTGGTGAGATTTTCGTGCACGCTTCCCTGAGACGTTTGACGTCCTTTCAGTTGCTGGCGGTCTTACGGTTGGCCTTGCGGAGGCTTGGCAGGGATCCGGCGCGTTTTGGCACGCACTCGTTTCGAATTGGGGCAGCCCATGGCAGCGGCGGGGTTGGGTTGGTCGTGGGAGGAGATTTGGCGGATTGGTCGTTGGCGGTCTCGATGATGTGAACGCTATGTGCGCAAGTAAGGGGGGGCGCAGGATAGCCATGGCGGCTGCGGTTGTTGTTGCACTCTTGATTTGCTGTGGCGCTAATCTCTTACTCTTCGTAGGTTGTGTTCGGGGGCCGGGGGCCCAGATGGTCACCTGGATTGTGGGACACTCTTTTGTGCACTGAGCCTCAAAGTAGCCTGGGCCTGAGGAGCATTTATCAAGAGGTCCAATGATGGGGTAAGAGCGGAATGCGATGGGGTAAATTGTTGCCAAGGCTCACGAAGAAGGTGTCACAGCTGGGCTGCCCGGACATGCTGGTTATCCACTTGGGGGAGAATGACTTGGTGAAACATTTGCGGGTGTCCTTGTTACACCTGATGCAGCGGGACTTGGAGGCAATGAGGAGCAATCTGGTTGGCGCCTGTATTGTTTGGACTGAGTTCATACCACAACGGATCTGGAGGGGTGCTCTTAAGCCTGCGGCCATTGAAAGGGCCCGCAGGAAGTTGAACATGGCAATGAGACTTTTTTGTGCTGATCATGGAGTTAAAGTGCTGGCTCATGGCGGGCTCAGGCTGGTGGAGCCCCTTCTCTTTCGCGATCTTGGCGTGCACCTTTCGCACATGGGGAATGCGTACTATCTGATGGAGCTGCGAGATCTGATCAGTTTTTTGTGGAATGAATCAATATGGTGTAGGCGCGACTGAGTACGAAAGGTGCACGATTGGTGGGGCAGGTAACTGCCCTCCGGAGGTTCCCTGGGTGGCGGGACCTGGGAGGGGTGGGGAGTCCATGACGGGCAGAATCACCCTTCCGGGGAGGGGGTTACAGGTGCAGGATGGGGGTGTGGTAGACGGGAGTGCGATGGATGGAGATGATGGAGGAGTTTGGAAGTGAAAGGGGGAAGTGAATGATATACGTGAAGAGGTCGTGGTGTGAATTGGGAGTGGCTATTGGAGTAAGTGAGTGGATGATGGTTGAAAGGCAGGATGTTTGGGGGGAGTGTTAATTGTTAATGATGTTATGTTGATTTTGGCTGTCATGCCTGTCCTAATAAATGGCCTTTTACGCTAACTGATGCGTGGAGTGGTTATTGCGCGAAAAAACAATTCTACTAGAGCCCTACAGAAGAGTGAGTATGAGTAGAAAAATAACAATTAGTGCAAAAGGAAGAGGAAAGACGGAATTTGGGCACATATTCCTCCCCTCAAGCGCTGCGATTACACCACTGCACGAGATGATAGGAAGAGAACGCTTAGGTGCTAAGAGCGAGTCGAAGGGATGTGACAACATGAAAGAGGCAGAGAGGGAGTTGAGGGGACAGAGAGAGTATTAGCAGGTGACAGGGTGCAGTGACACCAAACAGAGGCAGCTCTTCCCATGCACAGGGCGTTTGGACTCTTGTCTTCCACGCCCACCCCCTAGAGGAGGCATCTGCGCTTCCCACAGTGGTTTCCTGCTGCAATTGTGTGGTTTTCACACAATAAATGCCCCTGGGAGCAAGATACACTGTACTGCTGGCTCACAGAACGCATTTACACAAAATAAAACAACCGGAGGAGACCAGGATCTTGGGTGAGTCTGAGGAAGCACAGTATACATGTAATACCGGTGGGGAGGGCAAGTAATCGGTCATGCCCCTTTGAGAGATCCCCGAGTTTTTTCACCCCACTTAAAGCACTGCCTGTCCTTCTTCGAACATAGTGGCGAACCATGTAAGTAAGGTTATGTGCTGGCTGTGCGTACAAGGCAGGAAGGCGCTCCACTGGAAAACCAGCACAGCTTCACATAGCGAGTTCAGCCGTGACAGAAAATCTCTCTGTCGCCAGCTGTCAGCTGCAGGTGAGGCGGAGGATTTGCCTATGTGGTTGGGCTTTCCGTGTCTCTGAGCTATTCATGCCCAAACGCGACGCCTCTGTCCGGTGCAATGTTCTAGTGTGGCCACTCGAGCCGTTCCCGCCATGAGTTCTAGAAAGCATGGGTTTCAGCTAGTTTCGGAGGAGAGGTTGCAGCAGGGCTAGCCTCACGCAGAGAGAGTTTCAACAAGCGTGTGTGCGCCTCAGGCTGCAGAAGGGAGATGCACACGCCTCGCGCGGCAGCAGGGGGGCGGACTCATTAAACTATCAAACAGTGCAAAAAAATAACGAAAAATCCTCTCTAAGATCAGGGGAACAAAAAAATAAAACACAGGTACCCTTGTGGTCAGTGGCTAATATACATATTTAAAGCTCTACCCCACCCCGTTCCCCCCCATGCATAGTCCGTCTGCAATTATGCACAGTCCGCCCTTTTAAACTGCCAGATTACTCATCTGTTTGTTTGACATTTGCCAATAGGTATTCCCGTAGAGGAGCCCAGATGTCTTTGAGGCGATAGGACACAGGCAGTTCTTCGGCATATAGTTCCAATTGCTCCCGGCAGTAAACCATGTCCTTAATCCACAGGTCAGGCTTTGGCTGTATTTTACTAACCTATGTAAACATAATCCGGTGTTTTGCCAATAACAAAGCCACCCTCACAAAACACCCCACTACCCCTTTTAAACCCGGTACATAGCCCAATAGACATTCTAAGGGCGTACAATGAACTACCTGCCCTGTCATTATGTGTACTTGATTGACAAACTCCTCCCAGTATTGGTTCACCTGCCTGCAGCTCCATGCCAAGTGAAGAAAGTCAGCATCTTCCTGGCCACACCTTCTACAGCGACTCAACTCCCGCAATCCCATTTTGTGGAGCTTAGCTGGTGTGTGATAAACCTGATGTATGAATTGTATATGAATGATTCGTAAATTGCTGTTGGATGTCAGCCTACCCGTTAACATACAAATCTGTCCCCAAATTTCGTCTGTGATCGGGAGGTCTAACACCTCATTCCAGCGATCCATGCTTCTATCTGCCACATAAACTGTGTCCCCCTGCACTGTCCTATATAATTTCATAAGCAGCTTCTTTCTAGAGGGAGCCACCAACACCATCTGCAGCGCTTGTAGCGTTTCTGGTTCATCAGGAAAGCAGAGGTAGTTATCCTTCACAGCTCGTTTAAGCCTGTAGCTGGTGAATAGAAAGAGCGGCGTGGGATTTTGTATATAATTCAAGTCGGTCCCAGAAATATATTTACCCTCCACGTACAGATTACCCATGAGCAGGAGGCCTGCCTCCCTAAGGGCCGTAGTAGCGCCCGATTCACCAGCCACCGAGAACGCAGTATGCCCCTCAATGGGTAAGGCCGGAGCATATAGAGGGAGTTTATGAGCTCACCTCCCAATCTCTTGCCATGCCTGTATAGTAGCTTCCAGGGGATTGATCTCCGATTTGGGAGTATGTCTATTTGTATGCGTGATCATGCTTTTCAGCTGAACAGGGTGCGCATCACCCTCCTCCACCGCCACATGAGGGATAAAGTCATGGGATCAGAACAAGAAATAAGCTTATTCTGCCTGTCCGCACAAATAATAAACATAAAGGTCAGGTGCATTAAACTCCCCCTTCTCATAGGTCAATGTCAAAGTCGCCCAGTTAATCCGCGGCTGTTTATTCCCCCAAACTAGCCGTAGGAGTTGCGTCTGGACTGTCTTAAAGAAGTGTTTTGACAATTTGATGGGAATGTTACAAAACAAGTATTAAAATTTTGGGAGGATGAACATCTTTATGACCTCAATGCGATCTGCTAACAAAAGGGGCAGGCAGGCCCAGCGATCAATCTCCTGTACCAGTGCCGTATATGCACACCCGTAATTTTCTCTAATCACAACCTCGGGATCTCAATGTATCCAGACCCCAAGATACTTAACCGGGTCCGCTGCCCACACCAGCGGATACTCCACCTGAGGTGGGGACATAGCAGTTGTCAATGGGACAAGCACAGATTTTTCCCAATTTATCTGAAGGCCGGAGAATAGACCGAATTTTATCTATTCCTGTATGATCGGGGATAAGAAACGTTGTGGTTTGCGGATATAAAGGACCATGTCGTCCGCGTAGAGAGAGATTCCGACCCACCCATTATTACAATTCAGCGCAGCTGCTCTGTGAGACTGTCTGATCTTGCATGCTAAGGGCTCCAGCACTATAGCAAAAAGAAAAGGGGACAGGGGGCAACCCTGTGGAGTCCCCCGTGCGACAGCGATCGGATCCGAATTGAGTCCTCCCACCCGCACCCTCGCAGAAGCATCCGTATATAGGACCTGAATCCAGAGAACAAAAACCAGGGGGAACCCCATTCTGCCCAGAATGTAAAACATGTACTTCCATTCTATAGAATCAAACGCTTTTGCAGAGTCTAAAAGAACCGCTGTGTCCTGTAGTGTTGGGTTAAGCATGTGGAACATTGCAAATATTGTGCGAAGATTAAGGGAGGTAGACCGCTCTGGAATAAAGCCAGATTGATCTGAAAGCACGAGAAGTGGCATCAGGGGCTGTAGTTTAGTGGCAAGGATTTTTGCTAGGATTTCGCATCCAAGTTAATCAAAGTCAACAGGCGATAAGAATCACACCGAGTCGGGGTTTGCCTTTTTTCAATAAGGTTATGATCAACGCTTGTCGCAGGGATGGGGGAAGATAACCCGTATCGTGGGCCTCCGCATACATTTCCAACATATGTGGTATAAGAATGTCGTCAAACGCTTTATAAAACTCCGTCATCAGACCATCAGGGCCCGGAGCTTTATTATTCAGGAGCGAAAAAATAACCTCCTTAACGTCCTCTTCCTTTATGGGCAGACTGGGGTATTTCCTATGCACATTCGACAACCACACACAAGCGGTGTCCCCCAGATACTCACCCATAACCGCTTCAGGCATACTTCCCAGAGACGTATATATAGACTCATAGAATGATCAAAACTGTTCCACGATATCATGCTGCATTTGGCGCACCTCCCCAGAGTCATCCACTATCTGGTCAACCGGAGGGTTATTCGCTCTATCTCGCAACCTGGCAGCCAGAAACTTGCCCGGTCTACCACCCCCTCGATAGGACATGGCCACATAACGCCGAGACAAATATTTCACCTCTGAGGCCGCTACAGTGTTGTATTCAGTCATGTACTCCTGAATGTGTGCCAGCGTGGCCAACGATGGCGCCCTGTCATATTGAGTCTCTAATGCCTGTACCCGCACTGTAAGTTTACTTAACTGTCCTCTAAGATCTCGAAGAATGCACACCGAAGTACTCATGCACACCCCCCTGATCGTTACATTAAAGGCTTCCCAGAGCGTCCGCATGGCTGTCAACTAAGCCCTTATTCAAGTAAAAAAATTGGTCAATGGCGGTACGAATAGTCTCGACATAGACCGGATCAGTCAAGGCATCTGCCCTAAAGCGCCACGTGAACGGGCGGTGTGGGTTGGCAGGTAGAACCATGACAAGGACCACCGGATTATGGTCAGATAAGGTTCTCAGGAGCACTTGCACTCTTTCCGGCCACCCGTTTACTTCTCTACTTAATAACCAGTAGTCCAACCTTGACCAGCTATTAAAGGCAGGTGTAATGTGTGTCCCCTCCCTGATACCTACATTCCGGCTCCTCCATACATCGATCAAATCCATCTCATTCATGAAATCTCAGATGCACTGCGCAACCTTAACCATGCGCGCTCCAGTAGGGTTCGATTTATCCACAAGTGGGTCAAGGTGTGTATTTAGGTCGCCCCCACATATGATCTCCGCCTCAGGCCATGTGTGCAGCATCCCAAATAACTTCAAATAGGGCGTCGTATCGTCGACCACAGGCCCATATATATTTAGGATTGTGACCGCACCATTCCTAGCTTGCCGTGTACCATGGCCCACCTACCTTCTGTATCCACACATGTCTGTATAGGCTGAAAGGAAACCCCCTTCTTGATAAGGATAAGGACCTCCCTTGCATAGATAGAGTAGGAGGAAGCTAACCTGTACGTTGCCAATCGACACGCTACGTTACCCTCCTTGAGTTTACTCAGATGAGTCTCTTGCAGTAGAGCAATCTGCACCCCATATCAATCTAGCTGAGCCAACACCTGCCTTGTCTTTTTAGGCGTGTTCAAGCCGCGCACATTCTAAGTTATGTATTTGTATAGTGTTCCCTTCATTTACAGCGAGAGCAATTAGTACAGCACATTATCTTAACGCAGCAAGACATGCATAAAAGCCACCGTATTAAAACATTACACCTCCAATCGTAATACCTGTGCCTAAAACAAACAAAAAAACACCCCGCCCCCCCCCCCCCCACCCCACTTCAGCAGCCCAACATTGCCAAAGGCCTGACCCCCCAAACATCACCCTTCCCAACAAGAACATCTTAGTAAAATACAAGTGGTGGGGATCACCCATCGGGGAACGTAGTGGCGGAATCCACTCCCAGTTCACATAGGGAGGGGGCCGCAAACAAATCCAATCATCCCACCACTTAGACCATCCAGTGTTTTCCACAAATGAAATAAACTGTCTGTCTAAATGTACGTGTAGCATTGTGGATGCAGGACTGCGTTCCACTGTTTTTCGCCAGAATCAATATATTTAATTATTGAATGAATCCTAAAGTCCGGCTGGACTTTTTGTTCATTATAGTGCATATTGTGGCCTATAATTATTATGATTGTTATTTTCCTTGTCAAGGACCTTTGTTTCTTTAGTAATTGATACCCCAGGTCCGTGCTTACCTAGAGGGTTCCCTTGTCTTTAAAAATAGTACGCTAGTGGGCATACGCACACACCCATGAAACCTCCTTATCTCCCTGCCAGACCCACCAAGCAATACCATGCAGGAACACACACAAGTATGCGTCCCAGACCCTCTTACTGCTCAATGATTAATGTCCGAGGTGTGGTCTGGTGGTTTCCGTTGCCGTCTTCGAGTCTTGACATGCTCCATCGCCTGTTTGGGTGTTGTGAATATTTTGTAAGCATGGGCGAATTTTGCGAATTCGCGATCCGCGGATTTGCGAATTCGTGATCCGCAAAATTCGCGAATTCGTGCGAATTTGCGGATTTTTTTATTTTTGTAAGTTTGCGGGTGTTCGCGGGGCGCTTTGCGTGTTCGCGGGTGTTCGCGGGGCGCTTTGCGTGTTCGCAGGTTTTTTTTTGGGCCTGGTTAATCACTGCCACCCTCTCGTTTTTTATGCCCTTCTGCCCTCTGTACCACTCGTTTCTTTGCCCTTCTGCCCTCTGCCCCACTCATTTTTTGTCCCCTTCTGCCCTCTGTCCCACTTTTGTGCCCTTCTGCCCTCAGCCCCACTTAGAATTAGACTTAGAGTTGAAGGTCAAATTAAGTTACACAATCATTAATCACCCCAAGCTTGGGGTGATTAATGATTGTGTAACTGAATTTGAGCTTCAAATCGAGCACCTGCTTTACTTTATCTATTAGAGCTTCCTGTTGAAGCTGACTTTTATAACTATTTTAGAATGGCTCTGGCAGCTTGCCGGCACCATTCTAAAAGAGTTACTAAAGTCAGCTTGAACTTTTGACCCAATCCGTTCCACTCGCGGATTTTGCGTGAAATTTGCGAATCTCGCGGATTGCGAATTTACTGAAAATCCGCGGGCGGAACGGATTTTCCACCCATGCTTAATATTTTGCCGCCATCCGCCTCGCCGATGCCCAGCTGCACAGGATACAACATGGCATGACGAATGTGTTCCTTGATCAGTGCCTTCTTAACATTCTAGAACTCCTTTCCGGCCGCCTGAACAGCTGTCGTAAAATCCGGGTAGAACGACAACACGTTGTTTTGATAGGTTATCGTACCCTTTTGTCGAGTAACTCTCAGGATAGTGTCCCGATCTCTAAAATTTAGCAATCGTGCAATGAAAGGCCTCGGCAGGGTGCCAGGCGGTGGTCTTGCTGCCAAAGACCGGTGCGCTTTCTTAACTGCAAAGAGAGGTGAGAGCTCGTCAGGGCCACCGATGTCCCGTATCATTGCCTCCATGTAGTTCTCTAGGCGCCCCACATTTGTCGATTCAGGAAGGCCCAAAACGCGAATGTTGTTGCGTCTTGAGCGTGCTTCGATATCCTCATTTCTAGCCTGTATCACTGCCAATATCTTCGGGATGTCTGATGTCTTCGTTGCGACCTGCTGCAACCCCTCCTCTGTGTCTGCAATGCGCTGCTCTGCCTCTCCGAGTCTCGCGGCTTGCTTATCAAGCTTTGCAGAGGAATAATCCATCCTGCCATTCAGAGCTTCTATCTTCCCATCAATAGCCTGTAAACTGGCCTGTATGGCAGCCAACGATTTTCCAGTGCCTTTGGACCCTGTGATTCTGCCTCTAGCTCCGAATCTGATGCTGCATTTTGCGCAGACTTGCTCCCTTTACTCAATTCAAAATTGAGGCGCGGTTGGTTCTTCTCCGGCTTACCCATAGTGCACCTTGTACAGCACAGGTACGTATCACCGATGATCAGACTGGTGCGAGTTTATGTAGTCTGTAACTATCTCCCCTCCTTAACAGATGTAGCTTTACAATGTCCCAGTGCACCGTTGCACCAAATGTCGTGTTCCTCAATGTCGTGATCAGTCATACAACTCAGTTAGACAGCAGGCAGCAGGCAACCCCTCCCAAAAACGGCTGCTGAGCTACTCACAATAGTACTGTACAAGAGTCCTCAAGGGCAGACAAAGCCAGCAGCCTTTCCTTCCAGGACAGTAATCGTTTCAATTGCAAGCCGGTCTGGTACCCAATGCAGACAGTATATCAAACAAGCATAGTATTTCCTTGATTCAGGCCCCAGGGGTCGCAAGCAAGATGCGCGTCCCTTCCTCAGAATCATGCACCTCTTCATCAGGCGGTCCGTAGGCACCTCAGCCCCCTCCTCCTCCCGCTGCACACCACTCAGTCCCCGCAGCAATGCCGATCGCTTCCCGCGATCGTTGGAAAGAGGGACCAAACCGGGTCATCGCCTCGCGTGCAGTGCCACACGCAGGGGTCCCGGCCGGCCTCTCAGCCCCGTGACCAATCCCCGCTAGGAGAAGTAAGTGCAGACAGGTACTCGGCACCCTTCAAGCGCGCTCTGACACTGTTCACAAGGAGGGCGGGTGGAATCATGGGCAGCCACAATCCACAGTGCACCGATCCAGCGCCGATGCAGTGCCCAGCCCGCGGACCTTCACACGGCCTGCACTGAAGCATGGAGCCAATCGCTCAAGTGGCCTCAGCCCCCTCAGCCACCTCGTAGGTCTCGCACACCACCTTCTGCTGTAATCTGCGTTACAGACCTCAATCCGGACACAGCATGGCACCGCCTTTCCGCGAGAGAGTTTCTCTGTGTCCCGGATCGTCCAGGGACCGGCTGCGACAAGTCCTCAGCTGTGTAGAAGGCCTGCACCCATAGGCCGCTTCTAGTCACACCGCTGCCATTTCATCAGCATTGGAACACACCTTCTTCTCAGGCAGTTCCCAGCCGCCGTTCTGCTCACAAATCACCTCATTCAAACGGCCATATTACTGCGAGCAAAATCCCACCAGCGGCTATAACGGTTGGCCTAGTGGGGACAGGATTACTGCAGGATCTCGTTCGGCGGCCGGCAGAGCAGCACTACAGTGCAGCCATCTTGCTGAGAACCAAGCCACGCCCCCCACGGGAGTGATAATTGCTACCATATGGTGGCGCTCGCTCCTGAATCTCCACATGTGCCTGTGTTGCCATTGAAGGCAATGGAACGCGTGCACGTGTTTGGCTGAAATCAATAGCAATAGGTCAATCTGCCTATGCAGTGCATGCGCACTGCGTAGGCGAGACCTAAAAAGAGACAGAAACTGTAGTGTCTTGGCCTTAGGCCCACATGTTGAATATAAGAGCCACACGTGCACTCAGTGATATGTGTGATAAGCGCCCAGGGCACGTGCACCAGGCCCCTTTTATTAGCAGGTTGGCCAGACTAGTAAAGCCTGTGTGGGATGGGTGAGGGGTGGATGTTAGCACAGCCCCTAGGGAGGGGCTGCATCTGTATGTGTGTAGGAGGACACTATATCCCTCCTAAAATCCAAATGAAACGATATCTCCAAACTGTGAAAATTAAACAAAACAAACTAAGTACCACGGGGCAGATTTACAACAAAGTTACACAGCATGGTGCAGCAAGTCATTTTGCTGAGCCGTGCTGAATTCGTTTGGAAAGCACAGAGATGCGACATATTTACAAGAATATGTCGCATCTCTGTGCTTCCCCTGCACTGGCGCACAAACTGCAGCCATGCTCCGGCACCCTTGCAACATGGTTCAAGGATGCCTGCGTCGTGGGTAGATTGTTTTTGTGCAGGAAGGTGCCCCTTCCTGCTCAAAAACAATCACAAGAGCCTTTTTCCTATTTCAATGTGTGCTGTAGAATTCAGCATGCATTGAAAGAGGAAAAAACGAGGAGAAATGGAACACTTCTCCTTGTTGCACGTCCCTACGCCACCTCTAGGGTGGCGTAGCATTCACACGCATCTCCAGATTTAGGATTTCTCGTAAATCTGGAGATGTGTCCGGTTCCATGAGTGTTGCGTAGGAACACCCACAGCAGCACCCATGGAACGCCCCTTCCATTATTAGTGCTCCATGTGAAGGGGCCATATTTGCAAGGAGAGGCAAAGTCATGCAGGGTGGCTTTTCCTCTCGTAAATATGGAGGAGTCCCCTGCACCACCAGTAAGTCACGAAAAGCGATGTAGTGGTGGCACAGAGGGCTTGTAAATCTGTCCCCTAGTAGTTCATCAGTCTCTATAGGAAGTCAGCATGATAGAAGTGAGTACATGGACTGATGATGCTGGCTGCCTTAGGACATCTCTTCTTGTCTCCATAATTTAATCTGAGTGATTCAGGACATAAATGCTGGCTCAAAGACGCCAGGGACATGCTGGTAGCATACCGGGTGGAATCATGTCCCTAGTCTGGAGTTCGCCCACTTTGCTGATGCTGAGGATGAGTTGTGGTTGGTGTCAATATTTCAAAAACAGGCTTCATCAGGACAACATTTTGTTGCTTAATCCATTGAATACAGTTTTGGCATGCTGTGGCCAGTTGGAGTCTCCACTACAAGACCTTGCTACCTCCTAGAACTCATCCGTGGGGCAGTGTGAAGCCATCTCTCATGCGTGTGGAGGCCCCTTGGTTGGGTTCCCACAGGACTGTTTGTGAGCTGTGCTGGAGCTGCGTGTGTGTCATGTCTGGGCCACTGTGAGATCCCCAAGGAGCCACTCCCTATTTGCTCATGGAACACTCGCCCTGACCACCAGAATCAGGATGCAGGCAGGGTGAGCAGGTAGTCACAGGTACTTCAGAGTGTCACTGTTGCTTCTTGTTTGTTGGGTGGTAGTGATGACGCTCTAGACAGGGGCTGGTATGATGGGGTTGCCAGCTGTGTGGTGAACCTGGACAACAGGTGGTGATGACTTACCTTGATGGTTGCAGGCCTTCTTTCTTGGGTCGTTGACAACTGGGAGTGATGGTGGCCAGGTGCTTCTATTCTTCCTTTGTGGAGGCATCTGCATCCTTGTGCCTAGATATTTTGGGGTGCTAAGCCTTCGGTGACTGTGTCTGGATGGATATGGCGGGAGGTGTGGTGAAGAGACTCGGTTTGTGTATGTTTGCAACTTACTCTCAGTCCTCCCAATGTGGTGTTGCCAGGTCATCCCCATCTCACCTCGGTGGCTTGCTGTTTGTGTGTCTAGATGTGCACTTTCAGCAACTCGAGCCTTCTTGAGCGTGCGTTTCTGGCCTGGCTTCTCTTGATTCCTCTCCCCCCGTGTAGGCCAGCAGGCCAAACTACCTTCTCTTCTTCTCTTCTTCCTTCTTGGTTCTTCAACCTGCACCCTCTTTCTACTAATGCAGTTGCTATTTCTCTTTATGAGCCTCTTTTTTTGGGTGCTGCAGTATGCACCATATACAGGACAGGCCAACAGAGCCCCTCAGTGGTTGACTGTCTCTGGACCATGCGGGTGAGATTTCTCATTGCTTGACTCTCCTTCTTAGTGCAGCTGCAGCAGTGCTTAATTTGAGCGTGTGGTTTTCGTTGCGCAGTACCGGCACTTAATTCTTAACACCGCCATGCTTGTGACAGTTTGTCACAAAGTGGGGCTGTCTGGCTTCTTTAGAGATGACCACAACAACAGTTAATTATTTATTCAATATATACATAACAATGACTACTATCTGCTGCCCAAGCCATTCTTATAGCTTTGGGGGCCTTGAGACCCTCACAGGTGAGTAGCACGCTAATAGTTGATTGATTGAAATATTCCAATTGTCACACTTGTAGGAGTGTGAAAGTTAGTAGTTGTGTCGTTTTTAGGTCTCGCCTGTCGATGCGCATGCGCATCGAGCTTGCGAGACTATGGGGGCTTAAACACTCTTTAACCAACTTGCAAGGAATCGTGGCGATTCCTTGCAGTGCCCGTGAAATTTAAGCTCAATGCGCATGCGCATTGAGCTTAAAAGCGCGTGAACATGCCCCCAGCCGCCTGCCTTGCCCACTCTCTCTCTCACAGCCTCCCCCAGCTCCGCCCCCTCACTTCTTGGTTGCCTCCCCTACTCTCCTCCTCCCTCCTCCTCCTACTCTCCTCCCCCCTTCTCCTCCTACTCTCCTCCCCTGCCTGCCGTGTCGCACCTCTCCCCGCTCCGCCCCCTCCCCTGCCCGCCGTGTCGCAGAACACAGAAGCTTGTTATTTTATAGCTGCTCAGTTGGAGGGGCGAGTTTTGGATGATGATACCAAGCGTTTGGCACGTTGAACGGGTAACTCCTCGTAGTTCTCTATACGTGGATCATTTGCATTTGAAAGTTTTCTAATCGCTACACACATGGTCTGCCTAAAGTGGATGCGGGGTTGTGGATCATATTGTGCCTACTGGTAGACTGTGAGATTCACAAGGTCCCAAGGAGTCACAGTGTGTGGGACCTTTTATGCCAATTCGGACAGAGGCAACTACAAATAGTTTGCTTAGTTTTTGAGCCCACGTTTACATTTTCTTAAATGAAATTGGCGTGTTTGTTTTGGCTGTGTTTCAGACTCGCATCCCATAGGTTCCCTTTGCAACAATGCGTTAAATTATAACCCGAGAGTACCACTTAAAGCTCCGCCCCCTCACTTCTTGGGTGCACGGCCGCTAGGCCGTGCCTCCCCTACTCTCCTCCCCCCTCCTCCTCCTACTCTCCTCCCCCCTCCTCCTCCTACTCCTCCTCCCCTGCCTGCCGTGTCGCACCTCTCCCCGCTCCGCCCCCTCCCCTGCCCGCCGTGTCGCAGAACACAGAAGCTTGTTATTTTATAGCTGCTCAGTTGGAGGGGCGAGTTTTGGATGATGATACCAAGCGTTTGGCACGTTGAACGGGTAACTCCTCGTAGTTCTCTATACGTGGATCATTTGCATTTGAAAGTTTTCTAATCGCTACACACATGGTCTGCCTAAAGTGGATGCGGGGTTGTGGATCATATTGTGCCTACTGGTAGACTGTGAGATTCACAAGGTCCCAAGGAGTCACAGTGTGTGGGACCTTTTATGCCAATTCGGACAGAGGCAACTACAAATAGTTTGCTTAGTTTTTGAGCCCACGTTTACATTTTCTTAAATGAAATTGGCGTGTTTGTTTTGGCTGTGTTTCAGACTCGCATCCCATAGGTTCCCTTTGCAACAATGCGTTAAATTATAACCCGAGAGTACCACTTAATTATAAATGGACTGTACATGCGGTGAATGTATAGTCTTTGCACCCTCTCCCCCATGACCAACCCCAGCGGTAGTAGACTGAAAGCTTCCCACTCACGTATCGTGGTGCCTTTCCGTCATTCAGATATCCAGCTGGTAAGTTGCATATTTCATTCGTTTACAATTGCCGATGTGGTCGTCATTCAGCGCTTTTAAGAACTCCTTATTTTTAGAATTCCAAACTAAATACTTATTTTCAGAATACTGTCAGTTGCAAACAGTTAAAATTTGACTACTTCAAGATGTTCATTTTTCAACTGGATCATGCACCACATTTTGCTTTATTTATTTTGTGGTGTAACTATAAATATTGAGATCGTATACTGATTATTTTGCGTTTTTCAGTAGAATCCGGTATTGTGTAGACCAGATCAGCCACGGAAGGCTGTAAATATGTTGTTTATAAAAGTAACCCGAGTGGTGTTCCCAAATTTAATCGCCAACAGTAGAAATGAAATAGACACAGAGAAGTACTTCAAGTGCCAGAGAACTTATTTTATTTGTAATTCTTTAGCATTGGCTATAGGAAACAAAAATGCTAAAGATTTACAAAAAAAAACCCATAAACAATTCTAAAAGCACTAACTCTAATGATGCGAGACCTATTGCATTTCCAATGCTTGTTATCATTGGAAGCATGCAGGAGCCTGAAGAGAGGCCTGACACTTACTTTTAAAAAAAATTAAGCACTGGCGGCAGGTTCCTTCTTTAGGGATGGCCTACTGGGTCTCTTAGTGGTCAACTGTGTCCAATATTACGGCCATCAGTCTCGAGTGTTGTAGCTGCGCTCAGGATAGACAATGACTTGGCACTGGAGAGGGCCAGGGCGTGGGAGGGGCTGGTCCTAGATCTCACGCTCCTGGACGAGGAGGAGGAGGAATCCCCGGTACATAGCCCGGCCCCAGAGGGACGCCCGCCTGACGGGGGGGCGGCATAGACCCGCTCGGCTATTGCACTGCCCTTGCGTTCCATCGAGATGTTGTACGGATGATTGCAGACGGATCCTGGTACCATGCTTCGGGTCTGATCTTGGTGACAAGGTTGAGAGTTCAATTAGGTGATACTCTGGCACGCCTGGGGGGGTGGGGGGGCTGGGTAGGGGGCAGGGAAAGTTGGGGGGGGGAATCCTGGACGGGGATGGCGGGGTAGGAAAAGTTGAGGGGGTTTAGGGGAAGGGGAGGGGGGTATGTTCAAGGGAGTTGCACAGGAACTCTTGGCCTCAACTGGACTTGGGACAGAGGAGAGGGAGTGTTAGGTCCGAAAAGCAGCGTTGCCGTTTCCCATCCACTTGTTGGCTGTAGCCACGCACAGAATGTTCTAACGCAGTTTCCTAGGTACCTACGACTTCGCCGCTCGACCTCCGGGGTGCGAGCTGAATGGCTGTGTGATACTGGGGAGTGGGAGCGGAACTCACGCTGAGCATCAAGGGGAATGGCATAAATTGTACTGTGTAATTATCCATCATAGCTGCAATAAAAAGATATTTACAAAAAAAAAAATCAGTCTCGAGTGTTGGGCTTTGACTTGGTGATGAGCAGGGCATTTCCAAGCCTACATGCTCTAAAGGCTACTGAGATGGCTTGCCATGTCTGAATGGTGCTGCTTCTTCTGTGTGGCCTCTGGTGCATCTTGTGGTGACCAGGTCTCTTCTGTGTCTGTGCAGGGGCCCCCTAGGGCATTCCAGGAGCAGGGGTATGGTGTTGCTGGGCACATACCATTAGGGTTCCTGTCACCCCAAAGGGGTGAAGTGCCCTGAGTCTTTGTTTTCTGATCACATGTCGTTCTCCCCTTGATAGGGTCTCTGCTATGGCAGTGTTGGGACTGGATGACCTGCCACTCTCCTTTTTTTTCTTTTCAGATGGTGTTGGCCAGCTGTTGTGGGAGCCAGCTTCATTTCCACTAGGCAGTGGTGGCAGGCAAAAACCAGTTGGCGCGTGATGCTCCTCACCTTTGTGACAGTTTGCTGGTAAGCAGGTGCCCCTTCAAAGACTCTGCGCTGCCTCTTTTGCTCTTGGGGACAGAGCCACCAGCCACCTAGACAGGGCCTGTGTAGCAGGCAAAGTGTCTCCTTTCACCTGGGGTGGAAGCAGCGCTCCATTCTGGCATCTGTATCCTACCCGCACTGACTTAATCTTCTGCCTTGCTGTGAAGTTCTCAGGTGCATCCATCTGTGCACTCTATGCACATCTTCCCCTCTTGGTGGGAGGAGGGGCACCGGTGGGGTTTCAGGGTTCAGGTGAAAGGGCAGAACGGGCTTCTCCTCTCTCACGAAGGTGGCAGATTGCCACTAGGGGGCATGCAGTGCGCCTGCCCGCGATTATGGGTTTTTTGGCCTGCTCGGGAATCGACAAGGGATCTGGGAGCAGCAAACTGCTCCCACTGACCCTTCAGTCTCTGCCGGGCAGCAGGGTGGTTGGTTTTTTGCTGGTTAATTACCCGTTCAGGCAGTCTCTTCCAGCAGTTGCAGTAGGCACCCACCAGGTGGTGCGCCGTCTATCCATGTCCATCCCTGCTATTCCCTTGCTTCTCATGTTGCCTCTTCCTGCAGCAGGCGGGTGGTGACTCATGGGCAGGCGGGTCGCTACGGGAGGTAGAGGTCACCTCTCTTCCCCGCCGATGTATCAGGCGGGTGGCCACCGGGCTGCATGCACCGCTCCCTCCTCCAGTCCCAGCTTCAATGCTTCCATGTTGCAGTTCATGGTATGAGGACGGAAGTGGGGAGCTGCTCCACAGATTACCTACAAAGTTGTGTGGGATAGGCATGACACCTTGTGTTGGGCTGTGCGCATGGTGTGTCGCTACCAGCCTTGCTCAGCAGCTTCAATTACCGGCCAGCGACGGCTGGTGCTGCAATGTTGCCGCAGGAGGCAAACAGTTTCCTACCCTCAGTAGTGGCAGACTGTCACAAAGGGCCGCACAACACTGTCCTGGCTGTTCCTCGTTTCCATCCGTGGGGCTCACCTTATCCCCACAGATTGAGCGTGGGCCACTCCTGGTTCGCAATTGGGCTTTGCGGGGGGGGGAGGGGGTGGCCAATCGGAGGAAGGCTCTGCCCCCCCAAGGAATTTGGGGCCTCGGGAGGAAGGGTGGGGGGAAGGATTAGTCCGGGGGACAGGAAGCGAGATTGGGCTGGTTGGGCTGGTTAGGGGGAATTGGGCTGCTTTGGGCTCCTTTTGGGCTGGGGACTTTAAGAGCGGCCATTTTGGGTCACTGTGCACCATTTCATGGGACAGTGACCCAGCAGCCGGGGGGGCAGAATAATCGTTGTCGAGTAGTATTGTTAGCCAGGTTACTGTGGTTTGTTGGGCGCAACATAGGAGTTAAGGCGATGGTCGCGAGCGCCGGGGGCTTCCAGGACTTGGTGTGCGCAATGTCGAGCGGCGGAACGGAGGATTTAGAGGCGGCAGTGTGGACGTGGGAGAGGCTTTCCCTGGTTGCGGTATGGCGGCGGATCCCCGTGTGCGTGAGGCTCTACGCCTCTTGGGGGAAGCAGGCAGGATGGATTTAATTCGTGGCGATGTGCGGGTAAGGCCCCCGCGGCGCGCTGCCGATGGCGCTGTGGCGGCGGCGGTGGCGGCTTACGAGCCGCTGCGCTCTCGTGCGAGGAGGGAGGAGGGAGTGGGGGCGAGTAGAGGAGCGGCGCGCGGTGGCGGACAGGGGGCGGCTGGGGCGCCGAAGCGGGGAGGGGGATCGGGGAAGAAGCGCGGCAGTCAGAAGAAGGCGCCGCTTCAGTTTGTGGAGGGAGCGGGGGGGCTGGGAGGGGCGGGCGGAGTCGGGGAGGGCAGCGGGAGGCGCAGTGGGGGAGAAGGGGCCTGCCAAGGGGAAGGGGGTTGGGGGGGTTCCCAGAAGTCGAGGAGGAGTGCCAGGCTGGGGGGGTTGGCGAGGGGGCAAGGGGGCCAAGTACAAGTAGAGCAGGAAGGGGGAGTGCCCGGGGGGGGGGGTAGAGATACCGCGGGAGCGCCTATATGCCAGGAGGTGGGGAGTGGAGGGGTTAGGGGGGGCGGCTCAGGGTGCAGACGGGGAGGGGGGATCAGGGGGTCAAGGGGGAGGAGTAGGGGGCTCACCGTTGCTGATTGAGGAATCGGAGGAGGAGGAGGGGGCAGGGGGGGAGAGAGCGGGCTGGATTGGGGGTCATCGTCGGAGGAGGAGGGGGACATGGTGGGTCCTAGTAGGCCGGTGTCGCCGCGGGGGTTGAGGAGGGGTGCGGGGCAGGGAGGGGGTCCGGCAGGAGCGGGATGGGGGCGGGGCAGGGGGAAGGAGATGCCACGGGGTTGGGGGCGGACGGGGGTGGGGGAGGGGAGGATGGAGGGGGTGTTTCGGAGAGTGGAGTCACGTGGAGGGGGTAGCAGGGGGTAGCGGGGGTGGGTCGCGGGGGTGCGGGGCTTGTGGGGGTTTGGGGGTGGGCGCGAGGGGCAGCCAAGGAGACGCAGGGGTTGGGCATTCAGCGGCATGGGGGAGAGGCGCGCCAGGAGTTTGGGGGGGGTGAATTTTTCTCGGCATGCTGGATTTCCCTGCTTTTTTCTTGGCAGGAGCAGTTGGCAAGGGGCTCGGTGAGCAGCACGCGGCTCCAACCCGCAGAGAGGATGGGCCGCCTCTGCCTAGTACGGGCGGTCGCGCTCCAACAAGGGACCATGTATGTGATGACAGCGGATGGCAGGGCCATAGGTCTCCAACGCCCCCCTCCCGATGGGTCGAGCCGGCCGCCGGGGGACGTGGATGGAGTAACAATTTGGCAGGCTACTCAGATTACCAAACGGAGAGTAGGAGGAGAGGGAGCGTGGATTTGGGGGCACTAATGACGGCGTGCAGGGACAAGGCTGGATTGAGCAGGGTGAACACAGGAGGGGTCCAGGCAGGGCGGTGGAGGGATGGAGATGGAGGTGGAGAGATGGAGTCGGAGGAGGAGGGGGAGCTTCGGAAGGGGGAGGGGGAAGCGAGTAATGCTGTTGGTAGTGTTGTTCAGGTACGCCCCCGGCAGACGGTGCCGCCAATGACGGCCACCACAGCGGAACTGGTTAGGCGGCGGGATCTGGTGCGGACGCCAGCCTTGACGCCAGGTAAGACCGGTGCACGGTTGGGGAGTGGCTTGGGCGGGCCTCATGTAGGCCAGGTGGTTGGGGGTGCGGATGGCGGATGCCAGGTGTCTGTGGGAACGGATGCTGAGGGAGGGGATGTGGTGAGATTGGTGAAGGGCAGGTATGTGATGGATGCCGGGGTGTGTACGGAGGCGGCAGGCGATGCGGCGTCGGTGAGCACGGGGACGGGAAAGGCGGCGAAGTCCGGAGGGCCGGCGGCGTCCAGCGTCGGGGCGAAGGAGAGTTGTGAGGTGGCGGTCAAGAAGCTGCCTTATATGGGGGTAACTAAGCCACTGGGGGCGCATCTGTCACTGGCAACTAAAGAGAAGATCTGGAAGGGGGAGTATGTGGAGATTTTGAAGTTTCTCCACAGGGAATTGATGGCCAAAGAGGGTTCAAAGGAGGAGGAGCAGGAGTTAGCCAGGCGACCTAAGGCGCCGGTTACCATTGAGAATTGGTCGGCGGCTTTCCTGATATACGCCAGTGTGTACTGCGAAAAGTACCCCGACAGGTCGGTCGCGCTGTTCAAATATATCGATGTGGTGCGGCGGGCACAAGTGACGTACGAGGGTAATGCTTGGTCACATTACGATGAAGAGTTTAGGGCACGCAATGCATCGGATCCGGAGGCTAAGTGGGGAGAGTAGGATGCGGACTTGTACCAACAGACGATGAGTGGGGCAAAATTTGGCCGCACCATCTACACGGCCAGTGGTTTGCCGCTGGCGCCGCCCCCCTTTACAGCCCGCCCCACCCGTGGGGTGGGGACGGCGGACGCCGGGAGTTCACACAGCGTCGGGCCTGCTGGGACTTCAACAGGGGTTCCTGTCTCAGGCAGGCGTGCCGTTTCCGGCACGAATGCTCCAAGTGCGGGAGGAGACACCCGGTGGTGCGCTGCTGGGGGCTCGGGGGAGGCCCCACACAGGGTCGGCAACCGGCGGCGGTGCCAAGTGGTGGGAGAGGGGGCGGCAGGGGGGGGGGGGGGGGAGGGGGGGGAGTGCCTTGGGAAAAGGCTCGTACACCAGTTAGGCTAGACAGACTCGAACCTCTTTTGGCGGCTTATCCGCGGGTGGACAATGCGGCCGTGCTGCGTCGGGGTTTCAGGGAGGGTTTTCGGTTGGGCTACGAGGGTCCGCGGATCGCTCGGTGGGCAGAGAACCTGAAGTCCGTGAACGCGCACAGAGGTATCGTCCGGGAGAAGCTTTTCAAGGGGGTGAAGGAAGGGAGGATGGTGGGGCCTTTTGAGGAGCCGCCATTGCCGGATCTGATCATTTCACCGATTGGGGTGGTCCCGAAAAAGGAGCCGGGTCAATTTCGGCTGATTCAGCATCTATCATGGCCGGAGGGCACGTCGGTGAACGACTTTATCTCAGCAGAGTTGGCGTTGGTGTCGTACTCGTCCGTGGATGTCGCGAGGAGGTTGGTGACGACGGCAGGTCGGGGTGCGCTCATGACAAAATGCAATGTGAAATCGGCGTTTCGGTTGTTGCCGGTACACCCGGCGGATCATCAGTTGCTGGGGTTCCAGTTAGACGGCTTCATTTTCGTCGATAGAGCGCTTCCCATGGGGTGCTCCATGTCGTATGCGTTGTTTGAGAGATTCAGCTCCTTCTTGCAGTGGGCCTTTTCCTGGATCACAGGCTCTGAGGCGTTGACGTATTACCTGGATGACTTCTTTCTGGTGGGTCGGCCCGGTTCGATGGACTGCCAGCAGCGACTGGACAGTTTTACGGACTTGATGGGTTACCTTGGGGTTCTTTTGGCGCCAGAGAAGACTCAAGGTCCCAGCACGGTGCTGTCGTTCCTCGGGATAGAGCTCGACTCAGCGGCCATGGAAGCACGCCTACCGGAGGAAAAGCGGGTGGTGATGATGGACCTGGTGAAGGGCATGTTGGCCAGGCGAAAGGTGACGGTGCGCGAGGTGCAGGTGTTGCTGGGACATTTGAACTTCGCGTGCCGCGTGGTGCGAGCGGGGCGGACCTTTTGTCGTCGACTGGGGTTGGCCTTGTCCGGGTTGACGCTGCCGCATCACCATGTACGCCTATCTGCGGGCTCGAGAGAGGACCTGAGCATTTTGGCTGGCTTTTCTGTGGCGTTTCAATGGAGTGCCCATGGCGCCCCCGGAGGACTGGGAGTGGGACGTAACAATGTCATCGGACGCGGCGGGAGTCGGAGGTTTCGGCCTATACTGGGCAGGCAGATGGTGCGCGGAGCAATGGCCGGATCATTGGCAGGCGGGGGGAAGGAGCATTGCGTTCCTGGAGCGGTTCCCGTTGGTGGTGGGTGTGACAGTGTGGGCACAGGATTTGGCGCACAAGCGTGTTTTGTTCAAGGTGGACAATGTCGGTGGTGCAGGTGGTGAATCGGCAGTCCGCGAGGGAGCCTCAGGTTCTGAAGTTGATGCGCGTTTTCGTCTTGAAGTGTTTGGAGCACGATATTTTGTTCCAGGCTCAACATGTTCCGGGAGTGGACAATGACATTGCAGATGCCTTGTCTCGTTCACAGTGGCAGAGGTTCCATGGGCTAGCCACGGAGGCAGCGGCGGTCAAGACACAGGTGCCGGAGGAGCTTTGGTCGGTGGGAGAGCGCGGGTCGTTCAATTGGTGAAGGCGTCCCTGGCAGCGTCCACGTGGAGGACTTATGAGCAGGCTTGGCTGGAATTTCTACGTTTTGGAGCGGTAAGGCAGCGCGGCAAGTGGCGTCGGGAGGAGCAGGTGGTGCGGTTCATGCTGGGTTTTATGGACAAAGGACTGGCGAGAGTGACAATTGCAGGAAAATTGGCAGGGGTGGCCTTCATGGGCAAGCTCTGGTGGGGTTATGCACCTTCGGCGGGAGAGTTGGGGGGGGGCGTCTTCTGGAGGGTTGGGAGAGGGAGAAGGGGGCACAGGTGCGGCAGAGACGGCCAATTACGGAGGCGATGTTGGAGGGCTTGGTGCGCCGCTTACCGGGGGTGTGCAGGGACCAGACGGAGAAGGTGTTGTTTTCCACGCTGATGTCGTGGATGTTTTTTTGGAGCCTTTCGGGTATCGGAGTTGGTGGGTTGAAAGGACGTCTGGGTTTGACATGGGGGGAGGTGGAGTTGCGTGGCCGGGAGGTTGCGGTGCGGCTGCGACGGTCCAAGACAGATCAGCGTGGGGAGGGTACTTGGGTGGTGTTGGGTCCCGGGGGATCGGAGGCGGTGTGTCCGGCGGAATGGGGAAGAAGGCTGGCAGGTGCAGGATGGTGCGGAGGTTTTTGCCAGGAGAGAGGTTGGTCGGGTGACGGCTGCTCAGTTGCTGTGGGTCCTGCGGCACGCCCTACGGTCTATGGGTGAGGACCCGAAGGAATTCGGGACGCATTCCTTTCGCATTGGGGCGGCGACGGAGGCGGCGCGGAAGGGTTGGGGGAAGGAGGAGATTAAGAGGCTGGGACGCTGGAAATCAGACTGCTATAAGACATACGTCAGGATGCGGGGGGTAGGTGTGGAGTAGACTTGAAATTTTGAGCTCGTTGCTTACATATGTATCTTTGCAGGTGCGGTGGCGGGGCCTACTGCGACAGCGATGAGCATATACGTGTTGGGCCATTCCTTTGTTAAGAGAGCGGAGAGGGCCGAATGGGAGAAACACAGGAACCTCAATTTGGAATTGGACGAGCAGTTGTTTAGGTGTCATTGGAAGGGAAAAGGGGGCATACGTTGGCACGAGTTGGTGCCGATTTTGAACAATGTTGTGCGGGGGGGGGTCTGTCCGGATGTGGTAGTCATCCATTTGGGTGAAAATTATTTGGTGCAGTGTAAGGGACTGGCACTGGTGAAACAAATGAAGAGGGATTTGTGGGCGGGGTGTTATGTCATTTGGTCCGAATTCATCCCCAGGAGGTGCTGGAGAGGGGCGGAGAGGCCAGGGGCTATTCACAGGACTCGGAGGAAAATTAACAGGGAGATGCGGGCCTTTTGTGAGAAGGAAGGATTGGGTAGAATGGAGCACCCGGAGCTGAGGTATGGGGCAGTATACTTTTTCATGGAGGATGGAGTGCATTTATCAAGATATGGGATGGAGCTCTATATTGTGCTGCTGAAGGAGGCAGTAGATCGGGCTGTGAGGGTGCGCAGGTATCCAAAGGTGCAGGGGCCCTGGGGGGGGGTCGAACGCCGTATGGGGGCTTTCGAGTGGCGCTTTTTCCTAGTTAAAGGGGGGGGAAGGATAGGAGGAATGAGTTTTCCTGGATAGAGGGGGAGGGAGTGTACATATGGCAGGTGTTTAAACAGTTGAGGCAGGCGTTTGGGTAATTGGTACTTATGTTTATGTTGTTGGCGGGGGAACTGTTTAGCGGTGGGGGTGGGGGTTTTGGTCAGGTATATGTATATTTAGTTAGGCCTAGTTTTGTACTGCAAAGGCCAAGGATGTGGTATATTTTCAGGATGCACCTGTTTCCCAATAAAGCGGCCTTTATCACACCTTACACTGTCTCCGGTCGGTCTTTTTCCCTCCCCGTCTCCCGATGGGCCCCAATGGGGCTTTGCGGGGGGTGGCCGATCGGAGGGAGGCTCGCCCCCCCGGGGAATTTGGGGCCCCGGGAGGAAGGGTGGGGGGAAGGATTAGTCCGGGGGACAGGAAGCGAGATTGGGCTGGTTGGGCTGGTTAGGGGGAATTGGGCTGCTTTGGGCTCCTTTTGGGCTGGGGACTTTAAGAGCGGCCATTTTGGGTCACTGTGCACCATTTCGTGGGACAGTGACCCAGCAGCCGGGGGGAAGAATAATCGTTGTCCCGCCCGCCCTCCCTTTAAGACATGTGTTTTGGTAGGGTGTAACCAAGGGGTTCTGTCATGGGTCCTGAGGGTTTCTTGGTTAGTTGAAAGGGTTTTGTTGGGAGCAGGTGCTTTCTTGGTTAGGTTGGCTGGATGTGTTGTCGCTGGGAGCAGGTGCTGGAAAGTTGTTATTAGGGTGGCGCTTTTTCCTAGTTAAAGGGGGGGGTAGGATAGGAGGAATGAGTTTTCCTGGATAGAGGGGGAGGGAGTGTACATATGGCAGGTGTTTAAACGGTTGAGGCAGGCGTTTGGGTAATTGGTACTTATGTTTATGTTGTTGGCGGGGGAACTGTTTAGGGGTGGGGGTGGGGGTTTTGGTCAGGTATATGTATATTTAGTTAGGCCTAGTTTTGTACGGCAAAGGCCAAGGATGTGGTATATTGTCAGGATGCACCTGTTTCCCAATAAAGCGGCCTTTATCACACCTTATACGGTCTCCGGTCGGTCTTTCCCCTCCCCGTCTCCCGATGGGCCCCAATTGCCTCACTCGAGTTGCAGCAGTGAGTCATGGGAGGCCAGGCACGTAGCTGCCTTGAACGGAATTAGGGCTGAGTCCTGCCACTACCGACTGTTCTCGGCTGGTCGAACTGGGGAGCTTGCTATTGGATGATGGTTGGCTGCAGTGTGCACTAATGATGGACATCCTCACTCGCTAGCAGGCTTTTCCCTTGCCATATCATGACATAACATGTCCTTGTTGCCTCAGTGGCTGCCCTGCTAGCAGCAGAGGCGATGTTCTCAGGAATCCCTCAATACCTTCCCCACAGGAAAATGCTGTGCTCACAGCAGCGCACAGGTGGGGTCAGACCACGTTCACCAATGTAGTGTCTTGGGCCTTAGGCCTGCATCCTAAATAAAGAACCACACAGACACTTGGTGGTACCGGTGATAACTGCCCAGGACACGTGCACACGGCCCTGTATATTAGCAGGATCACCTGACTGGTGATGCCTGTGTGGGATGGGTGAGGGGAGAGGCTGCGTCATTACGTTTACAACAGAACACTACAGATACCACTTATTTCCCTAAAAAGATCTATTTTATAAAGGGTGTAGCTGCTAGATGAGGTTAACGGACAACAGATCCATTATAGCATTAACGCTATTTTTCAGAAGATTTGTTCCTATTTTCTCTGGTCACCCAGAGGAAAGTGAACCTTTAATTAAGCTTAGAAATTGTCCACAATAACCACTCCAAGATGGTGGCCACTGCAATGTGGTTTTGACTACATCCTTCATTTGGGTGACGCACATGATAGAGCAGGGTATTGCGAAATTAAACGTGCTCGGATCAAACTCTTCATTGTGTGGCTTATTAATAAAATGGTGTGAAATTAACAGTGTAAAACTAAAAACCGGAGATGAATTTGTGCAAATGAGTGCTGGAAAGAAATCAGCATTTCCAGTGCTTTTGTAGTAGGCCGCAAATGTAAATGATTAATGCAGGAATAACAGCCAAAGAAAATAATGATAGACGCAATAGGTTATAAAAGAGACATGATATTTTCCTTTTCACTAACTGTTTGAAAATATACATAACGTTGAGAGAAATGCAAAGAAGCATTAATAGTGTAGTTCTGTAAAGTGACAATGATAATCACATTGTGTATTTGTTTTTCCTAGAGCACATTTGACTGTTCTGCAGAGAAGGGGTCAATAGTCTTTTTAGGTTTTAATTTGTTTTCTGGAATGTAGGCTGCAAAGAAATGCATTTTGTCCTTCGTGAGTTCCTGAAAGTCCAAGGCTGTGTGGAGGAAGTAATGAACGTTATTAATGGAATTTCCTTGCCGACCAGAGTATGTGGACACTTGTGCTATGAGTTTGATACATTAGAGAGTTGGGGAAATGTGCAAGCCGCGGAAGGGATTATCGGAGTTTCCTCTGTTGAAGGACAATGACGAAGTTCTCTAAAGACAAGGAACTGTTGAAAATTAGTTACACTGGAAGTGGAGTGATAAGACGCCTCCTGGCCTAGTCCAATGGGATTTGAGGACTTTTGTATATTGATTCTTGGGGGTGTTGGATCTTTAGTAAATTAGGGCATAAATACTAGTGTTGAAAATTATAGTTGGGCAGGCTTGCAGTGAGATTCTGACCTTGCGAGGGAAGAGAGCTGTGTTGCATTTTCCTAACTTAACTGGCTGGCTGTTGTTCTGCTGATCTTGATTCTTTGACTTTGCTCCTCATACCTTCTTGAGGGTGCCCCAGCTTACTCTTCCGGCCGGAGAGTAGCTTTTCCGACTACGAGCATTTTGTGTTTATAGGTTCGTATGATATACTGAATTTGCATTAATCTTATTTGCAAATGATCTTTATTCTTTTGTCTCTTCGCCTATCCTCACTCTCATGGCACCGGTTTTGAGATGTTATTATGAATTACTGTGTTGCTATTCTCTTGTGTGATGATCTAGGATTCAAGCTGTATTGTACTTGATGCGTATTCACATTAATTTAGATAAAATCATATTGATAAGTAATCAGAGTCTGTCTTTATTAATGTCATTTGGTGATATTGAATGATTATTTCTTTATTTAGGTCCTTGTTCTTAGAATTTTGTCAATCCTTTGCCAACCCCTATCAACTAACAAAGGTCTATCGAATGGAGAGGACCACATGACTGAAATGGAATTTGGTAACTTGGTTTAAACTCATGCAGCGTGAAAGGGACTGTTAAGTATTAAAATTGGGACCAGATGGTAAATTTGGGATAATCGCTTTCCGCTGCATCACACACACACAGGGTGACGTTAGCACCACGTGCCGGGTAAGGCCTCTCACTTTTAAAAGAAGTGACGTGCCGCTTGATAGCCCGTGTCTGGGACCATGGAGGCAGGTCGGCTAAAGACAGGGACATTACAAGAAATAAGTAAATGACACTTGTCGGGATCCTCTTTCTGGTTACAATAATCCTTGATCTCCTTTTTGAAGCAGTCCTCTCTTCTTCCACGCAGATATCACACATTAAAGTTCTTTCTCCATCAGTATGCAAGGGGCCTCTCTCTAATTGAGTTTCGGGTGTGGCTCTCTCTCCTTGATAAAAATAGGCAAGAGTGGAGATACACATAGACTGAAGAGGAACAATTTAGCATGTCTATCTGTACACTATTTGAGATACATCACAAACAACTTAAAAAAGATATGAACAAGCATGACAATGGTGCGTTAGTATAACCACGGTGATGAGTAGCTCAGCTTTTAATCTTACTTTTTATTGTTTGTTGTGAATGTGAAACACATGCTCCCAATATTTTATTAATGATCTATGTTGTATGTCTTGTCTGTTTCTTTGCTTTTTAAAAATGTTAGGTCATAAGCGGCACAAACACGGGGTCCATGTAAATGGGTAACTTGAGACTAATATGACACAAATGTTATTTCAGTGTGACACTAGGTGTGGGTTACCCAAATAGGGTGTGGAGACACTACCTGATTCAAGGTAGAGCCCCTGATGTAGATTAGGCAAATAGAACGACAGTCCTGATGAATTGCCATTGGTCCTTTAAGGGACAATATAAGGCAATAAACATGTAGACTAATACTTGATCTCATGGAGCATTATTTTCCATGAGGTTCCTGCTGTGTTTTACCTTGCAAAAGGCCCGCTATGAATTAAGGTTATCTTGTCCTTTAGGTAATTTAAACTCTTTTTTCTTCACCTGCCTCGTCAAACTACTGGGCACTTGTACAAACACATTTCTATACAACTAACTATTTAATTCATAAATGTAAATATATTTTAATGAAAGCCAAGAGTACGCAAGAAGAAAAAAATAAACATTCTTTATCTATACAAAAAAGCCCCGAAAACAAGGATGTTCAATGTCTGTAAAGTTACAGGACTCGCTAAAAACACAGAAAATTACAATGGGCAAACCTCTTCTCTGAACATACATTCACTAATCAAAATATAATCTTAATGACCAAAATATGGCAATGATATGTGCATTTGTCTAATACCCTTGATTCGAATTACACAATATCTAAAGATTTTTTTTATACAAACGTATCTAATATTTAATACTAGTCAAGATTCTTAAATGATAGTGTAAATATGATACACAATATAATAGATTCATTTTAAACTCCTTTTTCTTCACCTGCCTGGCAAAACAACCTTGCACAAACATTGAGTCAAGCGCTTTGGACTCTAAGGTCATTTTGAACAGAACTCTGGCATAGAGACCCCTTGAGGGGCCTGTTGGGCATGGCACCACCAGCCTGATGAGGAGCACATCCTAACCATGAAGCATGCCACCAGTTGGTGGGTGAGAGCACGTCTAGTCTAGTCTAGTATGGATACTTGTATTGCGCACAATCCAGAGGGAGTCTCATGTCCTCCACAACAAAGTTGCCCCTAATTACCTTTTTGTCTTCCACCGTTTTCAACAATTGGCTTGAACCACTATTTCGGAACTGCACACACTGCAATGAGAATCTTCCAGCACCTTCACTGGCCGTACCTCCAGCCGGCAGCCCTGCCCACTGCACACAGACTGGCAACTACCTCCCACCGCGAGTCTCAGCCTTGAAGACGGCTTCGGTAGTTGCTAGCCCTTAAATGGTTGGCATCTTTCCTGACCGACCGGACTTTTCAAATCTTTTCGCATTAGACTACCTCCAAAATCTATTTGTCGTCCTATGGGGTACCCCAGGGCTCAATTCTCAGCCCTCTCCTTTTTAATCTGTATATCGCTCCTTTGGCTTATATTGCGGAACGTGCAGGGGTAACTTTGTTTACTTATGCCGACGACTCTCAAATTGTCTTCTCCCTATCACAATCTGACCAGGCCTCAACCTCCCTCCTTCAGACAGGTCTCAAGGAAATATCCAGTTGGATAACCTTAACCTGCTTAAACTGAATGGAGGGAAGACTGAAGTCTTGGTCTTTGGGAAAAAACAAGACCTTTGGAGTTCTAGGCACTGGCCATCTGAGTTAGGCCCCCTTCCATCTCCATCTGAGAACGTGCGCAACCTGGGAGTGACCATAGATAACAGTTTAACTATGCAATGTCAGGCCAATAAATTGGCTGCCACTTGCTTCACTATTCTGCTATGGTTGAGGAAAATTATTTGAATGTTGCCAACTGATACCCAGAGGTTTGTAATAAATGCTTTGATAACCTCTCGGTTGGACTATGGTAATATACTTTACCTAGGGGCCACCAAGGCAGTCACGAGACGCCTCCAATTAGTCCAGAATGCTGCTGCATGCTTGCTCTGCGGCTGTCATAAAACTGAGCATATCACGGGACGCCTCCGTGACCTTCACTGTCTTAAAGTGGAGAGCCGAGTGAAATTTAAAGCCTGGAGTTACAGCATAAAATCAAGACTGGGAGTGCACCCAGCTACTTGCAATCTCTTGTCAAAACTTATGCTCCTGCACGTTCTCTCCGTTCTTCTTCGAAAATTCTATTCTGTGTACCCAAGTTTAGACTGTCTAGAATGGGAGGCAGGTTCTTTTCATTTCTAGGCCCCAGACTTTGGAATTCCCTCCCCCTTGACATCCGTTCTGAGAACAGTTACGTTTGTTTCCGTAAAGCCATTAAGACCTGGTTATTTAATCAATAACTCATTAGCACTCTGTGTCCTGCGGCTCTTTGTCTCTTTTAGCGCCGGGAACCACTTCTGGGTAGCTGTCGCGCTCTACAAGCTCAATAAATAAATAATAAATACATAAAATACACTGCACAATGTTCACACACTACACAATTCACAGGCTGAGTCTGAAGCTAAGGAGCTTTTCAGCCACCTCCACGTTCTGTTCATACAGCAGCCCCAGGGTATCTCTCACAGTGTCCGCGGGGCCTTACAGTCTAAAGGCACCACAGAGAGATGTTGCAGGGTGCAGGTGAGGGCCCCACCTGGAAGCTTACTAGAACCATGCCATCTTGGGCTCCTGTAGGTCCCGCCCATGAGGCAGATTTTTTAAACACTTTTCAGTGACATCAGGAATCTATGAAATGTTTCATGTCTTCTAGCAGATGGTTCCATAACTTTAAGGCAAGGCATGAATGCCTGGGTCAGATCTGTCATCTGTGCACTTTTTGGTGTTTCTTGCAGGAAATTGCAATAATGCTCATCAGTGTGTCTTTATTCAGCTTTATACATGTTTGTTAAAAGATGTAGCAACAGAATAATAAGTCATCTGTTACTGCACTGCAAAGGTGTTTCACCACAGAAGAGTTTAACTGAGTTGGGAAAAAACTGAAAAATGTACTCACAAAGTCCATTATATAATTACTAGCCTTCAGAAGAAAACCAACGGGTGTCATACTCACAAAGGCCTACCTATTTAGGTTTGATCACACTATACAGAGTTATTGGCCTCAAGTGTTCGCATTATGGTTGGGCCCTTTTATTTGTAGCCAATGCACATACAAAAAAAAGACAAAGCTTAAACCACAAGTGCAGATCCACTGACTGCAATATGCTATTTATTGCAATTTTTGAGAAAGGTGAAGGGGCAACATGACCCACACAAAGCTTTGCCTCTCTTGAGTCATTGTCCCTTCCCAAACTCAACAATGGTAATAAAAAGCATATTATCCTCTGCACATTGCATAGATATTAGTTTTATATTTATGTATATTAAATTGTTTGATATTCACAAATGTACTGCACACTGAAAGCTATAGCTGGCAAGGCTCTAAATCTTCAATAGAGGGGAATCTTTGGGTGAAAAAGCACATGTAAACTCATGCACGAAGAAATAAAAATGATTATCAATCTGAAAAATGTACCACCTTTTCTATGTTCTAAACTAAACATCTAAATTCAAACGAATAAAGACAAGCATTAATTAGTGGTTTTGAATCTGTACAAATTAATTGTACATAGATGGCACAACGTGATCCAAATCCTCATGATTACCGGGAAAGGAATGATAACTCTGGGCACAAAATCAAAATAGCTGTGCCGCCACGAGACAGATGGGAATAATTTCCTTTGGGTAGCTGCTCCCGTCCTCCGCGTCTGCTCAGACTCTGCCTATATTGGCAATTCTTGATGATCAGACGAGCGCGCATTGCTAATGAGAAATTCACAACTCACAAACACAACGTGTTACATCGAGGAGAGAACTAGAGCAAGTGTTCAAGATTCCAGACTGCCCTTGTCGAGGACGTGACCCTCAAGTCCTTAGCGCTGCAGTTCCACGATGTGTACCCAAAGGGGCTCACATTTCATCATTCTGAACTGTTCACTTGCGTTATTCACTGCAGAGGTCAAAGGGGAATACTGAAAGAAACCTGTCTCTCAAACGAGTGATGAGAGTCTGCTCTTTCATTTTGTTTTACATTCTAGGATTCCTCCTTGTGTGGTTATCCACAGTGAAGCTATTATGTCTCCTATTACAACAATCCACTGCTCTACACTCCCCGTACATTACAGGCAGAATTATCTGTCTGGCAAGGTTCTTTGTAAGCACAACGCACGAAGCACATCAATTCATATGAAGATATATCAAGCAGAAAGTGGCTTTTGTGTCAGACCTCTTCAGTCATTGTTTTTTTTTGGTCATTGGGTCATTGGAATTGGCTCAATGGGCTGTCCGTCAAATTTTGACTAATTCCACTTCTTTTTCTTTGACATGTACATCCCAAAAGCAGCTTAGTGCTGAAATTGGTGATGGGGTAAATTCTAGTCACGTTCATTGATTTTTAATTTGACATTTGGAGGTAACAGTCCAGCCTTACACTGCTGATGCTGCACCACCACTGCCTCCTTTTCTTCTTCCCACAACCCCCGCACCCATGCCACTCCTGTTGTTGCTATCACCACCAGGCCCTCCTTCCCATGTAGAGGTCTTGTCTTCAGTGACATGATGTGGACATTGAAGGGTCTTTCTTCATTTCTCAAATGATGGTATATAGTTCCTATTATAGGAACGACCCTTTGGCATTGCTCCCAGCCTCTTCCTTACGTGATAGCATGAGTACAGCATGCAGCTCTACTGTACTCCGGATATTCTTGCTCTTTAGAATGATAGTTTTATATGTATATGGGGATCATATTTACCCTCCTGATTCTTTGACTTGATTCAGGAAAGGTTTTAGCTTACTTTACTCCCTCCAGCACTTTTGTGCGAGGCAACTTTAAACATATATTAAGGATTACTGAGTAATTGGACGAATCTGAATATGCCGAACGATGACAATGAAAAATGTCCTAGCTATCGTAACGGAAAGTTTCAATTCTATTAAGGACTCGGAGGCGAGGATTATGCCTTTTTTCTTCACTTTATTTCAACAGCGGCCATCATATTAAAGACAACACAAACTACATTTCCCATGAAAACTTGGGAAACATTTAGTATAAAACAACATCCAATCAGGAAGCAGTCAGAAAAAATCCAGTCAGGAGGCCCATCAGTCTAACATAGTTCTTCTTCACTGGCCCTCCACCCTTGCACAAAGTCAGCCGTGGGATCACCTTCATGAATCCTATTTATTTGCATCAGTTTCTACAAAGACAAAGGGACATGCCACCACCTGAGTACATAGCTCTTAAACAAATAACAGCGAAAGCAGTTATTTTGCAATCGTGCCAAGTGCGTCAAAGTTAACCATTTCAAACTCAAACCCTATTACTTACTCTTATACAGGGAGGGCGACTTTCTTTAGGAATCCCTAGGGTGAGATAATCCTCACCTCCAAGTCCTTAATAGAATTAAAACTTCACATTACAATAGCTAGGACATTTTTCACTCTAGGTCAGGACTGGATCAGCAAATTATGCTAGTTTAAAGCTTGTTCACCATGAGATGAGCCTTGTCCAGCACCGGCTTGAAGTAAAACCTCTTAAAAGTATGGTCCGAAGACCAATCTGCTGCGTTAAGGATATCCTCCAAACGGGCAACCAAGCCAAAGCACCTCCTGCCGAGTGGCCCCAAAAATACGAAGGTTAATGCCAGCTTCTTGAGATACCCATCTAATAGCTATGGTGGGGGAAGAAATCGCCTTCCCTGGAGGACGAAACTCTTCAGTCATTTCCTCATATGCCTTCAGGCATCTGGGAATTCTGGGTAAATGATGACTTTTGTGTGACACTTCGTTCTTCAGTGGAGAGTGAACGTTACACTGGTAGGGGAGACTATCCTGCCTGTGATGTCTAACGCCCTCACGGTAGAGATGAAGCAGAACAGCATAGCAAGCTTAGCGGACAATTCGTTCCTGGACAGAAAGCGATTCAGCTGCCAGGAAAGTAACAGGTTGAGAACTTGGTTTACGTCCAGGAAAGTAACAGGTTGAGAACTTGGTTTACGTCCCAAAGGGCTGAGTAGCGGGGCTCCAGAGGTAGGGAGAGCCTAATATCTCGTAGCAATCTGCATACATGTGTGTGTTCGCCCACCACCACCTCATTTATCAGAACGGGTCTGGCCGAAATGGCTGACTGGAAGGTGTTTCTCGATCTATAAGCCATTTTGCCAGAAGCCAAAGGTGCTAGACAATTCAGAATGTGCACTAAATCTGCACCCAGGAAATTAAAACTCCTTTGCATACACCAAGGGGACCACCTGCCCCATGCAGATCTGTATCTATTGACAGTACTGTTCGCTCAAGCCTTGGACATGAAGGTTTCACCCTTTTCCCAAAGGCCTGGGACCTCCCATCATCCCCGGTAATCTGCCACGCTATGAGCCACAACAAATTCCCCTGAATCAGTGGACGGGGAACTTGGTTGGGATTTAAGAGCAGAGTCTAAAACTGGGGGAGTAGGAATGGAGAATCCCAGGAAAATTCTAGTAGAACCAGAAACCAAACTTGCAATCTCCAAAGGGGGTGATAAGAACCACTTCCGCCCACTGTCTCCTGACCCTTGCGATCATTAAAAAGGGGGGGAAAGCATACCCTTTCTCCCGACTCCAGTCCTGGAGGAAGGCATCTGTGGCCACCGCTAGAGGGTCCGGCATTCAGCTGAAAAAGTGGGGAGCTGGTGGTCTAGCCTCAAGACAAAAAGGTCCACCATGAAAGTACCCCAAAGGTTCGCTCAATATTGCAAGAATTTCTGTGTTGAGCTTCCAAAGACTGGAATCCCTGAAGTTGCGGGACTGGAAGTCCGCTACCTGGTTTTCCTGGTCAGGCAAGTACTCCGCCGTGACTGATACTTGATGGTCCAGGCAGTACTGCCAAAAGCCGGTGGTAAGGTCCGAGAGGGCTGTTGACCATGTGTCCCCTAATTGGTTGATATAGCGGACCGCCGAGATGTTGTCCATTTTCAGAAGGACACTTGACTGTAAAGAAGCTCTCGTCCAACAACTGAACACGTGCAGGTCTGCCAGAACTTTCAAACAGTTGATATGCACCCTTCATTCATCTGGAGACCACATACCTCCCATAGAAAAAGGGCTGCATCTGGCCCCCCCCAATCTTCCCCGCTGCCGTTGGATCCTATAACCAAGTCTGGAGCCGATCTGAAGATTGCTCAGCCATTCCAGGCCTTCATGTTGTCTAACCACAACTGGATTTCATCTCGAGCCTCCTCTGAAAGAAACACCTTGTGAGAGTAGGGACACCCTCTGCGAAGGTGAGCATCCTTCAGACGCTGCAGTGCCTAATAGTGGAGAGGTCCTGGAACCATGGCCTGAATCGATTACTAGAGAAGGCCCACCACTTGTGCCCGCTGTCTGAGAGACACTTGATGTTTGGAGAGAGTTTGCCTTAGCTCATGCCAAATCTTTGACATCTTTCAGGAGGGAAGGCTTATAGTGGATGAGGTGGAGTCTATTATGAATCCCAGAAATGTCAGACTCTGAGTCGATGTTAGGGGTGACTTTTTCTCGTTGACCACAAAGCCTAGGCTCTGAAGCAGATCCACCATTTGGAGGTGGGCCAACAGTTGACAAGGGCATGGGTCCATTAGGAGCAGATCGTCAAAATACACAATCATTTGTATACCACGAGCCCTAAGGTATTCCAATATTCGGCTTGTGAACCTTGGTGAAGCACCAAGGGGAAGAGGATAGGATGAAGGGAAGGGCGGAAAACCCATACGTCTGATGCCTCCAAATGAACTGGAGGAACTGGAGGTAGGGTGGGAAAATCGGAATGATCAGGTAGGCATTTTTGAGAACTAGTCGTACCATCCAATCCAAGGGCTGTATAGCATCCCTGAGGAGGTGAATACCTTCTATTTTGAAGTGGCAGTTAACCAACCACTCATTAAATTCACTGAGGTTTATTACTGGTCGTTGGCTCCTGTCGGTCTTGTCTACCAGAAAAATATTGCTGACAAACCCCCAGGAGTGGGGTGGGGGGGGGGGGGGGGAGAGGAAAATAGCTCCCTTGGTGAGGAGGGATGCCACTTCACCATCCTCCAGGACGGGCTCTTCCTGTGAGAACTGGATGGGGTGGGATCTGTCTCATTGTGGGGTTTTAGAAATAGGATTTCTGGTTGGCTAGAGTTTGCGCCTAAGCCAGAACGAAACCACCACTCTAGTCAGGGCAAGTGAGTTACACGCTGAAGATAACCCCTGCTTGGTAGCTTAGCACGAGCAGTCAGGCTTATCCCGGAGCCAAAGTGTAAAGCATTTGCGCAACACACACACACAACAGCAGCACACTAGGCACACCACAAAAGAAATTCCACACAAGGTTATGTAAAAATATCCTTTGTATTATCCATAAAACATATTAGAATCATAATCACATATATACACTGTGCCACCTGGCACTAGGTAATACTTTACAGGGGATTATATACATGACAGGGCCAATCGGGCCACTGTCAGACCCATTAGAACTGGTAGTAACAGATAAAACAAGGATTAACTACTGGTAAAATACTGTACCCAGCATAAACACATTAGGCATAAACACTGGGCATAAACACAGTATGCATGATCACATTAGGCATAACCACATTATACATGATCACATTAGATATATATAAATTATGCATCACATTAGGGTGTTGCGCCCTACCAGCACCTCAGGTGCTCACATGCCAACTGGCCTTCCTAGGGGGCCCATCTGGGAATTCCCGCTGTTAGACCTCGTACCTTGGCATGGGTCTCCCTTCCCTTTTTTGCTGTTGCCTCGTGTGTTTTTGCTGGTTATAGATGCTTTGGTCACTGTGCCACTGCTGTCCAGTGCCACAGGGCACGTACTCCCAGTTTGAATATTACATCTTATAATCCTAACTGACTCAGGAAACTAGGTAGAAATTTGAGTTTAGTATGCCTGGACTCAGACGATAAAATACATCTTTTAGTGAAGTTGATTTTAACATTCTGTGTTTGAAAATGCCACTTTTAGAATGTAGGTATTTTCTTGTCTAACCATCCAAGCCTGCCTCTGCTAGGTTGTATATTCCATGTCTAGGGTTGGAGTGATAGGGGCTGGGGGATTCCAGGAGACAGGGTGAGTCAGCACAGGGCTGAATAGAGAGATCTGCATGCAGATGGGAGGGAGTAGTGCACCTGGGACCTGAATAGGGCTGTGCCTTCCATCCACAATGCTGGTGCCACCTCCTGTGGTGCGTCTGATGCCCCTGCCCTGTGAAAGGAAAGAAGGAGTCTTGTCCACAAAGTGTTCCAGGAATGCCCAGGACTGGTTTGGACTAGGCAAAGGCCTCTCTGCCTTCAGAGGACTAAGAAAAACTGTGTATCAAAAGGGGAACCTAGACCCCACAATTTTAGATCACTTTTGGGAAACAAGAAGAAACCTTTGCTGAGGAGAGGAACCAGAGAGACTGAGGAGAGACTATCCCTAAGCTGAAGTGCTGCCTGGGGGATTGGCCTGCAGTGGTTGCCTGACTGCCAAAGAAAGGAGAGTGGAACTTTGTGTGTACTTTCATCAACTTGTGAAGGATCTCCAAGGGCTTGAGAAAGATCTTGGGTCCTACTGAAGTCTCAGGGACAACAGACTTCACCCACCAGCTCCCCAAGAGTTCTTTGGAAGTGCCTGCTGTTGTGTTGGGTTTTCTGAGTGTTAGAACTGGGATTTCTGGTTGGCTAAGGCTTACGCCAAAGCTAGGCAGAAACCACCATTCTAGTCAGGGCAAGGGAGTCACACGCCAAGATAACCCCTGCTCACCCCCTTGGTAGCTTGACACGAGCAGACAGGCTTATCCCGGAGGCAATGTGTAAAGCATTTGCGCACGCACACAACAGCAACAACATCCTAGGCACACCACAAAAGAAACTCCACACAAGGTTATTTAAAAATAACTTTTGTATTTTCAAAACTCATCAGATAGTAATCACACAATATACATTGTGCCAACTGGCACGGGCAATATTCACAAGGGATTATTTACATCAGGACAGGGCCACGTGAGTCACTGTCAGAATCAGCACTTAGTAGAACTAGAAATACTGTTATAAATAGCACTTTGAACATATAACAATCAGAAGTTTCACACATGATGCATAGAACATTCAGAGGTGTAGGAAAGACACATGATGTATAAACATACATTTAGCGGTGTAAGGAACAAGGCACATGACGCATCAAAATACATTCAGAGGTGCACCACAGGAAAACACATGACGCATAAAAACATTCAGAGGTATAGGTAAGACACATAATGCATAAAACACATTCAGAGGTGTCAAAGGAATAATGACATAGCACATTACGCATAACTCACATTTGGGCCTAACAGGTAAAAATACAGTAGGCAATCTTCTCACTAGTGTAAACACATTAGACTCTGCCTCCTAAGAATAAATCATAATTAGGGGCGTAACTCACAGAGTGAAAACATCTCACTAACATAAACCTACATAACCTCATAATCACATTGCACAAACATCACCTTAGACAATTACTATCCTAAACATAGTAAAAACACATTGGGCAAAAATCACATTAGGGCCCTGCGCCCTACTCACATACCAGCCCCCTGGCCAACTGGCCATCCAACAAGGGGACTCAAAAAGCCTTGTGTCCAGAATGTCAGGGCGCGCTGCCAATGCAGCGCCAGTCAGGGGTGCGCCACCGGCGCAAACCTAAACATTGCAGCTGCCCACTAATTGCTGGGCAGCTGGGAACAGTAACGGCCTAAACGTTGCAGCTGGCACTAAGTGCTGCGCAGCTGTAGAAGGCCTGGCACCTCTATGCCATCTCTGTCCCACACAGGGACTCTCTCTCCAATTGCGCCTAAATGGTGCAGCTGCCCACTAATTGCTGGGCAGCTGGAAAACAGCAAAGTGCGACAAGGTCGCTCACTGGCCCTTAGGAACAAACTGCGCCCACTGCTGGAGCCACACAGGCTCTGAAAATACATATGCATAGGCTGTAGCCACACGGGGCTCTGTAAATAAAGATGTTCCCCAAACACTAAGGCATCCCATGGGGGAAACACAGGCCTCTCAAAATCAATGGCCACGGGGAGCGCACTGGCTCCTGCAAGAATCACAGATGCCCCAAACATTGGAGCTCCTCTCGGGGGACTCAGTAACCTATGCCCCCAAGTGCCTCTCAGGCTCAAGAAACACTAATGCGGGCTGGGAGCCACGAAGGCTCTGGGAACATTTTCCCTGCAACAGTGAGGCGGCTCGCTGCCATTTGGGGCCGCCCTAAAGGTACTCCACACTGCGCCCGTCCTCCCGCACCAGCAGTAGCCTACGGAGGACGCCCCAGCCTGTCTCACTCACCGGCTGCTCTGGCGGGGCTCCTCGCGGGCTCTCCGGCGTGCGGCGGGGCAGCAGCTCCACGCTACCTCCTCTTCTCTCAGCTCGTATCAGTCGGTCCAGACTTCACCGGACACCACGGGGCTCCCTCCGCACAGGCGAGCCCCACAACAGGCCGCAACACTCCTCCTCTCGTAGCGGCGGGGGAGGCAGCCATCATCTCCGGTCTCCCTCTCCCTACGGGAGACCGGCAACCACGCCATGGCTTCCCCCAGGCAGGGGGAAGCGGAAGTGAGCCCATCCCGGCCCCACCCACAGTCAGCCGGGCACGGGGCGGACTTCTGGTTGTTGGCGCGATCCCGGTACCCGGGCCGCGGCGGTGATTTCACAGTGGCAAAATGAGGGGTGGGCACCCTCGAGAATAAAAATAAAAGTAGAAGCGAGGTGGGCACTCGCTAGATAATTAAATAAACGGGGGGGCACCCGCCATAAAAATATGCAAATAAGCATCAAAAGGGTCAGGAGTGCTTCCCTCCAAGGGAAAACGACAGCGCTCTGCCCAGTAAGTAAAATAAAGCACTCTCAAGGCGCTGGGGGCTCAGACAGTGCTAGGCCCCTCAGAAATGACCCCATTAGCAAGGAGGGTCCCAACAGTCCTAAGCAAATGCACAGGGTTCAAAGAAAAAGGTCCTGGGGGCAAAGTGAAGCAATAGAGGACCCCATGCAAACAGAGATCCTCCAGGCATCCAGGTCCATCCGGTATTCAGGGGCTGGGCAGGGCCCAGGGAGGCAAGCCTTCCCCTGGGCCCAAGCAGCAGCACGCCCCTGGCAGGATTCAAGTCAGAAACAAGAACATTTTGTAAGGGGACACAGTCCCTTTTTATACAGTAAAATCCTGTCTAGCAGGGTGCAGGCAGTGTGAGAACCAGCTGCAACTGGTTATGGGGAACTCCTTTCACTGGCCAGGCTAGGGACATCGGACGCACCACAGGGGGTGGAGCCAGCATTGTGGAGGGAAAACCCAGCCCTATTCAGGCCCCAGGTGTACCCCTCCCCTCACATCAGCATGCTAATCACTCCACTCACCACCGGGGCAGACCCACTCAAACTCTTGGAGCCAGGCTCACCAGCCAGCTCCAGCCAATCAACGCCAGACAAAAATTACACAAACATGCCAACTTCTAGAAGTGGCACTTCCACACTAGACACATTCATGCCGCATACATCATTGCGCAGCATGCAATCTCACGAGTTCGCACATACCAAACGCGACCCTGCACTCCCCACACATCAGGAACTAACATGGTCATACATATTCCCATATGCATTCCTATGGGAGGGCAGGTCACTCTCACTACACACACAGAGAGCTCACGCACTTTACACTGTACCACAGTGAAAAAGTGCGCAGAGGCCTAAAATCACCAACACCAGGTTACAGAAACAGGCTAGGCAAAAGCAAAAAGTTTCGGGGTGAACCTGCCAAAAAGGGCCAGGTCCAACACTGAGGGACTGCGTGTCGCAAGGAGCTGGAAGCGCGACTCATGAAGGAGAAGCGTGTCGCCGAACTGCTTGGGAGTCGTGGAGCAAATGATTATTTTCCAGAAATTGTGTAATGGAGGCATTGATATGTTTTTCTAATAGTTTGCTGACCCAAGGAAGTAGTGAAATTGGTCGATAATTGGCCATGTTATCTGGGTCCAAGGTAGGTTTTTTCAATAATGCTCTAACTTGGGCACATTTCCAAGCAGAGGGAACTGATCCTGTGGTAATGGAGGTGTTTAACCGCATCGCTGCGGCGGCTTTTCCCGCTGTGCGCGGCAAATTCAAAATTACCGCGTTACGTGACGAGCTGGCCTTGTCATCCGCGCAGGACAGGTAAGCGCGATGACGAGCCCAGCTCGTCAATAGCCTCGAAGGGGTTAAAATATTAAGGATGACAGGTCTAATGGTATCTGTAATCTTTACTAGGTGGCAAGGGGGGGCGGGATCAGTGGGGGACCCAGATTTAACTTTCCGCATGAGGAGATCAAGAGAGTCATCTTTTAGCAGAGGGAACTCATCCAATTTGTGGAGCGAAATGTGCGGTGAGATGATTCCTTCATCATGGATCAAATTGGGTGGGTCAAATGCAGAAGCAATATTCTGTATTTTCTTATGAAAATATTCAGCCTGATTATCACAACGAGTCTGAGCTTTGCTGGGGTCAAGGGGAGTAGGGGGAATGTCGATAAGAAATTTTGCTATTTTTAAAATTTCTCTTGGTGAATTAGAGGCAGTAGTAATTTTTTCTTCAAAGTAAGAAGATTTTGTACATCTAATTTCTGCTTTATATTTTTTGATTGCTTCATGGTGGTTGGTTTTATCTAAATTGCTACGAGATTCCCTCCAAATTCTTTCAAGCTTCCTACAAGCTCTTTTTAATTCTTTAAGTTGGGGGGTGTACCAGGGTGAATCCCTTGATTTGGTCTTCTCTTTAAGGGCTTTCTGGGGTGTGATAGAATCTAGGGCTGTACGCATCCAGTTGGTATAATTCTCATAAAGAGACGTAGGGTCTGCCTCAGTTTGGGAGGGGGCGGGAGACAGAGATTTAATCCACCGATCCATGGAGAGTTTTGTCCATTCTCTCCCTTGTAGAATGGTACGAGGGAGGGCCAGGGCCGATGTAACTGGCAGCCACTGTATAGGAATCAGGTGGTGGTCTGTCCATGTGAGGGGCAGAGGAGTCCCTACCTCAAGTCTGTGGTCGTTACTGAATACCCCGTCTAGGAGGTGACCTTTTTCATGTGTGGGTTTAAAGCCCTTCTGTGTGATCTGGAGAGCCGCCAGATTGTCCAGCAGCGATTTGACCGTTGGGTTGTTTGGGTCATCCAGATGGATGTTAATGTCTCCTAATAAGGAGAAGTGAGGTCTGATGACCACTAACTCTGCAATTTTAGATTGAAGCGAGTCAAGAAACTCTCCCATTTGATTAGGGGGATGTATCCCAATTGCATAAGGGAAGTAATGTCCGGGTCAGACGCGTCTTTAAGCCACGTCTCTGTCAGAAATATAGCGTCAGGGCTGGTGTCTTCTAGAAGAAGTGACATTTGGACCGCGTGTTTTGTAAGTGAGCGGCAGTTTAGGAGGAACATTTTATAAGATTTGGCAGTATGCGATTTGCCCCTATAACTAGTGAGTAGGAACTTGCAATGAGAACAGGTACCGGTGGTTGTACTAGGATGAACTGAGTCCCGACAGAGATCTTTCATGGGTGGCATTAGATTTTTTAATGAGAGGGAATCATACCGTATAGGCGTACCGCATTCTGCTCTGCGTTGATCAGGGGGTTGGCCCCTGGTCCCGTCGGTCGCGGACGGGCGCAGACGTGCTTGCCTTTGGCGCGCCGCCGGCGCGGACGGGCAGGTCTGATGTTTTTATCCACTATGAGGGGTGGGAGGAGGGTGGGAGAAGCGATCATCTAGACCGCCAGCCTTCCCCTGCCCAAGATGGCGCCTAAAGTGTCTGAAGTCAGTGACTAGCGCCTGATAGCAGCGGCGCTATGTCAGCTAGGCAGGTGGAGACGCAGCCTTGGGCGACGCGAATCTCGCGCCAAGGTAGGGGCTGAATTTAAAATCTGGCAATTAAAATATTTACAAGATTAAAGAATTTGTTTTTAGTCAATAACAGTTGCACTAATCAATCAGTCTCCAAAGTGCAAAGAGCGCAGAGAACCCCCGACTTCCGCCTCAGGAGTGAAGTATGACAAATACCTCGAAGAGAAGGAGATGCACCCTTTTGTATCCTGGGAAGGCGGGAGAAGCGATCATCTAGACCGCCAGCCTTCCCCTGCCCAAGATGGCGCCTAAAGTGTCTGAAGTCAGTGACTAGCGCCTGATAGCAGCGGCATTATGTCAGCTAGGCAGGTAGGGAAGCAGCCTTGGGCGACGCGAATCTCGCGCCAAGGTAGGGGCTGAATTTAAAATCTGGCAATTAAAATATTTACAAGATTAAAGAATTCGTTATTATTTAGTCAATAACAGTCGCACTAATCAATCAGTCTCCAAAGTGCAAAGAGCGCAGAGAACCCCCGGCTTCCGCCTCAGGGGTGAAGTATGACAAATACCTCGAAGAGAAGGAGATGCACCCTTTTGTATCCTGGGAGGGCGGGAGAAGCGATCATCTAGACCGCCAGCCTTCCCCTGCCCAAGATGGCGCCTAAAGTGTCTGAAGTCAGTGACTAGCGCCTGATAGCAGCGGCGCTATGTCAGCTAGGCAGGTGGGGAAGCAGCCTTGGGCGACGCGAATCTCGCGCCAAGGTAGGGGCTGAATGTCAAGGCATGTCGAGGCTCAGAAGGATCGTTGAGTTGCTGCATGGCCTGCATGCACGTATCGTGTTGCATCCAAGAGAAGACATCATCTTTGTTTCATTGCACCAGATCTTCATCGCATCACGGTGTTGCGGGCCGCACCGCCAAGGAAGCGCAGTAAGAAACCAACGCATCACCTCCCCTCATAGAGAAGAACCGACGGATCCCCAACGCATCAGTAGGGACTCTGATGCATCACCATTCTTGCGTGTAAGGAACCGACGCTTCACCTTCCCTGCAACTCTTTCGTTGTGTAGCGTTACGCATCCTAAGGTACATTCACTCATAGTGTCACATTTTACATCTTAAGAGAACTAAGCTTATTCTACCAATTTTAAAGTACAGTATTGTGGATTTTTGGCATTTGTGGTCTTCTGTTAAGTCTATATAAAAATTCTTATTTTTATACTACAACTTGTGTGGTGTCCATCTGGAGTGTTGTCACTGAGTTACTGTATGTGTTCACCAATGCTTTACACACCATCAGTGCCTCCTCTGCCTCCTTACTGGGGCTTCTCTTGTGGGCCAAAAAGGAATGCCCCCATCATTGCAGCTGCTCGCACTCCAGTGGTGCAGCTGTGAATAACCAGCACCGGAACCATAGTGCCTTGGGAGCCCCACTTACCGTGGCTCTCCCGGTGCCACCACCAGGAACCAACAATGCTCTCCTCCAGGCCCCACTCACTGGGGCTTCTCCTGTGCGGGGGAAAAATCAGGAAGGGTGCATCCACAAGGAGCCCACAAGGCTCCGATCCTCTGCTGAGCACATGGGGCCCTCCTTCACTGGTTGTACCCAGCCATCCACAGCTGCTGTGGGTCCTCAGGTGGCTCTGCTTCTTCAAGTTCTCTGGGCCCCGCCCGCAACCAGGAAGGAAGCGGTCACAGGGGGAGCCCGTGAGGCTCCGGTCCTCCTTTCAAAGGATCCGGTGAGCATACGAGGCTCCATCTTCCGGTGCAGGCACGCGGGGCTCTCCTCTGCCCGGTGAGCCCCACCCAATGTCAGGCAGAAGGCTTGCCTGACTTCCTCACAAGACCACGTCCGGCCCTTGGCGTCACACCCACAGTCAGCCCGAGTCTCCGCCTAACTTCCGGTTTGCGGGGAAGTACGGAGCAAGGTCTTTGTCACCTTGCAGAAAACAGTGCGTCTTCTTGCTCTGCCCCTGTTGGGCAATCCTGCCCGAACCCCTGTCATGCTCTAAAACCTCCAGGGTCCAACATTTAGGGGGCACTCTCCATGCCGCCTCTACTCTGCTGCAGGGGAAAGGGACTGCACTCACGAGTGCTCCCAAGTACTCCAAAGAGAGCGTGTCAAGCCACGTTCAGGGCAATCTGGCTGGAAGTCTCAGCCACAAAATCAGGCAGGGCAGAGCTGGACCCCGGCAGGCCAGCTCACAGGGCCCTCCAGCAGGGGGGCACCCCTTTTTGGTGGTTCCTCTCGGTACCCAGCAGCAACACAGCTCCAAACAGGTTCCAAGTAAGCACTCCATCATGGGGTCACAGCCCCAATATGTATACCACATGTGTCTTAGTTGTTAGGGCTCTGCGACCTGTCCAAACCTGTTCGGAGGAGCACTCCAACATATCTATACAGTGCTAACACACCTTTGTTGTTACATTAGGCTCTGGCCCCAGACATACCACCTGGGGGCAGAGCCAGCATTGAACAAGGCAAGCACAGACCTATTCAGGGCCAGGGGATACTCCTCCCACTACTCCAAATGCAGATATGTCTATTCAGCCTCGCGCTGGCTCACCCAGCCCCTCTGGAGCCATGGCACCTCCCCAGTCCTTGCCACTCCAGAGCCAGACATGCAATACCCATCAGGCAGGCACAAACACACATAGCACACAGAAATGCCACCTTCTCAAAGTGGCATTTCTCAAATAGTGATATTAAATCTGCACACACCATCACGCAGCATTTATTATTACTATTCCAAACATACCAAACATGACCACCCTGCTCCTCTCATATAAGAAATTACCACTGAAATCCTTATCTTGTCACTACCAGGACATGTCACACAATTAAGGTACATGTTCTACCTTTTACCTACAATGCACCCTTCCCATAAGGCTAGCTAGAGCCTACCTTAGGGATGACTGACATGCATTAAAATGGGTGTCACAGTTGTGGTACCCACTTTATGTGCCATATCACAGCTGCAGTAAACTGTGCGCACAGGCCCTGTGATAGGTTTGAAAGACTACTTTGGTGGGTAGCGCAAGCAGCGATGCAAGCCCACCAGTAGCATTTAATTTACTGGCCCTGGCTATCTGAGATACCACTATACAAGGGACTGACAGGTAAATTAAATACGCCAAACAGCTATAGACCAATCTTACCATGTTTACCACAGAGAGCACATGCACGTTACACTGGACAGCAGTACTAAAGTGCCCAAAGTCGTAAAACCACCAACACCAGGTCATAAAAAATACTAGGAGGAAGGCAAAAAGTTCAGGGAGGACCCTGCAAAGCAGGCCAAGTCCAACATGGGGGTTCTCCAAGATATTCCATGTGGAATCCTTGAATTCTCTGAAGGACCCACGCATCCCCTGTGATGGAAATCCAAGCTTGGAAAAAATTTGCCAGCCGCCCCCCTACCTTTCAGTGGATAGAAGGGAGAAAACTCAACTGGGGTTGCTGCTCTTTGGTACCCTCTGCCTCGTCGGCCTCTCGTGGAGATTTGCCATTTTCCAGGGTACTGGTTGGAAGAGTGGCTCTTTGAGCGGCCCCTTACCATCCAGATTTATTTGGTGTCCTGATTTCCATATAGATTTTTAGTTTTATTGTTGTGGTATATGTACGCAAAATAAATAAAAGGTAACCACTGCACTAACTTGCTAAGGCCAGACCTATTGGCATTGCCAATGTTTGTTATACATTGTGTAAATATTCAAGTGAAATATACTATGGGTTCTCATCGCTCCTGAGAATGTTTTATATATGTTAAATGTTCTTCATTAACATCATATTAACACATTGTAATGCTAATGCTATTTGTAGAGAGAAATTATGTTTATTCACATTTAGTTTTATTGTAGCTAAAGTAGGCCTGAATTTCAAAATGAGGTAATGTTGGTTGCCATATTTGTTTAGTGAAATAAACATTTTATTTCTAGTGAAGTTTACGCTCAAATGCTGTTGAAAACACTGCTCTTTTTCCTTCTTTTCCATGTGAAAAATGATGTTTTTCTTTGTAATTATCTTGGAATGTTGTCATAATGAATAGCAAATTCAAGAGATATCTGCAGTCCATGTTAATTTTCTTGTTACAGAGATGGTAAGTATAAAGGATGTAGAGAGAACCTTGCATTTTGAGAAACTTTGAGAACATATTGAGCATGTAATTTTATCTTTTTGCTTTTAAATGATTGGGCAGTTTTTGCGAGAGCTGCGTGTAGTTGTGTAAAATGCTTGATTTTTGTGTGTGCTGAGGATCAGAACGTAATGGAAGATGTTAGATTTCTGTTCTTCAAGAGAGAGGGCTGCCTTTTTCTTTGTCTTTCCCTTTGAGGGGACCCCATCCTGGTCTGTCCTCTGCTTCGTAACATTTGTTCTAATTTGTTTGCCTATTAATTAAAGCATACTCATTCTGGTTATAAATTGCTGATGAAATTATTTTGCCTTCTGTAAACCGTTAACTGTCAATAAACTTTCATGGTTTGATATGAGAATCTTCTTTGTCATTTTTGCGGACGCCTAATGTGCTTCACATAATATTGAATGTATTTATTAGTTGACCAGGCTCAGGAGTGGAGCAGCAACACACTTAGGGGATTAGCACTGCCCCCTGTCCAGTAGTAGTGGGGTGGGGGAGGGGCAGGGTGGGGGATAGCAGCCGCGGCTGAGTGCCTGCAGGGCGGTGATGTGGGAGGGTCAGGGTGGGGGGTAGTAATGTATGGATTACGGAGTTTTACAGGTAAGTAAACATTTAAATAAATAAAACTAATTTTGTTCAGTGCACTGCATCCCCAAATGCGCTGCAGTGCGCGCAACAAAATTTGTTTTATTTATTTAAATGTTTACTTACCTGTAAAAATCCGTAATGCATACATTACTACCCCCCACCCTGCCCCTCCCCCTCCCCACGTCACTGCCCTTCAGGTACTCCCACTGCCAGCCGTGGCTGGGGGCTAGTAAACTCAGACATACGACGGAACGGAGGATAGTAATCATCACTTTCCTCCATTACGTCGTATGTCCAAGTTTACTACCCCCGTCACCCTACCACTCACTTGGCCAGCCGCACTGCCCCGCAGCACTCCCTATGCGAGCCACCACTGGGTCCATCCAGAGAAGCGCTTTATGGTTCTAAGATTTGTATGAAGAAAAGCTCTAACAGTCCTTTCCAACTTTTTATTGTGTGTCCTACCCAGTGGTCGAAGTGGGGGAAAAAAGTAGGGGAACTGTGGGTGGAGAATCAGAGAGAGGGGGGAATAACTCAAGCATTGGATCAGTGGCCGAAGCCAGAGGTGTGGCCAGAATGCGCAAACATCTCAATTTTGAGTATCTGTTTAGCATTTCACTGCCCAGTTTAATCAACCAATGGATACACATGATTATTTAATGTTAAAATGAGTTATTGACATTAAAATACATTCACAACGTGAGATATGCTTTTAATCACAGAATGTCCCAAATACGATAAAATGTGGAAGCACAAGCCATTTGTCTTCGAGCCATGGAGTTTCTGTCATCAGCACTTCTCCCTTTTTCCACAACAGCAGTTCAAACATGAATGGCAAAATATCCTAGTTTGCAAATGTTTTCCACATAATTATGGCTCTGCCATATTTGCCTCATAATGCAAGATCTGCTGCATGATCTGACCATTTAAACTAATACATTGTTTGTAGCTCAAACGTATCAAAAGTTAATAAAAAATATGATGTGTTGCTACGGAGTGGATGGCCTATTGCAAAGGTTGACTGATCACCTTTCTCACTGCTGCATGTGTATGTTACACTGGTACTAATAGGGCAAAATCTTTCCAGAGACTGTTAGCATGTGTGCACATGTCAAAATAATAAAATATCAGAAAATATACTGCATTATTCTGCAGCCTTTTTTATGCATAATTTAGTCAACACTGCAGCACAATTCTGTCCTCCTTTGCTGCATAACTAATTCCAGCCCCCCCACAGCAGGCCGCACATGTTAAAAGTGCTTATGAATGAAGCAGAGAGACTGTGAACTTTGCGAACATTAGTATGGGGTGCGTGCAAATCCTGCATTGCCAAACCCTGGTGAGTTGCAGCTACTACTGCTGAAACAAGGCCAATGGAGGTACCTTTGGGTGAGGCAGACCGGCCTAAAGAGCAGGGCTGGCCTTAGCACTGTTGGTGCCCTGTGCATTAATGTTTGTTAGTGCCCTCTATTGACCACCTCTGCCATGGATTCCCTCACTACCACCCTTTAACAGTGTCCCTCTAGTCTCCATAACCACACTCACTCTCAGATGCATTTCATTTGATTTACAGCGCCACTCAAGCCATTGTAGGGTGTCAGAGCACTTTACATCACACACATTACACAGAGACAATCAATATGTGTGTATATCACTGTATAGAAAATGTTAAACAAAACCAAGGACTACACAGTTTCCTCTTTCAATGAATCTTCTTGCATTGACTAATTGGTTGTAAATAAACTTTCCACTACCTCTCAAAAAAAAAAAAAAAAGGATTTTAACTTATAAACTGCAAGTAACAAAAGGATCTCTCTGACAAAAGCAGTAGCCCACTGACCTATTTACATTATGTGCACTTTGTGATCTTCTTGGATCATGTTCTTTGCAGCAGGCAAATTAACCCTCTGAGCTACCTTTCCATGAGTCAATATTCCCACTAGACAAAATTCTGATCTCTCTCTAGGAAGAACATTACTCACCAGAGTCATCATGACATTTTTATTGTTGCTGAAAATTGCTGGAGGGCAGGAAGGAGGCATCAAGTGTTTTTAAAACCATAATATACCTGCAAAAATAATGCCTCCACCCAAAGTCTATGTACCACACGGGGTGGACCCTATGTCGCACATCTAGAATGGGTCTATAACAATATGTACACAGAAGAACTAGCTGGCCATTTGAATGCTGTCCCTAATCCGACAGACTGGAACCAAAACAATTAATACTTTGATCTAATTATTTAATCATTAATTTTTTTTAAGCGTTTTCTTGTTTAGTTCACAAAAAATACAGTGAAAAGACAAAGCGCAACACTTCCAAATTTGTACTATTTACAAAGACACGTAAATGAAACATATCACTTAAGGTATACATCAATTACGCACAAATCAACAGTTATCGTATTACATAAAAACATTTGACAGACCTACACCAAATTCGATTCTCCATTATAAAAGCTCACACCCTAGGAACCTGAGGGATAATCTCCCGTATGGGCAGCTATTAAGAATTAGGTGAAACTGTTCCAGGAAAGAAGACTTCGATGTCCATTCCAATGTCCTATGTAGGTATCACTTAAGGTATGCATCAATTACGCACAAATCAAGTTATCAATTACATAAACACATTTGACAAACCTACACCAAATTCAAACATTAACAAATATACATTTAGACATAACTACCAGTCATGGGCTGAACACAGCAGGGGGGGCCAAATGATGTTTAACTAAGGGCACCCTCCTCCAACTGGATTTTTTTTGTTCCTAGCAACAGAATATAACAAAATCACTTCCGCTGCTAATTATTTTTCCAATTTGGTCCCCTGTTGGAGATATTTGATGCCAACGCGTTTTCGAAGCCCTTGTAATTCCAAGGGCCTTTGGGTTCCTATGAAAATCCACAAAAACAGCAATTGTGTTTAGACTAACGGTTTTGAAGTCCTGTTTTTATAGATTGCAATATCTAATAGATCCCCTGATTACATTTACGTTTTTGGTGAAGACTCAAAGACTTTCCAAGTGTCCTGGTTTTGCAAGCTGGCCGTGGAGTGAGTATAACGCCTGTGAGAGCCTACAAATGAAAACCCCTATTAGAGCCCTCATTTTTTATATACAAAGGACAGTATTTACAAACAAATGAAAGGCTCAATAGTTTCATATTAGCTGACAAGGACTTATTTGTAGGCAAAAGCACAACCGGCCTCGCTGAATGCTGATTCCAGCTTTCCAAATGTGTCACCATTACTCATGGATCGGATGCCGTACATGCTGTTGAAAAACGGAGTGGAAAATGTTTTATTGGAAAACTCGACATTGCCAGTCTAACAGGCTTATTTTAAAACAAGGGGCAGGAAAGAAAATGCACTCAAAGCTAGACAAGTAGCAGCTACCGAAGGCAGCAGACTCCTCTATATTTGGGGTCAAAACTCTCTTCCGTGTGCCCGTGTTTCTGTGGGAACAAAAAGCAGTTGTCATGCTAAAACATCTCTCTACCGCATGTTGTTTTAAATAGTCTTAACAACTTCAGGACTTACTTTCGTTTTTTATTTAGTGGCAAAACGGAGAGACGCCATCCATGCCTGTCTCTTTTCTTACTCTCCGAGTGCTGCTGAATGAAAATGGACTTCCTGTTCCTAACTCCTTTACTTTAGGGCTTAAGTGCAAAGGCTCATGGTCCTTGTAGGGTAGCTGTTTTCCACCTACTTGCCGATTTTGCTGTGTGAGTGGGCAGGCTCAATAAGGGGTGCATTTAAATGTGAAAACTATACATGTGAGATTTCAGACATTTCATTTAATCCTGTGAGCGCGCTATCAAATTTCAAGATGAGAATCAGTAGACCAAACATATTTTGCATGTTTCTTTAAAAGATCTCTAAGAGGTTGAACGACCAAAGCATAACCTCTGACAAAACGAGCGTAATACTCGCTTAATCCTAGAAACGCCCGCAAAGAATCTTTATCTAATGGACAAGGAGCATTCTTAATAGCTTCTAACAGGGAAGACTTGGGTTTAATGCCTGCTTTAGAAAGATTGTGGCCTAAATAGTCAACTTCATCTGCTAGAAATCTGCATTTCTTTTTGTTGACTGTAAGGCCATAATTAAGTAAAGTTTTTAGGACATATTCCATTAAAATGTAGTGTTGATCTAGAGATTCAGAATGTACCAAGATATCATCTTGGAACGCTTGAATTCCAGGACAATTATTAAAAATGGTATCCATTAACCTTTGAAAAATACTAGCTGCGGAAGCAAGCCCAAAGGGAAGTCTTTTATACATATAAACACCAAAAGGTGTTACAAAAGTTGTCAAAGGTTGAGACTCTTTAGAAAGAGGAATCTGGTGATATGCTGAGCGTAAATCAATAGTAGAAAAATATTTGCTACTACCAATATTTGCCAGCATATCATGAATCTTAGGCAGGGGATGCACATCAACTACAATGTTGCGGTTAAGAACACGAAGGTCTGCACACAAACGAATATCACCATTAGGTTTTCGTGCAACTACAGCAGACAACAGAACATTCGATGCTTTTCGCAATAACAATAACCTCATCCAATGTTGGATTTTTGCATGTCAAGATTCGCTCCTGAATCTTTTTGTTGAAGCAATTAAAAACTAACTGGTCACGCAGAGCAGTTTCAATATAAGTACCAAAATCACATTTTGAGGCAAGAACACGCAAAGTTGCCAAATAATCTTCTATGGATTCCTCTTGAGACTGTTTTCTTTTAAAAAAAAACATGACGTTCGACCATGACAGATGGATCATCTTTGAATTGTTTACCAAGACGAGTTAAGGCTTCAGTATATACATTCCAAGTATCATCATCAGGTGGAGCTTGAACAACAGTCAAATTGTCGAATAATTGTTGTCCTGCATCACCCAAGTGATTAAAAAGAATAGCCCTTTTCCTTGAAGGAGGATAATCTAAAGCATCTATTGCCTCCAAGTAATTAGTAAATACACGTAACCATTTGTGCCAGGGCGTAGGAGGTTTGCCTGGAGTAACTAAAAATGATGGCGGAGCAACAATTCCATTGTTATTATTGTTGTTAGCAGAAGCCATGTAGAAGAATAAATATCTTACTTGTCTGACGAATCTGTATGTAAATCCAAAGGAAGTGAATAGTTAGCTCTCCGTTAAATAAATAACGAGTTGAAAATATCTTCCGTATAATTATATAATGTAAACCACAAAGCGCTCGAAATTTTCCTGTTGCGCAAAATGGCCGCCGACGTGATTGACGTGATGATGTTGCACGCACCTAGCGTAGAACAACTTGGTATGCGATGATGACACACGCCAGTGCGTGTTGTGACGTACTTTTAGTTTGGCGTACTTGATTCGAGTTGACGCAAGGCTGAGCTGACGCGAGGCAGACAAGATGGATCGCGTCGCGAGCATAGAATGCAGCCAGAGTTCAAACAAAAACCAGTAAGTGACTGACGGTTGATGCACCTATTTCAAGGTGAAAAATGAATAAAACAAACTTACAGTTCAGGATAGCCAACGAGAGAAGAAAAACGATAACTTGCTTTCTCCATAGTCCGCGTTGTTTCCACGTAGTCACTGTGGCGTTTGAGAACGTCAAAAACAATTAAATCCTTATTGTCGGTGGGTCTGAATTTCTTGATGAAGAAGAACCTTTATAAATCGTCGCCAATATATGTAGTAAGGTTCTTGTAAGTAAGGATTCAAGGAAGCCAAGTTTAAGTTGGATATTTGAAGTTTTATTCCAATTAAGTTAACCCACGACCAGCGATAAAGGGAAGCAGGCTCGCAATGACCTAACATTCATAAGTTGGTATTCTAAGAACATAGAATAGAACATTGGTAAAACATTCCTTAAAGTAACACTGTATTAATAGGAGCAATACAATACATACTACAGGTACGCCTCTTTCCGAAGGAGGATTTCTTCTATGTTACCACCTCTTGGGGGTTGTTGGGCGGAAAAATTAATTGTCATAATAATAATAATATCCCTGTCACTGTGTTTTTCCAATAAAAAATGGCTAACAAGTGGGGCGGTCATGACTTTTGTCCGAATGCGCGATCTATGTTGTCCAATTCTCTGTCGAATCTCTTGGTGGTTTTACCAACATATAGTTTCCCGCATGGGCATGTGATACCATACACAACATTTTTGGATTCACAATTTGTGAAGGCTTCATGTGTCCGCTTAATGGTGTTGTACTCAAACACAGATCCCTTGCTCGTGGTGTCGCAGGACACACAATTTCCAGGTTTTTTTTGTCTCTTTTTCTTTTTTTTTTTTTCTTTTGTCCGCATTAGTCGCTTTACCGTTCCAAGAAATAACCAACCACCAAAAAAGTCCTTGAAAGGCAGGTAACTAGAAAATAGTTCCATTCTTCCCAGGAACAAACCAAATAGCTTGGCGAGAGGTACCTTCCGGACGATCTTACTCCGTCAAAGCCTAAATCAGGCTGTCGCCTGCTTTCGTCGTGGCATGGGGGAGTCTCCCGTTGGACCTGGAGTACTGGGCCTAATCATCGGACCCGGGGAAAAAAAAACAACAACCCCGGGGTCCCTGATAGTTTTTATCTCCAATAAAGTAGCAAATTCCAAAAGGCCAAACTACGGGGACTACAAGACCTTGCCATGTCTACTTTGGATATTTCATATAGTGATGTCAACCACTCTGCATGAGTCGGGGGTTGGCGTTGACCCAGTTTTTACAAATTTGTCTTCTTGCTACCAAAATAGCATAAACGAAAAATGACTTCTCTACCCCCCGATGTCATCACTTAGTCCAAAAATAACTAAGGACCATGAAAAAGGAATCGGGATTTTGAAGATTGATTCTAGAGAAGCCTTAACTTCCTGCCAGAAGCTACTAATGTTGGGACATTCCCAGAACATATGGACATCTGAGGCTGCTAGGAGGAGACATTTATTACAGCACTTCCCTGGTTGGAACTTAGAAAGTCTTTGGGGAGAGAAGTATGCGCGATGCAAAATAAATAGATGGTTGCGCCTCAGCCAGGCAGGTTTGATGACTTTATACAGGAGGCTAAAAGATCTCGTCCATAACTCCTCCACCTGGACTTCTCCATTCTCTCCCCACAGTTCAGCCGGGAGGCTGAAGTCTCCATCCGCTTCCTCCATAATGTTCCAATACAAAAAAGCAACTTCCTTACCACCCCTTACTTTCTCTATGAGATTTTTCTCTAAAGAACTGTATCCCCCAAGTTTAACCTTTTTCTTTATCTGTTCTCGAAACCAGCTTGACAATTGCATATATATAAACCAGGATAAAGGTGAGCCGACCCTCTCAGAGAAAGCATCCCATTCTACTAAAATCCCTCCTGGCACCAGCTCTCCCCATCTTAATACCCCTGCCTCCAATAGCAAAGATGTAAAGCTATTGACAAGGTGCGGAGAGAGCCCCGGAAGATCCCAAATAGGAACGAAAATAGAAAATATGCCAGCCCAACCCTAGCTTTAATTTGGGTCAATTCTTTTACAAGCAGATATAGAGGGGGAAAGGACCATGCTTTCATCAGTGCCTTAGATTCACGGGAAATCCAAGCTAAATTAACCTGAGCCAAAATATCAATGTCATTTGTAATTCTGACTCCCAGATAGCAGATTGAGGGTGTTACTTGGAGATGAAGGTTTGCAATATTCCAAGCCATGAGATCGGTTTTCCCGGCATTGACTTCATAACCCGAGAACTTCCCAAACTCCTCGGCCCTCTTTATAACCCTGGGAAAAGCCTGTATATATGAGAATATCATCCGCATACAACTCGACCTTTTTCTCCCAGCCATAAAAGGAGAAAGGCAGAATGTCACGATCATCCCTAAGGGTCTGAACAAAGGGTTCAACATAAAGATTGAACAGGAGGGGGTTTTAAGCGGACACCCCTGTCTTGTCCTCCTACGAATTCGAAAAAGTTCTGTGCGGGTGCCATTAATCAAGAGGCTAGCCCTCGGATCACTGTATAACAGGCTAATTGCTCGACAAAATTTAGGACTAAATTGGAATTTCTTCATTACGGCATCTAGATAGGGCCAATCGACCCTATTGAATGCCTTCATAGCGTCAAGTGTCATGATCGCAAGAGGCAGGGCAAAAGTTGAAGCAATATCTATTGCCCCGACCAAATCGTAGGTCAAATCAGCCAACTGGCGCCCCCAAATGAAGCCCTTTTGGTCCTGGTGGATAATCGTACCGATCTCACTCCCCAAACGTGCCGCTAAAATTGCTGCAAAGATCTTATAATCGTTGTTTAGGAGAGAGATCGGGCGATAAGATCGACACTCAGCTGGATCCTTTCCTGATTTTAGAACTAGGGCGATATTTGCCTCACCCCATGACCTAGGCGGTGCCTCACCGCTGATTAATATGTTGTTAAAAAAGTCCTTCAAGACTGAGATGATAGTCGAGTCTAGCAGCCAATACAGTTCGCCGGGTATGCCGCCAGGCTCTGCAGCCTTCCCCTGCTTCAGCTGTTTGATAGCTCTTGTGACTTCTGCCTCTGTTATTTCCTTGTCCAGATGCTCGCTCGCTTAGTTAGTTTTGGAAGGCCCACCCTTTCCAACCACATATCTCTCTCCTCAGCATTCACTCCGATTCCCTCCGTATATATATTCTGAAAAAAGACCCGAAAGGCGTCCCCTATTTCCAAGTCTGAGTTCCTATTGTTGGCTTTGCCCTCTATCCTCACTTCTTTAATATAGTTTCTGGCTTGGTTTGCTTTAATTTTCCAGGCAAGCAACTTGCCCGCAGCCTCACCGTATTCGAAGTGGGAAAGCTTGCTAGCCTGCCACCTTTTATTCACTCTCTCCTGCAATATAGCATCTATTTTATTTTTTAGCACAGACCTTCTTTCCGAATTCACCGGGTATATGGGGTCGTCCGAATCTATGAGCGCCAGGTCTCTCTCTATATTTGATAACTCCTCTCTATATTTCCTCTTTCTATAGGAGGCGCGGTTGGTGATGCACCCCCTTAGATAGGCCTTCCAAGTCTCCCACACAGACACCAGGGGGCAGAATTTAAATTGCGCTCCAGAAAAGCAGCGGACTCAGATATAAGGAATTCCCTCTCCTCTTGAGGTGTGAGTGACATTCTGGCCTAATATTAATGAAAAGAGAATAGCCAAGTGATCAGACAAGTGAGGGGAAGGTAGACCAAGCTTTTTAGGGAATCTTTGAGGGTGAAGCTGAATAGGGCATAGTCAATACGAGATTTGTGCTTGTATTTGTAATTATGAAACGAAACCCCCAAGGTGTTGCCTGCTCTCTCCCGCCAAAAATCCACCAGCCCCAAGTTCAACATACAAGTCAAAAGGGTAGCCCTCGCTATGCTGTGTGGTACAGCTCTAGAGCTAGGGGATTTATCCAATTTCGGGTCTAGGACCAGGTTGAAGTCTCCCATCCATATCACGGGATTCTGAGACGTGATCAAATGATTCTGTATTGTATCAAGGTGGGAAGAGTCATCTTGGTTAGGCCATAGTACCCAACCAGAGTTAACCCCCTCCCATCGAGCTGGACGTTGGCTATTAGCCATCTACTGCTCGGATCCACCCTGTAATCCGCGATCTGAGCTTTGGGTTCTTTTTTAAAAATAATGACTATCCCGCGAATATTGGCATTATGGTCCATACTGAGAAATTTGTCAACCCATTTCAATTTCTTCATTATATCAATGACCTCTTGCCTTAGCAAGTGTGTCTCCTGGATTATTATGACCTGCGCGGGGGAATCCCTAATATATTGCACAATTTTATGTCTCCTTCCCTTCACGTGCAGGCCATTAACATTCCAGGATAAAAACATAATCTCCCTCATTTATCTTTACCGGCCATCCTCCCATCTCCCGACCTGCCTACCCCTGGGAACCCTGTACTTCTCCCTAGAGTCTCCTGCCTAACCTGGGTTATATTGTCAAACTGGTGATTAGAATGATGCTTGGAAACTGCGTAATGCAAATAAACAAAGAGCTGCTCATGAGGACTTTTTAATGCTTTCTACGCCCCCCTCCACCCCCCCTCCCCCTGGAACCCTCCCCAACTTACTCTGGCTAGATGTCCTGCCAGTTTGACATCTGCGACATACCCCCAACCCTGCCACTATCCATCTTGAATGGTCGATATTGGCCAGCTAGTGAATAGGAATCAAATATATAGGTGGTGTGCAGAAGAAACCAAGATAAAGATGTGGAGAGGAAGAAAAGAGTGGAAAATACCATTAATCCGGTTATGCAGAAAGTTTGTTGCTATAGAGTAATTCTAATGTTTGATTCCCTCATTAGTTACATAGTAGGTACATATTATTCCTTTATTTTATACTATATTTTCTTCTCTTTCTTACTGCTATTATTCCACACTTTTCCCCTTTGAGTCCCTCTCCTTCCCCCCCGTAGCTAGTTAGAGCGGCACGCACGTCCCGACAACACTCCCGACCCGGCGCCCTCAATGTTTTGAACCGTTACCTGGTCGCCTTGTGGAGCAGAGGCGGTGAGGCGCGGTAGCCTGCGGGTGAAATCAGTGTGTGGAGGTGCTCTCCGGGCCCCCCCGGCTTTCCCGGTCAAGTTTCGGCTGAGTCGGCGTTCCTTGGAGCTCGGACCACTGCCGGAGCAGTCCATGTGTTTCTGCACTTGTCCTGCCCCCGTGCCGTTCCGCTGGCTGGAGGCAGCCGTGGAGCTGCGGAAAAGCCGCAGGGCGGCGGTCCATGGTCTACTCAGAGGCGGAGGAGCGTTCAGGGGGTGCGGTAAGGGGGCTGCACATGGGTCGTTAGTATTAGGGTCTCGTGGAGCTGGGCTGGCTATCAATAACGCTACAGAGCCTGATACTGCCGCAAGTTCTGTCCAGGACGCATCAGCTAAACCCAGTTCCGGTCCGGATTTTGCCCCAAAGTTGAGGGAAATCAGGAGCAAGATAAATTTAATTAATACCACTGTGCTGGCTCAGAGGAGCGGGAAGGCTCCAGAGAAGGGGGGGAACCCCGAGGGAAAAGAGAGGGCTCCAGAGGAACTCTGGGGAAGCGAAGGGGCAAGAGCAGGAAGCAGGGGAAAAGCCTGTTGACCGACAAAGACTCTATTAGGGACTCTGTCAGTGAACCTGAGCGCGAGCCAGAGGGCGAGCCTGAGTCTGAGCCGGTGCCTGGACCTGAGCCTGGGCTTGATTTAGTGTTGGCACCAGAGGACGATATCTCAGGTGAGGCAGGTGAAGCAGTAAAATCTGTATCTCAGGTTGTCAACGCAAGAGTTGAGGAGTCCGGATATAACATCACCCCAAATAAGCAGCTGCCGAAGCAGTCATTAAAGAAAGCCAAATCCTGGAATACAGTTAAAAGGGCTGCCCAAATAACCCCCTCTCTAAGGTCTTATTTTAAGGTCCTGCCTCAAGTCCTGAATATAGCTCAAGAATCGCAGGGTCCAGTGGTCGGACAAATTGTACATAGTAAGAGGGTAAGCGCCCCTATCGCCGCCCCCAACGCCTTTGGCAGCAGTGATATCCAGGCAACAGGAGAATTATTGGGGCAGCTAGATATGACGGCTACAGGAGTACCTGGACAAACAACAATTACAGCGACGCTAATGGACTCTGCCTTGGTTGTTCCAGTGGGGCCTGATCCCAGAGGTGAGGCAAACAACACCAGCGTGCCAGAGTTTTCTTCTGGGGGTAGCAGTGAGGGTTCCCTCCAGAATATGCTAATAGCTATGAGGAGTGAAAGTGGCTTTGCAGAATCAATGTCAAGAAAGCAATTCCCTTTGGACACACTTAATCAAGACAATAAGACATACAGCAAAAATGCAGGCAAACTCTGAGCGATGCACAAGTGACCCAAATTCTGAAACAACAAATTATCCTTAAAATGTACAAATTTATTTAAAAATATACTTAAAAACAGAATAAAAATAAATGTATTACACTCAGGGGAAAACAGACAATATATGGAACAAATTATACTGAAAATTCATAACACCAGTTCCTAAAGCAAGCAAAAAACAAAGAGAGGAATTCAGACAAGGTATATTCAGCGTTAGTCAGAATAGTCCTTCAGGGATGTTGTGAATTCTCTCCCCCACTCCTCAACGCGTTTCGACGGGCCAACTCTAATGCTGCCGTCTTCTTCAGGAAAAATATATATTAACCGTCTTCCCCGAAATACTTCTGAGAGGACTTCTTGGTATAAAAACGGGGCAAAAGGCTCCCCCTATTTTTTAATAAAAGGGAAAGCTTTCCTCCTTTCTTTTGCCGTATAGGCGTGCGGTCGTAATACCCAAATTAGTGGTATTGAACAATCCTATCAAACGCACATATTCAGCTGATTCTTCAAACCGTATTTCATCTATTGAAGTCAGCAGTGCTGATTAACACGCGGTAGTCAGGCTCAGTCTATTACGATTATTCCAATATTGACCAGTTTAAAATAATTCTAATTTTGACCAGTTCTTAAATGACTTGGGGATGCATTCGTCTACCCGTTCGAGGATAAAAGCAGCTCCTTTTTATATGGAGCCGGTAAGCTTCCCGCGTGAATTCTCCGTAATCTGCTCTTTGTTAGCAAAGAGCAGATTACGGAGAATTCACGCGGGTCCCTTTTATTAAAAAATAGGGGGAGCCTTTTGCCCCGTTTTTATACCAAGAAGTCCTCTCAGAAGTATTTCGGGGAAGACGGTTAATATATATTTTTCCTGAAGAAGACGGCAGCATTAGAGTTGGCCCGTCGAAACGCGTTGAGGAGTGGGGGAGAGAATTCCCAACATCCCTGAAGGACTATTCTGACTAACGCTGAATATACCTTGTCTGAATTCCTCTCTTTGTTTTTTGCTTGCTTTAGGAACTGGTGTTATGAATTTTCAGTATAATTTGTTCCATATATTGTCTGTTTTCCCCTGAGTGTAATACATTTATTTTTATTCTGTTTTTAAGTATATTTTTAAATAAATTTGTACATTTTAAGGATAATTTGTTGTTTCAGAATTTGGGTCACTTGTGCATCGCTCAGAGTTTGCCTGCATTTTTGCTGTATGTCTTATTGTCTTGATTAAGTGTGTCCAAAGGGAATTGCTTTCTTGACATTGTCAATAGTTGGTACCCCATCCCTTTGGTAGAGGGTCCCTCTCTCTTTTATTAGAGAGTTTGCAGAATCAAGACAAAATCAATCTGAGATCCGGGCGGTGTGTGAAACTCTAGAGACGAAAGTGGATGGCTCTTTGATAGGACGGAGAGCTTGGAAGGCGCAGTAGGTGAGCTCAAGGTTAAGCTAGAGCATGCGGAAGTCAAAATCCAGACATTACGGAGAGAAGGGAAAGCGGTAAAAGACAGGGTTGAGTCCCTGGAAAATTATTCTAGGAGGAACAACCTCAGGCTTTTAAAGATCCCAGAAGGAAAGGAGGGAAGTGAAATCAAACAATTTGTTGTTTCCCTGCTTAGAGATGCCCTTAATTTAGACGAGCCAGCAGCAGAGTTAGAACTGGATATACAAAGGATACACCAGGACCCTTTCTGACTGAATCCAGGGAGGACAAAGCCCAGGAAAATCCTTGTGAACTTTCTAACCTACGCACCAAAGGAGAAGATTCTGAATCTTGCACTCAAAGCTAAGACATTGAAGGCCTCAGACTTCTCCTTCGAAGTTAGATCAGATCTGTAAAAAACACATTAGAAAGGCAGTGGGAGCTCGGGCAGAGAATGGAGAAGTTCAGGGCCTTGGGGCCCACAGTACAGATGAGGTTCCCCACTTTTCTGAAAATAACTTTTAACAATAAAATGTATAACATCAAGACACCTCTAGAAGCAGATGAACTGCTAGTTTCTATCAGCGAGTTTGCACAAAGGGGTCCCTAGCGTCTCTCTTTTTCCATGGGGTGATCTTCGTTTCTACACCGACTCGGACACTTTTTCACCTCCCCATTGGCCGTCTCCTTAGGCTTATATATTAGTCTATATAACAGTCTATACAACAGATAGCAAGGTCTAAGGGGTAGGAGTACAGTATTGTACTGGAACACATGGAATAAGGTGCTCAAAGGAGCTCAGTAAAGAGTACCAAAAAAAAAGGGAAAGGGGTTATTACTAAAAACAATTTAAAAAAAAATGGGGGGCACTAATAAGGAAAAAAGGAAACACAATTTCCAGTTTTGTGGTGTCCCTCAATTGGCTTCAGATTCCATTGACTACGGAGATCTTGTTTTTTAAGGGGTAAGGTGCAGTCAGCTCGCACTAGTTGTTGCCCTACACTCTGTTCTTTCTTCATTGCCAATTTTTTAAAATCATTCGGCGGAACTGGTTAGTGTGTGGCCCGAATGTGGAGACACATACCTTTTGGGAAATCGGTAATTTGTCCTTTTTAGAAAGAAGGCCCTCCCTGGGAGTAAACCAAGCACGTTTTTTAGCCTGCTTCAATAAGCGTTTTGGGTAGCCCCTTAATCTTAGTTCTTCACATAGGACAGTGGAGTGGACATTGAAGTCTTCTTTCCTGGAACAGTTTCACCTAATTCTAAATAGCTGCCCATACGGGAGATTATCCCTCAGGTTCCTTGGGTGTGAGTTTTTATAATGGAGAATTGAATTTGGTGTATGTCTGTCAAATATGTTTATGTAATACGATAACTGTTGATTTGTGCGCATTTGATGCATACCTTAAGTGATGTGTTTCATTTACGTGTCTTTGTAAATAGCACAGATTTTGAAGTGTTGCGCTTTGTCTTTTCACTGTATTTTTTTTGTTAACTAAACAAGAAAACGCTTTTTCAAAAAACGAATGATTAAATAATTGGATCAAAGTTAATTGTTTTGGTTCCAGTCTGTCGGATTAGGGACAGCATTCAAATGGCCAGCTAGTTCTTCTGTGTACATATTGTTATCCATCCAAAGTCAGCACCCGGTGCGGTCACACTGGTTGCTCCGCCCTAGAGCTGGCCCTTCTCATGGGTCTTGTGACCTCAGTGACAGAGTCACTGTTGTTCTAGGGTGTGCTGCTTCATAGGCCTGCCCACAAGACTCGAGGTGAACTTCAGTATGGATTGTGGTGGGCAAGCCTTGAAGGTGAACCCACAATTGTCATGCTAGGGTCCACCTGCTGGTGCTAAGACACCAGGGCCTCTAAGGTCTTACGGGCCTTTTAAGGTCTAGCATGGGATTGTGTCTCTCAGGAGATTGGTCTGATGGACTGGTCATTAAGGCTGAACCTGGTTCCCCAGTTTCAAATTAAGCAACTCTGGCCATAGTGCCACATCCTGTACCCCACTGAACACAATATTGCCCTACTGAGAAAAACTCACACTGCCTTCAACTACAACCCAATTGTTGCCGACAATAAACTGCTGGTTGCGACTCATTTCAAATTACGCACTTGACAAGAGCAATATGCGGCCTACAAAAAAAAAGTAACAACATCCTGGAAAAAGCAAACACTCATAGGGAATGCAAAATGTAGCAAACCATGTGAAATGTAAGCAGGAACAACAAGGTTACCTTAACGCTTTTACACTCGCTATTCAAAAATCAGTGAGTGCTTTTGCCTGAAAAGTTAAGGACATGACTACAGGGCCCTGACTGGACTGTTTCAATGTCCATTACTTATATCCTTACAAAAACATAGGCAGTATGGTAAAAAGACCACATTCCTGGACTCAGAGCCGCAGTACACATTTTGTTTTCCAATCCGCACATTGCGGTACCTCCAGGATTGGTGCACTAGTTGCAAGCCCAGGGAAAATAAAGCCAAGAAAACAAAAATAACGCTTTACTGGCAAACTCTGTAAAACTGGCACTATTTTGTTTGAGTGTGTTTAAAATAAATCTGGCAAGTTTGCTACCGCTCTGTCTTACTTTATTTAGTTATTTTTCAAATTTTTAACCTTTTATTCCAGATGCTGCACTTTGGAATTAAATTGTCAGAAAAATGCAACAAATCCTGCTAAAGTGTTTTTCTTTTTTGGAACCATTTCACAGGGGAGCAAATAAGAAAAGAGAGTGAGAACCCCGTCTTGAAGTCACGATTTTCACTAAGAGAAGAACTGCTAGACAGAAAGAGAGGGCAGAAGGAAAGAGTGGGGGGCAGCTGAAGCGGCAGAGCAGAACTGGACACTGTCTTTTTCTTCTCTGGGCAAGAATAAAAGACAGAGTCCTGTTACTTCTCTGCCGCACGCCCGTCACGAACGCCAGGAACGCCGAGCTTTATTTATAGGCGGTGGTGATTTCTTGCGTACTGGGACGCATTTTCAAAATAAAAAAGTAGAGGAACGGAATCCTTGGAATTAAAGAAGTAGGGGCACGCCATGCCCTGCAGATCCCGCTCACTTCGACCACTGGCCCTACCCAGGGTCGGACTGGGAACCAAAACCGGCCCTGGCAAACTGCTCAGCCGACCTCCCCACCTGGAGGGAGGGGGGTGCAGCCGAGCTGTTTGCGAGTTCCATTTTCGGCCGATTTTGTTACAGGGGGGCGATATAGCCAACCCCCGGTAGCAAAAACGGGCCCCCAGTGGCCCAAAACCAGCCCCACTCTAGCGGTCCACCGTCCACCGGGAAAATGCCCGGCACCGGCAAGGCCAGTCCGGCCCTGGAAATACCCCTGCTATCTGAATGATAAAGAAATGCATAGTGGTTAAAATTAAAGGCATGCTTTCTAATGTACGCAAACGTTCATATTACATCCCCACTAGTGGCGCTGACGTGTGTGCATTTCACTGTGCAAATTATGAGCTGCAGGCGTTGAAAAGCTCCATTATGGCTCTGGTTTGTGTCAAGGCCAGATCTACTTACTTTGGAGTTGGGGAAGCAGGTTCGAGCCTAGGCTCTGCTCAACTGCTTGTGATTCTCGGCAAATCACTTAATCTCCCCCTGCCTACCATAAAATGCAAAATACATTAATATTGCCTTGTGTAACGCAATTGGTGCTAATGTAAAGCGCTCCAATACCTTTGGGTCGTGTTTGCGCTATATAAAACTGCAAAGAAATAGAGCTCTCTTCACACACTGCCACTGGTCACGCTGCCAGAGTCATCAGTGGATGGTCAGTTGGACTGACTTCAAGACGCTGCTGTGCCCGCCAGGGCTCCTACAAAATCCAAAGAGCCCCCTTCGAGTACATAAATAAAAGTCTTCAGTATTAAGATTCATCCTGTACCCATACATTAGGCGAACGCTTGGAATTAGAATGAATAGTCTTGGCATAATAATCGCTTTAAATCTTTTTATTTAATTATTGATTTGCAGACCGGCTGACGTTGCTTGAAGGAAGCTGCTTCCTTAATTGCGATACAATCATTCATTTATATTAAAAGCCACGTTTAGTAACGTTTCATGTTTTTCATCCCTTCAGCCCTGGTGAGCTCAGGTTCTCCTTACTGTGGTCGCCTGTGCAAGAGAAAGACACATCCCTGGCCATTTCTTGTCAAGCACAGGGTTTTGTGTGTGCAGGGGGAGCTGTTACTTAGAGTAATATTGTTTTCAGGAAAATTCAAAAATGAACATCTTGTTCTCCTGCCTAAAATGCGGTCATTGTTTGGAAAGACATGCGTCAGGCCGATGGGGCTCTGTGTTGCTTCAAACTAAAGGTACCGACACCATGGTTTGAATTCAAATATCACAACAGAGCAGAAACAAAACAAGACGTGTCACTGGTTAGTGCCTGTTTGGGTCTGCCTCAGTTCTTCCCGGTCTGTTCTTTTCTGTATTCGCTTGATAATGTTGATACGTCACATTTTGGGGTCCAGTTGTAAAGTCCAGTCGGCAGTGGGCTCCTATATACACTGACGGCCCCCGTTTTCTTTCATTGCTGCTACGTAGTTTGCTTTCTTTTTTGTGACAGCTGCCAGAGCTAGACTGAAAAATGTGAAGCTTGCACGTCCCAGGCCTGAACGATCAGCAGCAGTAGCCAGCAGAACAAAATATTATGTTCAAAATCTTGACGTCAATAACAAGACTTTTAAAATGTAGTATAATACACGTAATAGAAAAAATTAAATACATGCTCCCATGGGTACCGCTGGTAGCTGAATGTAATGTGTTTAGATAGTTTAGGGAATATGTAGTTTAATATTCTAGTAGTGGACACTTAGGAGCTAGTGATTTCCTCTTTTAAATTTTGTAATACTTGCCTTAATTCGATTTCTGGTACATTGGGGGGGGGGGGGAGGGGGGATTGTGTTCCCTTCGGTCAATAACAGCATGATTTTTCATAGTGCGTTAAGAAGTATGTATTTTGCATATTTCCAATTTAAATTCTCACTGCTTGTTCTTTACCTAGCTGTAAGTGTAACTCGTGTGCAAGAGAGCAGTTGTTTTTCTTTTTGTGATGTTATATATTTTTATCTGTGGCACTAGTGTCATGTTACTCTATGCTGTGTTATGTTATGTCATGCACACTATCGCCTCACGCTTGTTGACACGTATGAGACTGTAGGGGCAGCATAACGGTTGACAGGTGGCAAATTAGGGGATCAGTCGGGTATTCGAAGCATGGCGGAAACGCAAATGGCTGTCACCCAGGACTTCTGTACCTTACAAGTTCGAGCGCTATATTGGCATGCTTAATAGCTTGTTTTTTGGGTTGCACATCTTTCTGTAGTTTTCATTGCGTTTGTGTTGTAGGGAATAGGTAATATCGTTCGAACTGAATTCTCTTGCGTTGGTTGCAAAAAATAAAGACCTTTTTATGGTTTATTGTTATTGCTTTAAAGCAGGCATTTCCTTTAAGTCTCTTTATAACGTGTAATGTAGATTTTCCTCCTTATTATAACGGAAAGTCTTAATTTTATTAAAGACACAGGCGAGTATTATGCCTTCTTATCTTGCATTTATTATCATCGCAGCCAAGATAAGCGTAACAACTACAGTTCCCGGGGGGCGGAGCTAGCCGGCGTCGATGGCGGACGCGTGAGCCTTCGGCTCCTCGCATAGCCCCGGAATAATCCTGTTAAACAATCCTTAATTGTGCCGAAAATATCATAGCGGGCTCTCGAACATCTGCTGGCACCCCCGGCTGCCTTTGGTGAACTTTTGGACCGCTTGCGCGCGAGCCTTCCAAACCATTTGAGGGTGCTGCTCCCGGCAACACGGCAGTGGAGAACTAGGCCGGCAGCCGCGCACTATCCTGGAGAGGTGGCCGGGCGACGTCAACGGACGTGCGGCCTCAACGCTGAGAGTGATCGAGCTGGGCGCGGTCCGGACCGCAATTTGGATTTGTCACTGATTGAGGAGTCCTTTCCTTCCTAGTCGGCGACTGCCCCATGAGTGAAGGGCCCGGAGGCTCCGCGACGGGGGGAAGCATACAACACTGAACTTCTGCGCCACGAGGTGGAGCGCCCGTTAACTTGGTGCCATAGCCGATCTGGTTCCCCGCTGCGGTGAACCGCTATCCCAACGCCCCTTGGGCGAGGTGGACCGAGGCAGGAACTGTGGCTCTGATTGCCTCCTGGGCCGTGAGGGTGAGAGACTTGCTGCAGTGAAAGGAAGGGCGTTGTCCGCCATTGCAGACGCCATCTTGGTTGCGTCGGACACCCGGAGATTGGTGGCAGTACTTCGCTTGCTTACGAAGACCCCAGGGTTGAATACGCGGCCTGCTGCCGCAGAGGGGCTCCCCTGCTCTGCACTTCCACACATTAGGAACTACAATGGGGAAGAACGACGCGGCAAAGGGGAAGCTCTCCTTTGAACGGCGCCGGCCGAAAGGGTCGGAGGTGGCGGCGCCGGAGACATCGCCGAAGGGAGCCACGGCGGCAGCCCCGGCACCCACGAAACTTCGAGACATGTTGGCTGCAATGGAGAAGGGCATCCAAGATAGCATTGCTTCAGTGGGCACCAAGATAGACGCTCTGTCCTACTGCATGGATCGCATGGAGGAGCGTGTGGACAAACATGCGGAGCGCCTCGACATGGCGGAGCGCCGTCTCACCGAAGCGGAGGAGGCTCAAACAGAGTGGGACAAAGAAAGAAAGCAGTTCGATAGGCTTCTACATGTTATCCGGGACAAGACCGAGGACTTGGAGGCGCGCTCCCGCAGATCCAACCTCCGTATCATAGGAGTAGCGGAAACTACACAAACGGGGAAGATGGAGTTGTACGTAGAGAAACTGCTGAAGTTGCTACTGGGTGAGGAGGTGTTTTCCCCCATGTTCATCGTGGAACGAGCGCACCGCACGCTGGGCCCACAGCTTCAGCCTGGCGCGCCTCCTCGCCCCATTATCGCGAAGTTACTTAACTACCGCGACAGAGACACAGCTTTACGAATGGCGAGGGAAAAGGGCAAACTACAACATGAGGGTATGGATATCTCCATCTACCCGGACTTCACAGCCAGGGTCCCGGAAAAGAGGCGACAGTTTGCACCATACAAAAAACAACTCAGAACTCTGGGCCTGGACTATGCGATGTTGTACCCCGCCAAGCTCCGTATAAACACCGGTGGGAGGTCGTATTACTTCACGGACCCTAAGGAACTTCATAAGTCCCTGAAGACTTGGACGCGGGAGCGGAAGGAGGCCCGGCGAGGCCAGGAAGACGAAGCCGGCTCGACATCGAACCTGGAAGAACAGGACTAGGGGTCACTGTAGCGTGGTTTGGAACTCTTCAATGAAGGCAGTCACCTGACCCTGGCGCCACGAGGACTCCATGTTTGCAGAGGCGCGAGAGGCCTACATTCGCTCCACTGAGGTTGCTTTGTTAGGGGGTGGAGATGCTGATTGGACATGGGTCTCACGCACTGCTGGTAAGGTAGTAGTTGCAGCGGGGGACGGTATCCTGGACGAACGCTGCAGAATTGGGGGGACCGGTTTGGGTGGGAGAGGGCTGTTACACTTGCTATTCGAGGGGCACTGTTATATAAGTGGGGCCGGACTGAGGCGCTGAACACACATTTCTTCGGAACAGTTGGTGGTGAACTATTTTGGCGCGCTCTGCCCTGGTGCCTTTGGTTGTGATACTCTCTGAGGGGTTAGTGTTGAACTGTTGACACTACACTTGTTGAGGGTTGATGGGGGGGGTTCTTGGGACCTGTCTGACCAGGTTGGGGGAGGTCGGCTGTGGGTGGGTTGGTGCTAGAGGGGTGGGGGCTAGGACTTGGTTTGTTGGGGTGAGTTGTCGCCTGGGGTTGTTTGTGGGGTTTGATTGTACGGAGTGTGAACTGCGGTGTGGTGCTGTACCTGTTCGGAGACGCCGGCTGGCGATTTTGAGATTACGTGAACTGCTGTGTCCTTATTCGCCTATCCTTGCTACTTATGCACGAATGAATCCTTGTAATGTCTAATGCTGCACCGAATTTGCTTACACATGGCCCGGATACGCTGAAACACTACATGTTATTTTAGACGCCGATATTTTAAAAAGAGCATTTAATTCGTGAAAAGCACTGTGACAGTAACTGTACTCACCCCGCCCCTACAATCACTCCCCCTGCACTTTAGTCGGTTACAGCCCATCTCAGGGCTGTTTACCGAGCAGAAGAGAAACAAATCCACGGCAGACATCTTGAGTGGGAGGCGGCAGCTGGGTCAGCGCTCTAGCCATCCCTACAAAAGGAGCTCAGGTTTCTCAGACGCGAGATTTCATTGCGCTGATACTATCTTTACCTGTGTAACTTTTGGACCCCTCCTGAGGCTTGAGCCGGGAGGTAGCAGTAGAAAAGCCGAATTGTTGTGCTAAATTGTGGGCATCTGACGCTGATTGATAGCGAAGGGCACTTGAGCACTATATGTTATTTTAGACGCCGATATTTTAAAAAGAGCATTTAATTCGTGAAAAGCACTGTGACAGTAACTGTACTCACCCCGCCCCTACAATCACTCCCCCTGCACTTTAGTCGGTTACAGCCGATCTCAGGGCTGTTTACCGAGCAGAAGAGAAACAAATCCACGGCAGACATCTTGAGTGGGAGGCGGCAGCTGGGTCAGCGCTCTAGCCATACCTACAAAAGGAGACGGACTTTCTCCGCGACAGCGGACGCGTGCAGTGGACGCGCCTCGCCAGCGCCGGAGTCACGCCAGAGTCAGCCCGTCTGCGCCCGTCCGCGCTAAGGACGGGCTGAGGAGCTGTGAGCTTTGCGCCACTCACCATAAAATGCACACAGGTCAGCTAACCAGAGAAAAGCTATTCAGGCATATGCATCAAAGAAAATACCGGGAGCAAACGGGCAGAATCTCAGAATCTGGCCGTTTGCTCCCGGTATTTCAGCATTTGGGATGCATCATCCCAAATGCTGAAATCGCAATTTAAGGAATCTCTAAATAGCGATTCCTTAAATTGCTCCTGCATTTAAGGAATCCCAAAATGAGATTCCTTAAATGCAATGCATGAAACCCAAAAAAATAGCGATTTCGCTAATAGGGGGAGCAAATTACCATGAAGTTGAACTGCGTGATAATTTGCTAAAACTTTGACAAATGCACTTTTGTGCATTTTTCAAAGTTACATGTTGCTCACACACATGCCCTTAGGGCATGTGTGTGTGTAACATTCGTGCACAGGTCCATTTCAGGGGTGCAACAGGGTGTCCTTTGGACACCCTGGCACCCTTGAAATAGCGGAACCTTACCGATTCGGTAATAGCTAATCGCTAATAAGGAATGGCTTCCCCATTCATTCCTATGGGCCTTTAGGCCCATAGGAATGAATGGGGAAGCCATTCCTTATTAGCGATTAGCTATTACCGAATCGGTAATAAGGAATCTTAAGGAATCGCTAATAACATTGAGATTCCTACATGCATCCCGTTTTGCGAGTCTTTAATAGCGATTCCTTAAAATTCGCTATTAAGGACTCGCAAAACATTACTTTGATGCATCTGCCAGATTATCTTTAAAACCTGACAACAAACAATGTCACCATGCTATATCAGTAGACAGCTGGCTAGGACCAATTTCATGTATCACGTGTAAACAAACATTACAAACCTACGTAAAATATACTCCCAAAATCACTTACAAATCTATTAAGGGAGGACTAATCAACGCACGCTCTATGTGTAAAAACGCTCTACATATTTACGATCTGATTATAGAAAACAATCTGGACTGTCTCATGGTCACGGAAACATGGTTAAAAAACTGGTCAAACCCCGATATTGTATGTGCACTCCCACTTGGATACACGATACAGAGAATGGATAGAACTATACAAAGGGGGGGAGGGATCGCTATTATTCATAAAGAAACCCTCACATGCAATATTCAAGAATTACCGGAAATAAAAGATGCGGAATGTTTAGCTTTTAATTTAAAAGCACACGACTCTTTCACCTTTTCAGGGGCACTAATCTACCGCCCACCAGGACAAGGCAGCCACTTTTTAGAAAGTCTAGGAGAAGCACTTACAAATATGACACTCAAGGCCGCTAACTTTACCTTAATGGGAGACTTAAATCTCCATCTCGATTGCGCAAATGATACAAACGCATTATATTTTAAAGACATCATGCATGTGTTGGGGCTTACAATTCTTACAAAGGAGCCCACACATATAGCGGGCCATGTGTTGGACTGTATCTGTACGAATCTGAAGTCAATAAATGTCTCTACCCCTCTACCCCAAACGTGGACAGATCATAATTTTATTACATTTCATATTAAAACGGAAGAAATGAAAATGTCAAAACCAGATAAATTCAGAGAGGAGAAGCCAACTCCTTGCTGGACCAAAATCATTGAACACCCGAACCTACAAGACTGGGTCAAAGAAAATAAACCAGAGACAGTAGGAAATGTTACCATTGACAATCTGAATTATGACAAATGGATGAGAACCATAGGTGAGAAATTAACGTCAGGAAGAAACAATAAAAAATCCACATCCAAACAGGGAAAAACATCTGCTCCCTGGTTCACAGAAGAACTAAAAGACACACGACGCACAGTTCGTAGACTCGAACGCAAATGGCGCAAACAATATGACGGGGAAGATCAGGTCAACTTTAAAACTGCTAGGCAGAACTACCACGCACTTATAAAAAAAACGAAAACTACCTATTTTACCAACAAAATAGAAACTTCACAGAATGACCAAAAATAAATTTTTCGTATAGTCACAAGTTTCAGAAACCCAAAAATACTATCTCACGAGATACTACCATCACAAAGTTTCTGTAATGACATTGCAGATTACTTTGAACAAAAAATTGTAAATATCACCAAAAATTTCCCTGCAATTATGGATAACAAAGAACATAATCCGCAAGAAAGTAATCATGGGATAGTAGCTACATGGAATACTTTTGACCCGATTGAGAAAGCAGATACTTTGAAAGTTCTATCAAAAATCAAATCTGGATCGCCACTTGACCCCTGCCCTCCCTCACTAATCCAGGCTATTAAAGAGGACGTAAGCCCCATGATAAATGACATCATCAACGCCTCACTTCAATTTGGAGAAGTCCCCAATGCGTGAAAAACAGCCATTGTAAAGCCATTACAAAAAAAGACCTTACATGACCCTTCTGTTCTAACTAATCTACGACCGATCTCCCAACTCCCTGCATTGTGCAAATGCACTGAAACCCTGGTCAACAGACAGTTAACAACGTTCCTGGAAACAAATAACATTCTACATCCAAACCAGGCTGGTTTCAGAGCTAAACATTCTACTGAATCAGCTCTGTTATTTACAACCGAAACCATAAAAACTGCACTAGACCAGGGGGGCAGGGCTGTTCTCGTCCTCCTTGACTTGTCGGCAGCATTCGACACGGTGTCCCATACCATATTATTACATCGCCTAGTAGAGGCAGGTATAGGGGGCACCGTGTTGAACTGGTTTACAAATTTTTTGTTAAACAGAAAACAAATCGTCAAGTTAGGACAATTCTACTCAAAGGAGAAGGAGATTGGCTCAGGGGTACCGCAGGGCTCCAGTCTGAGCCCTACCTTATTCAATTTGTATATGGCTCCTCTGATCAGTCTTATCACATCCTTCAATGTGAATACGGTTGCATACGCCGACGACACCCAATTGGTCCTGATTCTGGACAAAGACATAGCTAAAGCAGAACGAGACCTAAAAGAGTGTCTGACGGCAACCTTTAAATGGATGCACGAAAACCATCTGAAATGCAACTCTGCAAAGACAGAGATCATACCTTTTGGGAAAAATAACTTATTTTCCCCACTCACCTGTTGGCCACCCGATGCGGAAGCTCCCCCAGATACCATCAATGCCACTCGAAATCTGGGCATAAAATTTGACAACTTACTTTCTTTCAAGCAACAATCCAAAGAAATTGCAGCTGCCTGCTTTAACATCATGAAAGGGCTACGCAAATTATTTGACTATCTACCATTGCCCGCCCGCCGAACAGTAGCAGTTGCCTTAATAACATCTAAAATTGACTACTGCAATAGTCTGTATGCTGGAGTAACAAAATCTACCTTATATAAACTACAGACTATCCAGAATGCGGCAGCGAGATTGGTCCTGAGGTTGCCCAGAAGATCATCAGCGTCAGCTGCCCTGAACAAGCTGCATTGGCTTCCTATTCAGAAGCGGATCTTATTTAAAATCATTGTGATCACATTTAGGTGTTTTCATAAACGGGGCCCAAAATACCTAAATGACAGATTCCACAGGTATCATCCCTTGAGAGAACTTAGATCAGCCACAGCCAATTTGATTACTGTCCCCAAGTTTAAACTCACCACCAAGGGAGGAAAATCATTGGCAGTTCTTGGGGCCAAGGCCTGGAACACACTCCCCACAGACCTTCGTCTAATATCTTCAGAACAGACTTTCAAGAAATCTTTAAAAACTTGGATATACGGACTCCCAGAATCCAAATGCAAAACTTTGGTTTGATTATACTCAAACGTTCCAAACACAGCTGAAACATCATACTACTGGTCAGCAATGAAGATAAAAGCGCCAGGATGCTCCTTGGAGTGACAGAGCGCTATATAAAAACCACAAAACATCAAACATCAAACTGATGACTTGGAATGTGAGGGGTCTGAACGACTTCCGTAAATTAAGGAAGGTCCTTAGCTATCTCAGTAGACATCATGTGGACCTAGCCCTGTTACAGGAAACGCACTTACCGCACTCCAGTAGAATGCTACAGGCTAGGGGTCTGGCTGGGAACATAGTTGCCGCGGGCTTCACGACACACGCCAGTGGGGTGTTAATCTGGGCCAATCCCTCATCAGCTGAAGCTCATTCCAGTGCACTCAGGGCAGGTACGTCATGGCTAGATGTGTGGGTAAGGGCATAGATCTATTGGTGGTGAATGTTTATGGCCCCAATTATGATCACCCTGAATTCTACGCTACTCTGTCAGCTCTTGCCAGGTCATATGCACAGCCTTGGACGCTATGGGGCGGGGACTTTAACTTTGTATTTGACCCAACTATGGACCGTTCTGCGGGCATTGCTCGGCGCCCGGTGGCTTCGGCCTCATATATGAGAGCCGAAATGACTAAAGCAGACTTGGTGGATGTTTGGAGGGAGAAGCACCCTGCGAAGGGTGGTTTTACACATTACTCAGCCTTCCATGATGTTCACACTAGGATAGATTACTGGTTGGCATCCCCCCAGGTACTTGGTAGTATTAGCGCATGCAAGGTCCTTCCACGCACACTTTTGGACCACTCCCCTATCCTTTTACACCTCTTAACAGCCAGGAAGGGGATCCCGGCCTTCACTTGTAGGTTCCCCCCTTTCGCATTGCTGGATGACGCCTTCAGTGGGGAGCTCGCGGAGGACATAGAACAATACTTTGTGACAAACATAGGTACAGTGGACAACTTCTTTACGGTCTGGGAAGCTTTTAAGGTGTACATCAGGGGGGTGGCTATGTCAAAGCACTCGAGTGTGTTACGCTCCATTAGACGGGACCTCACCACTTTGGAGAGTAGGATAGCGGGGCTGGAGGCTAGGCGACTGGAATCCGGCGGCGATTCTAAGGGACCGGCGATCACCCAACTTCTGTCCGAGTTTCAGGCTCTGGCGGACAGGGAGATCCTTTATATGGGTAAATATGCCACCGCCAGAGTGTACGGGGAAGGGGAAAGGCCTGGTGCGTTACTGGCACGCATGGTCCGAAGCTCTAGACGCCCACTGGTTGTTGAGGAGCTGAGGACTCCGGAGGGAGACACAGTCACGGATGAGGAGCAGATACTAGAAACCTTCAGAAGTTATTACGCAGGGTTATATCAATCCAAGACGCAGGGAGTAGAGGACGAAATGGAGGACTATCTAGATCATATTGCTATGCCGTTCCTCAAGAACTCGGATAGGGAATTCTTGATGGCCCCCTTCCACCAGGACAAAATACTGGAAGCTCTGGCGAGTATGAGATCGGGCAGTGCCCCGGGCTCGGATGGCCTCACGGTTAGTTTTTATAAAGCCTTTAAAGACCTACTGCTGCCACACTTGGTTGCCCTCTTTGATGCAGTTTGTGAGAGTGGCGAAATGTCGCCGACTATGCGTGAAGCACTGCTCATCACTATACCTAAACCGGGGAAACCGCCTGACCTTTGTGGCTCGTACAGACCACTCAGCCTGCTGAATGTCGATGCTAAGATTTATGCAAAGGTCATAGCCACTCGGCTGGCCTTACTGGTCCCTGGACTGGTCGCCCCGGAGCAATCTGGGTTTGTTCCGTGCAGAAATTTGACCTACAACATACGCACAGTACTGGGCACTATGCAGCATGTCAAGCAGGAGAACAGCGCTCTGGCAATCTTCCTTGACATGGAAAAAGCGTTCGACTCGGTTGAGTGGCCCTTCATGGTACGTGTACTGCGAAAGTTGGGTCTGGGCAAGCCATTCATGCAGCGGATTGGGGCGCTGTACGATCGACCCTCTGCCAGGCTACGTTTGGGCGATAGAGTGACGGAGCCGATCTACATTGGAAGGGGCACGCGACAGGGTTGCCCCCTGTCGCCGTTGCTCTATGCACTGGTGGCGGAACCCCTGGCATGTGCCATTCGGGAATACCACAGCCTGGAGGGCATTAGCTTCCCCACCTATAAAATAGGGATATCGACTTATGCAGATGATACATTGTTGTATGTCAGAGATCCGGAGGCTAACTTGGCCGCGATTCTTCGTGAGGTGGTCTGCTTCGGCTCACTGTCGGGCCTAAAGGTGAACTGGGATAAGTCGATTGCTTTTCCGCTCACCCCCGTGACACGGCCGTTTGCTATGGAGTACCCGCTGCAGTGGTCCTCCGACTCTGTTCGTTATCTGGGCATTCGCCTTCATACAGATCCCGAGATTCTAATTCGGGACAATTACGGGGTGGCATATAGCAAATTGGTCGATGACGTCGATGCCTGGATCAGGCTTCCGCTCTCCCTTTCGGGTAGAATCGCTTTAATGAAAATGGTGGTGCTTCCCCGATTCCTGTTCCTCTTCCTGAATTTGCCCGTGGTATTGTCGAAGGTCTTCTTTAAACAACTTACCAAAGTCATGATACGACTGGCCTGGGGTGGCAAACAGCCAAGAGTCCGATGGACGACCCTGATACTTCCCTGCGAGATGGGAGGACTGGGAGCACCGGATCTAGAACGCTATTATAGGGTAGCACAGGCATCGCATTTACACTCATGGATTCATGGTGATGCTCGGACCCCGCACCTCATACTGGAGCGGCTGTTTGCGGACCCGCTCCCTCTGCCTGCCACTGTCTGCCTGCCCACGGACCTCACGGTTGGCCAGATGGACTCGCTTAAGGCGACCAACCATGCCTGGAACCACTTGGTGAGTTCTCGTGGCTGCACATTGCTCTACTCCCCACTGATGCCTGTTGAGTGGGCCCTTTGGCTTGACCCGTTGGGTGAAAAAGGAGTGATTGTAGCCCTGCGGACCCTTGGCATAGTGAGAATGGAGGACCTATTCGCGGATGGCACGCTTAAAACCTGGGACCAGTTGACTGCCACGGAGTCAGGTCACACCCTGCTACAGAAATTTCAATATCATAGGCTCCGCTCTGCGTTCCGTGAAACACTGGGCTCAGACTTAGAGGAGCCGGAGAAGTCCCGGAACTGACCTATGTAATTAAATCCACCTCGTCGGCGAAGCTCATTTCGCAGGTGAACAAGTTGGGTGTAGCGCATCAGCGCCTACAGCCCTCTAAGGCCAGGGAGGCCTGGCAGGCTGATTTCCAATCCCCCATAGACGATGTTATGTAGCGATACTGCTGCTCCAGCACGCGTAAGATATCTTTGAATGGCAGGCACCGGTTGGTGCATTTTACATATCTATAGCGGGTGTACTATACACCTGAGCGTCTGCATCGCTATGGCCTTCGCTCCTCAGCTGAGTGCGAGCGCTGCCGGACAATGGTGGCGGATTTTTTCCATTTGGCGTGGTTATGTCCTGGGGTGCAGGCATTCTGGGGGGAGGTCTTTGCCGAACTAGACCAGATTCTGGGGGAGACTCTGCCCCGCACACCGGCGCTGGCGCTTATTGGTTATTCTAAGCCACTGGCCCCCTCTCTGCGTCGTCTGGTGGACATGGCACTGCTGTTGGCGAGGAGGGTGGTGGCGGCTTGCTGGATGCGAGGGCCCCTGCCGACCAAAACAAGATGGATGCGAGACCTACAGTATTGCTGCACCCAGACGGAACTATATAGCGACCTGTTACCGCCCAGGAGTAGGCCCAAGAATTTCTGGGATCTTTATAAAGAACACCTGCAGAAGGGGGAGGAGGAAGGCTCTGACACATCCGAGGCGGTTGAACTACAGGATAGGGTGGAGGTGTAAAGGTCTGACTGCGTTCTTCGCTATTCTGAAGGGGGAGAGGTTGGGAGTGCTCCGAGTTAAGTGGGGGCTGATTAGACTGGGGGCTGCCGGGGGAGGACCGTTCACTGTGGGAGGATAGACACTGGACACAGAGTAGGTACACGTGGGTACACACGGGGACATGATAGTTAGGGCTGGGTTGGCAGACATACAGACACACTCTAGAGGGTGGGATGGGAGTTTAGTTGGGGTTGTTTCTTGACCTTGTCTCGGTATTAGATCTGTTGACCGCGATTGCAGCAGTAGATTGCCAGTTGCCACGCCGAACCAACACGTGGATTACTATATACAACTTCTAATGACACAGTTATGCAATCGATGCATTACCACGCCGCCGGCCCCCCGGGATGCCGGCAAAAAGGCTGTGTACGAACTAGTACTTTGCTGCTCATGTGATGCTCATAATGTATGAAGAGGTGCGCTGATCTCATGTGTTACACTTGGTGGTGTCAATGGCTTTGCTATCAATAAAGGTCTTTCAAAAAAAAAAAAAAAAACAACTACAGTTCCCAGGGGCCCAGGTAACAGCGGAGTGTCGGGTCAGGGCCCAACACGTGGCGGGAACCGCAGCAATAAAGGGACACGGACACTAGATTAGCAGTTAGCCGGAAAGACTTCCGCCTTGTTTATTTATACCCCGGTGCGAGCCCGCCCCGGGGTATGCGTGGATGCGTGTAGGCATTTGCAACATTGTAGAGGAGAGCCCGTATGGCTCTCTACATCCCTCCTTCAATTTAGTCTGCCTTTATGTGATTCAGGGTTCTTCACCTTAGGGAGATGTCCAGACAAAGTCTCTCAGCTTCTGGCTGGGTCTTGGGTTGGATCGCAGGCTGTAATGTTGGCTTCGGGCAAATGGAGATACTGCAACCCCAGCCAGGGTTGTCCCCTCGCTCTCTTCCCTTGGGATCCCGCGTGGTTGGCTGTACTCGACAGCGGTGTCATGCGGTGTTGTCCTGGGCGAGCTCTCTTCATTGCGCCGGGCCATCGGGGACCCAGAGGATGGTTCTCCAAGATCCAGACCACCATCATCTCCCGCCTCCTGATATTCCGTTGCTTCGCCCCTGCCAGTGGGCTCGCTCACCTTTTTGAAGCAGGATACGTTACGTGTAACGGCGTGTCCTCCCCGTCTTGCAGTGACCATGGTCCCTTGGACCTTTTCTACGATCCACGTCTCGGGCTCGTAAGGCGTTCGGAACTTCCACCCAGGGTGTCGCACGACCAATGTGTCACCCTCCTGCAGGTGAGGGTCTTTGGCGTGACGCGCCTCACTTGCCTTCTGATTGTTGGTGCGTCGCCGAGATTGGATGGCTTTGTCATCACGGTCTTCGGGCATCCAGGTGCTGTCCGTCGGGATTCTGTCTCGGGGTGCTCTTTTAAATAGGGCATGGGCTGGAGCGCACTTGGTGGTGCTATGCAGCGTCTGCCGGTAGGCTCCTAGGAACAGATCGAGTGCTACTTCAGGATCCTCTCCATGGTCTACGGCTATCCTTAGGGCTCGGTTCAGGGTCCTCATCAGCCTTTCAACTTCCCCATTCGCCTGGGGCCACAGCGGGGTAATTTTCCGATGTTTGATCCGGAGGCCCTTGAGATAGTCCTGAAATTCTCTCCCCTGGAAGGGTGGCCCGTTATGTGACTTGATTTCCTCTGGGAGGCCCATGGTGGCGAAGACGCGATTCAGGGCCTTCCTTACTTGGGGAAAAGCTATCGAGGATATCACTTCGACCACGGGGAATTTGGAGAATGAATCGACGATGACTAGAGTGTGTCTGCCATCCGGGAAACTCCCGAAGTCTATGCTGAGGTGGGTCCACGGCGTCTGTGAGGCGTCCTCGGTGATTACCGGCGCTGGCGCCTGGTCGCTGCCTGTGATGGTGCAGGCATGGCAGGATCGTACCATCAACTAGACGGTCCATGGCCGGGAACCATACCTTGCTCCTCAGGCGGGCTTTCGTCTTGGCCATTCCTTGGTGACCTATGTGTGCCAGGGCCACTACTCTTTGTTGAAGGCTTTCAGGTATCACGATCAAGTGTCCTCTTAGAATGACCTCTTCGTCCCCCACACTCAGCTCGCTTCGGATCTGCCACAACTGCTGACGCGCGTCGCTTACTTCCGGTCGAAGGCTTTGAGCTCTGTCCAGAAAGTGGGCCCAGCGGTTCCCTTACAGAGCATGACGAACTCTCACTAGCGTCTCATCTGTCGGGGTTGCCTCCCCGATCTCCTTCAGTGTCATGTTTTCTGGGCACGCTGCTTGTGAGATCATGTCAATGAACTCCTCCGCCTCTGTCGTTTCCTCTGGCGGGGAGCGCTGGCCGGTGTCTTCGGGATGGCGTGAGAGATAATCAGCTGGATTGTGTGCCCCTGGTCGGAAGACAAGCCTGAAGTTGTATCCTTGCAGCTGGACGGCCCATCGTTCGATTTGTGGGGGTGCCAGCCTGGAGGACCCTGCGAACAATGGCAGCAGTGGCTTGTGGTCCGTCACTACAGTGAATTCTTGGCCGCACAGGTATAGGTGGAAGTGTTGGCACGCCCACTTTATGGCCAGGGCTTCTCTTTCAATTTGGGCGTACCGGGTCTCGGTGTCAGATAGCGCTTTGCTGGCATACGCTACCGGCCCCAGGCCCACCGGGCTTGCATCTACAATCAGCTCGGTTTTGCGACGAGGTTGGAAGTATACCATCACAGCCGTGTCTAGAAGGTTTGCCTTGATATCCTGGAATGCTTTATTCGCCACTGCTGTCCACTCCCACTTATGGTCTGTGAGTGTGAGGGCTCTTAGGGGCTCTGCGAGCGCTGCTAGGTTCGGTATGAAACGGCCGCAGTAGGTGGCCATACCCAGGAAGCTTCGCACTTCGGTGGGGTTCCTTGGGGTACTCGCGGCCTTGATTGCTTCTGCCTTCTTGGAGTCGACCTTTAGCCCTTCCCTCGTGAACGTGTAACCAAAGCAATCTATTGATTCTTGATAAAAGGAGCATTTTGACCGATGGAGGGTGAGCCCACTGTCGACGAGCCTTTGAAGGGTGGCCCTCAGGTGTGCATGGTGTTCCTCTCGTGTCGCCGAATACACCAGGATGTCGTCACTGAGGTTGATCACTCCGCTCAAACCGGATAGCACCTCGCGTATGGCGTTTTGAAACACCTCCGCGGCAGAGGAGACGTCAAAGCTCAGCCGCTTGTAGCGACGAAGTCCCACATGGGTTGAGAAGGTCGTTATGTACCAGCTCGCTGGTTCCAGTTCGAGCTGATGGTAACCCGAGTTCAGGTCCAGTTTGGAGAACCACTTCGCTACGTTCAGGTCAGCCACTATGTCGTCCATTGTGGGGGTGATGTGTCTCTCTCGCTTCACGGCCGCGTTGGGTAGCCTCATATCGACACACAGCCTGATTGCTCCTGGTTGTTTGGGTTTGGGTGCTACGACCAGCGGGGAAACCCACGGTGTCGGGCCCGACACCTTTTCTATCACTCCGAGATCTTCCAACTTCTGGAGTTCTTCCTCGACTTGGGGCCTTAGGTTGAACGGTACCCTTCTGTGTCGGAGGGCTACTGGTCGTATTGACGTTTCAATATGCAGCTTGAACTTCCGTCCTTTGAGTTTTCTAAGCCCTTGGAACAGCGCTGGGAAGTCCCTCAGCATGGTGTCAGCATGTGCCTGATGCACCTGGTTTGCGAAGAACACGAGTCCTAGATCTTCCGCCATGTGGCAGCTCAGAAGGGTGCCCTTTTTCCCTTCCGTGATATGGAAGCGTGTTTCCGTGGAATAGTCGCCGTTTACAACAGTTGTTTGTATTACTCCTCTCAGTGGCATCGGCTCGGTGCCGCCGTAGGTGTAGATCCTCGCATTGGACGGTGCCACTGGGGGCTTGGGCGTCATTTTGTCGTACTGGTCAGAGTCCATTACGTTTACGGAAGCCCCCGTGTCGATGAGGGCTTCGACCTTGGTGCCTTCTATGGATATCGAGCACATGGGTGGTGGCCTCCTTTTGGTGGACGCCCTGCTGACGTAGGAGATGACATATACTTTGTCGTCCTCATCATCTTCATACCGAGGTCATCTGCCTTGGGCTTGGCTGTCCGGGGGAGGCAGTTCTTGTTCGAGCGACAGCTGGCGGATGCGTTGTGATACTGTCCTGGGCTTTGGACCTGTTGGTCTGTACTTTCCTCCTCGACATACTGCTGCGAAGTGGTTTAGGCGTCCGCATTTTAGACACGTCTTTCCTTTTGCTCCTCACGTTGCCGTGGCGGGGTGATCTTCTCCACAATACCCGCATTGGTTCCCTCGGGAAGTGGTAGCTCGTGGGCGGCCTGCAGGGGGTCTCCTTTGGATGGCGTCGACTCTTTCCTCTTTGATCGGCTGTGTTCTCGCCATTACTGGTGCGATCACCGGTGTGCGTAGGGCAGCTTCCATCTCTTCCGCTCTCGCATCTGAGAGCTCGTGCGACCTGGCTAGGATTAGTATCTCATCTAGTGATATGCCTGGTTGGCGGAGAATGAGCTTCCTCAACAGCTTTGACCGGCAGCCCACTATGATTCGGTCTCTAATTTCTTCCCTAGGGTTCGTGAATGGGCAGGTGCTGGCCAGCCGGCGCAGCCGGGCGTAATACATGTCCACAGACTCGGACTCAGTCTGCCACGCCCTTTTGAACTTGAACTTCTCAAAGTCATTGTTGATTTGGGGGTCAAAATGAGCGCATAACGCAGCGACTGCCGCGTCGTAGTCATGCTCGGGTCCCGCGTTCGGGAGTGACTCAAATAGATCGTAGATCTCGGGCCCACCATACAGGATGAGGAGCGACCTCTTGACCGTCCCGTCGGTCTCCCTTGTGCCTTTAAAGTAGAGGTTCAGTCTTCCAATCCACGATTTCCATCTTGACACCGCCGTCGCCGGATCTGCCGCCTCGCTAAACGGGGGAATAGGTCCTGCCCCCGAGTGGAGGTGGCTGGGTGGTGTCGGTGCCATGTTTCCGGACTGATTCTGTGTTGGCTGTGCGACCAGCGCGGACGGCGGTGGCGCGCTCGCTGCTGGTACATTCTGCCCTACGCCATCTTGGTCTGCGCCTGTTGCTGGGTTGGACATGCCTCAGTCCGTTGGGGGCCTTCTGGCGCTTGCTAGCGCGATCCCTGCGCACTGGGCTCCTTTGCACCGGTGATGGGGCTGGCCACGGCCTGTTCGCTCTTGTACCTAGGTGGAGGCTAACTCCCTTCCCCCCTGTTGGTGTGGGGCTTCTTTCTTGATCCACTTCGGGTGTGGGCTTGGTCTGCTGCAGGGGTGGGACTGAGAATGTTTCTCGTGGTCTCTCTTCTATTATCTTGTTTTTTGTTTTTTTTTACACTTGGCTTTGCCTGCGCTTGTTTGCGGCCTTCTCCACCGAGTCGCAGGAGCTAAAAGGCAGTCTCCTCCCTTTCGCCTATGTGGGTTGTGGCGTTCGCGCTACTGGGGTGAGCCTTGGGCCGTCACGACCACGTGTATTCACGCCGCTGGTGCAGCCCGGTGTTGATTTCCTGCTCCCGGGGGCGCGCCCGCACTTCAGGGCCCTGCGCGGCCGAGGGCTCAGCGCCATGGACAGAGCTCCCAGGGAGGATCGGAGGCGCGCGGGCGGGCAAAGCAGACTCACCGTCACCTTCCAGGGCCCAGGCAGCCACGAACCGGTCCACCGGCGAGTCTAGCCAGCAGAAGGCGTTCCAGACGGGGAGACGCGTGGGCGGGCCTCGGAGCCAGGGCCGGTGCAGAGGATTATGCGGGTGGGCTCCGCGCCAGACAGCAGACTACCGCGTGGAGTAGTGTGCCGAGGCAACTAGGCATGCGTGGCGGTAAGCCGGCCTCGTCGCCAGTGTGGAGTGTCGGGTCAGGGCCCAACACGTGGCCGGAACCGCAGCAATAAAGGGACATGGACACTAGATTAGCAGTTAGCCGGAAAGACCCCGAGCGGTCTTCCGCCCTGTTTATTTATACCCCGATGCGAGTCCGCCCCGGGGTATGCGTGGATGCGTGTAGGCATTTTGCAACATTGTAGAGGAGAGCCCGTATGGCTCTCTACAGTAACCACACTGTAAAAGGAACGATACCTAACAACCAATCATGTAGTAGTGACCTATAAAACGTCCTATCTGCCTGCGCAGCTTCCTCTTTTCGCTGACAAGCAACTCAGATAAAGTCAGAAAACAGTGGAAGATTTGCCAAATTGATAGACAAAGCCAAAGTCCAGGAGCAAAGATCTTGAGCCCTATTCATCCAGGAGAAGGGAGCAACAGGATTCGTCGCAGAGGCCTCCAGTCCGGACGGAGAGATGAACTGTCGAGGAGGAGACCAAATTTGATGAGAAATAGGATCCTTACGATGATGCAGGTGGCAGAGTCGGAGTCGCTGAGGAAGGGAGAAACACTGGTTAGCAGTGTAGAGGTGGGATAATACTCGCCTCCGTGTCTTTAATAAAATTAAGACTTTCCGTCATAATAACAAGGAAAATCTACATTTTATGGCAAGACCGCAGGCTCCTATCATGCTTGTTTAAACCATATTATCCACCAAAGAAGCCACAGTATCCACAGGTTTGCAATAAAACATTCGAAAAACACTGTCATTCGTCCAGTATGCTGATCTCAGAATGTCCTCCAGACAGGAGCCAGCCCAAAAGGCTTTAGAAGCCATGGCTCCCCTAGTGGAGTGAGCTCCGAAAACAGAGACATCGATTTCCGCAAGAGACATGGTCCAACGCACCCACCGGGCTAGAGTAGCAGAAGAGACAGGAAGATGAGGTTTACGGAAAGAAATGAGCAATTGAGAATGTGAGGACGATCTGAGATCAGAAGTCCGTTGTTCATACACTTTCAGACATTGACCTATACATAACTTGGGATGGAGGGAAAACAGGAATAAAACACAATATTTAGATTAGTCTTAGTTTGTCTGTGAACCTCGAACACCACACCTGTAGGAGAAAATTGACATGAAGAAATATCTAAGGCTTTAACATCCGAAACACGTTTAATGGAAACTAAACATAAAAGCCTAGGCCCTTATTTATGAGGCCTTGCGTCAGTTTTGCACCGCTGGTGCGTCACTTTTTGTGACGCACCAGCGGCGTACAAAATGCGCCTTGTTGCGCCATATTTAAAAAGTGACGCATCTAGGTAGATGCGTCACTTTTTAAACCCCTGCGCCACATTATACCTGCGTCAGGTATAATGTATGCAGAGGGGGCGTTCCCCCGCAAAAAGCCTCGTAATAGTGACGCAGTGAAATCTATGAGATTTCACTGCGTCACTTTTATGATGCTGTTGCGTCAAAATCTTGTGCCTGCCTCACAGCAGGCGTAAGAATGACGCAAGCCCTTTACCATGGGGCTTTCCCCATGTGAAAGGACGCATTGCTGGAGTTGCGTCACTTTTGTGACATACTCCAGCAATGCGTCACTTTTGCGCTTACAGATGCGTCAGAAATACTGACGTATCTGTAAGTCCTTGCGACATGATGCGTCATACATTAAATATGACGCATCATTGGTGTTGCAAGGAGTGCGCAGTGAAAAGTGACGCATCGCTGTTTTCACGCAGCGATGCGTCACTTTTCATAAATGAGGACCCTAGTAAGCTTGGCTGACAACATTTTTAACAAAAGAGCAGAATTATCTGGCCAATCAGTGAACAGTTTGAGAACAACAGAAACATCCCATAAATTGGAATACATAGCCAACGGAGGTTTGGAAAAACGAACTCCTTTCAGCAGACGACAAATTAAAGGATGGACACCTACAGGTTTGCCGTCAATGGGGGAATGATTAAGGGAAATAGCAGATCTGTACTAATTTACCATTCTGTAGGACTTACCTGCACTAGCTTCAGATGCTGGGAAATTGACCACAAAATTTAAAGGGGCTGAAAGGGGATCGGTATGCCTTTCCAGACACCAGCTAGCCCAAGGGACCAGGTGGATCTGTAAGCTTTTGTGGTCCCAGGGGCCCAGGCTTTGCTGATAAAGAGAGAAGCCTCTTGTGAAATGAGGATGTCAGAAGGGACAGACCGGAAACTTTCCAGGCCGAAAGAATGGGGGAATTGTCCAGAATGAGACTGTGTTGTAGTCCCAGTGGGCTCAGAAGCAAGTCCTCAAGAACAGGGAGGAGCACCGGAAAGTCTAGTGCCATTTCCAAAAGGGCCGGAAACCAAATCTGAGATTGCCAAAAGGGGGCCACAAGGACCAGGGAGGTCGACTGGCGACAAACCTGGGAAAGAACCCTACTGATCATAATGAAGGGAGGAAAAGAATAGTTGAGGTGGAGAGACCAAACCTGCAGGAACGCATCCGTAGCCAGGGCTGATGGATCCGGAAGCCAACTGAAGAACCGGGGCAACTGAGTGTTGAGGCGGGAAGCAAAGAGATCTATGAAGAAAGGGCCCCACTTTTGAGACAGGGATAGAAAGACGGATGGAAGTAGCTTCCAGTCACTGGAATCTCAAAGGTAACGAGAGTGCCAGTCTGCCACAGAATTGAGGTCTCCTGGATGATATTCCGCTTTTAAGGTGAGTTGATTGGACAGACAGTACTTCCAAAGGCTCTTCGCCAACTCTGCAAGAGGTTTGGACTTGGTCCCGCCGAGATGGTTGATGTAACAGACCGCAGAAATATTGTCCATGCAGAGAAGAATGGAACAGCAAACTCTGTTTTTTAAAAGGCTTTGGGTTGCAAAGGAGCCTGCAAGCATCTCTAAACAATTGATGTGCAATTTCGACTCCTCGCTTGACCATGTACCTCCAGTCGATATTGGACCACAACGGGTGCCCCAACCTGCCAGGCTGACGTCTGATTCTAATAGAAGATCAGGTGCCGAGGCGAAGAGCGTTCGACCGTTCCACGCATCTAAATGGTCGATCCACCATTGGAGCTCTAAACGTGGTTCCTGATCCAATTCGATAAGGTCGGTATAGGCCAGACCTTGGCGGAGGTGTCTTATTTTTAGGCATTGAAGAGCCCGATAATGAGGGGGACCGGGAAAATGGCTTGGATAGAAGCAGAAAGGAGACCAACTATTCTTGCCAGCAATCTCAGAGATATGAGCGAAGTTCGTAGGTCATGGGCGATTTCCACCTTGATTATAGAAACTACAGTGCAACAGGGAGTAGGCATTTTTCCTCACTGATAAATATCTACAAAGTAAAAATACCACCTGTATTATCCTACGCGTCAGAGTACATTCCCATAAAACAATGGGCATTTATGGATCGCAAAGAAGGAAAGATTCTAAGAAAATTATGAAAGTATCAGATGCTGTACCCGTCCAAGCATTGAGACTGGAACTATCAATCACAAGCTCCTATGCAGTAGCAATCGCAAATGTAATCAGGTGGGCCTACAATCTATTACATGCAAAAGAGAACACCTTAAGGATATTGCTGAAAAAGGAGACTTTTAGGTCTGACGCTAAAAAACAAATTTTCTTAGAGAACATGACTGAAGCATTTCGTATAGCTAATATAAACACAGAACTGCTGCTTACTTGGACACCAGCACAAGTAAAATTGTTTTTAAAATGCTTCACCCCAAAATTGAGTTACGAAGTGGACTCTCGACACTGCAACAAACTAGCCACTTATAAACCTTTTGTCGACTCAATAGACTATAAACAAAGTCGGTCCTATATTGGGTTCACTCTGACTCATGGCGCAAGGAGGGCAATTGCTATGCTTCGCTTGGGCATCCTACCCGTATCAACATATACCTCAAAATGGACTCCGGGAGGATCTCCAATATGTACACTGTGCGCAGGGGGCGACCAGACTTTAGAGCATGTTCTATTTGTATGCCCAAACCTGAAAGTAACCTTAGCCCGTACTAGATTCTTAGATCCTATCTATCGTTCTTGTAGAATAACAATGGTAAGAGAACTTATATCTCTGTGTAAACAGCCCTCGAACGAATTTGTCTGTTACAAACTGTATAATTTTTTTAAATCGTTTTTACCTTTGTATTGATAAAAATTGAATTTTTCTTTTCTTAAATGTAATATGCAAAAAATTTCTTTTTGTGGTCCTCTGTTGAGTACCAACACAAATAAACTAACTTTGACTTTGACTTTGACTTTGACTTTGACTTATAGAAACTTTGGACTGGGGAAGGAGATGAGAAGCTGCGACAGAATCTATCAAGAAACCCAGAAACTCGATGGTCTGAGAAGGGATGAGCATCCACTTTTCGGCATTGAGCAGGAATCACAAATCCAAGAGAAGGGATTGTGTGGTGTGAAGATCCGACAGTAGAAGCTGTTTGTCCGAATTCATGATCAAGAAATTGTCTAAGTAAATAATACGTCTGATCCCGAGGGATCTCAGAAAGGCCACCACTGGTCTCAAAGGTTTTGTAAAGGACCAGGGTGCTGAAGAAAGACCGAAGGGAAGGGAGGTGAAGCGGTAAGTGAGGCCTGACCACTGGAATTGGAGAAATTTGGAGTGGGAAGGATGGATGGGAACCGTGAGGTAAGCGTCCTGTAAGTCCAGGAGAACCATCCAGTCCGATGGTCGCAGGGTATCTCGTAAATGAAGAATGGTTTCCATCTTGAAGTGGCGGTACACCACAAATTGATTGAACCATTTCAGATTGATCACTGGTCGCGGTTTCTTGTTCTTTTTCTGGACCAGAAAGATAGAGCTTAGGAAACCCGACGGGTCGAAAGCAGCGACCTTAATGGCCTGTTTCCGAACAAGGGTTTGAATTTCTGAGGAAATTCGAGGTGCCATGTCGTTTGAAAAAACTAGAGGAGGGGGAAAGACGGTTTGGGAAGGTGGCGAATAGAGCTCTATAAGATAGCCTTGAACAGTATTCAGAACCCATGGATCTGTGCTGATGGTTTGCCACTTTGAAAGAAACAGTTTTAGTCAACCTCCCACAGGGGGAGGAGGAGAAAGACATACCTTTTTGGTTGTTGTGGGTATTGCGGTAGTTCTTCTGTCTGCGTCTTCGGAAACCTCTACCCCGCTGAGGGTAGAATTGGGGTTTGAAGTCCTGGGGAGAATTGTTGAAGGATCCTCTGAAGCCCTGATTGTTGTAGGAATGGCCGGAAGAGCGACTCCTGCCTCTGCCGGCCCGTCCAAAAACCCAGGGAGAGAACACTTTCTTGATGGACAGTTGTGCCTTATCTAAAGACGCGAAAGTGGACACAAATCTACTAAGATCCCTGACTATGGAGTCGCCAAAGAGAAGACCATTGGCCTTGCTACCAGGATCTTGAGGAGCCAAATTGGCCAATTTGGGATCCAATGTAATTAAAATGCCTTTACGGCGTTTATGTCTAAAGGCGGCATTTGCATTTCCCAGGAGACAAAAGGCACGCTGAACCCACATGGAGATCTCTTCGGCCGACAGGTCCGAACCATCTAAGTGGGCAGCCTCAGCCATGTCAAAAATGCGAGCCACCACATCTAGCAATTTATCCTGGCAAGAGGACCCAGCCTTGTCCACTCCCTTGCGGGGATCCTTACCAAACTTAGAAAAGAATGTGAGGAGCGGTTGGTCAATAGCAGGCATCATGGTAATTTTTTCTGGCAAAGAAGGTTACGGACATTCGGATTTAAGCCTGGACCTGACCGAGGTCTCCAACGGAAGGCGTAACCTGGCTGAAATGTATTCCCCTACGTGATTGGCGGGCAACCACTCGGTGGAATTAGGGTGACGTATTGAGGAAGGGTCAAACATAGGCATTCCTTCAGTATCAAAAACTGGTTCAGAAACAAAATAATCTAATTTGGATTTTTTGAAGGGGGGACGGAGGATCAAAAATATCAAAGAGATCAAAAAGATCATCTGCGTCCTGCATGTCATCATCAGTGTCCATAATTGAAGAAATAACCAATTTCTTGGGTGGCTGTGCGTGCTTTGCTTTGAATTTTTGTTTGCCCTCATTACTTACAATCCCGTCCTGCGCCAGAGGCCTGGGAGGCACTAAGCCCTCATTCAAGCACGAGGAAACCTCACAAGTCAACTGTGACGCAGTTTTGGAAGCGAGCATCGCAGCAGAAGGAGCCACCTTTTTATGTCTGCTATCCCCTGCAGACTGGGTCAGTGCCTTGGACAAAAGGCATGGAATTTTTCATCCCTTTGACATGCGCTGCATAGAAGTCTCCACTGCGGTTTCCACAGATGAATTTATAAATTTATTTAAATCTTGCTTAAAGGCTTCGCCCTCATCATTCAAAACAACAGGTTCTGGAGAGCTATCCATCTCCATAATGCCCAGAATTAGAAAAGGAGGTAACACGGGGTTAACAGTGAAGCAGAGGGGAGGGACGGCAAGGGAAAGACAATCCCAGAGGCGTGTCAGTCAAGGCGAGCTCTCCAGAGCTCCAACACGCTCTTGAGGGAGAAAGGAACACACTCCTCGAGAAGCGCCGGGTCAACGGGGCAAAGTACATTCGCGTGCCCGAGCGTGAAGAAAAAAGCAACTTTGCCCTGAGGGGATGCTCGATGCTACACCGTGCCACGGAAATGCATAGGTCGACAGGTGAGCGCAAGCAGTAAAGCTGAGATGGAAAGAGTGACGGGCGCGACCACCGGGGGGGGGGGGGGGGGGGGGGGGGGTAAGAGAACGAAGCGCTGTGTCGCGTGAAAGCGGCTAAGAAAGCACACAGGCACAAGCGCTGAGAAATAGCGCAAAAACAGCAATGATATAGTATAAAAAACAACAATGCAATAAGTACAAATAATACAGTATAATACTGAGAGCAAAACAGATGAAGCACTTATCTGACTGTGAACAGCAAGAAAAGAGGAAGCTGTGCAGTCAGATAGGACGTTTTATAGGTTACTACTACATGATTGGTTGTTAGGTATCGTTCCTTTTACATTCCCATTGGCCAGTGTGGTTACCTGGGCCCCTGGAAACTGTAGTTGTTACGTTTATCTTGGCTGCTATGATAATAAATGCAAGATGAGAAGGCATAATACTCAAATCCGGTCTTGCCATAAAATTACATAATGCAGCATGGCTTTGGTTAAGTTAACATGGTGGTGCATAACATAACATTACATAATATAGCCTTAAAATTATAGCATGACATGAAGTGTTAGTCATCCTATTCGAAATTTGCTATATGAAAGGTCTAATAATTCAAGCGGAACTTAGAATTTTAAAGTCACATAGCAGTGACTAACTTGGTGGCACCTCAGGACAACATTTTACACCAAAAGAATGATTGATAAAATGATTTAAGATGTTGCTCACAACGCAGGTGTTATTTTCACTTTTTGACTTTGCACCTTCAATCAAGTATGGCCTAATTTTGCATTACTGTCACACCATTCACTTAGCTTATGCTACCACACAGGACGAACCCCTTTCCACACATCCATTATGCAACCATCAGTAAACACTGAAATATGTAACAAATGTACAATAGATGCTACTGTATTACAATGACTGGTGTATGATCTGAATAATAGCTACATTACATAGGAGATCAGAACAGACTTGGATGAAACATTAGATGAAGGAAGGATTCTATGAACTTGACTGCAAACAAGTCTGAGGTGTCACCTACTCTCCGTCTGAACCAGGGATTAGAAGTGCTCTCCAAAGGTCATTTGTCTGCCCTGTTGTACTGCATCAGAGACAAAAAAGGCTGAAGAACGACTCCAATCTCTATGGGGGAATCAGCTTATTTGGGAGTGTACTGCAATGGACCCTACGGGAGCTTGGGCTAAAAAAAAAAAAGACATAGACCCTCGAAGCCTTACATGAGGGCCTGGGATCTGTGGGAGAGGCCAGGAGCAACTTTGACAGTAGCTTAAAAAGGTGAGACTTCCTTTGGTGCTGATGCAGCATATCCATGGGCTCTTCACGGAGAGACTGTTGGAGGGGGGATGCTTCCTCCTGATATGCATTTGCCCGACATAGGGGTCATTCCTAAACCTGGTCATCCTCTTGAATGTTGATCCTCTTACTATCCCCATTCTTTCCTCAATGTGGAGGTAAAGATGTGCTCGAGGGATCTTGCAAACCACTTTTCGAAGGTTAATGGTTCCTTGTTCCACTTGGCCCAATCAGGATTTGTGCCTCACTGGGCTAAAACACACTAAACTATTCAAAGAAGTGATGTATGGAGTGCTTGAGTTAACCTCATCCACTGGTAATTACTTGGGACCACATCCCAATCCATCGTTTTCTTGTACACCATGACATCTCATTTTGGCCCCAGCCATATGCAAATCAGTCTTGAGCCAATGGGAAGAGTCCAGCCAGAACCGCTAGGCCAGGTCCTTCCTGAACCTAAAACAAAGAGCAAAATAATATTCGTATAGTTTTTTTTAATTGTTATGTTGGTTATAGTTTACTAAATATATAGTTTTATGTTTGACGTTTTTTTTCCATATGTGCGGTATTTCTTTTATTGATTTAATTTTGATTTACTATTTTATAAACTTGTTCTTATCATATAATATATTAGTAATGTATAATTCTAAATTATGGTATTTAATGTTATTAATGTATTTGTATTTGCTTTATATATAGTATGTATTTTTTATTATGAATAACAAATATTTTTATTTTATTTGTATAATATATTAAAATGTTTAATATTTATCATAATTGAGTGCTAAATATACAAATTAATATTTTGAGTGGCATTTTTATCATTAATTCATGCAGTGTAGTGCAACCAGCCACCTTGCTGTGCTCCATGACAGGTAAAGGGAACGAATATGCCCTATTTAATATAATACAGCGCATTCCTGTCTTTTCCCAATGCTGGTGCACAATGTACTGCTTAAAACCAATGCAGGTACCCTTGCACCATGGTGCAAGGGTGCCTGTGTTGTAAGCATGATTGTTTTTGTGCAGGAAGGGACACCTTCCTGCACAAAAAACAATCCCCTGAGGCATTTTCCTCTTTCTGTGTGGGCTGCACCAATGCAGCCCACATAGAAAGAGGAAAAAAGGAGGCAAAATTAAATATATTTCTCCTCGTTATGCCTCACATGGGGAGGCGTAGCATTTTCACACATTCCCAGGTGTGCCAGAAATAGTAAATCTGGGCATGCATCAAAATGCATGGGTATTGTGTGGGAACACGCACGCATCACCCATGGAACTTTTCCTTGGGGCAAAGTAACACAATGCTGCGATTTGCACTGTTTTGCGTTACTCTAGAATTATCAAGCCACTCAGGGCCACTGTTAGAAATGGGGGTCTCTAGTTGGCAGAGGTAGGTAACTTGTCCAAATAGGGACCTTTGCTTCTATTTAGGGTAAGGGGGATACAAACTTTACATAACCCCTGCTCACCCCCTGGGTAGCTTGGCACGAGCAGACAGACCTATCCCAAAGGCAATGCGTAAAGTATTTGTACTCAAAACACACAGTAATACAGCGCTAACACCATAAATTGACACCACACCAGTTTAGAAAAATAAAGTATCTTTATCTAAACTCAACATATCCAAAATGACAAAAATCCAACATACAAGTAATGCGTTTATGAATTTAAAAAGGTTTCAAGTAACTGGGTCCATAGAAAACTATGGATGCATGATTTCTCACAAAGTACCTGTAGATGTGACAAAATAATTCACAAGGCCAAACAGTCGCAGAGATGGGAAACGTCGAGAAACAAAGATACATCAGTTCCTGAAACCTTGGGGAGGCGATGCAACAGTTCTGCTGCAAGCTGGGGAAGTGATGCGTCGTGTCCAGTCTGTAGGAGGAAGTGATGCGTCTATTTATTTATTTATTTATTTATTTATTTCTGATTTTGTATAGCGCCTGGTTACACTGTCAGTGTGTCCCCACGCTGTCAGAAGAGTCAGTTGCTCCGACAGTCAGAACAGGACGGGTTAATCTTTAGGAAAGAGGAATGTTTTCAGTTTCCTGCGAAAGATGAGCTCCGATGATTCCACTCTTAAGCTCAGGGGGAGAGAGTTCCATTTGTGTGCCACCAGAGTACGAAAGGATCTGCCTCCCATTCTGGCTTTCTTGTGTCTGGGGACAGCAAGAAGGCCTGCTCCTAATGAGCGGAGTTGACGGGTAGGCGTATAGGGGCATAGCAGGTTATGAAGGAAGGCCGGGCCCTTGCCATGTACGATCCTGTGGCCAATACACAGGGCCTTAAAGTCGATCCTTTCGTTAATCGGGAGCCAGTGTAGTGTTTGTAGGGATTTTTTTAGAGGAGGCTCTTCTAGGCAGCCGGAGGACCAGGCGAGCTGCAGCATTCTGGATTGTCTGCAGTCGCCGCCGACTAGAGACGTTGGCACCTAGATACAGGACATTTCCGTAGTCCAATCTTGACGTGACAAGAGCATGGACCAGGGTCTTCCTTGAGGATTCTGGGAGCAGGTCGATGGTTTTGCGGAGTTTCCGTAGAGTCGAAAAGCAAGCACCAGCTACTCGTCTGGTGTGGTAGTCGTAGCCAAGCTTTGAGTCCACCCATACTCCGAGATTTTTCACCTGATCACTGGGGGTAGGGAGGGGCCCCAAGGTCTGCGGCCACCAGGCAGATGTCCAGACTGAGGGGGGTTTTCCCACAATCAGCACCTCAGTCTTGTCACCGTTAAGACGGAGGCAGTTCTTCGCCATCCATTCAGCCATCTCCTGGAGGCATGCTGAGAAGTTTGCAGCGGCTAGTTCAGAGGGTTGGGTCAGAGCGACCACCAGCTGGGTGTCGTCTGCGTATGTTACTACTTCCACCCCATAGCGTTCCGCAGTGATGATTCTGGTCTGTTGGTGATGCATGGGGAAAACTTGCCACACAGGTCCGACTTGTGGAAATACGGGATGCGGCAGCGATTCATGTGGTGGCATCGAGTGGTGCTGTGCCGGTTTCTTCAGCCACAATCCCTCGATGTGGTGGTTCTTGCAGAAGCGAGAGGCGCTGCGTTGGTTTTGGCATGCATACATGAAGATTGTTCTCGCACAGTGGTGCTGCGTCGTAAAAACATCTACAAGAAGAGCGATGCATCAGTTTCTTCTGTTCTTTAGGTAACTTCCAGCTCCCAGCAGCAAGCACAACCTCCTGGGGCCCAGAACTGGGACAACCACCATCTGGCAGGTCAGAACTCTCACCAGCAGAGTTCAGGGGAGCTAGGGGGTGACGTCTTTGTGTCCCTGACACTTCAGAACAGGAGGCCATCACACAGGGCTTTGGAGATCTTCTTCAAGCAGGTTCAAAGCAAAGTTACAGTTTTTGTCCTCTCCTTGGCAGAAAAGCAACTGCAGGCCAACCTCACACAGCACACAGCAAAAGAGCAGTACTCCTCCTCACAGCTCTTCAGATCTTCTCCTTGGCAAAAGGTTCCTCTTGAGTCCACAAGTAATCTAAAGTTCTGGGGTTTTATGTCTAATACTAATACTCCAAAATGTCTTTGTTCTCTTTGTGCAAGGTCCTCTGAGCCCAGTCCAAACCCGGCCTGTCCTCACTGGTTCAGTATAACCACAGAAGGTGGAGACAGCATTGTGCAAGGGAGACAGGCCCTCCTCAGGTGCAAGGAAATCTCCTACCACTACTCTAAATTCAGCCAAGGTCTATTCAGCTCAGCTCTGAGTCATCCAGGAAGGGCCGGGCCCACCTCACCCCCCCCCCCGCCAAGTGGCTATTTACAAGGAATGCACATCCCCGGCCCTTGTCACCTCAAAACCAGACGGTCAATACACAAAAAGGCAGAGGCACTCAGAATGATTAAAAAAGAAAATGCCTACTTCCTAAAAGTGTCATTTTCAAACTCACAATTTAAAAACCATCTTTACTAAAATATGTGTTATTAAATTCTGAGTTCAGAGAGCCTAAACTTTAATTCTCTATCTTGTCCCAATGGGAATTTATACTTGTAAGATGTTACAAAGTATTTTCCATTCTATCCTATTAGACAAGATAGCCTTTTAATAGTTAAAACCGAAAGTGGCAGTATTTCACTTTCAGGACGTCATACATACTAGAACATATCCAGGGCCTGGCAAGAGGGTGCACTTGCCAGGTAGTACAAACTATGCACAAACACTGCAGTGGAAGGTCTGACAACAACAGGTCAGAAAAACATAGGAGGAAGAAGCAAAAAGTTTGGGGATAACCCTGCAAAAAGGGTTCTTTCCAACAGCCACACAAAGGGGCCTTGTAAGGCTTGATAAAACGTACTTAGTAGTAGCGTCTCGCTTGCTCCCTGCTTCATGGTGCAAATGTGATGCAACTTCTTGAAAAATATGGCCCTTAGTATTGAACACCTTCCCCTGATTGATTTGCATTGGAGTAGGGACAGTAAATGCGACCCTTTTAATGTCCAACACTTTCCGTAAACTGGTTTAGATTAGAGTGGGATTAGTTAATATGAACTGTTTAATGTGTAACACTTTCCCCAAAATGCTTTAGATTGGAGTGGGAACAGTAAATGTGACTACTTTAGTGTCCACCACTACCCCAAAATGGTTTAGACTGGAGTGGGAATAGTAAACAGGACCATTTCATTGTCCAACACCTTGAACTAAAATGTCACATTACAGTGTGAATAGTAGATGTAAAGTTTTCAGTATTCAAGATTTTACAGTAAAACCCCTCTCAATAGCAGAATGGGAAAGGGATCGAGACTGGTGCCAGAGAGCGGCGGAGGTGGTCAACAAAAGTAGGGGGTGTGAGCTAAATGGAAAAAAATCTGGGGGCATATTATCAAGGGGGTTTATCTCAGCTTTTTTGGCTTTAAAAGCCAAGAAAGCGGAGATAAAATTATCTCCCTATTACCAAGCTGTCGCTAACACCAGTTAGCGACAGCTAGTAGGAGATAGCGACCATCTTGGGCCCCACTTTGCATGTCAGTGATATTTATCACTAATGAGATGCAAAGTGGGCGTGCCAAGATGTTAGAGACTGAAAACAGTCGCTAACATCGCTATCTCCTATTACCAACTTTTGGAGATATTCGCGCTAAGCGGGAATATCTCCAAAAGCTAACACCTGCCCTGAGCAGTTCTTAGCCATGTTATCCAATGGGAGGTGGATAACATGGCTAAGAGCATTTGCTCGATAATGCATGAATATCGCTGACTTTTCAGCGATATTCATGCATTTCGGCCGTTTTTTATCGCATTTGCGATAAACCTTGTTAATAGCAAGGTTTATCTGCGATAAAAATCGCCGATGTGCGGCGATAAGTTTTGTCTCTAAACAAGTTAGAGACAAAAATTATCGCTAGTTGTTGGTAATATGCCCCCTGGTCTCCATGGAACAGATACAGAAATGCATAAGGTGGCCAGGTGTCCGTGAGGCTGGCCCATTTGTTCGGTGCAATAAGGCATATATTTGCCATAAATTGCCAACAGCCTTGGGGAGAATAGTTAGCCCAAAGCCAGGTATACTCTTGCAATGATGGATCCTGTCCTACCTCATCACCTATGCTCTATTTTCAATGACATTGACATGTTTTGTCTGCATGCATGTGAATGCCATAATGTTCTGTCTCTTGAGTTTGTTCAATAAAAAGATTTATTAAAAAATTGATTTTACAGTAAAAATAAATGTGTACAGTGAATGACACGATATGGTTTTTATGATTTTATTTATTTCCTTTTTAAAGTGTTTTTTAATATATATCCTAACATTTAGTTAAAAATATACTTAAATTTAAAATAAAAAAGGTGCATTTATTATTGTAATGCAACATTTATTACACCTATTTTCACAAATAACACATGCAATGCATTTTTTAAGCATTGCATTGTATATTTTTTATGGTTTTCAAAAATGGTACATCACTTTCTTTCACAAATACATTTGTTACACATACATATTTACATTTTTACATGTGTTATATACTTTTTTAGGAAATTATAAATAGCACGATATTGTAATATTTAATATTTTATAGTACTATTTACATTATGCTTTACATAATCATTTAGATCAAGTATACTTTAAGATTTTATTGTGTATTTTTTTATAACCAATTTTTATAGTTTTTCCAATTACAACAATAAACATGACCAATAACCTCTCAATCACGCAGCAGTTACAGTGCCTAAGTGCAAGCATTACATTTCCACACCCAGTCCATGATATGCTCACCACCTGCCACAGAACTTCTCATGTTTGCAGGAGCAGTTCCTCGCTTCATAGATAGATCACTCCTGCTGAGTGCACCAATCTCCCCCCCTCCTCCTCTCTGCCACCGACGGGTGCTACAGGAACTTCCACTTGCAAGCTATAGCGCATTGGCCACCATTGTCACCTCTCTGGCAAAAGTGTGCTCCATCCCATGCTCCCCCATCTCCTCCAACAGCTCCAACAGGGCAACTGTGGGGGTGGGTGAATCCGGTGGCCAACAATCTCAGGGGTCTCCTCTTCAACCTCCTTCAATGAAGGGATCAGTCTCGGACATGCACAAACCATATGGGAAAAGTCTGCCTCAGTTGCAGAGCACCGGCACACTAGGCTTGAGAGACCCCCAGCTCGGTGAAGCAGCTGGGGAGTCATATATGCAAGGTATAGGTAATTAAGTTGATCTATAGATAGCCAGTCCCTTGGGGCCAATCTGGCCTCACAGCAATCGTCATCAACAAGTTCGCCCACCCAGGTCTCCCACTGTTTGTGCAGACCAGAGGAGCAATCTGGAACATAAATAATGAGAGACTGATAACTCCGAGAGATGGCTCCTTTGCCAAGCTTCCCCATCAAGAATTTTTACCTCAAGGGCAATGAATTCTTGAATTTGTGTACTACGGGGAATACTAGCCAGCTACTGCAGGTATTAGTGGGACTGTGTGCTGGAGAGCTGGTACTGCTCCTGTATTTCCTGAAATTACTGTATACAATCACCACGCCACACAGCTCCAAGATGAGTAATGCCTATTCGGCTCCACCTCGCAAATCCCTGCAGCCCAGCAGTGTGAAGTGGCCAATTCCTTGCCACAGTCGGGTCAACTTGGTGATCTTTCGCTTCCTGCCAATGAATCTGGTTGCAGCCCTCCAGCAGAGTAGCATTACTCATGTACAGCCAGGGAGGGTCCGGGGGATCACAGTCCCCTAAAGCAAGCCCAGCAGCTCTTCAAGGACCAGCAGGGCCAGATCCACTGGATACGTCGGGTCGTCTCATCCCCTGTTGAACCAGTTGTTGATCGTAGCCAGTTGCTCAGCTACTTAAGAGCCATAAAGGTCAAACCCACCTGGGGAGTGAGGACCATGAACAAAGGGCCTGGAACCATTTCCTGGAGATCGGATCTGTGAAATTTGAAAGAATAAAGAGGAAGCGCAGCAGTATCATACTTTTAAAAAGGGTCCCTCACCCTAGCACATTCAGCGACAGTGTCCCACCGCTGTAGATCTCTATTCATTCCGGCAGCCAACGGGCCAAGTTAGGGTCCAAACCAAATCCGGGAGTCAGGAAACATAGATGCCTAAATATTTAAAGGACAAACAGCATACTGGGATAGCGGCTTGCCTACAGCAGCAACTTTCATCTCCACCAGCAGGCATCAGTGGGGATATGGATTCATTAACCTAGAGTCCGGATGCCTTCTTGTATAAAACTAGGATTTCCAGACAGCGTAGACCTGAGGATTGCGGGTTCCCTTGGAACATTAGGATGCTACCAGCATATAGTGCTATGCTCTCCTCCGGTCTCCCATCCTAGGACCACCCCTGAATCCGAGCATCACATTGAACCAGTCGTGCCAAAGGCTGAATTGCTGGAGTGAAAAAAAGGGGGAGAGAGGACAGCGCTGGTGTGTACCTCTGCGAATTGGGAAGGGAGACGAAAGTGTCCTATTAACTTGAACCTGGGTGGTTGGCTAGCGTAAAGGAGACCAACAAACTAAGAGAAGTGAGGTCCTAATACCGCCCTTTTCCGCATGGCTCTTAAAAGGACCAGCCAATGGTGCTGAACGTCTTCTCGAAATCTATAAGGAACAGGACAGTAGGGCCTCAGAGGAGGTGAACCTGAGAAATGGTCAACTGGACTCTCCGCATACAATGCCCAGTGCTACTGTGTGGCATAAATCTACATTGGTCCATCTGAATCAAGTAGGGCAAGGCATGGCTAAGCCAAGTAGCCAAGACCTTCATGAATACCTTAACATCTAGGTTAATGAGGGAGATAGGTCTGTACGAGGAACATCGGTCCAGTGGCTGACCAGGTTTGGGAATCACAACAGTAGTTGCTGTGTTCAACTCTGTGGGAAATATCCCCTACTCTCCTCTACTCTGCCGCCTCTGCATAGAGCGACCGGAGATGGGGGAGTAGGAGAGGCCGAAGTTGTTTGAGGAACTCAATCAGAAATACATCAGGACCTGGAGTTTTCCCAGGAGCTATGGCAGACAGCGCCTCTTCAATTTCCTCGACCCCAATCGGTCGATCTAGATACTTCGCCAGGGACTGAGCCATCAAGGGCAAATCCCCTGCACCCCCTTACTCCACAAACTCCACAGGAGTTAGGAGGGAGATTTGAAAGGGCCCCAATCCTCAGACACCACCTCCTTCTGCCAGTCCATATGGAGGCCGCAAAGGACGCTCAGCGCCCCACCAAGCGGGACATAGAGAGGTGCAGAGACCCTTCCTAAAGTCACATTATTGGGTACTTTTACGACATTTTTTCATATTTTTTCATAGTTCTGTTGCTTTTTATAGGGAAATAGTATTTTTCTATTTTCATTTAGCAGCCATTTTTGCTTACTGTATATTGTCGTCTATTGCTGTACTTTTTAGTCCTATTTCGTGAAAGTGTGACGCTGTTACCTGCTGATGGTTGACAGATAAGGTAAGACCTTTTCAAAGTTTTCTTTGGGGATAGGGGAAATATGGGTAGATGTGGTTAGTGTGATTTATAGTTGTAGTTTTGTTTTTGAAGCTTATTTTGTGGTAGTTTTTGTTATGCTATGTCAAAGTATTGCGTGTAGGCCTAATTAAAGTTTGGTAGTTGTTTTGTGTTATTTTAGATATTGTAATATTATTTCTTGTTTTTGTGTAGTTCTAATGTAATTTTTATGTTGTATTGGGAAATTGTGTTTTGAGAGTGTGGGTATGTTATTTTTTGTAAAGGAAATTATTTTTGTTTATAGTAAACCAATATTATTTTTAATTTCCTCCCAGTTTGTTTTGGTATTTCTATGGTTTCTAATGACTTTGGATTACTTTGATAGATTTACTTTGGACTTTTACATTTTTGCATTTTTTTGGGTTCTTTGGACTTTAATTTTTTCTAATTTGAGGTTGAATTTTGTGAACATGGAAATGGAGAAAGATGTACAGCCACAGAAATCGCAAACATCTACAGCAACTTCCCACACCAAACCAATCCTAGAGAACTCATTGGCAACCTGCTCACCACCAACCAACCAAGACAGCCACCTGAACTGAACGGACAACCCTCCCCAGAAACAACACAGCGACTATCATGTAGCTCATCCACTCTAGGCCCCATTCAATTCATGCCCCACCACATCTACAACTTGGGAACATCACCAATCAGCACCACTGTGACCCACATTATCAACACCTTCATCATGTCCACCATTTTCATGAATGAAAGGAAACTTGCAGAAATCAACGCCCTCCTCAAGAAGCCCCCAGTCAACCCGAATCACCTGAGCAACTTGCAGCCCATCTCTCCCCTATCTAGCCAAACTGATTGAAAAGGACATCAACCTGCAACCTACAACCCATCTCAAAAGTCACCATTTTGTCTAGACAATACTCAGTTATGTTATGTTAAAGAAGCTTAGTACCGCGCACATACACCAATTGGTTTCTTGGCGCTCGGAGACCAGTGGAAGGACACAGGGGAGTGAGTGCAGCTAGCCATGAGCAAGACGGAACAGATGAGTTTTCAAGAATTTACGGAAAGTAGAATAGTCAGGAGTGAGGCGGATAGAGAGAGGAAGGGAGTTCCAAGTGGACGGAGCAAGAAAAGAGAAACATGCACCACCGTGCTTCTTGCGATTGAACCTAGGAATAATCAAAAGATTGTGAGCAGAGGATCTGAGGTGTTGGGAGGGAACATAGGGGTGCAAGCAGAGAGAAATAAAGACAGGAGCAGAGGCAAAGAGAGATTTGAAAATGGTGCATCCCAATTTAAAGATACAACGTTGCGCAACCGGGAGCCAGTGTAGAGTTTTTAGAATCGGGGTGACGTGTTGGTGTTTGGGCTGCTGAAAAATTAATCTGGCTGCCTGGTTTTGCACCAGTTGGAGTCGGTGGAGATGGTATGCAGGGATCCCCACGTATAGACAGTTAGCATAGTCTAAACGTGAGGTGACCAGGGCCAGAATGACAAGAGTGAGAGCCTCTGGTGATAGGAACCTTCGGATCTTCCAGATTCTGCGAAGATGATAAAAGCAGGCCGAGGTAACAGCGTTGATGTGCGGCCGCATCGAAAGGTCACTAGAGATGGTAACACCTAGGCTCTTCACAGAGTTGACTGGGCAGGGAGGGGGACCAAGGGCAGGGGGCCAGAAGTTGGAAGTCCAGGGATGTGGGCGCCCGCCAATCAAAACCAGCTCTGTCTTGCTAGGGTTGAACTTCAGCTGGCTGAAGTTCATCCACTCATAGATGGTAAGCATTGTGGTTTGAAAATTGCAGCAGGAAAGAGGGGAGGGGTCGATGGGAAAAATAAGTTGCAGATCATCTGCGTAGTTGAAGGTGGTGACAGAGGAGTGATGGAGAGAGACAAGGAGGGGCTGCATGTAAAGATTAAACAAAAGAGGGGACAAAGCAGAACCCTGGGGAACACCACAAGAGAGTGAAATCAGGGGAGCAGAGAAGGAAGACAGGTGAACCGATTGGGAGCGGAGTAGGACAATCCAAGACAGGGCCAGGCCCGAAATGCCAGCATTTCTGACACGGTCGACCAAAATATCATGGTCGACCGTGTCAAAAGCGGCCGAGAGATCTAGTAGCACTAGGGCCTGGGCCAGGTTCTTATCAGCCCCCTGTCTCAGCGTGTCCATGACCGCCACCACCACTGCCTCCGTGGAATGGGCCGGTCTAAAACCTGCCTGTGGATCATCGAGGAAGTGAGTTTCCTCGATGAAAATGCTCAGGCAGCGGGTGACGTAGGTCTCCAAGACCTTCCCCAAATAGGGGAGGAGGGAGATGGGTCGATAGTTACCCAGGATCGCAGGGTCAGAACCAGGTTTTTTTAAAATGGGTACCACCACAGCGCTTTTGAAAGCATTAGGGACAGAGCCTGTAGAGAGTGATCGATTTAGAAGGTCAAGAGGAGGGCCGGGGCAGGCCATAAAAGCATCTCTTAGGATTGAAGGAGGGCAACAGTCATTAGGGGAACCAGAGCCGACAGCCTGGAGTAATGAAAAAAAGGTATCCAAGGAGATCGGGGGAAATTCGTGCAGGGAGTGAGGATTCGGAGAGGGAAGGGCACTAACCTGAGACATGGTGGTAGGGGGAATGTTATTTTTAATTGTGGAGATTTTGTCGATAAAAAAAGAATTAAGGGAGTCACACAGAACTTGTGAGGGTAGAGGCTGAGGTGTAACTCGATCAGGTAGGGAAAGTTCAGCTACGATGGAAAAAATTTCTCTGGTTTTAGATGCAGAGTTGATGACTTTCTGGGAATAATGGGAGGATTTGGCCAAAATAATCGATTTTTTATAGGATTTTAATAGATCAATATAGGTGGACTTTAATAAAGGATCATAGTTGCGCCTCCAACGGCGCTCAGCCTGTCTGAGAAGGAGTTTGTCAGCCTTCAGTTGGTCAGTGAACCAACGCTGAGCGTCGTGAGGGCGTTTAGATTTAATGATTTTAATGGGGGCGACCACGTCACTGGCTTGAGACAGCCATTGGTCCAATGTGGCTGCCTGAGAATTCAAGTCAAGGTGGTCAGGGGGGAGTGTGGAAGCAAGAGTCGAATAAAGGAGGGAAATGTCAGCGTGCTTCCAATTACGTGCCGTGAAATTGGAAACTAAAGGGGGACGGGTGGGTGCTGAGAGTTGTAGGGAAAAAGAAATAAAAAAATGATCAGACCAGGTGCAGGGATAGACCAAAGGAGGGGAAATATCGAGGTTGGTGGTCCATACCTGGTCCAGGGTATGGCCCTTGTTGTGTGTAGCAACAGAGATATGTTGTGAGAAATTTAAACCAAGTAGCAGACCGGAGAATTCGAGTGAAAGAGAGGATTCAAGGGGGTCTAGTGGCCAATAATTAAAATCGCCAATGATCAAGACCCTGGCGGAATTAATGGCCATCTGCGAAATCAAGTCGCTAAACAGGGATGGGAAGGAGGGCATGTTGATAGGGGGGCGGTACACTAAAACACAGATAAAAGAAAGTTTAGGAGATGTGAATTTCAACGTGAGGATATCAGAGTTTAATATAGGTGTGGTTGTAAGGGAAGTGAATTGTAGGTTGGAGTGGATGATGGCAGCAACTCCACCGCCAGGTCTGCCAGAAGTCCTATTAGAATGAAGGTTGTAATAACCCGAGGGTATAGCGGCCAGGATGTCAGGATAGGAGTCAGCGTGGAGCCAGGTTTCGGCGAGGAGCAAGATGTCAATATTGCCACCTTCCAGAAGTTGAAATACATCAAGTTGATGTTTAGGGAGGTAGCGGGTATTAAGATAAACTAGTGAGATAGAACGATTACCAGAGGGACTTGGCTTAATCAGCATGGGGCGGCAGAGTTGGAAGAAGAGGTGGAAGGGGGAGGGGCCGGGGGAATAGTAGAGGGAAGGGAGGAGAATATGTCGTATTTCTGAGCGATAGCGATTATGTGAGGAGGAAGGGGGGCACAGGGGGATAGAGAGCAAAGTTCATGTGAGGAATAAGTGATGTGTCGGGCAGCATACATGGCCCCGGGCCATGCATGCTACCCGACGCATCACTTAGTCAGGATTCGGAAAGAACCACAGCACCAAAACAGCACTCATCATTGCCACCAATGACATCCGAATGATCCTGGACCAAGGAGAAACAACAGCCTTCATCCTGCTCAACCTCTCTGCAGCCTTCAAAATTGTCTCCCATAACACCCTCATCAGAAGACTCCACGAGATTGGCATATAAGGATCTGCTCCTTAAATGGATCTGTTCCTTCCTCACAGAAAGAACCCAAAGGGTCAGGCCACCACCCTTCAAATCAGAGAACAAGGATGTAACCTAACGGGTAAGGCAGTCAACCTCAAATCTGGTGACCTGGGTTCAGCCTAGGCAACGACGCTCAACATCCTGTGATTCTGGGAAAATCACTTAGGGGGAGATTTACGAGCCCCGTGTGCCACATTTGCGCCGCCGTTGCATCACTTCTGTGACTCAGCGGTGGCGTAAACCATGCGCCACATTGCGCCCTATTTACAACGTGACGCATCTAGGGAGATGCGTCATGTTATAAAGCCCTGTGCCACATGAAACCTGTGTCAGGTTTCATGTGGGGGGTCTGGCGCAGGGGGGTGGTGTTCCGTCGTAAGCACGCCTCGGAAGGGTGCCTGAGTGAAATCTACAAGATTTCACTCAGTCACTTGTACAACGCCGCTGCGTCAAAACCTTGCGCCTGCTTGAAGGAGGCGTAAGGCGTGAGGCACCATGTTGAGGATAGGCCAGGTTGGAACAGTGCTGGAGTTGCGTCACGCCCATGACACAACTCCAACACTGCACCAACTTTACGCCGGCAGATGCGAAACGCATCTGTTTATCCTTGCGCCATGGTCCGCCGCATTGTAAATGCGCCGCATCTGTGGTGGTGCAAGGTTAAACTTGCGTCACATATCTTTCCTGGTGCATGCCTGCCTATTTGCAGGGATGCGCCAGGAAACGTAAATCTGCCCCGTCCTCTCCCTGTGCTTAAAAAAATGAATGTGTCTTTATGTAACGCAACTGGTGCTCATGTAACGTGCCCTGTTACTTTCGGGTCAAGTTTGCGCTATATAAAACTCCGGGAAAAAAAATTGATAGCCGGAGACTCATAGGCATCGTCCATGAGCCCCACTCTTTTCAACATATACATGACACCACTCACAAACAACATCTGATCACACGGCATCATTATCATCCCCTATGCTGATGGCACCCAACTCATCCTCTCCTAGAGGGACAAGACAACCACCACCAGAACCAACTTCGCGACTGCATGACCATGGTAGCAGACTAAAAGAGAACCAACTATCTGAAGCTCAACTCCAATAAGATGAAAGTATTGCTCTTCAGCAACAAGACATCCCCATAGGCTCCACCTGATGGCGCTCTGAGCTGGGTCCAACACCCAATCCCACAGACTACACAATATCTAAGGATCATCCTAGATGACAAGCTCAACATGGCGGCTCAAGTAAACACCTTCTGCTTCCACATCTTATGCATGCTGTCAAAGATCTTCAACTGAAAGTCTTAGAACACCAGAAGGGCTATCGTGCAGGCCCTCATCACAAGCAGGCGGTACTATGGCAACACTCAACGCCGGAATCTCCAAACAACTCCTACACAGACTCTAGACCATCCAGAACACTGCTGCAAGACTCATACTCGACCACCCATGCTGCACCCACACCACACCACACCTCCGGAAGCTTCACTGGCTCCCCATCCACAAGTGCAGTCAATTCAACCTTCTCACTTACCCATACAAAGCCATACACAACACAGGGCCAGAATACTTGAATAGCTGCATACACTTTCATCAACCCACCAAACACCTATGCTCTGCCTCACTCTCACTGGCACACATAGTCCACATCCCCAAAAGCCGAACTGGAGGTCCCTCATCCTTCTACATCACACCCAAGACATGGAATGACCTTCCTCAACACGGCGGTGGCTCTTCACTCCGTGAGTTCTACAAGAAGCTGGAGCACTGGCTCTTCGTATAAGCATCTTGAGGACCACACACCTACAGACCTGCTCAAGCTCCTTGATACCCTCTTGGGTGATTAGTGTGCTATACAAATCAACATAACACAACATGATTTATTTTTTTATTCAGTAAGAATTGTTCTATTTTATTATGCATGTGTAATTGGTCTAATTGCAATGTATCAATTTTATTTTCTATCTGTGGGATTTAAATGGCTTCATGTCGTGTTTATTTCTAATGTTGTGGCTTTGGTTGTTGATTTTGATTAAGTAGTAAAGTATATTATATTTATTTCACAGTCATCTGTTCTCTGCTATTATAATATATTTGACTGTATAAAAATACATTGTTAAAATATTGGTTTATTGTTAGCAGGGGATGAGACCCTATGCATGTAGGAACCATGATCCTGTCAGGGTAGGCTATAAGCAAAACCCCAAATTATCCTGTACTCAACCCTCATAATACATGCCATTTAGGTACAAGCCACTTCTACTATGTTTGAGGATAGAGAACAAGCACTTTAGCACTGCCAGGTAGTGGTAAAGTGTGTGAAGTCTTAAAGCCGACAAAAACAAAGTTAGCAAACAAGATGGCTGAATGCAAAAAGTTAGGGGAAAACCCAAGTCAAGGATCCCCGGTCTAAAATAAATTGTTTAATATTTATTTTAAAATGGTTACATTATGGTGGTGTTTTTTTTGTTAAGGATTGTTGCTTAGTATGTAGATAGGCAGATGTTTTATAAAAGGGATTTTATAATTACTTTTAAGTAGTCTACTCCTTTATTGTTAAAGATTCCAACTTTACATTGAAGCATGTTGTACATTTTACTGGTTTGTTTACTTATTTTGTTTTTAATTTGTCTTATTGATTGATCTATCCTTACTTGGGGGTAGCTTTGTTCCTTTTGGAGGGCTTCTATGAATTTGTGGAGTGTAGGTTGGGTACTTTCTAGTGTTGCTTCCTGCTATTGCTTTGTTGGTTTTGGCTTGTTGAGTCATGGTGCCTTTGCAGGCATTCCAACATGGTATTTGGAATTTGGATTGACATCTTTGTCCAGTGTTGTTCAGTCTGCAATCCATGTGTCTTCAGAGTAGTCAATTAGGGGACTTAGGGGCACATGCATCAAGGTAGTTTGTGATCGCAAACTGTACCATTTGCAAAAATCATCCGTTTGCGATCGCAAAATGGCCTTTTGTAATGCATGAACGTTTTTGAGATTCGCAATTTAGGTAATCACAATTTCTTGTCATTACCTAAGTTGAGAATGCAAATAGGGAATTACAAGTTGAGATTCCCTAATGCATATGCAAGAAGCCTTTCCTAAATGAAAACTGTGCATTTAGAAAACGCTAATTGGCATCAAATTCAAGTTAATGCTAATATTTGCATACTTTGAAAAATGCACAAAACTGCATTTCTCAAAGTGCCATGGGGAACAAACATGCTCTCAGGGCATATGTGTGTCTTACATGTGCACCTTTTTTTTTGGGGGGGCACCTCAAGGGGGGCCTTAGGCACCCGGGCTCCCTTGCCTTTGCATCACCTACTTTGCGATTACCAATTAGGTAATCGCAATTTAGGCAATTCAAGACCATTCTAACCTATGGGCCTATGGAGTCGCAATAGCAAATAGCGATTCCCTAATTGCGTTTGCAATTCTTAAGGAATCACCATTAGAGAATCACTATTTGCTCTCTGTTTTGCTGCATTGCATTTTGCAATTTCCAAATAGCAATTTCTAAAAAAATCGATATTTGGTAATCGCAAAATGAAACTTTGATGCATGTGCCCCTTAGTTTGTTTGTTTTGTTTGTAAAATGGCCTTTCTATAAGTATGTTGTAATGGTTCGCTACTTCTGTTACTGAGACATATGCTAGTGCAATTAATTTCTTTATTTTAAATGCAATCTGTCTGTTTGTTGTATATTCTACACTGAGTGCAGATTTTTGGCAATGTCACCAAATGCTTTGGTTGAAATGGTAAGGCAGTGCGTGGCTATAGCCTAAGTATTGTTTGTATCATTATAATTTTTGGTGAGAAGGAGTATTTTATTTTAATTTGATGTGGTTAAGTAGTTTGTAAAAAGTTCTCCTTTGTTCGTTAAGTAGCAATGCATATATGAGGGGTTTGTTAGTGTTTTGATATTCACCATATTTGGTATATATTTCTGTGAATGGTCTACGGCACATTTCGAATGCCCCATCTATCATACATGTTTCAAACTGGCTTAGACCTAACAAGGTATTTGTAGTAGCATATATAATTATTTATTTATCATTATTAAGGTTGTCAGGTAGGAGGAAGGGTTTGGATGAATAGCAAGCAACTTAAATTTAATTCAGATATGACAGAAATTCTTATCATTGGTAAGCAACTCAACATGTGGAATGCTGTCTTTTGGCCCCCTCAATGGGTTGTCCTCCTCAGCCTAAGAGGTCAGTCATAGGTCTTGAAGTTGTGATTGACTCTAAGCTATCAATGCAACCTCAAGTAGGGGCCAGTCTCAGTCTGCTTTTTCCAACTCTGTAAAACTAGAAATATTGGTAGACTCTTTTCCTTTGAGGCTCTTACACAGGCTATCATTGCCCTGATCATCTCTAGAGTTGACTATGCTAATTTATTCTACAGGCTTTTCTAAGGGCCTAGTTGGTAGACTCCAACTGATATATAATCAGGCTGCCAGCCTTCTGTGGCAACAACCTTGGAAGTGTCACATTAGGCCCCTGTTGCAATGATTGCATTGGTTACCAGTTGAGCAACACTCAGTTTTCAAGACCAGTTGCATTAACTTTTAATCTTTAGAAAGTTGCAGTCCAGCCTTCATTTCAGCTCATCTCCACAAATATACACCAGATTGCAATTTAAGATCCTCTTATTTGAACGTTCTTTCTACCTCTTCCTTCAAGAGGAAGACGTTGGGTGTTTCCAGTTTTTTAACACTTGCCCCTGTATCTGGAATAACCTACCTTCCGACATCAGGTTTGTCTCCTGTTATCTCAAATGTAGGAAACTATTAAAGACCTGGCTTTTTAGGGTGGCATACAACTAACCTGTCAGAGTGCATAATTGTAGTATCACTTCTGTAGCTCTAGCAACAAGAGACCTCTGGGTAGCTGTACCCTTTACAAAATCTGGTAACATATTATAACAAGGATTCATTACTGTTGGACTTGGCCTTTTTGGAGGGTCATCCCTCAACTTTTTGCCCTCATCAAACTATTTTTTTCTGACCAGGTGTTTGGTGGTTTTAGGACTCTGGGCACTTTATCACTGCTCTCCAGTATAAAGTGCATGTGCTCTCTATGCTAAAACATGGTAATATTTGTCTACACTTGTTTGGCTAATTTAATTTACCTATCAGTCCCCAGTAATGTGGTATATCATATACCCGGGTAATTAAATTAAATGCTACTTTGGGCTTGTAGCGCTGATTGCACCACACACCAAAGTAGCCTTTCAAACCTGTTTCAGGCCTCTGCCATTGCAGGGCCTGCTAGCGCAGTTTACTGCTGATGTGATGTGGCACGTAAAGTGGGTGCCATGTCTTTGACCCCCCTTTTACTACATATCAGTCACCCCTAAGATAGGACCTAGCTAGCCCTATGGGCAGGTTGAGCTGTAGGTAAAAGGTAGGACATGTGCCTTAACTCTGTGACATGTCCTTGTAGTGACAAACAGCTGTTTTGATTTCTCACTACTGTGAGGCTGCCCTCTCATAGGAATGCATTGGGGATTCCCTGATGAGTGTTTTATTGGTAAATCCTGATATGAGAGGAGCAGCGTGGTCAAGTTTGCTATGTTTGGAATAGTAATAATAAATGCTTGTGTAATGGTGTTCGCAGATTTATTATCACTATTTTAGAAATGTTACTTTTAGAAGTGGTAGTAAAAGACAACAATCAATCAGAGTACTTGTAAAGCGCGCTACTTACCCCTGAGGGGAGGGGGTGCCGCTACTGCTCGAAGAGCCAGGTCTTGAGGAGTCTTCTGAAGGCGAGTTGGTCTTGGGTCTGCCGTAGGTGGGTAGGTAGGCGGGTGTTCCAGGTCTTGGCGGCGAGGTAGGAGAAGGATCTGCCGGCGGAGGTTGTTCGTTGGATGCAGGGGACAGCGGTGAGGCTGGCGGAGCAGAGCTGGCGGGTGGGGGTGTTGAAGCGGAGTCTGCTTTATTAGTAGATGTTGAACAGCGTCGGGCTGAGGGATGAGCCCGGGGGAATGCCGCAGATGATGTCGGTGGCCTCGGATCGGAAGGGCAGGAGGCGGATGCTCTGGGTTCTGCCGAAGAGGAAGGACGTGGTCCAGTCAATGGCCTTCTCTTGGATTCCGGCTTCTAGGAGGCGTGTCTTTAGAGTGCGATGGCAGACCGTGTCGATGGCGGTTGACAGGTCCAGGAGGATGAGGGCTGATGTTTCGCCATTGTCTAGTTGGCGCCTGATGTCTTCTGTGGCGGCGATGAGGGCTGTCTCGTGATGTGGTTTCGTCTGAACCCGGACTGGGACGGGTCCAAGATGTTGTTGTCTTCCAGGTGGCGGGCCAGTTGCATGTTGACGATTTTCTTGATGACCTTCGCCGGGAACGGGAGCAGGGAGATGGGCCGGAAGTTCTTGAGGTCCTTGGGGTCCGCCTTGGCTTCTTGAGGAGGGAGTTAAATTCTGCGTGTTTCCAGCTTTCCGGGAATGTCGCTGTTTCGAAGGAGATGTTGATGACCTTCCATAGTTGGGGTGCGATGGCAGCATCTGCTTTGTTGAATACGTGGTGTGGGCATGGGTCTGACGGAGATCCTGAGTGGATGGAGTTCATGACCTTGCATGTCTCGTCGTCGTTGATGTTGGACCAGTAGATCAGGCAGTTGGCGCTGGTGGTGTTCACAGGGGAGGTGGGGTCTGGCATAGTCAGGCAGTCATGGTGTTGAAGCTGTCATGGATGTCAGCGATCTTGCGGTGGAAGAAGATGGCTAGTGAGTTGCACATTTCTTGTGAGGGAGGTATGTCGTTGGCGCTGGGGTTGGAGAGTTCCTTTACGATGCTGAAGAGCTCTTTGCTGTGGTGTGCGTTGTTATCCAGGCGGTCTTTGAAGGAGGATCTCTTGGCTAATCTGATGAGGTGGTCATGTCTGCAGGTGGCGTCCTTGTGGGCTGTGTGGTTGTCTGGAGTGGGTTCGTGGAGCCATATCTTCTCCGGTTTCCGGCATGCGCGTTTGGAGGTTTGCAGCTCGTTAGTGAACCAGCGGCTCTCTTGCTGGCATGGTTGTTGGAGGGTTTCTTGAGTGGGGCGAGGGTGTAACCCAAAGAATATGTTGAGATCTAGGTAAGTAAGCGAAATTTACAACAATGTCTCAACCGGATTTAATGAGGAAGGCAGATATATGTGTATGTACACGACATACCAGCCTAGACCACACAGCCAGGACCTGAACCCAGCGCTCCTTCGGCTACTGGATTTATTCAATTCACAAAGTTCTTAACCGTAACTGTACCCTCTCCGGGTCCAACGCAGTGGATCGGGGACCCGACCCTGCTACCCGTACCTTCGAGTACCACACTGGGGGCTGCAAGCACCCCAATTTTGGCAACCCGGTCCTGAAGATGATCCTAAATAAATAGGACTGAAACGCCGTCGACCGATCTAACAGCGCAACTCATGGCGCACATTCTACTTTGGTTCATAAAAAGTTTCAAATCTAGTTCAATCACTGTAAACTACTATTCTTGCTGAACCATTAATTCTTGTACATATTTTCCATCACCTTGTCACTTTGCCTCTCTCGCTGTGTTTATCACTTGTCACTTGTGCCGTCACTCATTGTATCACAAGCACAACGTGCACCAAGTTCCTTTGGGTTGCCTTCGCAATTTATGCTCATAGTACTGATATAACTGTTTTGTATAAACTGTGGTTTTAAATATATGATGCCATGAGCACTTTCGCAAAACTCCCGTGAGTCTCCCCATTTTGTTTATTTTTTGTAATGTTGTGCAGATGTACATATATCTGCCTTCCTCATTGAATCCGGTTGAGACATTGTTGTAAATTTCACTTTTAGAAGTGAGCATTTTTGTGTGCTATGTGTCTTTGTGCCTGCCTGACGTGTATTGCATGTCTGGCTCTGGAGTGACAGGGGCTGGTGAGGTGCAGTGGCTCCAGAGGGGCTGGATGAGTCAGTGCTAGGCTGAATGGGCCTGATCTGCATTTGGAGTAGTGGGAGGAGTAGCCCCTGACCCTGAATAAGTCTGTGCCTGCCTTGTACAATACTGGTTGTGCCCCCTGTGGTGTGTCTGGGGCCAGGACCTACACTATCACTGGGGACTGTTGCACATTTGTTAAGTGATCCCCAGAACTGGTTGGAACTGGGGCCCAAGCCCTGTGCCAGGGCAGAACAGGGAGGACATGAAGTATGAGTATTGGGTCTGTGACCCCATGTATGGTGTGCTTATTGTGCTTACTTTGAACTTGAAGGGAGACTCTGCCAGGAGGACCCGCTGTGGGACCCAGGTGTTATCCTCTGCTGGGAGGCCCTGTGTGCTGGCCTCCTTGTGAAATCACAGGATCCACAACACCCCAGGAGCGGGTCTGGACTGTTCCTGACTTTTCGTCCCCACCACGAGGAGGAAAGTCTGCAGGAGGGCTGGGCTCCATCCAGCCTGGCGATAGGGCTCCGTGAAAGACAGCGCGTGCAGAGCGCGTCATTGCCTTTCCAGTGGTAGGCAGCCGGGGATCTGCGAGGGAAACGCTGGAATCCTGAGGAATCCCAGGACGGATTACGGGAGCCTACCCCGGGTTGCAGTGTCCTAGGGATTCGGGACCCTGCCGCAGAAGGGAGCCAGAGACTGCCGGGCTGCCGGAGACATGGCTACTGGATCCGAAGCCGAGACGCGCGGCCACAGGAAGCCAGGCCTGACGTTGAGTGGAGCTTCCTGCTGCCGAGAAAGGAAGCCAGACAGATGAAGCCTGGCTGTGGGCAAGGCTCCCCGTGCGAGAAGGAAGAAGCCCCGTGTGCAGTCGAAAGTCACAGTCCAGGAAGTTGCAGCATACGCATAGGGGGCTGCTGGAGGTGAGTGGAGAGCAAATGGCTGCAGTCTATCTCGCTCAGCCCCCAAGAAGTGGTGAGTGGGGCTGAGCTCCCTTGTGATTCCCCTTCACACGAGAGGCCCCCGAGAGGGTGGCTTGGAGGGCACATTGTTGGTGCATACTGGTTGCACCAGGAGGAGCCTGGTTAAGGGGGCTCCCAAGGCACTGTTGGTGCCAGTGGCTAACTTCACAGCTGCGCCGCCAGATCGCGGCAGCTGCAACGTTTGGGGCATTTTGTGTCTCAGGAGAGATAAGGGTGTGCTGCACTCTTGAACCCCCATTTCTGGTACTGGCCTGTTGGGCCTGTACCCTGCTGCAGTAGCAGCTTGGTGGTAAAAGGGAGTGCTGCATCGGCAGCCTAGGGCTCTGACTTTGTGGACAAAGGGTATTGCGGGGGATCCCAAGACGGGCTCCCGAGGAAGGCCAGTTGGCCTGGGAGCACCTTGTGTTCTGTTGGGGCACAAGGCCCTAAGAGGATGAAGGCACCTTGTTAGTGGTACTATGGTGCACTGCTAAATGTGATCTATGCACAATGTGGTTATGCCTAATGTGAATGCCTAATGTGGTTTATGCTTTGGTGCTAGTACCAGTAGTTGCTGGTTGTTTTATTTTCCCTACTTGCATTCTATTGGTTATGACAGTGGCCCGATTGGCCCTGTCATGTATATTATCCCCTGTAAAGTTATATCTAGTGCCAAATGGCACAGTGTACATATTTGTGATTATGCTCTAATGTGTTTATGAGTAATACAAAGGCTATTTTGTTATATAACCTTGTTTGGAGTTTCTTTTGTGCTGTGCCTAGTGTGTCGCTGCTGTGTGAGTGTGTTGCGCAAATGCTTTACACATTGCCTCTGGGATAAGCCTGACTGCTCATGCCAAGCTACCAAGGGGGTGGGTAGGGGTTATCTTCAGATTTCAACTCCCTATACCTGACTAGAGTGGTGGTTTCTGCTTGACTTAGGCGCTTGTCCTAGCCAACCAGAAATCCCATTTCTAACAATTACGTGTAGTGGTTAGGTGTTCAAGAACTTCAATGTCTTCGTATCTTCTATGGGCAGCGGGAGTTTCTCTGATGGCTTTCTTAGTCTGTGCTATTAGGTGTTTTAAAGTAGGCATTGCTGATAGCTGACCTGTGATGTGTTTAGATATTTGAGGAAGTATATATTTTAGTATTTTAGTAGCGGCCTCTTGGGAACTAGGGCTTGCCTCTTTTAAATCTTCTAGTACATGTTTTAATTCAACTTTTGTAACATTTCTTTCTGTTATTTCACTTTAATAACAACATCATGTTTCGTAGTAGCCCTCCCATAACAAATATCACAGTAGTATTTTGTATATTTTCAATTTACATTCTCTCCACTTGTGCTTTCCTGGCTGCATGAAAGCAATTGTTTTCCTTTTTGTGATGTTATATATCTTGCTCTTTATGCCATTCTATGTGAAAATAGTTTAATAATAGAGTTAGATATTTTGCTATAAATCTAACTTTACTTTGCTAATGTACAAAAAATTTGACATTAATAGTGTTCACATCTTATATTCACATATGTGCTATTGGTTGTAATTGCAGTTCTTTTTTTCAGTTTTCAGTTGAAGTTTATGAAATGTGAGTCAGTGGTTTGTTCTCTGTTGGGGGGAGATTGTTTTAGTTATAGTTTAAATGTTTATTTTTGTCTAGTTTGTTGGGGTTGTGGGGTTTTAGTTTCATTCTTTGCGTTTAAAGTTATCAGATTTTACCTACTTGTAAAATGCTTTGTCCAAGTGTTTAAGTGTTGGCTTTAATTGGTGGTTCTGTTGGTTGTTGAGTTTTATGTACTTGTTGTTTAGTATCTAAACATTGAAAGAGGGTTTGGTAAGGTATTTATAGATTAATGTTTTCAAATTAAGTTAGTATACAAGTATGTATAACTTACTTGTTAAGGTATTTGTAGTTTATTTTCCAGTTTACTTCCTTGGTGTTCTATTTAGAATCCGGCAGAGTGTCATTCTCTTGCAGGTTTATTGTTTTTAGTGTGAGCTATAATGAATTGTTCTGTTCCTTTTATATATATTTTATAATTAAGTGTGTTATTGGTTAGTTTGCTTTACAGTGACATTTATTGGTTAGTATTCTTTTAGTTTGAAATTTCTTTCTGTTATTACCTTTTATGGTGGAAACTATTTTATTTTATTTCAATGTGAAATATGTATGTGTTGTTTTGTGTTATGCTTACATTTTTAATTTTCAATGTTATATTTTAATATTTAAAATTGTTAAATTAATTTTATTATGTTTGTATTCTTTTTTAAATTGTTTATTTATTGTAAGCTAAAAAAATATTATGTATTTTTTTTCTGTAATTTCATTTAAGTATACTTTTATGGTATATGAGCTGGTGTATCAAAAATTGCTTTTACGATTCTTAAATAGGGAATTTTACAGATTCGCTATTTTAGAATCGCAAAATGTAATGTATGTAGAATTTGCAATTTTTTTTGCTATTCCTTAACGTTAGCAAAATCAGAAATTGCGATTCGCTTTTAGGGAATACCTTCCCATTCATTTCTTTAGGCTTAGAGGCCCAAAGGAATGAATGGGAAGGCATTCGCAATTTGCGATTACCAAGTAGGTAATCAGAAATTGTGAGCGCAATTGCAAGGGGGCCAGGGGGACAGAAGGCCCCTCTTATGCACCCCCAAAAAAGGTAAATGTGCACATGTTGCGCACTCACATGCCCTAAGGGCATGTGTATGTGCCCCAAGGCACTTAGAAAAATACAATTTTGTGAATTATTTTAAAGTAATTGCAAATTACCACCAACTTGAAGTTGGTGGTAAGTTGCGCTTCCTTAATGCAAAGTCGCATTCTGAGAATGCTTCTTGCATTGCATTTAGGTGATCACAAAAATTGGGATTACCTATTTTGCTAATGCCGTTTGGCTTCATACATCTGGCCCTCTGTTTTTATGATACGTTTAATTTTATTTGTTGTATAATGTAAAGCAGATTTTTTTATAATTATTTGTAAAATTGTGGCTTATTGTTCGTGATTTTGTAGTCAGGACTGTGTTTTTCGATATTTTGGTTAAGTTATATAGCCATTTAAAGGGAACAATATTTTTATTTAAGAATATTTTTGTTTTTGATATTGTTAAAAATAGATATTTTTGACTGTGATATTTTTACCATCGATATTTGTGTTTTTGTACATTAGGTATGGAAGGCAATATTTATTTATCTGATAGTTTTGTGAGCAATAATGTTTCCACAATATTATTTCATTGATCCCTTTAGTGTGCCACTGAGGTATGAGGCATAATATCAGATGTGTCCACAATGCCTTTGCCTTGGCCAGTGATCTGCCCAGGCATCTAAGCAATCTCCCTGTCAGACGTCTCTAAAGCTTTTGATTCTGTGGGGTTGGGTTATCTGTTTAAACTACTATTAAAATGAACTTTGGCTCAAAATTTATCACTTGTACACAATTGTTATATTCAGAGCTATTGACACGGGTCCACAACATCTTTTGGGTGAGGTGGGGAAATTAGATGGGATGAGCACTCTTGCCTCTACTCTTCGCCATAGTGATTGAGCCTTCGGTGAAATGGCTGAGGGTTGATTCCCTGGTCAATGGTATTGATTGGACGTGTCGGACATATGTTCTGATTTTCCTGGGTGATCCCCAGTGGTCAGGGCCCTGGGTCCTTCGGATACTGCATTCTTTTGGGAAACATTCAGAACTTACCATCAATGAAGCCAATTTCACGGTGTACCTAATTTATGGAAGTGGGATCCTTTTACCACTGTTGGAATGGACCGATGGCCTTCAGGTGCTAAGGGAGGGATTCAAATACCTTGGCATATTTGTGATGGACATGCAAGTGGCCTAGGAAGGGAGCATCCAACTGTAAGTAGACTGATTGACTAGGGACCTCAGGTTCTGGGTGGTATTACCCATGTTCTACCTGTGCTGCTCTGCAAAGTTTAAAATTGTGGCCCTTCCCGAGTTGTTCTATCAATTGCAAAAGTTTCCGTACAATATTCCCCACTCCTTTTTTACTCAAAGCAGTGCTCTGTTACGAGACTTTCTCAGAATTGCATTATCAAATTGCTTTAAGTCCACCTTTGAGGGCGACATTGTTGCCTCTGACATTATGACATACTATAGATCATCGCACCTTGTTATCCTCACTTAAAGGTGGTTTAACAGAAAAAAGGACCCAATCTTTGATTCTGAGAGATGGGTGATGCAGGTGATGCATAAGAGGTGTTTGAGGATCTTAAGTGCGCCGGAAAATGATATTGTATTTTCCAGTGATGGGGGACATATCTTTGAACGCATAATAATGTATAATTTGATTGTAAATTTCCTTTCTTGTTTGAAAAGATTAAACTTCCGATAAAATGTGTCATAACAAAATTACTTAGGGCCTGAAAACGAGCGTGGCAGGTGGGATACTCCATCACAAATGTGACAGATATCCCGTCCGCTGTATTACATTTCGATAGGATATAATGGACTTGTAATTTGGTGGACGGGATATCTGTCACACTTGTGATGGAGTAACCCTGTTTGCCAAGATCACAATTAGGCCCTAAGTCATTTTTTTGAGCTCACGAGAACCTGATTTCCCACCAGGAAGTTCAGTTACACCCCAAAGAGACCATATCGGTCATGTGCGGATTTTACAGATACCTCATTAAATTCACTATTGGGCTGAGTGAAGGGGCTCAAAGAAAATGATTAGGTATGGCTTTATAATTTAATAATGATAGAGTGCATTTGAGTAATTGTTTCCCAGAATCTAGTGCACTATAAGAAAACTGACCCTCAAAGAGCCTGGGTGAAAATCTGAACTCTGTGGGCCCGATTCACAGATTGAACTTACTACTTTTAGCATTCACAGAATGCACTTACTACTTTTGGTATTCACAGAATGAACTTACTCATTTTGGTATTCACAGAAGTTAGGACTACTAACTTTAGGACTCCTAAATGCCTTCTGTGAATACCGAAAGTCTTAAAATTAGGATTTTTCTCAATTTAGTAGTAGTAAAGTTAGGACTCCTAACTTTAGGACTCCTAAATGCCTTCTGTGAATACCGAAAGTCCTAAAATTACGATTTTTCTCAATTTAGTAGTAGTAAAGTTAGGACTACTAACTTTAGGATGCCTAAATGCCTTCTGTGAATACCGAAAGTCTTAAAATTATGATTTTTCTCAATTTAGTAGTAGTAAAGTTAGGACTACTAACTTTAGGATGCCTAAATGCCTTCTGTGAATACCGAAAGTCTTAAAATTATGATTTTTCTCAATTTAGTAGTAGTAAAGTTAGGACTACTAACTTTAGGATGCCTAAATGCCTTCTGTGAATACCGAAAGTCTTAAAATTCCGATTTTTCTCAATTTAGTAGTAGTAAAGTTAGTAGTCCTAACTTTACTACTACTAAATAGAGAAAAATCCTAATTTTAAGACTTTCGGTATTCACAGAAGGCATTTAGGCATCCTAAAGTTAGGAGTCCTAACTTTACTACTACTAAATAGAGAAAAATCCTAATTTTAAGACTTTCGGTATTCACAGAAGGCATTTAGGCATCCTAAAGTTAGGAGTCCTAACTTTACTACTACTAAATTGAGAAAAATCCTAATTTTAAGACTTTCGGTATTCACAGAAGGCATTTAGGAGTCCTAAAGTTAGTAGTCCTAACTTCTGTGAATACCGAAATGAGTAAGTTCATTCTGTGAATACCAAAAATAGTAAGTGCATTCTGTGAATGCCAAAAGTAGTAAGTTCATTCTGTGAATCGGGCCCTGTATCACCACCAGAGTGTCTAAGCTCCCCAGCAGAAGAGTAAATGTGACATCACCTAGGGCCCCAAGCTAGGTAGAAGGGAGTGAAGTCCCATGTTGCTTCAGTGTATTAGGAGAAGTGCTTTGAGAGCACATGGTATTTTGACTTGCTACAGTTAGGGTAAAGGATGGAATTCTGAAAGTATTCACCCACTTGTCGGTGGCCCCTTGAAGGGATGATTAGTATAAGGCAGAGTGTACAGAGGTAGACTCCAAGAGGATAAAACAGATTATGTCCTGGTTTCCCACAGTTCGGAGGTGGACTCAGAGTGTAAGCTGGTTATCAGTGAGAGTTCTAGAAAATGCTTTCCGAGACCTTCAATTAACTGGGTTCCTTTGACTTGCTCTATGGGAAACCTAAGGCAGCTGTACAAAGGTTGTAAAAGTGCTGGAGTCTTCAGAACAGTACCTGAAATGAGAGAACTCTAGGGTAGAAAATGTTTTCAACCCCAATGAGTTGCATAACTGCCATGTGTTCATGGTCTCCTTAGAGTGCAAGGAGTGTGTTGCTCTGATGCCCAGATGAGGGTTGCAGTTTACCTAAAGAATGAATCTGTGCCAGCGATTTACTACAGTTCGGAGAGAAACCAGAGGGTCAAAGCATCCAGGTTGCCCTACCACATATCTCTGAGGACACTGATCCTGAGATTAGGGTTCCGGAGCCCAAGAGGAAAATATGAGGTAGGTGGTGGGTGCCATCCACATCAGGAGTACTAATGAACCAGGGATTACCTGCTGTGAGAGACAGGATACCTGAACCATTAGAAGTAATGGGGTAACCCAGTAACCCTCAGAACCTGGGTAGGTAAACTGAACAAGAACAATGGTTCTGTTGGGAATCACACTTACATTAATGACGTATTGAATACACAGATGGAACAATATATCCGGTGAAGGATATATCAGAGAACACAACTGAAACCAAAAACAAAAACACACTGACCACAATGGAAGATACAGGTAAATCTTTAGTATTAACCTTTTTGATAAATTATTTCAAAATTTATTTGAGAAGCTCTCCAAAACAAACAATACATGGACTGAATGTACAACCTTTAACACGAGAAGCCATGAGATAAACAAAATAATCAAAAAATACTGGAATTTGGTGGGACCAGAAAACAAAATACCAGAGGTTCCCATGTTCTCTTTCAAGCGGGCAAAAAATGTCAAAGACTATGTGGTGTCTTCATTTCTGAAACCAACACCTGCACCTGACACCAGATCCCAGCTAGGTCTTCCACCCATTACTGGACATCAAAGATGTGGCAGCTGCAAAGATTGTAAAAAATTTGGAGTCAGCGGGCAATCCCGCTGTCTAGGTGGTAATGTTGTGCACACTTTTACTTGAACCGCCTTGGTTCTCTTCTGGTATATTTATAAACAATAATACTCCATTCAATGTGTTTATTCTTGTTTCAATCTTTAGTATTTATTTCATCTTCTTAATCAATGCGAATCCTTTTGTTTCAGGACACTTCATGTTAACATATCCCATTTACCCGATGCATTTCGGGTCTATGGTGACCCTTCCTCGGGGGTCTCTATGAGAAAAATCAAGGAGAATACTATCAGCCTCATAACCATCTCTGTGCATATATAACAACATAAATTGCATTTCTAATGTTAACTCTGTAACCATTAAGCAAACAAAAATCATCTCATTTGATCACATGGACTTTCTCAAATTAACCTGGTGATCCCTACATAGCCAAACTTTCAGTTTTCTCACTGCGTGCTCCGTGAAAACATATAAAAACAAAATGACCGTTAAACTGAAAAAGCTTCTGGAGCAAACTATAAGAATACTAGCTGCGCGCTCCGTGGACATACGTAATAGCAAAAATGACTGTTAACTTAAAAAAGCTTCTCGAGCATGTCAAAAACCCTGCTCCTCATTCGTGCTTCACTTACTAGGAAATGCGAACGTCCCGCGATTCAAGCTGTCATCCAATCCGCTACTCCCAAACACTTGGTGTGCGGTTATTTTAAGCTATGCGCGCTGAGATTGGCTGAGCTTGCGATCACGTGATCGCAGTGTTAAACTAATGCTGAACACTCATCTAACTGATGATAAACGTTACTAAATCGGTAAATATTGTGAAAACTTCCTAATGTGTTTAAACATCAGTAACAATAATCGTGAATTAATTTCATTACATGTCTGGAAAAATTCTGAAAAAATTCGAACATCGAAAATGGTTCCTCATATTACTCACAACTCTGTTGCCTTAGTTCATATAGGTCAGTGACCCTAAATAATGCTGATCAACAGTAAATAAAAATAAAATGAAATAAAACAGAAGCATAAAGATACACAATTATTGGGGAAAACAAGTTGTGTCGGCCATTTTGGGTAGGGAAATTCTCAGCACTTAAAGTCATGCAAGGAAATATTGTCAGCTCTCCCAAAGTCTGTTTATAAAAAGCAGGATAATTCTATCCTGTCATTCAATCCATTTGGTTGTAAGCTACCCATCTTTTTTATCCAAAAGTATTCGGATCTCAGTCTTTGTTTGTGAGAGTCTCTCTCTGGGTGATGTTTAATGACTTCCAGTATGGTAAAGCGTAATTGTGCAACATTATGTCCTGCTTCCAACCAATGTACCGTCAATGTGGATTTCAGATTTTTCAACCGAATGTTGCTCTTGTGCTCTGTTATTCTTACTTTTATTTTCCGTTCAGTCTGACCTATATACAATTTTCCACACGGGCACTTAATGCCATAAATAACGTTTTTAGTGTCACAGGTTCCTGAATGTAACAAAGTCACCTTCTTTCCAGTCATTGGATGCGTAAACATTTGTCCTACCATCACATTGTTACAATGTATGCAGTTTTCGCATCTCTGCATGCCTTTGTAGTTAGTTTCATTCAATTTGATTTTCTTTTTCAGTAGTTCTTTCATATTTTTAGACCTATTATATGCAAACGTTATCTGATTGGCAACTAATGGTTCTAGATCTGGTTCTTGTGCAATAAGTGCCCAATGTTTTCTCATGATGTTGGCTATCTTCACTGATTGTGTAGAATGTTTCAGAACACATACTGTCATTTTAGTTTCACTTCTCTCTTTAGTTGCACCGCAAAGATGAATCTAGAAGAAATAGCGCAGATCACATCTAACAAGGCAGAAACCTTAGCATATACTGCAGAGGAAGCAGAAGGAATTTACAGTCTGATCAAGGAAACTAGAGCTTTCAGCCCACAGCCGAGCACGGTAAATCAACTATTAAAACAACTGGAATATGCAAGCAAACGGGAAATAAATCATAGATTGCATGCGACAACTTTAATACACTATCACAGGAACCAACGAATCCCCAGAGGTTTAAGAATAGCCCTTAAACCAATGTTATGCAGGAATAACAAGGCTGTCCTAATGAAATGGTATCAAATCTTAAACAAATGCAGCTTGGATCTTATTTTGCTGATCGTGGAAGAGTTGTCAAAAGAACTAAAAACAATCGAAGAAGAACTGGCTAACGTAAAAAATGAGTTGAACCAATTTGAAGACTTATCAGCTACACTTGAAGAAGTTAACAAAAAATTGGAAAGATATGCTAAAGAAATTGAGGACAGAAAGATCAAAAAATACCGGAGAGACACAATAGATTATAAACTTGAAGAAGTATACAGTTGGGCAGAAGTATATAATCAAAGGAAGTGGCAACAACCGCAAACTAATGTCAGCTCATCACAAGAAAGCATGGTGTCTGACTCTGACACAGCACAAAATAGGAGACCTATATCGAAGGACAAACGGAAAGATCAACAAAACAAAGCGCCTTTTTTAGATATCAGCCCGGCAGCAAACAACGCTCCATCAACGAGTATAACAATAACAGAGCCCTCAAAACAAGGAGGGGAAAAGGAAAAAGAAAAAACACAAGGGAAAGAAACGGAAGCGGAGAGAGAATTGAGATCAAAGAAAAAGAAACCGACTTAGTCATCAATATATCAGACAGACAATTGACGGAGGCTCAAACTAAAGTATTAAACAAAGGCTTAACTTTTGTTCCAAGGTATAAATCTAATGCCCAAGAAACGGAAATATCAATTTACAAATTTCTACGGAATTTGAGATTAAAGAATTTCTTCAACAACTTACCACCTAGTGAAAGACCGGAGACGGATTTGAAAGAATTTAGACCCAAAAGCACTTTTTGTGCCCCTACCTCACATAAAACCATTGATGCATATGAACGAATCATAACATCTGAAATTCAGAAAATCAACTACTCCAGTGGTACCACCAGTAATTTTTCTAGAAAAGAATGGCAAATCCTACAAACCTTAAGAGACGCAAACGACATCACCATAATAAAGGCAGACAAAGGGGGAGCAATAGTGGTGATGAACACGACCTACTATAAAGAGAGCGTACAGGCTCATCTACAAGATGAAAACATATATCATAAGTTGGATCAAGACCCGACTGAAACCTTTGGAATGACACTTAAAATAATTCTGGATAAAGCTCTGGAGATGAAATGGATCACTTTGAAGACATACCAATTTTTGAATACCAAACATCCAAGGAGACCTCAATTTTACATGCTCCCAAAGATACACAAGGACCCCAAGAGACCTCCTTTTAGACCTATAGTCTCTGCATGTGGATCATTATCAGAACCACTGGGTCAATACCTAGATTGGTTCCTACAACCTTTAGTGCAGAAATGGAGCACACATATAAAAGACACCACCTCATTTCTCAATATGTTATCCACAGTAAACATCCCAATAAATGAAGAAATATGGCTGTGTTCGATTGATGTAACAGCACTCTACACTTCGATCCCGCATAGTGAGGGAATTGAAGCTATGGAATGGTGTTTACTAAAAAATGAAGTGATTGAGGAAAGAAACTAATCTCCTCATTTTTAGAAAGCATCTGAAGACGCTGCTCTTCTTGGAAGCTTGGGGTTCATCGTAGTGGGAGGTTGCGTGTTCTTGCCAGTGTTATGTGTCCATTGTGAGCGCTTAGATACCTCGGGGTGATATAGCGCTTTATAAATGAATAATAACATAACATAACATAACATAACATTGGTGGAGAAAAAACATTAATGTTGGAACTGTTACAGTTTGCTCTATTACACAGTTACTTTAACTGGGAAGACAACTTCTATGAACAATGCAGTGGGACCTCCATGGGGATTGCGGGGGCGCCGTCCTACGCAAACACTTTTATGGCAAAGTTTGAGCATGATCATATAATCCACAACACCAACTGGACAACGGGGCTAATGGTATTTAAACGATACATTGACGATATCTTCCTCATATGGAAGGGCAAACAGGAAGAACTAATCAACAATATTCAAAGATTGAATGCAGTTCATGATCGAATCAAATTCACTCACCAAATGGATCAGAAAGAATTGGCATTTCTAGATGTAAAAATTCATCTTGAACAAAACAGGATAAGAACTAGTGTGTACACAAAAGAAACAGACAGAAATAGTGGTCTACACTACCAAAGCTTTCACCATTATTCCCTGAAGAAACATCTTCCATTGTCTCAATGTATTCGTCAAAAAAGGATTACCTCTGATCCACAAGACCTACTCACCACCATCGACAAACAGATCCAGAAATATCTACAACGAGGCTATCCCAAACCATTACTGGAAGAATCCAAGATTAAAGTGTTGAATATGAAAAGAGAGTCTTTACTTGTAACTAAAGAGAGAAGTGAAACTAAAATGACAGTATGTGTTCTGAAACATTCTACACAATCAGTGAAGATAGCCAACATCATGAGAAAACATTGGGCACTTATTGCACAAGAACCAGATCTAGAACCATTAGTTGCCAATCAGATAACGTTTGCATATAATAGGTCTAAAAATATGAAAGAACTACTGAAAAAGAAAATCAAATTGAATGAAACTAACTACAAAGGCATGCAGAGATGCGAAAACTGCATACATTGTAACAATGTGATGGTAGGACAAATGTTTACGCATCCACTGACTGGAAAGAAGGTGACTTTGTTACATTCAGGAACCTGTGACACTAAAAACGTTATTTATGGCATTAAGTGCCCGTGTGGAAAATTGTATATAGGTCAGACTGAACGGAAAATAAAAGTAAGAATAACAGAGCACAAGAGCAACATTCAATTGAAAAATCTGAAATCCACATTGACGGTACATTGGTTGGAAGCAGGACATAATGTTGCACAATTACGCTTTACCATACTGGAAGTCATTAAACATCACCCAGAGAGAGACTCTCACAAACAAAGACTGAGATCCGAATACTTTTGGATAAAAAAGATGGGTAGCTTACAACCAAATGGATTGAATGACAGGATAGAATTATCCTGCTTTTTATAAACAGACTTTGGGAGAGCTGACAATATTTCCTTGCATGACTTTAAGTGCTGAGAATTTCCCTACCCAAAATGGCCGACACAACTTGTTTTCACCAATAATTGTGTATCTTTATGCTTCTGTTTTATTTCATTTTATTTTTATTTACTGTTGATCAGCATTATTTAGGGTCACTGACCTATATGAACTAAGGCAACAGAGTTGTGAGTAATATGAGGAACCATTTTCGATGTTCGAATTTTTTCAGAATTTTTCCAGACATGTAATGAAATTAATTCACGATTATTGTTACTGATGTTTAAACACATTAGGAAGTTTTCACAATATTTACCGATTTAGTAACGTTTATCATCAGTTAGATGAGTTTTCAGCATTAGTTTAACACTGCGATCACGTGATCGCAAGCTCAGCCAATCTCAGCGCGCATAGCTTAAAATAACCGCACACCAAGTGTTTGGGAGTAGCGGATTGGATGACAGCTTGAATCGCGGGACGTTCGGATTTCCTAGTAAGTGAAGCACGAATGAGGAGCAGGGTTTTTGACATGCTCGAGAAGCTTTTTTAAGTTAACGGTCATTTTTGCTATTACGTATGTCCACGGAGCACGCAGCTAGTATTCTTATAGTTTGCTCCAGAAGCTTTTTCAGTTTAACGGTCATTTTGTTTTTATATGTTTTCACGGAGCACGCAGTGAGAAAACTGAAAGTTTGGCTATGTAGGGATCACCAGGTTAATTTGAGAAAGTCCATGTGATCAAATGAGATGATTTTTGTTTGCTTAATGGTTACAGAGTTAACATAAGAAATGCAATTTATGTTGTTATATATGCACAGAGATGGTTATGAGGCTGATAGTATTCTCCTTGATTTTTCTCATAGAGACCCCCAAGGAAGGGTCACCATAGACCCGAAATGCATTGGGTAAATGGGATATGTTAACATGAAGTGTCCTGAAACAAAAGGATTCGCATTGATTAAGAAGATGAAATAAATACTAAAGATTGAAACAAGAATAAACACATTGAATGGAGTATTATTGTTTATAAATATACCAGAAGAGAACCAAGGCGGTTCAAGTAAAAGTGTGCACAACATTACCACCTAGACAGCGGGATTGCCCGCTGACTCCAAATTTTTTACACGTTTTCAAAGTGTTTCCAGACTAAACACTGGGTTAATGCTGCACAATAACGAATGGAATAAATAAGAAAAGAATACAAAAAACCAGAGTGCTAGATGGACTCTTTAAAGATTTAGCTGCAAAGATTGCAAATATGCAATAACCGGGAAAACTGTCACTCATCGTGGGAAGACATAAACACTGAGTCAATTCACGAACTGCAACTGGCAAAATGTTGTATATGCGATAAGATGCCGTGCCTGCTGATTGGCCAGACAACCCAAAAAGTGAAGAACAGAATTCTGCAACATCAAAGTAGAATACGATGCAAAACACAAGGGGCTCCATTAGTAGACCACTACTCCACATTCGGTCATACACTTGAACAAATGGAAATAAATAGTGCTCGAAAAGGTGACCCCCCACTAACTTAACTTCAAGGAATGCCGTTGGATACACACCATTGAGACAATCACCCACGGCCTCAACGAACAGGAAGACACCTATGTGCAGATGAGCAGACTGTAACCTAAGCACAAACTGTCCCATCACGTCCGTCTTACGTTACAGAAATAGCGATACAACACCGCATCACGTTGCATCCTCACCTCAGGTCCCACTAGGTATACACAGTTAGTGTAGCATGTAATACATATTCAACCATTGAATAAAAATGTGTAAACCCCCCCACCCCCTATTTTTAGGATGTAGACATGACTGTATCCATGTTGCCTGGGGTCCTCCTTGCTGTATGTCAATCTACCTAATATGTATTGTATTTTACAAATATGACTCATGTAATTACCTGGGGTCCCTTTCGAACAATAACTTTACACAGAAGTCTGGTTTCCTCCATGCAAAATGTAACCTACTAAATATGTCTTATATGTCACCAATATGACTCATGTTATTGTCTTAGGCACTTCTCTAACAATATCTCGAATCGGAAGTCTGCTACAAACAGTAGCTTCGCTTGACATTCAAATACAATCTTACGATAAGGTACCATCACAACATGTACCCTTTTAAGAATGTTGACAAAACAGTACCCATGTTGCCCTTCTTACATGTGACATAGTCACCTACGTAATATGTAATTATTTTTCGCCTAAGAGAAAACAGTAGCCATGTGGCCCGCCAATTCAATTATGTAATGTTACCTACGTAATATATTTCGCCCGAACCGTATTTCACTGCTTACGGATTTTATGCGGCGAGTTAACTACCTTGATTGCTTTCTGTTAATAACATTCAAATACAACCATGAGATAAGGCGCCATCATGTAAACATGTACCCCTTTTAAGAATGTTGACAAAACAGTATCCATGTTGCCCTTCTTAAATATGACAAAGTCACCTACATAATATGTAATTGTTTTTTGTCGAAGACAAAACAGTAACCATGTGCCCCCTAATTTAATTATGTAATGTTACCTACGTAATATATATTTCGCCCGAACCGTATTTCACTGCTCAAGGATTTTGTGCAGAGAGTTAACTACCTTGCTTGCTTTCTGTAAATAACATACCTTAGCTAAATGACTTATGTTCCTCTTTTTGAATATAACTCTACTCATAAATGTGTGACACATGACCAAAACTATTACACAAGCCTGCTCGTATCAATAACAATTCCCCATCAAGGCAGGTATCACGCTACCCTGTGGTGACATATTACACATTCTCCATAAGATGAATCGTGTGCGAAGTAGGTAAAGAATTTGCGCGTCACGCACACACGTTCTACTGAATCACTCGGTTTTCATTTGGAAGCCGATGAGTCAGCTCACACGAGAAACTGACATGTACGCCACTGACGGCGCATGACAAATAGGAGGCGTTCCCCGCTGCTGCCAGAAGTAAGTTTTGCTCCTGTGCCCCTTGCCCTTACCCTTAAATCGTGTCTGGCATTTACACTAGAAAGCCAGGGACATTCAACACAGAGCGGCAGTTTATATTTATGTTGTGCTTCGAAGCCACTATGATTTCTGCACTTAGCCCTAATGTCGGGACCGTAAAAATAAATATCTAAGCGGAAAGTTAGCCCTGTACAGATCTGAAGTGTTTCACAAACAAATGACGGTCTGTTTTTAAATTGTAATTTAACTTGTTAATCACGGCATACTGGAACCATTCCAGTTCTAACAACGCGCTTAAACTCGGCATGTTAACCACCTTTATAACGGTTATGCCACATATGCTATTGACGGTCAATTGCACAACACGCCGCAGCAATTTGCTTTTAAATTCACATGGGTGTCTACACATATACACTCTAGCCTGGTTTATCATACAATGGGCGGTCTGGCTCTAACCATTTAATTACAGCATATTGGAACCATTATTGCATTGCCTAGGCACCCATCTCAAGATGTGTTATCAACTAACACGTCCGTTTGGCTTGTTAATTACCCCCACAATGGATATACTGTGTTTGAATTTGCTTGTCAAATACACACAGCACGCGAGTTTGTTTTTAATTCACGAGTCGCCAAAATACACTCTCTAGCTTGTCTAACGAAGCACAGCGGCTACTTAAGATCACATTTCACTAAAAGGCAGGGAGAACGCTCCTCTCGTGCTTTCTCGCTGAGACCGGATTCTTTTTCCATCTTTCCAGGTGATCGCCACGGCGGCACCGCCCACACGTTCTTCCCACCGGCTGGTGTTGAAGACCATAAATAAGAAAACAAGGTATGACAAGCCCTGACCATATCAGCCCATAAGGCATGTATTACTCTACCAGAGCTGAGGCCTAAAGTTATATCGTGCTTGATTCTTTTCCATAGGAAAACCTACGCCATTCAGGGCCTGGAGTTTGTCGGTTGACATTCTCCGCCCCAAATTTGAAGCACTTTCGGATGATACCTCAACCTTTAATAAGGTGAGCCTGACTAGGCATCCATGTCCTTATTGTTTTTAACACTGAAACACACTAGGCCCTGACCTTACCTCATTTTACATTTATAGGCTGTCCGGCCACCTTGCAGTCCTGATAAAGACCCGCTATAGATGCACATAAATCAGAGCATCCTGTCTAGGGTCGAAACGTCGACGTTCTGTCTATGTATCCGTCCACACAGAGTTTCAACGAACTAAAAAAATAATATATCAGTTTGAAACCATTGTAATTCAGAGTGGACACTTATGATATAAATGTTGTGTCTATATGTATGATTATTTTTGTTGTTTAATCTTTGTTTGAGCACTCAGTCACCAGTCACGACTCACTCACCCAATGTAAATTCATTCCATGTATTGTTTGTTTTGTTTTGGACAGCTTCTCAAATACATTTTGAAATAATTTGTCAAAAAGGTTAATACTAAAGATTTACCTGTATCTTCCATTGTGGTCAGTGTGTTTTTTTTTTGGTTTCAGTTGTGTTCTCTGATATATCCTTCACCGAATATATTGTTCCATCTGTGTATTCAATACGTCTTTAATATAAGTTCTGAACCAGGCAGATATCGTCCTGCTTTTAGAAAATTGATCTTTATTTATTTTATCATGGTAATACACATGCCAATCAACTTTTTCTTACTAGCGTTATGATGACATGTATGAAGGCAAACAGTCAACTGAACTTTATGAATCACAGTGTCCAGGTTTGTTTGTAAAAAGCAATTTTCATGCAAAAAGATTGTAATGGGTGTTCCTTATACATCAATAGGCAGAACTTTGTTAAAAAGCATGGTGGTGAGGTAGTGTGCCAGAGCAATGAGTAGAGGAGCAAAGAATGATGGTATGATGTATCATCCGTGAGAATTAGGGTGTAATGTGTAGTCTTGGTGTGTCATGGAAGTCTTTCGTCAGACTTCGGAGCTAGTTTGAGTAAAAGGGCACCTAAGTCCAAGTGAGTCCAAGTCTCTTGCATTGTGTAGAGCATGCCATGCTTGATGTGGGCTGTGTGTCAATGCTGGAAGCCCTGGACAGACAAGCATGTTTTCCCCCTCAGTGAAAAGACTCATCTCATTGTGTCTCCCCAGGATGTTGAAGGTGTAAGGGAAGGCAGTCTATTTGCATATTGAGGCGGTAGCCCCCGTGCTAAGTGCCTGATTACAAGTCAAGCAGAGTAGTATCTTCGGGTGGGATCTGCTCCACCTGATCGTGGCTCGCCCAGTGTTCCAGTACCCAATTTTCTTGGCTGTTAAGAACACTAGACCCGATTTTACCTACTGGGAATTTCAACATGTAAAATTGCACTAAGCTTTGACTGCAACAGCGCACAAACATTGTCTCTTGTACCTGCCAATCTTTTTCTCAGGCATAGGGGAGCAAACAATAATCCCCCATTTCAAAACTAAATTTTTCATTCCATCCTCTATCCTCCATATTCTCCATCCCCACCTCCTCTGCACAAGGAAGTGCTTGCACAAATTCACCACTTGCTCAGGGCAGGTGGTAAATGTCTGTGCTAACCCCCTCAGAATAGAGAATATTATGCAAAATCCTGCATGGTAAATTTGTGTCCATAGAGCTATTCCCCTTTCCATGGGATTTTTCTCAAAATAGGTTGAATTCAATGTGGTGATGCTGGCCAGTAAGGTTAATTCTGGCTGCTGGTAATCTCTGTATTGAAATCCACCTAACTCATAATTAGGGCCTAGGCAGTGGATAATTGACATGGGGCTTTGTCCATGGTGCGTAGGGTTGGCAGATCACTGCGTTTTACCATAATGACCATTATTTTAATGTCTGGGGTGAGTAAACAATTAGGGAAATCACCTAAATCAATTTTTCCCTTTCTAAGTACATATTTAAAATAGCAAATAAACAAAGAAATTACTTAAAAAAGGGTTGTATAGATGCATATATTTTCACTGACAGAGAATTAAATTAGACAGAAAACTAATCTTAAAATTCCATAGAGGATTTTACATACATTTCTATTTAAGTATTGTATCTAAGTCCTTCCAGAATCTTAAAACATGAACAAATGACTGGTATTTTTCTCTGGGAAAAAAGGCAACCCTAACAGTATGGGATGTCAGGCACTGCTGGCATGGCCCTATCAGTTAACTTTTGGGGACTTGCAAGTGACATGCAGGGGAGTGACTCTTAAATAATGTGCTTGACTCTGGCCTTGGAGTCTTGGCACTGGGATGTGCGATTTAAAAAGGACTCAATGAACTGAAATAACTAGCACTGGCTGCAAGAACCAATAGATGATTCCTTGCTTCCAGCGCTGGGACGCCTACGGGTAGCTACGTGCTTTATAAATGCCTAAATGCCTTGCTAGCCCACAGGCTGGAAATAGCACCTACCCAAGACACTAAGGGACTGATTAGGTTGTCGGGCGGAAAGCCTGTTCCCAACAGTCGAATTCTCCTAGACCGTAGTGGTACCCTTCTGACTGACTCGCCGGTTTCCATTGCGCCCAACCGATTACAAGGTTCGCGGTTGGATTGGAAACCGCCCGGTCTTCCTGAATCGGTTCCGACTGTCTCTCGGAGAATTTGTATCGTGCAGAACCGCATTGTACAACTCTACGGACTGTGTTTCCAACTGAGCGAACAGCCTTTCCGAGTAGGACTGTCCAACATGAAAAGGCTGTCGGAAAGGGACTTTGGGGGCCCCTAGCATGCCACCTTCATCCTGAGGCTTCCGGTTGGGGGTGCTGGCCTTTGAATAGGGACAGGGACTTGACACAGGAGGCAATGCAGACCAAATTACCTCGTTAGCTATGGTGATACTATTCATTTTCCAAGATGCATCTTTGAGTGGGTTAAGATTATTCCACTCAACAGTTAGAGATGACAGGTAAGGAGTTGGTGTCTCAATGGATATTGTTGGTGTAGGACTTGAAAGAGGGGTGTTGATAAGTGCAAGAGGAAAAACATGGATCAAACAAGCTGCACTGCAGAATCAGAGTATTGTCATTGTTCACCTGACCAGGTAAATCTATCAAACGATTGATAAGTCTACCAAAACTTTGAGAGAGGAAGGGTGCATTTCACTTTTTTATGCGGCCCTCTAGATTTCTTTGCTTTTTGCTGGACTCATTTTTTGCTGGCAGTAGATTTCTGGGCAATGATATACTGCCATTCAGTCACATGGCTCTTCTCGTCTGTGACACATGACTCTTAGGGCAGTGTTCACCATCACTCAAACTGCAAAATTTCGGAACACCAGCAATTTGGTAATCTTTTACATGGCAGTGTTAAGCAAAAGGGCTTTGCAATAGTTTAACTTTGCCCCAGTGACTGCTTTCCCAATTTGCCCTTGGCTGACTGTCTAAAAGATGCCAGACTTACCTTAAAAATGTAGTGGTAAATTAAGGTAGTTACTATTAAATTTACTTGGTCATGCATGGACATACGTTTATCACACACTACTACCAGGATCTTAAATTAAGTTATATGGGATAGGTGAATCCCCAGAATGAATGGGTTTGTAATACTTGGCCAGGCCTAGCAACCGAAATGTCATCTTCTCTGCATTTAAACTGAGATTTAGATGAGCCATTGCTAAACATTTTCAAATAGCTGGTCGATTTTCTTTTGCTCTTGCTGCAAGCTATCTTAAATATGTTTTTATGATCTGGGAGTTATTTGCATACTTGTAGAATAATAACCAAAGCTCATGGAGCCCTTGATGATGGATATAGACATTGAATAGTAATTTTGAAAGGCAGACTACTATGGGACTGTGCAGTCCCACTTTACACTTCAGCCTGTCTGCCATACCAGGGGTAAGTAATTTCACAACTGCAATTATATATCGTGGTTCAGAGTGCTGAATCTGCCTGGAAAGTCCAGAAGCATCAGCGTGGCAAGCATCCCTTTATCCAAGACCTTAAGGATGATTTCTGTACCACCAGGACAGTCGTTTTAATTCCCTCCTAGGTTTGAAACCATACTGCCATGCCACTAATTCCACTTACATTTGAAAAGATTACAGCTGTTCTTGAAGTTTCAGTGAATACTTTAATCAACAAGCATTTGCAATGCAATAGGTCTCGCATTATAACAGTTTGAGCTATTGGTATTGCTAATAATAATGCAACAGTAGCAGCCTAATGATCTAGTAATGTCCGACTTATTGCATTTGAATTGTGTGCTGCTTGTGCTGTACTATTGTGTATATGATGTAAGCTTGCACTGTTGCTGTTTGTGCTGTTTTTTTTTATAATATTGATGCTTGCACTGCTGCTGTTGTGTACCTGTTCTATTTGTGAGAGTAGTTAGAGCTGATACTATTTGTGTTGTAGTATTGTTTATATGATGTGCCAGTAAATGCCTTCAAATGTACCGCAAGTTCGAGTTGCTAAACAGGGTGGACTTCGCTCAGATGGCGACGAGGCTTACTATGTCCACTGCATGGTTATTTGGTAGCACTCATCAATAGGCAAAGTACCTCACACTGAGAATGCGAGCTAAAGCTGCACTTTATGCTCCTGTTTTTAACACCAAAATATGAATCTTGGTGCCTGACAGCCCAATGTCACCAGTTTTTGACATTAGTAAGTTATCTTTTTTTTAAAGTTATTTTGTTTCCTATGACCGATTCAATACTGAATTGTAAACAAAAGGCCACAATACCTAGCCTAGTCTTTTAAATACCTTAAAGCACGTTGGAGCCCTGCAGTTAAAGAGAGAGAGGTTCGTTTGATAAACTACCTGTTCAGGCCTTTAACCCACTCCTTGTGGGTTCCTTCCTTAGTCCGCAGCATTAAATGGGCCGAGAAGCGAGCAATATCCTCCCACCACAACTGCCATGGCCAATCCATGTTGGTGAATTCAAACCAGGAGTGTGGCTACTATTGGTGCAGCAGGTGCAGTGGTGCCAGGAACTAGAGCCGTTAGGGGCCTTTTAAATGCTGATATTTTTTGTGTTTTATCGCCGACTCAGCAGCAACAAGGACAGTTTCACTTGCTTGCACCAGGACCTATGGCATCGTGCCCACTAATAACCCTAGGCGCTTCTGTGAGAAAATGTGACACTTGCATAGTTTTCCGATGCCGCTGCTGAGACCTTGCAGGCTATCGCCATGTTGCGAGGCACTAGGAAGTATGCGGTTAGGACCGTCAACAGACAACTCTCCGCCTTCCTCGAGACCAACGGATCCCTCGACCCCTCACAGTCCGGTTTCCGAGCAAACCACAGCACCGAGACCGCACTTATCACAGCCACCGACGACATCAGGTACCTGCTTGACAATGGGGAAACTGCTGCCCTCATTCTCCTGCACCTCTCAACAGCCTTCGACACCGTATGCCACCGCACCCTGATACAGCGCCTCAGCAATCCAAGGAGCGGCACTGGAGTGGATCATCTCGTTCCTCGCCGGAAGAACCCAGAGAGTCCGCCTCCCCCCGTTCCGATCCGCAGCCCCCGAAGTCATCTGCGGCGTTCCGCAAGGATCCTCACTCAGCCCCACCCTCTTCAACCTCTACATGAGCCCTCTTGCAGCCTTTGCTCGCCAACACAACCTCAACATCATCTCCTACGCCGATGACACCCAGCTGATCCTCTCCCTCACCAACGACCCGCCACCGCCAAAGCCAACACCCAGGAAGAAATGAAAGACGTCGCAGTATGGATGAAGACCAGCCGTCTGAAACTGAACTCAGACAAGACGGAAGTCCTCATTCTCAGACCATCTCCTTCTGCCTGGGATGACTCCTGGTGGACCCCTGCCCTGGGCACCGCACCCAAGCCAACGGACCACGCACGCAAGCTGGGCTTCATCCTGGACTCCACCCTCACGATGACCAAGCAAGTCAACGCCGTCTCGTCCACCTGCTTCAACACCCTGCGCATGCTCCGAAAGATCTACCGATGGATCCCCACCGAAACCAGGAAGATGGTCACCCAGGCCCTCGTTACCAGCCGTCTGGACTACGGGAACACCCTCTACGCTGGAACCACAGCCAAACTCCAGAAAAGACTCCAGCGCACTCAGAACGCCTCAGCACGACTCATCCTGGACATCCCTCGCCACAGCCACATCTCTGACCACCTGAAAGACTTGCACTGGCTCCCCGTCAGCAAGAGGATCACGTTTTGACTCCTCACCCACGCACACAAGGCTCTCTAGGACGCGGGCTCGAAGTACCTCAACAGCCGCCTCACTTTCTACACACCCACCCGCCAGCTCCGATCCGCCAGCCTCGCCCTCGCCTCCGGCCCATGATTTCGGAAATCCACCGTCGGAGGAAGATCCTTCTCCTACCTGGCAGCCAAGACATGGAACTCCCTCCCCACTCGCCTACGGCTGACCCCGGACAATCTCTCCTTCAGGAAACAGCTCAAGACCTGACTGTTCGAGCAGTAGCGACCCCTCCACCCCCACCCCCCCTTAAGCGCCTTGAGACCCTTACGGGTGAGTAGCGCGCTTTACACATTTTTTGTGATTTGTGTGATTTATGATCAGTGTAGCGCATAGCTGTCATGTCTATGGATTCGTAGCGCTCCATAATTCTATGTCTGCCTGGAAATGTGGATAGAAATGGTCAATAAAGGCTGCAGCTCATAAAAGACAGTGTTGTCTACATTACAATGTGTTCCTTGCATAGTGCTCTGATGCTGCTGCTGAGAGCCTTGCAGCGCTACCATAATGGGAGACTTGTAAATGTTTTCTCAAATGCAGTGTATCAGAGCGTTTTACATAGCACCAGTTACGTTACACAAGGACACACAGTCATTTTGTCACGAGAAAATTAAGGGCCCGATGTAGGTAACCAAAATATCGGTCGGGAATGGCTGAAAATACCGAATTTCAGCCGTTACCGACCGGTATTTGGTTTTTGAGATGTAGGGGCCACAAAAACGTACGATTCGGTAAATTTACCGAGTCAGTAAATTTACCGATTCTGTAAAGTTACCGATTTGGAATCTGTAAATTTACCGATTCGGTAAAATTACCGAATCGGTAAATTTACCGATTTGGTAAATAAGAAATGGTAAAAATGACTATTGAGATGCAAGTAACCTCTAAAATACAGAATTTACATGAAATTCGGTATTCAAGAGTCTGTATTTACCATGGATTCAAATCAGGTGGTAACCAGGTGCAGGCTATGAAAAAGTGCCTAAAATACAACAGTTTGACCAGAATGGCGGCATTGTAAGTGATTGCGAGGCGGCTACGGCTACAGGCAGAAGGAGAGAGGGTCGGAGAAGGGAGGAGCAGGCCTACAGGCAGGGAATCACCCTATTCCAACTGACTGAACCAGAGATCATACAAAGGTACAGGCTACACCCACAAACCATCCTGGAGCTGATCAGGGACCTCCACCCACTTTTGGAGCACCCAACCCCAAGGGCGCAGGCCATCCCACCCCATGTGCAGGTGCTGTGTAGCCTACACCTGCTTGCCTCTGGGAGTTACCAGAGTGTGGTTGCTGCGGTAGGTGGGGTGTCCCAGAGCTGCCTGTCCCGTTTTTTTAGGAAATTCCTAGAGGCCATGATGCAGAGAATGCATTATTACATCAGCTTCCCTGCAACGCACGCAGAACAGCTCAGGACCAAGACAGAGTTTTATCAAATGGCACATTTCCCCAACATCATTGGCTGTATTGATGGCACCCACATACCAATATGTCCACCTGCTGCCACAGAGTACATTTATAGGAATAGGACGTCTACCCACAACATAAATGTACAGGTAATCTGTGATGCAAAGTACATCATCTCGGACATATTTGCCAAGTTTCCTGGAAGTACCCACCACTCATAAATCTTTCAAAACAGTGGGATCTACACACGCCTGACAGCGGGGGAATTTGGCGAAGGATACCATAGGAAAAACACAGTGTGACGCTCCCTTGATACATATTGCATATGTATGTGTATGTGTGGATGAGCAATGTCTTTTTCTGTTACAAATAGGGCACAGTGCATATAGGGTCCGGTCTTTCATCCTTACTCCCTACCTCAACCCTTCAACCCCCAACCAGAGGAGATACAACAGGGCACACAAATATACCAGGAACATTGTGGAGCACACCTTTGGGCTGTGGAAAAGCAGGTTCCGTTGCCTCCACAAAGTGGAGGGGCACGCCAGTATACACCAGTCACCTAATGCAAGATGATTGCAACCTGTGCAATGTTGCACAACCTTGCCATGAAGAAGGGCACCGAGGTGGAAGTATCTGATTATGAGGGCCATGATGACGAACAAGCACTGCCTTAACCCAACACTGCTGGAGTTGCGACACCAACAGATGGCAGACACAGATGGGAAGAGATCACACACAACTACTTTTAAGTAAGTAAAGAGACACAGACAGGTGGAGTATGCACCCAAAGTAGCTTAATATTTGTCACTACACAGGTGCTCAAAAGCACAAATGTGCAACACAAATGTCATCCAGGCAATAATGGTAGTCCTGGGTCACTTCCCCATTTACTGAAAAAGTCATTTACGCCACGCCTACCAGTGCCACATGTAAGTGTCTGGCTCTCTTCACTGTGCGTTTGGGCTGCTGGCTCACCATGGCGCCTGCTGCTCCTCCGTGTCCTTACAACAAAGGGGCTTGTCATGCTGCTTCTACTGGTGCTTTCCTCACTTTCTGGTGCATCCAGAGCAGCAGTTTGTGCTGTCTGAGAATTAATCATACCTCTACAGCACTTGTCAAACTAGCAATGCCCCTTGACACCTCATTGCTGTTGTGTGTGAGTCCATCCTGCATGTTAATGCATCTTCTGCATAGCAGGGAAGTGGCTGTGGCCAGGCGGTTAATAGCTTTATTTTTCTGCTGTGCACGCTGCCTCTCCTTGTGCCTAGCTGCCATGTCCTGGTCCAGTTTGGTGCACAGAAGCTGCACCGGTTGTGTCATCTCTTTGTTCACATCTACCAGTTCTCTAATGCCCTTCCCTATTCCTTCCATATGTGTGTTTAGGTTCCTCATCTGGCGTTGCACAGACTGGATGGCCTTCCCCTGCATCCTCTGTATTTTGACCATGCTCCCCTCAAGGCCACGGAAGACACTGGGACCCTCAACATGTGCTGGTACAATGCTTTCTCTGTGCCTGCGGCGTCTGGTACCTGTACGGGCAACCTCTGCAGTGGAGTGCTGTGTTGCAGGGCTACCTTCACCTGCCATGGTTTGTGTGTCATCCCCCTCCATGTCACCTGCTGATGACTCCATTTGAACTAGTGGGGCAACTACATGCCTCCTGCTCTTTTGTGTCAGAGGCAGTGATGCAGGCAGTTCAGGTGAGGACAGTAGCAGAGGGGATCCTGAACGTTCTGGGGACGCATGCAGTTCTGGAGCCATATCTGTGTCTTGGGATGGTGGCTGTGTAGTTGGTGCACCTGTGTCCTCTGTAACATTCCCTGCACTTGGTCCTGGATCCTGGCTGTCATCCCTCTCTGGTGCCATGCCTTCCATCTTCCCGGTGTGCTTGCGAGATGTCTCGCCTGTAGACATATAAACGAACATTAGCTCAGTGCTACTGCCTCACAACCACTACAATAAAAATGTTCGCAATTAGACACTTTACATGTTGCCTACTCTTCATTATGTCTGACATGATTTACCTGACTTTTTGCTTGCTGTGCTGAATGACATGGTCTTTCATTTACTGACTACATGTCCCATGATGCATTGCTCCTGTATAGTGCAACCTCTACTGGACTGGGGTTAACTATGCCACATGGGGAAAAGGGAAGGCTGATGGGGTGGGGTGATTGCTGTGCATGCATCTTACCTTTTTTTTTGCAGCTCTGGCTGAGCTGTCTGCATCTCTCAGTCCACAGACGCTCTCAGGTTCAATGGTGGACCCCACCAGCTCCTCCAGGTCAGTCAGGGGGGGTGCACGGTTCTTCCCTTCTCCAGTTTTGTTTGCCTGTTTGTGGATTTGTGGATGTCAGAGAGCTTTTTCTTGGTTAGGCTCCTGAGGTCATACCACCTCTTCTTCAGGTCCTCTATGTCCCTTGGAGTCACTCCAACAGCATTAACCTTTGTTTGAATGTGCAGCCAAATCTTTCTCTTGGCAGATTCAGGCACTGTCAGGGACAGCTTGCCAAATAAATTCTGGTGTCCCTTCACCATACATTTTACGCGCGCTAATTATTCTAATTTCTTTAAATATGTACAACACTTAGGCCCTCATTAGGATTGCGGTTTTTCCGCAACCTCCGGGCCGGCGGAAGTGTCCGCCGGCCCGGAGGATGCGGAAAAACTGCTGCGGATACTTCAAAGACCCCCCGCCAAATTAGGATGGCTGGAGGGTCAGGAAGACCATCCGCCGCTTTTCCGCCGCGGTCGCCTTACGACTGCGGCGGAAAAGCTCTAATATGGAGGCGGTGTCTAACAGACACTGCCAGCCATATTAGGAGGGGGGAAAACTGATGCCTTTCCGCGGCAGCTTCTCTGCCGTGGAAAGGCATACAGAGATGTCTTTGGGGGCCCGTTGCGGGCCCCCAGGGTGACGGGGGGTGCACATGGGGGGTACCTATGGTACCCCCCTGCATTTGCGTGCACAAAGCAGCAGGCACTGCGCGGTGCCTGCCGGTTTGTGCATGCAAATGCGATGCATGCATATTTAACCTTGCGGCGGGTGCTGCTTCAAGCAGCATCCGCCTCGATGTTTAATATTGAGGATGTGACCGCCAGGGTGGCGGTCACATCCTAATCTGCACGGAGGGACAGCTGCTGCCCCTGCGGACGGTCCCTCCTACTCTGGGGTGGCGGACGGACGTAGGTCCGTCCGCCATCCTAATGAGCACCTTAATTCACCCTAGTAGCCTAACAAAGTCAGTACATGAAGTGCCATTTTAGATGATTTCATAGAAGGACAGGGAAGAACTGTAAGATTGCATAATGTGCTGCACCGATGTACACCATAACATAAGTGTTTTTAAACTGGGTGCATACAACGCGCACACAGCCACTTTGCATTACCCTTCTATTAGGAATAATATGTTAAAGATTGAAAAACACAAGAAGACAGAAAGTCTGGTACACTGTGAAGTGTCAGCTTGACATGCCAGCTGAGAAACAAAACCAGGCAAAGATAATTAAGTGCTTCAAGATTGGCACTAAAAATAGTAATCTCTTCGTTCCCAGCATCAATGAGATGCAAATAAGCAAACAGTTTGACGCAAAATCTCTTTGTTTCATTCATTAAAAAAAAAAAGTCTATGCGACAGTGAAAAGAACTTCCCAAAAAATAACCTTTAAGACGGCCAACTTTTACATACATACTACATCTACTAACTCTGCTATACTTGCACAGTCAACATTTTATGCCACAGTATCCAAAACGTGCCATTTATTCTAAATGTACTCAAAGCAGAAATTACAAGTATAAAACAGACTATAAACCTGCGCCCATATAAAATAGAAACAAAGCATATCGTCGACGAGCAGTTTGTGCTGTTCAGGTTCCACTTTAAGTTTCAGCACACGCCCAAGAATGTCTTTTATAGATAGAAAGAAATACGATAGAACGTAAATATGTCAACGCGCAACACGGTGAAAGACATTTAAATGCGCTACGAAACAAAGCCAGTAACACGACAGAACATCAGTTAAAATGTATTTAAACGCAATAGAAAGTAAATATGTCAACGCGCAACACAAAAAGAAATATATGTCAAACTGCAACACGGAAAATATATTTAAACGCACTACAAAGGGAGCAGACCCCAATCGGGATCGTCGACAAGCAGTTTGTGCTGTTCAGCTTCCACGGTTCCACTTTAAGTTTCAACACACGCCCAGGAATGTCTTTTGCTAGATAGAAAGAAATGCGATAGAACGTAAATATGTCAACGCGCAACAGAAAAAGAAATATATGTCAAAGCGCACCACGGAAAATATCTTTAAACACACTACAAAGGGAATTTATGTAAATGCGCGACCAGTTAAAATTTATGTAAACGCAAGAGAAAGTAAGTATCTGTCAACGCACAACACGGTGAAAGACATTTAAATGCGCTAGGAAACAAAGACAGTAACACCACAGAACATCAAGCAATAGCACACAATTACAAGCAGAGAAAGGTCGACAGGCCAAGTGAGAGAGGAAGGGGAGGGAAGAGAAGAGAAGCCGCGTGAATGGGATGGGGACACAGAGCGAGAGATCGGAGCACACGGTGAGCAATACCCAGAAAGGATTGGCAGTTAGTAAAAGGCACCGCATGACTTAAAAATGAGTGGGAGCCAACAAGAAATGTCAGGGAGTGATAGGGAGGAAAGCGATAGCTGCCGCAAATGGTGACCTGCAAAGCGTGTGAAAAACAATCACTTCAGAGCATTCAGCGCATTGCTTTGAAGTCTCATGGCAGGGGGCGTGGGAGAAGCTTGGTGGATGGGGTGTGAGGCCAAGCGCGCGCCTAGCGAAGCGGCACGTTTCAGTTGACAACATGCATTGGGAGGAATCCGCTTGTTCAAAAGTGTTGTTTCCCCTGCAATAGTTCAGAGCTAGAAATAGCTCGACCTAAAAACGGGTCATTACAGATTGGCCTAAAATGTTCTTGTGTTCCAAGACGTCTTTTTCAAAAAGAATTTAAAGAACATTTGTACATTGATAGCATTATAAACCTTCCTAAAATACTCATTTACAAATGGAACAATCAGTGGCATCAATACCCAATTACATGAATTAATCACTTGTGAGAGACATGGATCTTCTTCGCCTATAGTACTTGTACTTTATTGCAATTTTGCTGGATTTCTTGATTATTGGTTCTACAATTTCCCCTATTTCAACATTGTCTGTGTTTGTCTTGCAATACAATATTTAGCGCTGCCTCGAACTGGATGAAAAAAAGAACAATAATATAACTGTAGTAGCAAGATCGTAGGTCGATTGACAATTTCGGCATCTCTCCTTATAAATTTAGGGGCAGATTTACAAGCCCCTTGCGACACTTTTATGCCGCTGTTGCGTCACTTTTGTGACACAGCGGCGGTGTAAACAATGCGCCACCATGTGACATTATACCAGCGTCAGGTATAATGTATGCAAGGTGGGCGTTCTGTCACAAGGAAGCCACGTAAAAGTGACGCTGTTAAATCACTTTTACGTCCCCGCTGCATCAAAACCTTATGCCTGCTTGTAGCATGGACTGGGCAAGGTCCAATCAATAAAACATACATTATACCATCTTATACCTATCTCCTTGCTTAACCATGTACCCATTCTGTTTCTGACTCAGTGTGCCTGGCCTATAACAAGGTTCTTGTAGAAAAGTCATCCTTTTACCCTGATCATCCCCATTATTTGACTGACGCTGGTTGATTACTGACTCTGAAAGTGCTGTGGGTTCTGCTAATCAGACCCAGGGCCAGTGCTATGTCCTCTAAAGGTATATGGTAATTGGTATATTTTAATTGGCTAAGACAGCCTACCTGTAAGTCCCTAGTATATGAGAGGGCTTGTAGATTTAGATACCCCAGTACACTTAGAGCACTTAAGGGTGCACTGCTGTGGTACCTGGTGTCATTTTAAAGCTAGGCCTGCTTTGCAGGCTGGTTATATATTAAACCTATGTGCAAATTCAACTTTGGAATGAAAAGTAATTCCTAAGCCCAAAAGCTCCTGTTTATAACTTATACATCACCCCTAATGTCTGCCCTAGCTGCCCCATCGGTAGGGTTAACTGTTATAAAAAGCAGGGACAATATAAAAAATGTTTTAATTTCCCTGGTAGGGAAAACCATCAAACATTGTTTTCCCTATTGTAATGCCGTTAGCCCCATAGGTTAAAATGGGAAGGCTTTTTAAAACTTAATAAAGTCTAACTGTTGATTGGAGCTAGCTAGACATTTCATTCAAAGTATCAAAATAATGATTACAATAAATCCAACAACTTGCCAAGTTTGGATTTATCATACCTATTACAGGAAAGTAGTTTTAGAATTTACTGTCCTGAAATTACCTAAAGCAGCCCTGTAGAAGCCTATTCTGATTGGTCACAATTTAGCAGCCTTAGCCAAGATGCTCCCTGAGTAGGTATGGTGAGGGCTGGGGCAGAAGCAATACAGCCATTTGGTGGAAGGAGACTTGCTTCCTGGAGAAGCCAGGGGGAGAAAAGGGGCTGGGGATATAAGCTCTACTTCAAAGGCAGGAGAACCGATCTCATAGGACCCAGGTCAGCCCCCTCTTCCTTGATCCAGCCTCAAGCCAGATGGGAGCCCCCTAATTCGATTAGGAGTGGGGCTGAAGGGGGAGTGTAGTCATATGTTAGCCACAACTCTAGGTTGGGTTACACAGAAACACACACCAAGGAGAGAATTTCTCCATTTTGATTTTTGGGATAATGGTGCATTCTTGTTAAAAAATATGCCATACTTTGTCATAGCAGAAGGACGTAGCGTTACTCCTATTGGTTCGGGTGCCCCCTCCTCCTGCCAGCCCAGTTAGGAGAATACATATAGGAAAGCTGCAGGAGCTCCTCAGAACCCCAGCTAACCAGGAGCATCTAGATTTTTCCTGGACAGTGCAGGTGCATTGTGGGAAATGTAGTCCTAGGGCCTCATTACGGGTTTAGCGGTTTACCACCGCCCTGCTTCCACATCACCTGCCTGGCAGATTACAATATAAATTGTTGTCTGGCGGTCGGGCAGCGTGGCATTTCTGTGGCGGTGCAGTAAAAGGCTCACTGAGTCTTTAATAATGCCCCGTCATGGGACCCCCACAGCACGTTCCAGCATAGCATGAATTGGGGGGATGCTTCTACACAATGGGCACAACATGTTTACCCTTGCATGCATCTACCTGTATGGGGCAAAGGGGACCCTGTAGGACCACCTTTGTTTCCCCAGCACCACCTTTACATGAGGCCCCCAGCCAACAAAAGCAATCCAGTCTCTGAACCCTTGGCTGGAGCTATGCGAGCTTTATTGTCCTCAAAGGAACTCAGAAACAACCAGATCTCAAAGTTTGGAAACTTTCTGGAAAGTTTTGCAGATAAGCTCCTGGAGGAGATCAGCTCAACATCGAGAGTCAAGCCGCAGTCATCGAATCGCGATTCGGCCGGACCGTGCTGGTGTGTCCCAATGAAGCTCCGGAGCTCCTGACTGTTGGCGTTGAGAACAAACACTTGCAAAAACAACAGTTGATGGACAGAATGCAGAACAATGTTATACATTCACCCCAGTACAGAGATCTGGGCCTAATTCCATCGTTTTTTTGCACTCCACACCACCCAAGTTCAGACATGGCCATATGCAAGTCAGCCTTGACCATGTGCCTCATGGGAACAGTCCAGCCCGAACTGCCAAGCCATGTCGTTCCTGGACCGGAATCAAGCATCCTAGGACCGGTTTCTGGCTATCAGCCATCTTCAGCCAGGGTAGCTTGACTCCAGTGGTGTGGAGAGCATGGGACTCATGTCTGAGCATATCCATCCCTCTCGGGGTGACAAATGCAAAAACAACAGTTGATGGACAGAATGCAGAACAATGTCATACATTCACCCCAGTTCAGAGATCTGGGCCTAAATCTATCATTTTTTTGCACTCCACACCACGCCAGTTCAGACATGGCCATATGCAAATCAGCCTTGACCCTGTGCCTCATGGGAACAGTCCAGCCCGAACTGCCAAGCCATGTCTTTCCTGGACCGGGATCAAGCACCCTAGAACCGGTTTCTGGCTATCAGCCGTCTTCAGCCAGGATAGCTTGACTCCAGTGGTGGTGAGAGCATAGGACTCACGTCTGAGCATACCCATCCCACTCTGGGTGACAAATGCAAAAACAACCGTTGATGGACAGAATGCAGAACAATGTCATACATTCACCCCAGTACAGAGATCGGGGCCTAAATCCATCATGTTTTTGCACTCCACACCACCCCAGTTCAGACATGGCCATATGCAAATCAGCCTTGACCCTGTGCCTCATGGGAACAGTCCAGCCCGAACTGCCAAGCCATGTCTTTCCTGGACTGGAATCAAGCATCCCAGGACCGGTTTCTGGCTATCAGCAGTCTTCAGCCAGGATAGCTCGACTCCAGTGGTGTGGAGAGCATGGGACTCACGTCTGAGCATACCCATCCCACTCGGGGTGACAAATGCAAAAACAACAGTTGATGAACAGAATGCAGAACAATGTCATACATTCCCCCCAGTACAGAGATCTGGGCCTAAATCCATCAATGTTTTGCACTCCACGCCACCCTAGTTCAGACATGGCCATATGCAAATCAGCCTTAACCCTGTGCCTCATGGGAACAGTCCAGCCCGAACTGCCAAGCCATGTCTTTCAGAACAAACACTTCCAGAGCTCACTGAGGCATCGCTCTGATGCAGGCCGCCATGATTAAATTGAACTTTAGATCCGAGAAGCCCAAGGATCCACCGACGAGCTGAAGGTAAACTTTTGACCAGGACCAAGCCCTCATCCTATCCGGCCCATGCTCCATCGCAATCGGCCTATAGTTTTGACTTTGTCCCGGTCCAGCACTACCAGCTTTTTGGTACTAAAATGCACAATTTCTGATTTATTCTTTAAAAATTCATATATCCGGTTCGCAGATTGGATTTTTGTCATTTTTGCGTTGTTTTAAAAATAAAAATATTCTTAATAAATTGGTGTTGGATTTTAATTCTGTTGTGCCAAATGCTTTGCACATACCTGTCTCCTAAGTTATTGAAGAACCGGGTTTTAGAACCCAGCGGCGCCAGGGAAAACGCCCGATGTCTGAGTTCCCCTGCCTTGGCAAACAGAGTCACGGGACACTTCTCGGTGACGTCAAAGACCAAATTTATTGGCTGCAACCAGGAACAGAGGTCTACGGAGCACAACACGGGTGGTTCGCTAGAGAATGCACAAATTCATAGAGCGGAGCATCGTCTTTTATGCTAAAAATCACATTCCTGGCTAGCATCGATAATATACAAACTGACCAATCGGAAGATGACATTTCAAGCATATCGCAAGACGACAATCCCACTTTCCGTTGTCCAGCCCACCAGAAATGACCAAGCAAAATCCAACATTCCTGCTTGAACAGGCCGGACGGACCCATCATAAAAGACCTCAACCCATATCAATAATTAAGCCATAAAGGAAGGAACAGAAGCAGATGACAAGCAAGATAGAAGGGTGTGTGCATTTACCATAAACTCAGCAATGTCCTGCTCTTTGATCTCTATCTGACCAGCTGCCTAACAAGGAACTGGCTCAATGATGTCAGCCTCGGGCAAGGGAGACAGCTTGTTCAGGTCACTCAGAAGTCAGCTAAAGGTGTACGTGTCCCAAAGACTCGTTCGGCCGTAGTCATCGAATTACCCTGGACTGACGGACGCATTCCTTAGCACAGAACACCCTACCGCCGCGAGCAGCAATTAGAGAGGATGGAGTTTTTCAAAATGGAACCCGAGGGTTCAAACGAAATCCATGAATACGTAGTGTTCTCATTGATCGATCATTACAAAAACACTCGTACATACCGCACTCGTCATTTGCTGTCCGCTGACACCAAAATCGTCTATATCCGACGACCTTTATTGCACGGGTTCAGAATCACGGAACCTCAGACCCTCCTTTTGCCCTTACATAGGCAACAAACCCGAACCCATGTCAGTCTGAATCCAGGTCTATATTCATCAGATCATCAAGATGTTGCTGTAGCATCATCCTAGAACTTAGCAACTCTCTCTGGACAGGTCTCCTTGCACACGAAGTAGCACAAAGGCCACATATAGCAGGAGCACACTGTACGCAAAGACAGAACAGGAAAAGGATAGCTAAGATCATCCCAATGACCATCAGAATCTTCCATCCCCACGTGGAAAACAATCCCCAAAACCATCCCATCAACGACCAATCTCCCTCGTCTATATGTACAGACTCGGAGATCTTATGTAGCCTGGAAATGGCCTGGAAAACTGTAGGAGCGTTGTCTGGAATGAAAACGCAGCAGCTCGATTGAATCAATTTACACACCCCACCTTTATCTGCAAGTATGACATCAAACGCAACTCTGTTCTGAAGAGTCATAAGGCGATTCGACTGGAGCTCAGCAGTCAACTTACTAAGGGCACTGGCAGTTTCGACTATAGTGGACTCAACCACTCTCGTCAACTGTCGAATGTTCCTGCTATTAGCCATAGGTCCCCAGAAAGGCAGAAAACCCTTAAAGAAATCTCCCAATTCTTGTTCTGCGGTATCTTCCTTACTGAAGACACCTCTAGCAACTCTCGTCTTATGGTAATCTGCCACAGCTGTAAAAGTCGGAGGCAACAGGAACGAAACAAAACATGTGCCCGAGAAGTCAGGGGGCAACCATGTTTACGCTTTATCATAACAGATGAAATAGGTACCCTTAGCTGCTAGGAACGCTGGAGAAGTCTGAGACACAAATACATAAGTCTCAGTGCAAACGCTCTTCCCTAACTGAGCTCTCGGATTCTTGCCATTGCCTTGCAGACAATAATGACCCTGATGGGGCACTATCCAAATCGGAGGGGATTTCTTTGCTCGCTGGTTAACACTAACTCCGTATCCAGTAACGTTCCAACCAATGTATGCTTGTGTCTCATCTCTCGGGATAGTCTCATACGAACAAATTCCTCTAATCATGTCAACTATACCCTTGACCAGAGCACTGGTCTTCGGACTATCTTTCACGGGACGTTGGGGATAGACTCCATGAGCATAAATGAACATCGTTCTATATGCCCAAATAGAACCATTGTAGCTAAAAGGCAAAACAAGGTAAGGAATACCTTTATCGGTAGTATGGGGCATAAGGCCACACACCCAACAATTTGTCGTGTTCATTACTAGCTGGTGTTGATGCAGGAGCTGAACAAAGGAATTGTTAGCAAATTCCAATCTTCTAACAGTTTCATGTTCGGGCAGAGGGTGAAAAGAATGTGAAGAAACAGTAGGAGGAGGCATAGGTTGCATAGTGGGCACAAACGTCACTTGGAAAGAAAATGTCACATATCCAATTAAAAACATCATTAAGCTAAACAACATAAACAAACACAATATTCAAAAAGGTTTTCTGCTCATTAATTTACAGATCTTGCTCTTGAAGCTTATTCTTTCAACAGGTCTCTCCATCTCGAAAAACTCCATCCTCTCTAATTGCTGCTCGTGGCGCTAGGGTGTTCTGTACTAAGGAATGCGTCCGTCAGTCCAGGGTAATTCCCTTAGACCAACCAGAACCGTCGACCTAACGTCTTCGGCTTGCACTCCAAAGACTTGACACCGTGACCCTACAGCTGAACCCGGATGGCGGTTCGAAAAACAAAAATCAAAATAGTTCCTCGGAGGAGAGCTAACCTTAAAAATCAGAAAAAGAAAGAATTTCTACTTTATTTGTCCAGCGACTCTCGGTCGCAAATTATAACGCTCTTTGCCAGGCAATGTCTGTTCACGGAATAATAACTCAGGTTCAACAGTGTTCAAATGATTCAACGGAGGCACCGCTTCTTGAAGAAGATCGTCACTTTCTTGCTCAGTGTTCGTTCCAATCAAACGGGCATCGCTAAAAGGCAGAAAACGAGGCACGGTCTCAGTTTCAGAATCAGGAAGTCCTTTCTGGACCCACCGGTCATACGGCAGAGGCAAAGGGGCCCTCTTACAATGTACGCCGTGGATCCAGTTCTTTTTACCGTGCACTCGTACTGCAAAACGGGTGGTCAAAAGGACTAGGTAGGGGCCGGTCCAGCAGGACTGATCGTTCTTGGTCCGCTGGAAATTCTTCACCAGCACCCAGGTACCAGGTTCGATGGCGTGTCCTGGATCTTCAGAAGCTTGTGGCAGTGTATCACGAACCTGTTGATGCAAAACACGCAATTTAGCCGTCAATTCGTACAGGTAGTCAAGCAATACAGGATGTTCTATCTCACTAAACTTTGTCGGCCGCGGCACTCCCCAAATATTTGCCGGGCGACCAAACACGACCTCATACGGACTTCGACCTATTCGTGAATGCACAGTCATTCTAGTGGACAAAAGGGCTAGTGGCAAGGCATCTGACCATTGTAAACCAGAGCTCGCTTGAATTTTGGCTAATTTCAATTTAAGAGTGCCATTATAGCACTCAACTAAACCAGCTGGTTGGGGATGATTTGCAGCGTGGAACTTCTGCTTAATTCCTAATCCATCACACACTCTCTTCATCACTTGACCCACAAATTCACTCCCATTGTCACTCCAGATCATTCTCGCCACACCAAACCTAGGGAAGAATTCCTTAATAAGGGCTTTCGCTGTGGACAAGGTAGTGTTATCTTTCAAAGGGTAGGCTTCCACCCATCTAGAAAAATAGCAAACAACCACTAACACGTATTTCAGGTTGTTGCACCTCTCCATGTGGATGAAATCTAGCTGCAAAGCCTCGAACGGGTACGTTGGAAGAGCAAAATGACCAGCTGGAGTTGGAATTCCCTTACCAGGATTGTACATCAAACACACCATACAATTCTTAACCAGATTCTCTGCACACTTAGGAATTCCAGCATTCTGCCATACTGGAGCTAACAACTTGCAAATCCCTTTCACACTGGTATGAGCCATTCCATGAGCCATCGTAACCACTGGAAGTACATACGCATCGGGTAACAACCATCTCTGATGCTCTGACAACTCAATCCAACAACCATTCGAATCCAATTTACCCTTGCTCTCTCTCCATTCATTCAGCTCTTTCTCTGTAGCTTCAACTTGGATGGATTTCACACTCTTAATCATATCTTCACACATACTTCTATCCGGAACCCATCTCGCCGGACCCGCAACATACATTCGACTCATCACATCTCTTGCAGTTTCTTTTGCGACTTCATCTGCAAACGCATTACCACGACCAACATCATCCGTAACTTTCTTATGCGCACTGCATTTCACAATCGCGACTTGCAACGGCAGAGTAAGAGATTCAAGAAGTTCATTCACCAACTGACCATGCTGAATCTTAGTTCCATGCGAAGTCAGGAATCCACGCTCTTTCCACAAACATCCAAAACTATGAACCACACCAAACGCATACTGGCTATCGGTGTACACAGTCACTCGCTTTCCTTTTGACAACAAACACGCTCTTGTCAATGCAATCAACTCTGCTGCTTGCGCTGAATTATGTGGGATACGTGCAGCTTCAACAATCGTATGCAAAGTCATAACAGCATATGCCGCAGTCGTATCACGATTCGGAAGCTTAAAGCACGAACCATCAACCCATAAGGTACCATCACACTCTGAAAGAGGAGTATCCCTAAGGTCTATCCTCCCTTTCGTTTCTTCCTCTGTCCTAAGGAAGCAATCATGCTGTTCAACAACATCTGTCTCAACTGAAATCGGCAACAACGTAGCTGGATTCAACGTGTTGCATCTCTTTATATGCACATGACTCACTAACAGTGTCAATTCGTAACCCAACAACCGCGCACTAGTTAAGTGCTGTGTCTTGGTACGATTCAACAAGGTATCCACTGCATGTGGAACCATCACAATCAGTTTATTGTCCATCACCAAACCAGCAGACTGTCGAATCGAGACAGCCGCTGCTGCTGTAGCTCTCAGACAACTCGGCAAAGCTCTAGCTACCGGATCCAAAGTCGACGAATAATAAGCACATTGACGCTGCCTATCGCAAAACTGTTGAGTCAAAACTGACAAAGCACATCCCTCTCTCTCGTGGACATATAATGTGAAAGGCTTGCTGTAGTCGGGGGTACCCAACACAGGAGCCGAACACAATGCATCACGCAATTCTGAAAAGCTCTTCTGACATTTGTCAGTCCAAGGAATAGGATTTGGAGTATCCTTAACTATAAGAGCTATCAAAGGTTTCGCGAGCAACGAAAAATTAGGGATCCACTGTCTACAATACGACGTAATACCTAGGAAATACGTACTTCTTTCTGTGTCGTAGGTACACTCATTTTCGCAATCGCTTGAATTCTTTCTGGGGTCAGTTTCCTTCCCTCCTTCGATAAGAGGTGGCCTAAGTAGGTAACTTCTTGTCGACAATATTGCAACTTCGAAAGAGAAACCTTATGGTGGAAATCGGACAAATGACGTAACAACGACAAAGTAGCCTCTCTACAAATCTCTTCATTGTCAGCGGCAACTAACAGATCCTCGACATACTGAATAAGAGCAGCACCATCAGGTAAAACAAGCAAATCAAGTTGTGTTTTCAAAGCCTGACTATGGATCGATGGACTCTCGCAATAGCCTTGAGGAGCGCGCTTAAACCGGAAACTTCGTCCTCCTAAAGAGAAGCCAAAAATATCTCTAATTTCCATGGCAATTGGGATGCTGAAGAAAGCATTCTTCAAGTCAATCACCGAAAACCACGTGGCTGTAGCCGGGATCAAAGTCAGTAAAGCGGTGATATCAGGTACAACAGGAAATTGCGGAACTACAATCTTATTCACCTCGCGGAGATCGATCACAAACCTATATACACGAGGCTGTGAAGAATCAGTTCTTTTCAGAACAGGCTAAACCGGGCTATTGCACTCATTACCTCTCGTTTCCTCAATCACACCTTTCTCAATCAGATCATAGATGATCGCCAAAAGTGCTCTTTCACCATCACTGGAAATGCGATATTGCGGAATACGTGGCAATCTAGCATTCGCTTTCAACGTCACAACATATGGCGGAATCCCTAGGAGACCCACATCATTAGGACCAGTAGCCCAAAGAGAATCAGGGAGAGAAGACAATTCAGGTGGAAGTTGATCTTTAGACAAGTACATCGGAGAGATCACTCTCTTACCCAATGTAAGGTGTACTCCTGAAGGAAAACAATGTAGTGTCACATGCAATCTCTTCAATAAGTCCAATCCCAACAAGTTCTCACCACAACCTGTCATCAGAATAAGGGGTGCTTCGAATTCACAAGGTCCAATAGAAATAGACAACGGACTAGAAAACCTACTGAAACATTCGTTAAGCCAGACAAAGGTGCACCCAGGGAGTTTAGAGTGCTTAATAGAACTCTTCGCAGCATCAGTATCCAACAGAAAAGGCTCTGACACACCTGATGCAATCACTTCAACATAAGGTCCACTCTGATCTACTGGAACTGAAACAACTCCCTCTCTTTGTCTATGGCTGTCCTAGCAATCATTACCATCCACATTCTCACCTTCGACATAGTAATCGTCCGCATAGTACTGTTCCGTCCTACCAGACGCACCATTCTGCTGATCAAAGCTATTCATAGAGTTCTGTGGAGGCAAAGGACGCGCATTTTGACCACAACCTATACCTCTAAGAGCTTGCTGAACACCACAACCTCTCACACCAGAAGCACCATTCGCGCTTTGTAACAGAACCAGACAACTACTCTTAAAATGACCCTCTTCTTTGCAATATGCACATTGATTAGGGCCTACGAGAAAACGCTGTTGAGAAGACTCGAACCTTTGCAAGTTTCTCTGATATTGATGAGGTTGCTGTTAATCTCGCTGATTATTACGAGGCGGATAAGCTTGCTGTAGAAGAACTTTAGTCTTCAATTCCTTAGTCTTCCTATCTGCTTTCTCCATCTCATCCTTATTTCTATTCTCATAGTACTGGGCAGTAGCCAAAATCTGCGCTGACGTAGAAACAGCCCAAGAACTCTCAGAATCCTTCAACTTAGTGCACAATTCGGGAAGCAAATTATGCACAAACTTGTCAATGAACAACCGCTGACCACCTTCCGTACTCATATCTTGACCACTGTGGTCGATAAACGTCTCTTCGAATCTAGTGAAAAAGTTGGACACAGCCTCGTCTTTCTTCTGCGTACACGCAGACAACTTGTCCAAATTAACACGCATAGCAGGCATCAAAGTGTTCATATAATCAATAATCTTCCCAGGGAGGTCAGCAATCACATCCTCTGGTTTAGCACCACCTACTTGTCTGTTATCTGCTGCTCTAAGATTATTCCATGTATCACCTAATTCCTGTATGACGAATCAATCCCCATATAGGCTGTGGAACAACATTCCCAAACAACATGTCTATATCGGCTAGATTCATAATACATGAATCCGCAGTTTGAGATAGTTCCTTATAGTACCCTGCAGGATTTTTACGTGGATTGGGCAAAGTCTGCTTAAGGGCTAAAACTTCAGCACGCTTCCATGAAACATGTATCCAGACACGCTGAAAGTGTGGCGGAATAACTGGATTAGCTTGTGGATCACCAGGTCTCCAAACTGGGGGAACCTCTCGCATCGGATATTGACGCGCCTTTCTCCTAACTGAAGAATCAGGCTCAAACAATCGCTGAGAAGGAGATTCACTCCTAAATGACAACAACGTCGCAACTGCTTTCTCAACCTCAAGACCCACTAAAGTCCCTTTCGCAAATTCAGACCGTATACGGTACAACTCAGGCGGAGCTTTTCCTAAATTACCATCTTCCCATTCTTCACGAAGGAAAGAACACTTTATATCAAAAACATATCTTTGTTTCGGTGCTTCCCATTGACGGAAATCATCCATTAACACACTCGAGATCATAGTGCAAAGGATACGTAACCCATTTACGAGCTAAGTGATCTAACACTGTCCGTTCATCAGGACCAGGCAATTGGCTACGCAATTGCTTATGCTCTGCAACAGGAGACATACCCAATGAACCAAGAAGAGGAGAAAAGAGACCAGCAACAGTATTGGTCATTCTCTGTCGAACAGAAGGAGAAGTTGACAAAAGAACAGGAGACAAAGCAGAATGAGAAGAAACCAAAGTTGGAACAGTAACAGGAGGAGTAAACAAGACAGACGTAGGAGTAGCAGACGAAGGAGGTAGCAAAGTCGGCGGCCCTTGAGAAGGCTGCGCCAAAGGAATAGGAGCCAACGGAAAAGGAGTTGGCTGTTGAGGAATCACAGGTGGCAAAGCAACCAGAGGTTGCACAACTACAAGTGGCGGATGTGCTGTAGCACTCTGCACATAAGGGGGTGGCGAACTCAATAGGTGTGACATTAAAGGATCTTTTTCAAGATCTTTCTTTTCTTCTTGCTGTTGAGGTGGCAAAGCTAGATAACACTTATCTACCGCCAATTTACGTTGCCTAAGAATCTGTTCACTTTCTTGTTCTTCTTCGTTATCCCTAAACTGTATAGCAGCTTGCACCATTGACATACCTCGTCCTCGTTTATTTCGCTTCGCTAACTTAATTTCTTTCTGTTTGGCTTCCTTTCGCCATAAGCGGAAAGAGTCAAACATCGCCGTCCGGACTTACTTCTTGAAAAGTTTAACTTCGGTATTATCTAAAATCTCAGTTTCAAAGCTACCATAACGGGGCCACCGTAGGACACCATCTTTTCTGGTATATTTAATTCATACCTCATTATACGCGATGGGGCCCACTCCATGTTTTACGTAGAGCTCATAGGTCGGAGTTCCAATCGGAGGAACCGGACACGAATCCTCCAATCGGGAATCCCTATTACAACCACAACAAAATATCTTTCCAAGTCTGCTAAGACCAGGCATCTTCGCTCACTAGTCTAGCTTCAAACTTCAAGGGAAATCTAAAAAATGATAGTCTCGTGAATACACTAGTCCCTCAGCTTTGGGGCCTGCAGGTACCAAATCAAAGAATCCCGATGGGATACCAAAACAAACTAAGGACTGGGAGACGCTCCACTCAAACTTAACTGAAATGTCGATGGCGTCACCAGAAGACCCGTCTATCATCTTGCTCTACAAATCATCTAATGGCTCCAAGACAGGGCGACAGTCAGGGCAGCAGTCCTTCGTAGCCGTCGGAAAGCAGGTAGCCTCGCAGCAAAGACATTCGGACCACGACGACATACAAGGGTCGATGAAGTGGCAGGCCTTCCTCCAGAATTTTCACACGAAGCTCCTCACGATCTTCAGGCTTGGACCGGTACCGCTGAAGTCGCCCCATGTTGGGCGCCAACTGAAGAACTGGGTTTTAGAACCCAGCGGAGCCAGGGAAAACGCCCGATGTCTTCGAGTTCCCCTGCCTTGGCAAACAGAGACACGGGACACTTCTTGGTGACGTCAAAGACCAAATTTATTGGCTGCAACCAGGAACAGAGGTCTACGAAGCACAACACGGGTGGTTCGCTAGAGACTCCACAAATTCATAGAGCGGAGCATCGTCTTTTATGCTAAAAATCACATTCCTGGCTAGCATCGATTACATACAAACTGACCAATCGGAAGATGACATTTCAAGCATATCGCATGACGACAATCCCACTTTCCGTTGTCCAGCCCACCAGAAATGACCAAGCAAAATCCAACATTCCTGCTTGAACAGGCCGGACGGACCCATCATAAAAGACCTCAACCCATATCAATAATTAAGCCATGAAGGAAGGAACAGAAGCAGATGACAAGCAAGATAGAAGGGTGTGTGCATGTACCTTAAACTCAGCAATGTCCTGCTCTTTGATCTCTATCTGACCAGCTGCTTAACAAGGAACTGGCTCAACGAGGTCAGCCTCGGGCAAGGGAGTCAGCTTGTTCAGTTCACTCAGAAGTCAGCTAAAGGTGTACGTGTCCCAAAGACTCGTTTGGCCGTAGTCATCGGCCTATGTGAGGGCAACCACACAAAATGGCTGCCGTACACAAAATGGAACCCGAGGTTTCAAACGAAATCCATGAGTACGTAGTGTTCTCATTGGTCGATTATTACGAAAACAGTTGTACATACGGCACTCGTCATTTGCGGTCCGCTGACACCAAAATCGTCTATATCCGACGACCTTTATTGAACGGGTTCAGAATCACGGAACCTCATTATGCCTGACTGCTCTTTTGCCTAACTACCAAGGGTTGAGCAAGGATTAATTTATTGAGACTTGACTGGCCTTAATAGTGATTGTGGTATTATTAAAAAAAAAAATTTGTTAAAAAAAATCTTTTTATTAAATTGAATTAGAACAACAGACGAATACACGTCATGGCACAGTGGTTTCAGCTCAATATCACAAAGTGTACCCAGCACGGTCTCTAGTAATATAACACAGCCGTTATGCCAACATCCCAGAGTGGGCAGGTGGCGGTAGCCTATAAACTCTAATTCACAATACAATAGGCAAAGTAGTGAGAGACTCAGTTCAGGAACACGGTGAAGTGGCACTCCAAGGAGCACCTCCGCTAATCAGCTTCAGCTCAAGCTCTCCAAGCCAACACTGAAACCCCCTTTATCATCCTGTTAACTGATTCAGCCCCACATAAATTCCCCATACAGACCTCCCATCAATATCAATACGTCTATAGTAGGATGTCATTCTTTAACGTAAGACCTCAGCCAATTCCTGTAGGCTCAAGAGCACTCGCAACATCTGAGCCTCCCTCATTCGTTGCCTCTTCCACACAATCACTCTTCGCACCCTGTATGTATGCAGTGTATAATCCCCCAAAGTTTTTAGGTCTACTTCTTGGTGGTAGTAACTCACTACATTGCTCCGATTGCGAAGAGCAGTACAGCATGTCACAGGACCATTGTTGCAGTGTCGGGACCGGACCCCTTAACCAGCACATAGCCACTCTTCTCTTGGCCATAAGCAGTCCCATATCGACCAATCTGCGAATTGCCTTTGGGAGCAATTTGGTGTACCCAAGGAGAGCAACTAGTGGGTCCAATGCAAGTTCAGTTTCAACCACTCTACCTAGCTCCTCGAATACGCTTACCCAAAAGGAGTATACTCCCGGGCATAACCATGCTAGGTGCAAGAAGTCCGTTTTATCCGTGTGGCATCTCTCACATTCCGCATCCTCTCGCAGGCCATACCTACATAGTTTTTCCGGGGTATAATATACCCTATTAAGATACTTGAAGTGGACCAACCTGTGCCTGCCATGGAGAGATATTTTCCTAGTATTTATACAGCAGAAGGACCATTTATCATCATCGAGCTGAATATCCAAATCTCGCTGCCATGGAAGCCGAGCCGCAGTGTATTTATGCGCCCTGTGTGATATTGCCATCTTGTAAAGAGCTATAACCATTTTGCGAGAGGATGTCGCCTTAATAACATGCGTCAACTCTCGAACCTCTGGAGGCTCAACCATATCGTCACCCAACAGTACACGCAGGGCCCTCCTCACTCAGTAAAATTGGAATTTATTTATGGGTGTACCACCTTCTGGTGGACCCATAAGCTGCTCTTGGGTGCGGACCGTCCCTTCATGAAAGAGGTCCCCAGCCACTTCCAGTTTCAATGCGCGTAAGGCCAGAATCACACCCCTTTCTGTGCAAGGTCCTAACCATCTCATCCACTCAATAGGCATTTTATTATTATTATTATTATGGAATTTGGTAAAGCGCGCGGCTACCCCAACCGGGGATGTTCCGGCGCTAAGGACGGGAACGGTAGTGATCAAGGCAACTAGTAGCAGGAGAACAGGTATGTTTTCAATTTGGACCTGAAAAGGGGTTCTAATTTGGTGAGTCTTAGGCTAAGCGGTAGGGAGTTCCATAGCTTAGCAGTGACCACTGCAAAATCTCTACCTCCTCATCTAGAACGATTAAAGCGGGGAGGTAGTAGGAGACGGAGGTGGTTGAATCTAAGAGAGCGGACTGATTGGACCTGTTTCAATCTGTCTCTGAGATAACCTGGCCCATACCACTGAGTGCTCTGAAGGCCAAGACAAGGGCTTTGAACTGTATGCGATGTGAGATCTGGAGCCAATGCAAGTTCTTTAGGTACGGGGAAATGGAGTGCAGATAGGGGACATGACAGATCAGTCTTGCCGCCGCGTTTTGGACAATCTGCAGTCTGTGGCGTACGTATGCAGGCGCCCCTACATAAAGACTGTTGGAGTAGTCCAGGAGTGAAGTGATGAGGGCGTGCCCAACAGTCCTCATTGAGTCCCTAGACACATAGGGGGAGATTTTTTTAATCATCTTTAGTTTGCCAAAACAGGCAGATGTAACCTTTTGGATTTGAATTTTGCATGAGAGTTCATTGTCAAAATGAAACCCAAGGAGTACGCAGGGATGGGGGTGGGTTAAGCTCAGTCAGCCACCATGTGGAAGGCAGCACAGGGGTTTTTAGATTAAAAAATAGCACCTCAGTTTTCTCTGTATTCAGTTTTAATGTGTTAGATGTCATCCATTGAACAATTTTGGTGAGGCAAGATTTAAAATTATCGAGTCCTTTGTCAGAGTGGTCTCTAATGGAAAAGATAAGCTGGGTATCATCAGCGTAAGAGACCACTCTGACACCACAGTCCTCAACCACTTTTGCCAGTGACGACATGTAAACATTAAAAAAGAGAGGGCTGAGGGCCGACCCCTGGGGGACTCCACAGTCCAGGGGCATCTTATCCTTTGACAAGTAGGGGCGGCACCAAACCTGTTGCGTTCTGCCTGATAGGAAAGATTTTACCCAAGCCAGTGGAGTGCCCTGTATTCCTAGGTCACGCAACCTATTCAGTAGTATGGAGTGGGTCACGGTGTCAAAAGCCGCGAACAGATCGAGGAGCACCAACATGGCCACCTCATCTCTGTCCACGCTCTCTCTTATGGTCTCAGATTCTTCCAGAAGGGCCTTCTCTGTGCCATATCCGGATCTAAATCCGGATTGAGAGTCATGCAAGAGGGCGTTGGATTCCAGGTATTCGGCCAATTGCTCCTGTACTACTTTTTCCAGAATCTTGGCAGGCTTAGGGAGGAGAGAGATGGGTCAGTAGTTGCTGAGTACCAACGGGTCAGCATCCGCTTTCTTCAAAATGGGAATAAGCATTGCCTGTTTACATTCGACGGGAATTTGCCAGAGGAGAGTGAAGTATTCCAAATGGAGACTAAGGGGGTGGTGATAAGTGGACCCCACTGCGTGAGTATTAGAGCTGGGACGGGGTCTAGGGGAGAGCCAGATTTACATTTTTGCATTCTGTGTTGGACTGAGTCTCTAACAATAGGATCGAATGCATCAAATGTGGTGGTGCAGGCTGGAAGAGGGGGTAGAACTGGCAGCGCCTCACCAAGCCCTTTAGATGGTGTAAATGAAGTGAAAATATCCACAATCTTGTGATGAAAAAAGTGTGATAGGTCATCACAGAGTTCTTGGCTCAGTGAGAAGAAACGGGTGAGTGCTGAAGGCTTAGTAAAGTCTTTAACGATTTGAAAAAGGGTTTTGGCCGAGTTGTCAGCAGAGTTGATCTTGTTGGCGAAGTATTCCTTCATAGTGACTTGTTTTAGCTTGTGAAACCTCTTGAGCGCAGCTCTATATATATTTTTCTCGATAGGGTCATAGGCCGACGCCATTGTCACTCGAGTTTTTTACATTTGCTTTTCTCCGCACGAAGCTCCGGGAAAAACCATGGGGCGGAGGGCTTTGATCTTGCCGAGGAGAGGGGGAGAAGGGGGTGATCCTATTAATCGCTGTAACAAGAGTGGAATTGAGTATTTCCACATCTTCGTCTATATCCTTAGTCGAGAGCCACTCCATGTTAGAGAGTACTGGTTTGAGGGCATCATGGGTGACTTTGTGCCATTTCCTGCCCAGGTTAGGTTTTACACTATTTATGATTACTGGGGGGGATATAGAGGGTGAAAGGGATGAGATAATGGTCAGACCAGGCCAATGGACTCGGAGTCAGAGTAGAGAGGGCTGGCAGGCTCGAGAAAATCAAGTCTAGGGTGTGGCCTGCCATGTGGGTGGGACTATGCACTCTCAGTGAATACAGTACTGCACCTGCCTGGTTCTGCCGGAGCTAATGCCAAGCATGCCGAGTAGAGTTTAAGGAGTCCACAATACCAGTTCTACGGTCGGCCGGTTCCATAATGACCGCCGGCAGAGGTATTGGCTTCCCAAACAGCCGTTCCATTCGTAAGCAGGGGACGTCTGCCTCACCATGGATCCAAGCATGGAGGTGAGCTCCCTGCGCCACCCTATAATACAATTCAAAATCTGGCTTGCTAAGCCCCCCCCAAATAGTAGGGAAGCATGAGTATCCCCCACTGCACTCTAGCTTGCCCACCTGCCCAGGCCAGTTTTAGCATTAATTGTCTCAGCCTATGGAAAAAGGTGCGCGAAAGAACCAAAGGAACATTCGTGAAAAGGAAAAGGAGTCTAGGTAGAAAAACCATCTTCATAATAGAAATACACCCCATTAAAGACAGTGGGAGGCGGCTCCACAGCTCCACATCATCCTCTAGCCTAGAGATGGCTGCACCATAATTTTCTCGAAAGACAATATCAGCATCAGTGTGCAGTCGGATGCCCAAATACCATACTGAGTCCTCAGTTCATTGTAAAGGGTATTTCATCTCAAATGCCGTGGTCGCCGGCGTGTGCGGGAATACAAGTGATTTTTCCCAATTGACCTTCAGGCCCGATAACGCCCCAAAGCAGACCACCTCTCTATTAACTGCTGCCAAGTTATCCTCGGGTTCCTTAACATAAATGAGCGTGTCCTCAGCATAGGTGGACACAATTATTTTGTATGTGGGAAATCCGATGCCCTCAATCCCATGGAACTGCTGCGGGGCGCAGGCCAAGGGTTCCACCACCAGGGCATATAAGAGCGGGGATAGGGGGAAGCCCTGTCTGGTGCCTCTAGTAATACAAAAAGGGGCAGTGACCATGTCCCCAATTCGCACACTGGTTATGGGCATATGATATAAAGTACAGAGCAATTGCAAAAATTCTCCTCCAAGCCCCATTCTTGTCAACACTTGCCGTAAAAATGACCATTCCACCGAATCAAATGCTTTTTCCATATCCAGAAAAACAGCCACTGCTTTATTTTCCTGGCGGATGTGCTGCATCGTGCCAAACACAGTTTGAATATTATAAGTTAAGTTTCTGGATGGTATGAATCCCACCTGCTCCGGAGCAACCAGGATATGGGACATCAGTGCCAATCTGGTGGCTAATATTTTAGCGAACAATTTAGTGTCCACATTAAGAACAGACAGAGGGTGGAACGAGCTGCACTCATCCAAAGCTTTACCTGGCTTAGGGATGGCGACCAGCATGGCTTCCCTCATCGACGGGGGAATTGTGCCCATCTCGCACTTATCCTCAAACAGCGCTGCAAGATGTGGGAGCAACTGTTCTGAGAATGCCTTATAGACAGCTACTGTTAACCCATCTGACCCGGAGCACTGCTAGCTTTCATGCTGCCCAAGGCCTCAACAATCTCATCCCTCTCTATCAGATGTTTTAGGAGTTCCCTGTGCGCATCCGGAAGAACCGGCAGCTGTATACACTCCAAATACTCTGCAATCTGCTCTTCTGACCCTTCAGACCGGGACCTGTATAGGTCAGCATAATACCGCCTGAAGCGTTCGGCCACAGCCGCCTCCTCTGTTAAGAGCTCACCACTCTCCGACTTAATCTCCGACACCTGAGTCCTACCGCGCCTAGCCTTCATTAGCCGTGCTAGAACAGATACCGGCCTCTCTCCCTCACCATAGGAGCGCGCCGTGGCATACTTGCCCAGGTGCTTCACTTCACGATCAGCCTCCTCATGATATTCCTCCAACTGTACTTTAATTTCACCTTCAATATTCTCATCGCTCCCTGCGATTCTCTGCTGCTCTAGGCTTTTCAATTTACCCTCCAGATCAGCCAGGGTCTTCCAAATCCTTCTAAGCACGCCTGAGTGCTTCACTATTGCTATACCTCTAATATATACTTTAAAAGTTTCTCAGATCGTCTGGAAACTATATTAGTGTCAAAATATGTCTCAATGGCTACAGTCATCTCCTCCCGAAATAACGGGTCTAACAAGGAGTATGGAGGGAATCTCCACCTGAATGGCGGCAGTCTACTCCTAGGAGGGTCCAAGACCAGCAGCAAAGGAGAGTGGTCCGATGGTAATACTATACATTGTCGTACAAGATTAAACAATGTGGCAGATGCCAACCAATAGTCAATCCATGTGTGAAGATCATAGAATGCTGAGTAATGTGTATAACCCTCTCTATCCCCACTTCTCATTTGCCACACATCGCACAGGTCTAATCACACCATCACTTCCTCAAGCTTTCTCGCGGCTGCCGCGGGTTTCCTGGGAGGACAAGCCGACCTGTCTAATTCTGGGTCCCTGACCATGTTGAAGCTCCCCCCCCACAAGATCTGAGTGTCCTCATACTGGGAAACAATCCTAGATATTTCACCAAAGAATTCGGGACAATCATAGTTGGGTCCGTACACATTAACAAGGAGGAAATCCAAGTCCCGACCTCGGCATTTGGATATAACATATCGGCCATCAGCATCTTCTCGGAGCATCGTAAGCGTGAGTTAAAACCCCCCGGGCATGTGTAGTGAACCCCGCCGTGTTAATGTTACCTTCCATAGACCTGAAATTTAGCATAGGGCTAGTTACAGGGAGATGTGTCTCTTGTAAAAGAGCAAGATCGATCTTTTGTCTATTGAGATAGCTCATGACCGTATGGAGCTTACGATGATCATTGAGTCCCCTGACATTCCAGGACAGCACCCGCAGCCCGCCCCGACTCTCCTTGGAATCTAATGTGTCATGTGCCATTTACCAAACATGCAGACCAGATCGTGTAGCAGGAACGTATGTGAGCTAACATGCCGTGCATCATCTGCTTAGAAAACAACAAACTTCCAGAAAACTCTGCATGGGAAACTCCCCATGCCTTCCCTCTACCCACCACCCACAGCAGACCTCCCCCAAATATGGTTGCATGAATCCCAGTCCCGATCCCCCAACACTCCAATCCCCCCAAGCCTTAACCTTCATGGAGGGGGAGAAACGACAGTTCAATGCACATGTGAGCGGAGGTAGCCCCCGTGTCCAATGGAAACAAAGACCAGCAACAACGTGACCAGCCCCAGCCTCCATGAGTCATCATAAACATATAAGCAGCTAAGTTTTCATACGTCAAGCCCCACATTAGCTGAGAACTAGATTTCCGTAGTACATTGTAAGAGACTATCTCCGCTTACTCTCGAAGAGGGCCATTAATGTCTCAGGTTGTATACCCACATCACAGATTCTATTGTCCCAGGGTGCTACCGTCCACTGTGAAAGACCAATCTCAGGATCAAAGCCACCCCATTTGTAACAGGAGTCAAACAGCAGATAGGCCACCACGTCTATGTGTAACTTTATGTATCACCACCAGAAAGTCGCATGCCAGCATATATTAACCCATCATACCCCATTATCCCCTGGACTTCCCACTCCCCTGTATCTGCCAGTTCAGTTTTTTAGTCACGTTTGTCTGGCGTCGACCCCTTTGAATCCTCCGGTCTATGCTGCTCCGGGCTGCCCTTCCGTTCCTTCGCCCAGTTCTTGATGGCTTGTTGTAAGATCGTAGGGTCTGTAAAAATATGCGATCTACCTTGCCTATTGACCTGCCGCTATGCTGGATACTTTTTTTTTTTTTTTTTAGAAAAACAAGTGCCACCCCCACCAATTCTCAGTGCTCTTTACTACGAGCAAACAAATCAAAAATGAATTACAGATTTGTTTGGTATATTTATTTTTACCTTTTGCTTTAGAAATTCCAACGTATACACTCAGACGAGTTGTCCGAGAAAGACACTCAACATGTGACAACTACTAGACAATAATGCAACAAAAAAGAAGAATATACATCACAAAACTTACGAAAAAGATTTCAAAAGGAACACACAATTAGTATGATACACATTTCATAGTGAATGATCGTTTGGAAACATTCATCAAATTGATTGGAACATTTACTCAACCAAAAACAATATATAAACTCAATGAAGGAGACACGTTCTGGAAAAACATTGGAAGAATATAGACAAATTAATCATATAGTCAGTGAGACCCAGAAATAAATTCTGTATCCTTTGCACATTCCTCCAATGGTGCCGACGCGTTTCGAGACCGTAAGACAAGTTGACGGACTCTCATCAGGGCTCATTCAATGTGGTTCTAAAGGTGTGTGTTAAAAACAAAAGAGAGAGCGACATGTCACCAATTGTTTTCAGTACCCAGGTGACTGCCCCCACTGCCCCTCTAGGCCCTTTTAGTACCTGAAAGTGGCTCCGGAGGCCTGATCTCGGGGATCTGTTAGCACCAATACTTGTAGCGGGACCGTGTTATCTGTAAGATAACATCAAGCTTAAAATGCCATCAGGCAATGCATATTCAGTTAGTACACACGCGGGCGAGCCCGCGAAACATCAAAGAAGAAATCATCGGATTCATACCTAGGACAGTACCAGGATTTCTCCCTGTCCCTTTCTCATTTCAAGTGTCCCGTCGTTCCTTCTTTATACCTGTGAAGTGCGAACCAAAGTCGCCGCATTAGACTATTACACCGACTCACACATTAAGAATGCGCAAAGATGTTTAAGAACCAAAGTTTTTGATTTAAAACCGCCTACCTGGAGACTCAGCGTTTTCTCAATGGTCTCAGGTAATTAGGCGTGCTGTTCGTTCTGGTAAGGGGGCGAGAGAGCGTAGCATTGTTTAAAAGCCTGCCACAAGTCATACTATTTGCAATACAGGCAGCGCGCAGGGTGGCTTCATGTCCAAATTTACCTTAACTTGCGTGTCTTGGGATCTCAATAAGATTACTGATCCTTCGTGCATCAAGGTCAAGCGGGTTAGGGCAAAGCCGTACTTTATCCCATGTCTATGCCTGCAGCCTGTCAAACAAAGGCGAAAGACTCATGAGTTGTCGTCTCCGTTTGCGCATATGAAGATAGCCACTGATTGTTATGCGGAGCACTCACCAGTTCGGTAGGCGCTCCGTCGTCAATCTCCCAGGTTCGATTCCGAATCAGTACTGCCATGTTTGGGGCGGGGATTTAAACCTTTATTTAGCGCATGGAATTCTGGGACATGTAGTTTGAAGAAAATTGCACAAATTACGAAGTAACAGGATTAAAGCCTCGATACTTCCGACATACTGTTCAATCCAGTTTGGGCACTGTTAAATCGCATAATCAGATACGCCTCCTTGCGCAGGAGGGTTTCCTCGATGTCAACAAGACCTTTTTTGATGGGCATTGTATACAACACTGTCCAAGAGAAATCAGTTTCTGTGTGTGATTTATCAATGAAGTGTTGAACCATTGGGGCGCTGAGCACTTTATTTTTGATTCGTGATCGATGCTGTGTTATCCTAGTGTTCACTTGCTGGTTAGTCTTCCCTATATACAGTTTGGGGCAACCGCAGATGATGGCGTACACAACATTTTTGGTCCTACAGTTGGAGAACCCTTTGTTGGTCCATTTTACTTGCTTGTGTTGGAATTCAGAACCTTCTAGGCAGGACCCACAGGACACGCAGTTACCACATTTATGGTGCCCCTCAACCGGTTTGAGGCCCCATTTGGATAACAGGTCTTGCTTGGGTTTAGGTATGGCAATGTCGGCACGTACTAAGTGTTGGCCGATACTCCTATTTTTTCTGTAGGCAAAAATAGGCCTAGGAAAGGGACACTCCAGTTCTTCCAACAGGTGCCAGTTCTTTAGGACCATTTGTCTGACCCGATGTGTGTCTGGCCCAAAAGTTGTGACACACACCATCTGTTCAAGTTCACTTTTTGTTTTATTCTGCAGTAAGCATTCTCTTGGCGTGTAGCGAGCCCTTTTATACGAGTGTTTAAGCATCTTCTTGGGGTACCCACGGGTGATCATTTCATCACAGAACTTTTCGGCATGGTGGTCAAAGTCCTCCAGACTTGAGCAATTTCTCCGTATTGTGTTTCTGGAAGGGATTATTGTTTTCAATGAAAAAAATCAATGTATTTGGAGCCCATCTCCAAATACATTGATTTTTTTCTAAAACCTTTTGTCAGTGGGGTAAGGTCCTATCTGAAGGACACTACGGATTTTCTAGCCAAAGTGGAGGGCACGGAATTCGATTCCGAATCTGAAATTATGGTCACAATGGACGTGACGTCCTTATATACACAGATCCCTCAAGATGAGGCGCTTGAGGTGATAGAGATGTATTTGGACACCAGAGAACGACCTCATAGAGTACCGACACAATTTATTGTACAACTGGCTGAATTGACATTGAAAAAGAATTATTTCCGATTCAATGATCAATTCTATATGCAAATCAAAGGGACGGCCATGGGCTGTCCGTATGCGCCGGAGGTAGCCATTTTGTATATGGCACAATATGAACAAATGTTCATTGAAAACAATAATCCCTTCCAGAAACACATTAAGCAATGGCTACGGTACATCGACGACGTGTGGCTCCTGTGGCAGGGGAGCCACACCGAGTTGATGTCCTTCCACCATTGGCTTAATAATAAACACCAGGATATTAAATTCTCCCTCGAACAGAGTAAAACTGTGATGACGTTCTTAGACGTCCAAATTACCTGTCCAGAGGGGCGCCTCAAATCTTCTCTCTATCGCAAAAAAACAGACAAAAACACCATCCTCCATCATCGGAGTGCCCATCCACGTAACTTGAAAAGTAATCTACCATACGGACAATTACTCCGCATACGGAGAAATTGCTCAAGTCTGGAGGACTTTGACCTAAAGAACTGGCACAGACAAATGGTCCTAAAGAACTGGCACCTGTTGGAAGAACTGGAGTGTCCCTTTCCTAGGCCTATTTTTGCCTACAGAAAAAATAGGAGTATCGGCCAACACTTAGTACGTGCCGACATTGCCATACCTAAACCCAAGCAAGACCTGTTATCCAAATGGGGCCTCAAACCGGTTGAGGGGCACCATAAATGTGGTAACTGCGTGTCCTGTGGGTCCTGCCTAGAAGGTTCTGAATTCCAACACAAGCAAGTAAAATGGACCAACAAAGGGTTCTCCAACTGTAGGACCAAAAATGTTGTGTACGCCATCATCTGCGGTTGCCCCAAACTGTATATAGGGAAGACTAACCAGCAAGTGAACACTAGGATAACACAGCATCGATCACGAATCAAAAATAAAGTGCTCAGCGCCCCAATGGTTCAACACTTCATTGATAAATCACACACAGAAACTGATTTCTCTTGGACAGTGTTGTATACAATGCCCATCAAAAAAGGTCTTGTTGACATCGAGGAAACCCTCCTGCGCAAGGAGGCGTATCTGATTATGCGATTTAACAGTGCCCAAACTGGATTGAACAGTATGTCGGAAGTATCGAGGCTTTAATCCTGTTACTTCGTAATTTGTGCAATTTTCTTCAAACTACATGTCCCAGAATTCCATGCGCTAAATAAAGGTTTAAATCCCCGCCCCAAACATGGCAGTACTGATTCGGAATCGAACCTGGGAGATTGACGACGGAGCGCCTACCGAACTGGTGAGTGCTCCGCATAACAATCAGTGGCTATCTTCATATGCGCAAACGGAGACGACAACTCATGAGTCTTTCGCCTTTGTTTGACAGGCTGCAGGCATAGACATGGGATAAAGTACGGCTTTGCCCTAACCCGCTTGACCTTGATGCACGAAGGATCAGTAATCTTATTGAGATCCCAAGACACGCAAGTTAAGGTAAATTTGGACATGAAGCCACCCTGCGCGCTGCCTGTATTGCAAATAGTATGACTTGTGGCAGGCTTTTAAACAATGCTACGCTCTCTCGCCCCCTTACCAGAACGAACAGCACGCCTAATTACCTGAGACCATTGAGAAAACGCTGAGTCTCCAGGTAGGCGGTTTTAAATCAAAAACTTTGGTTCTTAAACATCTTTGCGCATTCTTAATGTGTGAGTCGGTGTAATAGTCTAATGCGGCGACTTTGGTTCGCACTTCACAGGTATAAAGAAGGAACGACGGGACACTTGAAATGAGAAAGGGACAGGGAGAAATCCTGGTACTGTCCTAGGTATGAATCCGATGATTTCTTCTTTGATGTTTCGCGGGCTCGCCCGCGTGTGTACTAACTGAATATGCATTGCCTGATGGCATTTTAAGCTTGATGTTATCTTACAGATAACACGGTCCCGCTACAAGTATTGGTGCTAACAGATCCCCGAGATCAGGCCTCCGGAGCCACTTTCAGGTACTAAAAGGGCCTAGAGGGGCAGTGGGGGCAGTCACCTGGGTACTGAAAACAATTGGTGACATGTCGCTCTCTCTTTTGTTTTTAACACACACCTTTAGAACCACATTGAATGAGCCCTGATGAGAGTCCGTCAACTTGTCTTACGGTCTCGAAACGCGTCGGCACCATTGGAGGAATGTGCAAAGGATACAGAATTTATTTCTGGGTCTCACTGACTATATGATTAATTTGTCTATATTCTTCCAATGTTTTTCCAGAACGTGTCTCCTTCATTGAGTTTATATATTGTTTTTGGTTGAGTAAATGTTCCAATCAATTTGATGAATGTTTCCAAACGATCATTCACTATGAAATGTGTATCATACTAATTGTGTGTTCCTTTTGAAATCTTTTTCGTAAGTTTTGTGATGTATATTCTTCTTTTTTGTTGCATTACTGTCTAGTAGTTGTCACATGTTGAGTGTCTTTCTCGGACAACTCGTCTGAGTGTATACGTTGAAATTTCTAAAGCAAAAGGTAAAAATAAATATACCAAACAAATCTGTAATTCATTTTTGATTTGTTTGCTCGTAGTAAAGAGCACTGAGAATTGGTGGGGGTGGCACTTGTTTTTCTAAAAATTATATACGGTCCAGCCTACCCTACGTCCCGGGACCTACCTCCTTAACTTTAAACAGCTATGCTGGATACAGCATGATTTAGTCCACACCCAAGTCCCGGAGCTGTCGTTTGAGTGGTACAAAGTGTCTGCTTTCTTTTCCCTTGCAACACGCAAGGCAGCATCACGATCCCGATAGTTAAGGAGCTTTGCAATTATTGGGCGCGGCGCAGCACCCGGCGGTGGCCTAGGTCCCAGAGCCCTGTGCGCCCTCTCGACCACAAACATAGCTGAGAAGACATCATCCCCTAGTAATGTCACCAGTAACTTCTCGATGAACTTCTCCATATTTCCCATTGCCGTATTTTAAATTGGAAATACTGAAAAATATGAGCCAATGGTATCTTATGGCTTGCTATAAATGTATAAGTAGAGCAGCTCAGAATAGTAACTGTGTGACTTTAGAGATCATTACGCATCAATTGTTATTGATTGGATTGTAATGTTTTATAATTTTATGACCTCGAAGTTTAGAGACCATGGTCTAAATAAACAGATTTCTCTCCCATTGCCGTCATTTCCGGAAGGCCATGAGGTTGCAGCACCGGGAACGTGCTTCTATGTCTTCAGTCTTGTCTTGTAGGACACGCAGGAACTTTCGTAGTTGTTTATTGTCGGCGTCCAGGGTGGTATGTGCCTCTTCGACCTCCGTTAAGCGCCTCTCAGACATATTCAGCCGTTCAGCGTGTTTGTCTATTTGTTCTGCCATCCTATCCATCCGATATGTCAGGGCATCAATTTTGGTGCCCAAGGATGCGATGCCACTCTGCAGAGACTTCTCCATAGCTCTCAAAATGCTGCATGTGTCCGATTCCTCATCTTCTGGAGCTTGTGACGGCGCCCTAGCACCCCTATCCGGAGCGGGGTCTATCGACTTGGCACGCTTCTGTTCAAATGCCAGCTTGGTCTGTGTCTTATCTCCTTTGCCCATAGCGCCCGGTAGCACATGCGCCTGCCTGAGGTATGAGATAGGGCACTCCACTCGTCTCGCTATAAGGTTAGGCCCCAATGCTGGGACGTCCAGTCCAGGCCACTGCAATGCGCACTCTCGCCACACACACCAGCTGTCCAGCGTTTCAGTAGCTCAGTCTATGAAGTGGGTCGCCTATGCCACCAATACACAATACGTTGTAAAGCACTTCTCCCCAAAACGGCACCCCGGGAGGGCACCAACTGTATGGTTATGATGCCCCTGCTCGAACTTATGAAGCTAGAATAGTCTCACTCAGGCAGGCCCCTGGCAGTACGCACTGTGGTCCATGCAGGTAGGTTACCGCTCTCCACCTCCTGCACATTCAGGGTCCAGGGCAGTAAAGAGGCACCACCACTCAGGGTGTTCAGGTATACGCTGTGGGCTGCAGCAGGCCGGTCACCCAGCCTTGACTCCTTCACTATTGCGAGGCAGGTTTAGTAGCGTGGGAGCCAACTTCCGGGGTGCCGGCCCGCCCCACAATCCAATGCACTGCAACTGTCCTAAACACCTGCACGATCCCAGCACCGGCACACAGGACTCAAGGGGGGACCGCAGGAATCCAGGTACGCGCCTTACAACCAGGCACCGCGGTCCACCGCACTCTTCTCCGCCCCTCCGGTAAGCTTCCATGGCCTCCAGTATAGAGAGCAAGGGCTCCGCTGTTCTTAGCGCTACTCCCACTGGTCGCCCTTGCAAGCGGTGCCTCCCCAGCTCCTCTCATGGCCGCCCGCCTCTGACCGCAACACAGAGGTACGAACAGTCCGCACGTCGGGTGACGTCGCCTGGACACCTCCACCACCGCGGCCCAGATGCAGCAAACTCTCCGGAAGTTGAGGCACGCTCCACAGCTAGGTAGGCTCGGGCCAGTCTCTTTACACGGCACCGGACCCCCTCCTATGCTTCAGGGGCAGTGTTAGGGGCAGCAACAGCAACTATAGCTGCAGGATAATTATTGTTTTTTCGGACGACTCGGGAGAGCCTCGGGCTTAGGCGGCCATCACCGTTCCGGACTAGATCCGTCCCCCGGTATTAGGTGATGGTAAATACCCCAACTACTTATAATCCATGTTTCAAAATTTCCCTCATAGTCTCTTTAACTGTCATTGATAAAGATGGTGTTCCCTTACTTGGTTCATAGAGGCATTGATCCCTGTGCATCAGATAGCAAATGGATCATCTCAGCCCATTCCATCAGGTCTGCAGGGAGTTTATCACCCCTTCACATTTTCTTCATTTGGGTTTCCTCTGCTGCAGCCCATTCCATCATATCCTGAACCCAACTATCAATAGGTGGGGGTCTAGCGCGTGACCATTGTATGGCAATCCTTCTCTTGGCTAACATTGTCCCAAATAAATAGAATTTCCTGCCCATGCAACTTGATTTCTTTTTTGGAATTATTCCCAGCAAAGACTGTTTCATTGCAGGTGGTTGAGTTTTTCCTGTGCTGTCTCAAAGCCTGCGAGTAACCTCCACCCAGAAACTGTTTATCTTTAGGCATTCCCAGGTGGCATTGAAAAAACGTGCTCCCTCAGCGTGACATCTGGGACCCTACTACAGATAGGGCCCACTTTCCTGTTTGCGCCATGGTGCACCTTTATGGAGGTGCGCTGGGTGCAAGGAAGGAAAGCATGCCCCATTATATTTAATGTACTGCCCTCAGAGCAGCTGCCAACTCACACTACCCCCAGGACAGTGCATTCAAGAGAAATATGGTGCAGCTGTTTAAAAGCTGATCCATGTTTCTCTGTGTACATCTAGAGATCCTCTTGCAGACATGTGCTTTGAGTGACCAAGGGACTCCCTTTCATCCTTCCAGTGGACCGCCTTTAGGTGGGGCAGTGAAAGAGTCCCATCTTTTTGTTGCGTACTTTCAGTGCACCGCCTAAAAGCATGTTTGGGGTTTGTGTCCAAGATAGCGCCAGAGTGGAAGCAAACTTATGGAGCTCCGCCGCCCACCTCGCTTTTAATGGTAGAAGCTCCTTAAAATGCAGCACCAAGTTTCTTTCCTCTTCCTCGGATTCCTTTCAGGCCATGCTGTTTTCCCTTAAGTCCTCCCCTACTGTTTCCTTTTCCGGCCTTCTGATTTATAGGCCTCCGGGCCCAAGGTCCGCCTTTAGCCATGATCTATTGAAGGTTCTGGAACCTTTTATCTATAGACCTAATCTGACTATACTAGGAGATTTTAATTTTCATCTTGAAAATACAAACTCTAGTGATACCTCTCTACTGGTAGACTCCCTGGCTTCTTGTGGGCTTCTGCAACTGGTGGGGAGCCCCACCCATACTGCCGGGCATATACTTGACCGGGTTTTTACAAATGACCAAAGGCTAAAAACAGGATCCCCCTTCCCTCTCTCATGGTCAGATCATATGGCCGTCCCACTTGAACTCACACTGCACCACTTCTCTGCACCCCCCTTTGATACTAAGAAGTGGGAGTTGAAAAGGAACTATAGAGGGATTAAAAATGAGACTCTTGCGCCTCTCATGTCCAGCCTTAGGCCCTCTACGCTGAGGGATACCAACTCATCTGCCCTCGCTCTTTCAAACATCATTACGAGCGCAGTGGATATTCTGGCTCCTGCTAAACAACACGACTCTGCCAGAAAGAGACCCTCAGCTCCCTGGTTTTCCGACACGCTCAGACTGCTTAGGCAGGGCTGTAGGAAACAAGAGAGACTCTGGCGGTCTCATCTCAATCTGAAGGAGAAGGAAAATTCATAAAAATCTCCTTAAGGAGTACAAAGCTGCAGTGATTGAGGAAAAGAAGGCCCACTTTGCGAAGTTGACAGCCTCCCTCAATTCCCCTAGGGAGCTGTTCAGGATTATAGATTCTCTGGCTACTCTCCAGTTGCCAGATTGTAGTAATCAGGTCCTCAGACAGTTGATGTAGTTAGATGGTTTATTGTAAGTTAAGTAGATATGATGGTATAAACCATAAAGACCCCAACAGGAACATCCTGCAAGATGCTCAGCCCCAAGCCAACTGCCAGCCTAAGCCCACAGACTGCCAACATTCCAGAGAGCATCATAGCCAGAACATTCTATAATAAAAGGGGATAGTGCAAGGATACTACATTATCCTCTCCCTTTACTAACGGAACACAATAAAGTTAAAGGGAAAAACAAAGAACAGAAATATAATACAAATATAAAGAAATCTGTAACCCAGGGATGGAATTAAAAGAACATCGCGAGAGGGAAAACAGAAATACAAGAATAGTTAAAGAAGAAAGGAAGAAAGTGAAAAGAAAGAATAAACCTCACCATCCTCCTCCTCCTCCTCTAATATTGAACAATTTTAAGATATGTAAAATCCTGAGCTCAAATAAAACAACCAACATCTCAGAAAGAAAAAAAAAAAACTGAGAAGAGCTCGCCAAAACCCCAAAAAAGTGCTTCAGACATAAGCAGAATAATGCCACACCTTTAATAAAGGACACAATAGGACTACAACCCACGTGTAATAGAAAGAAACCAATAAAAAGAGACAATTAAAGTAAACCCTCTAATAGGAAGGATACAGTGAAAAAGATAAAGGGACTAACACCCATATCTTGCCCTAAAAACTAAGGACCAAAAGTAAAACAAGGAAAATGGGACCAAACCCAAAATCTACCTGTTGATCAAAAGACCGTGAAAGCAAATATAAGTATAAAGGGACTGTAACCCTAAACCTGTCCCAAAAACTAGGAACCAAGAATGTTAAACAAGAAAAATAAAAATAAAGACTTTGGTGATGGGACTAGAAACCCACACCGAAGTGCTTCTCACATGAGAAGACTGTGACATAGCCAAGAAAAAAGCCACCCCTGTCTTAAGGGACACTAAAGGGACTCAAACCCTAGTGTAACGTTACCTAGGTGGGACTGACACCCCCTAAAAGAAAAACACAAAGGTGGGACAAACACCTCCTCTTAAAAATTTAGCATGAACCAGGGTAATGGGACTAAAACCCATTCCAAAATAATACACCTCTCACAAATTTAGCATGAACCAGGGTAGTGGGACTGAAACCCATTCCAAAATAAAACACCTCTCACTTCTCAACCAGAGTAAAGTGAACAAATGGTCAAAATAGAATATGGGACTGCCTAAATAGGATATTAATCCAAAACCCATTCCTAAGGAAACCGATCTGATGGACACTGATGGGGTCGTTTTTTCATACTGCGCTGATGTTCTTTTAGTGGCTCCTTACTCTGAAGCATCTTTTGTTTCTTAATTTCTTCTTTTCGATGATAACTCTCTTGTCTGTTACGTTTTGTGGCTCTTGGTCCTTTTGTCTTGATCTTCTTGTTTGCGCTCTTCATTTTCTCTCTACTGAAGGATTTTCTTGACTTATTTTTTTGAAGACTACTTCTGGGTTATTTTTCTTTGAATATTGCTTCACCCAGTACGTGGGAAGGTCACCTCGTCGCCATAAATATTGTAGTAATCAGGTCCTCAGACAGTTGATGTAGTTAGATGGTTTATTGTAAGTTAAGTAGATATGATGGTATAAACCATAAAGACCCCAACAGGAACATCCTGCAAGATGCTCAGCCCCAAGCCAACTGCCAGCTTAAGTCCACAGACTGCCAACATTCCACAGAGCATCATAGCCAGAACATTCTATAATAAAAGGGGATAGTGCAAGGATACTACACAGATCCAATAGTGGGGACTCAGGAACTGTGTGACCAGATCTCCACTTTTTTTCATTCTAAGATAGTGGATATCTATACTGCGCTGGAGTCGCTTAATCGAGACCTAGAGGCCTCGGCTCCCCCTGTGACCCGCTTTGCCGAAGGCCAGGCTATGGGATCCTTTAGCAACTTTTCTAATTTTCCTGAGTGCCTTCCTGGATAATTTCTGCCTGCTGGACCCCTCTCAGCATAGCTTCCGGAGGGCACACAGTACTGAGTCCGCTCTTACTGTGGTTATCAATAACATCCGCGCCAAGGTCGACCGGGGCCAGACAACTATTCTGGTCCTGCTCGACCTGACAGCTGCTTTTGATACCCTGTCCCCATCCATCTTTACTATTCGCCTCAGGGAAATGGGAGTGGATGGCCCTGCTCTGAGCCTCTTGACCTCCTTTCTTAACCAACGTGAACAGAGGGTCAAGCTGGGTGATTTTCTTTCCCCCGTTAAACCTGTACAGTGTGGGGTTCCTCAAGGCTCATCCTTGAGCCCCACACTTTTTAACATCTATGTGGCCCCCCTTGCCAGGTTAGTAAGATCTTTCGGGTTGGAAGTGCTGTCATACGCTGACGACACCCAGATTATGGTCTCCCTCTCCCAATGGGTGAGTATCACCGCTCTTAATTTCAGGAACTGTATGGAAGCAGTCTCTGGTTGGATGATTCAGAACTTCCTGAAATTAAACGGTGAGAAAACTGAGGTCCCGATTTTTGGGGCCATACAGGACATTTGGTCGAGTGACTGGTGGCCTCCTCTTGGAGCCTGTCCCCAGCCTTCTCAATCTGCCCGCAACCTAGGTGTGCTGCTAGACACCACGCTTTCTTTCGAAAGGCAATTTAGTAGAACAGTCTCTACTTGCTGTGGTGCTATCAGAATTTTGAGAAAGATCACCCACTATCTTTCCCCTGTAGTTCGGAAACAGGTTGCGGTGGCCCTCGTCGCGTCAAGGCTGGACTACTGGAATGCACTTTACCTAGGCATAAACAAAAAGCTGGTTCAGCGCCTTCAGATAGTGCAAAATGCAGTGGCCAGGTTTGTCGCGGACGCCCCTAGACGTGTCTCAGCCACCCTAACCAGGAAAAATCTACATTGGCTTCCTATGCAGTCCAGGATCAGCTTTAAGATCCTGTGTCTCACCTACGGCGCCCTTCATGGATTGGGCGCAAAAGTCATTAGGTCCCTTCTATCTCTGTATGCTCCTAGCAGAGCCTTACGCTCCTCTAATAAAAAACTGCTGACCGTCCCCCGAGTTGTTAAAGCTCAATGGGGTGGGAGGGCATTTTCCTCCCTTGCCCCAAGATTGTGGAACACGCTTCCTGCTGAGCTAAGAGGGCAAACATCGCTCTCGCTTTTCCGTAAGGCACTAAAAACCTGGCTCTTTGTAGAAGCTTACTCGTTGTTTGGCACTATCTCTCATATCATAAGCAGCTGTACCATCTTTCCTGGTGCCTTGATGCCCTTGGGCTAAGTTGCGCTCCACAAATTCCCCTTCATTAATTCATTCATTCATTCATAGAAGCCTGAGCTTCATCCAGCCTCCATCAGACCACAGGAGATCGTCAGACTGGTGGGGAATGGTATGCAGACAGCCTTGTACCACTTCCTCACTGTTTTGGGAGACTAGCTTTCCTGTGACTGGGCCTGCATAACATCAAGATGGTGAGCTCCTAGAAATGATCGGCTGTGGGGCCTGACCAATACTTCTGTGAGTCACATGGCACACTAATCCCCAGCAGAAGGCGTGAGAGGCCAGACGGAGTGGTCCTAACCGGCCATAGCAGCTCCCATGAGTGCAACCAGTGTGCCCTTCAGAGAAACCCACACGGAATACTTGCAACCACTCTGCCTGCGTACAGCGAATGGACAGGGCCGCTGACCTCAAAGGCAGTGCCATAGCCTCTGGCAGGACCAATGGGTGTGCCCAGACCCCTGGCCCTGCAGAAAGCCCTGCCACTGGTTGGAGGCTGGTTCCTGACATGGGTGGCATAGATGGCTTGGGCCGCCTGCAGGTGATGGGCTTACTGTGCTTTGCGCTCCCTGCTGAGTGTTGACTTAAGCAGTAAGGGGCCCAGGGCCCACCAATGCCAGTCTAGCTGGATACCCATCTAATTCCCACTGTGACCTGGAGTAGCCGGGCCTGACATGATGAGGACAGGCCGATCAGCCTAAGACCTAAAGGTGAGCTGGGGTCTTCCATACTCCACCCCTCAGAGGCATCAAACTACACAGCCTGAGCTCCCCCCTTATGCTGCTCACTTAGATTTCCTGTCCACCTGTCACCCAAAGTAAACTCTGTGGCAAGGCTCACCCTTGTTAAACATCAGTGCTACAGTGGCTTTGCTGGCTGCTGTGATCACCCTTGTTGGGGGTGTAAAGGCCCAGCTGCTGTGAGGGAACACATTTGCTGATTGGGACATCTGATCCCCCCGGGCCCAGAGGTGCCGCGCCCCTTTACTATGCTGTCTGGGCTCCTCGACTCTTGACACCTTCCCTCCCAATCTTGAATGTCGACTCAACCCTCTTCACATCGGGACCTCGTAAGGATGCTGCTGAGCAAGGCGTAGCAGATAATTGATCTCCCATGGTGGAGTCTATCATTTCCTGGGGAGCTGAGCCCATCATCCACTTAGCCTCACGTCAGGCACCCTTACAACTTATTGGAGCAACCATGGTGGGCCAACCTCCTAACAAGAAAGACAACTCCATAAAGGACCCACTCACCAAGCCCCCAGGCAAAAAAACAAAACATCATTGGGAGAACTCCCTTCAACATTGTCCGTAACATAGGGCACCAACTCTGACCATGTGGGTAAAGACACGCTGTTCATCCGGGCCTTATTAGAGACTCTTTTTCATACTTTGCGAGCAGACATTGTGACCCTTAAATAGGAAATGTCAGCAGACATCAAAGAGAGAGATTGGTGAACTTGGTGAGAGGGAAACATCCTTAAACAAAGTGGTGTCTCCCATGGAAAGAAACTCGATGCACATCGTCATAAACTGCTAGAGTTACAGGATAGAAATGCGGAGCTGGAGGACCTTGAAAATAGGTCTCAAAGGGCCAATTACAGAATTAATGGAGTGCCTCTCCAAGTAGCAGCAGGGAGTCTAGAAGACTATGTCCAAATTGTTTTTTTCACCATGTGGTGCCAGATGTTGCTCAGCAAGACATTCTATTGGACAGCACACACAGGGCGTGCTGACCCACTAAATACCCTGGCATGCCACAAGACATTCTGACCTGTCTGCACTACTACAAAAGAAGGAGGCCATCATGGTGGCTGTGCGAGATTGCAATGCCATTGACTTTTAGGGCAACACGGTCTGGCTCTATCAGGACCTCTCCACTATCACTCTACAATGTTGTTGTCTGCTGGGGCCTATTACAGAATTGCTCCAGGAGAAAGGGATTTGCTATCGATGGATACATCCGTTCCGTCTCACATTTGTTTGTAATAATGAGACACGGAGCGTGCACTCCTTAGAGAAAGATAAAACATTGTTGGACATTATCAAGTCGCAGGAGGCCAATGTTTGTTGTCCTCCACCGTGGAGCCCCTCTCACTCCTCAGCAGGCTCAAGACGCTCTTGCGACCGTAGCCGAAAAGATCAGCCACACCGACAGATGTGGAGAGTCGGAAGGAGAGAGCAGCCTCCTCAGGCCAACTTGCACCAGGAGACCAACTCAGAGCCTGAAAATGACTGAATGCTGACATATTTGAGGGCCCACTATCATAATCTCCTCTCATGGCACACACACAATTGAACACTCTCCTAATGTCCTGCTGACATGTTCGGAACCCTGCTCAACCACACTGGGTCACTCTACTGTAGGTAGCAGGGCTCCTTGACCCCGCGGACTGATGCAAGGCCAAACCTGGCAGCCGAGACATGGAGTCCTATCTAAATTACTCATCATGATCTCAGGAAGGGACCGCTTTAGTGTTGTTGTTTGTTATTGTTTTTTTATGTTATTCTGCTCCTCTTTTCTCCTTCCTTTACCTGTCTAGCTCTGTGCACGCAAATATGCCTTCATACATTTGCACCATGTTATTGCGGACAAATCTCCCATGGGCCTCACACATACAAGCCCCCCACAGTATGAGCGATGGTTAGAATAATTAGCTATAATGTTAGGGGCCTCAACACACCATCGAAGCATCTATCGTTTTTGTCTATGTTACCGGAATCCAAATGTGATATCTGTTTAAGCCAAGAGATACTCCTTCTTAAGGCAGAATGGGGGCACTTGCGATCCCATTGGTTTGGCCACCAGTACTTCTCATCTGGTATGGGAAGAAGGGCAGGGTTGACGATCTTACTGGCCTCACATTTTTCCTGTATTCTGGTCGAGACACAAACTGAAATTCCTGGTAGACTCTTGTCTCTTCACATCGCTATGCAGACAAACTCATTTAAACTTGCCACTTTATATGCCCCAAATGAACATCACGAGGCTTTTAACCTTGATTATTATTAGTATAATTATTAATAAGTATTTGTAGAGCACATTATTTATAAGTATTTGTAGAGCGCACGGCTACCCTTAGGCATCCCCGTGCAGGCAATGACAAGCAAAGCACTGGGACAGGTGATGGTCACTACTGATACTGACATTCTGACTGGAGGGGACTATAATTTGGTACCTGATGCTGACCTGGATAGGTCGGTGCTGCAGGTGGGATAAGCAGGTTCACTCCCACCTTAGGATCATCAACAACTAGATACCTAGAGACTTATAGATTTATGGTGTAGGCACCATCCCACAGAGAAGGACTACACCTTTTTTTCTTCTGCGCATCAGACCTAGGCAAGGATAGGCCTCTTCCTGACGACCTTGCGACTACTGGCATCCACAACTGCTGTCAATATTTGGGTGGCTGCCCTTTCTGACCACACCCCAGTTAGCATCACTATACACTTATCTGGCCTCACCCCTCAATACACTACCAGGCACTTTAACCTCAAACTCTTAACATATGAGGCAACCGACTGAGAGATAATGGGAGCGATTGGCAACTTCTTGGAAACCAAAGTTGCACCTGGTGTGCCCATAGCACTCTTGTGGGACACTCTGAAGGCAGTGATTTGAGGCTAGCTAATAGCCATAGCTGCCCACCTTAATCAGACGAGAAGAGATAAGAGAACCAGTCTAGAGGGGTGGTGCAGGAGTTGGAAAAGGCACACAAACAAACAGGCTCTAACAAAGTACGCCATCAGCTCACCTCAGCATGCAAACAGCTTAAAGCCCTAGAAATGGATACGACAGAATACGTACTAAGAAGAAATACTAGGCAGGGGGCAACAAAGCAGGAGTTCTCTTGGCACACCACGTACAGGCTCAAGCCATTAGACAACGGGGTGACAGAAATTGAGGGACCACTGGGCATCGGTCTATTCCAGGATGAGCATATCGCTCAGGCCATCGAGTGCTTCATTGCCACTCTTTATTCAGCGGAGGCGCTGAAGATGGATGCTGCTTCTACATACCTAGCGCTGGCCCAATTCGACCACTTAATGCCACAAGATGCCTCGCGTTTGGATCACAACATCCAGATGAACGAGGTGATGCAGCAATTTCTCACTTACAGTCAGGCAAAGCCCTGGGGCAAGATGGCTATACCTCTGATTTTTACAAACTATTTTCAGCCTCACTGGTTCCCATAATCAATCAAGTCTATATAACTTGTTTAGCACCATGGGCTACCTTATGGATACCATGAAACAGGCTATTTGTATGGTTTTGCCCAAAACTGGCAAGGACCCTATGTACTGCTCATCATATTGGCCGATGTCATTATTGAATGTTAATGCCAAGATCTTTACTAACACATTGGCAACTCAACTTCCTCTTTATATGCAGAGCCTGGTGGACCCAGACCAGGCAGGGATTCTACCTAAGAGGGGCTATAGTGACAACACCAAACACCTTAGTCACATTTTGGATAAAAACTTGCGCTCTTTTGTTGTCAGTTGATTTTGAGCAGTGCGGAAAATTTCCTGTCAACCCAGCTTGACAAAATGTCAAAAATATGTTTTTTAAAACACGTATTTTTGCCATTTTGTCAACCCCTCAGTGATGCTTGACAAAATGGCAAAAGTATGTATTTAAAACACATATTTTTGCCATTTTGTCACCCCCCCTCATTAATGACACCCGGGGCGGCCCACACCCACCGCACCCCCATTCGTACGCCACTGATTTTGAGAAGGCGTTGGATCGGGTCCACTGGCCCTACCTGCCTGCAATTGGTTGTCTAAAAAGTGGCTTTGGTGAATGGTTCAGACCCTGGATTTGGTGTAGCTATACAGGCCTCGGCAGCTGTTCAGGCTAATGACATCCTCGCCCTTCGACACTGCATGCTGCACTCGGCAAGGCTGCCCCTTGTCACTCTTTCTTTTTGCCCTGTATATGGAGCTCTTTGGAGAGCGCATCCAAAGAAACCCCACAATAACAGGTACCACCATGGGAGTGAGGAACCACAATCTCACTCTCTATGCAGGTGACTTCATGGTAGCCCTGACGCTTACACTCACATCTCTGCTGCCACTTATGAAGGAATTGGAGGCCTTTGGGAACGCCTCGATGTTTAAAGCCAACCTCCAGAAATCACAGATACTCAACCTGACAGTCCCAAAAGCTGACCAACTTACTCTTAAGAGCCTCTTCCCCTTTATATAGGCTATTTAGGTAGGTTTCTGTAGGCTAGACAGGAAGTGGTTTATCTGGGCCTACATATCCACTCCCTGCCAGCCCAGACTGCAGACTATGGCACCCTTCTAACAAAAGCACAGTCTGAGCTAGAGTCCTGGAAAAGCGACACTCTTTCATAGCTGGGGTGGCTCGCAGTGATTAAAATGAATCTTCTGCCTTAGATATTGTATATTATGCAGATGTTGCCTTTGCAACGTTTACTACAGAAACTGAGAAAATTACAGCACCTTGTAGAAGATTAGATCTGGGTGGGCATGAAAGCCTGAATAGCCAAAAAGCAGGCATACTTGTTCCCGGCAGAGAGCGGCCTTTGGGTTCCCCACCTTACACACCACTATCAACCTGGACAACTTCAGTACTTGGTAGAATGGGCCAGATCCTCCTCAGAGAAGCAGTGGTGTTTCATTGATTAGGTGATCACTGACATCCATATCTGGAAGGTGCCTTGGCTGTCCAAACCTCATGGACCAACTGGGGTATACATTTCACATGTCCTTAGGGCCAAGCTGGGGACCTGGGATAGGGTGCAAGTGCCAAAGCAGTTGTCCACTCGCATCTCCCCCAACCCTGATCATAGGGAATCCCGACTTTCCTCCAGCTCGTCAGGGCACGATTACGTACAATGGCAGCATGCTAACTGCAAACAAATAGATTTTTTTTTAACCACACAAGGCCAATGGACTTTCCCCAGTTCCAATGCTATTATGGATTACCCTCCACCTCACACTGGCAGTACCTTGCTATCTACCACTGGGTCACACAACCTTCCATTCACCCCCATGCTAGCTTCCCCTTATTGCCTTTGAGAAATGGCTTATTATCCGACATACAGCTAAATGCTTACTCTCTGACACATACACCTTTCTCAATGCATTGCAGGCCCCGTTAAATCAATGGCTCAGCTGCACTGCGAAAAGGATATGAGTGTTTCTTCACATCTAAAGAAGGGTCGGACATCCAGGCTCAAGCTAACACCTCAGCATGCAGCACTTCAGGTAAAGATATGTTCCTCAAGGCAGTATAGTATTGGTATTATACCCCTGCACGAACCACTCAGTCGAAGCGGGATGGAGACTCATATTACAGGAGGGGCTGCAGACAAGTGGGGACCCTGAGCCATCTTCTTTGGCAGTGCCCTAAGCTTCATCACTACTGATCAGAAGTCCAAGCCACCATTGACCAAATGTATGACATTGAGCTTCACAGGTTTCCGAGTTATAATCTGCTGGGTCTCCCAAATGCCCTGACCCACACGGGGGTGCGCTACCACTTCAGCCCCATGTGCTGTCAAGCAAGCTTAGTTAGCGTGTTGGGGCACTGCCAAAATATCCACCCACTTAGACAGGCTTTTTAAAATCTGGGACCTCCTCGGCATAGAAAAGCTGATGGTGTCTATCGACCAAAGGATGCCGCAATTTGACAAGACTTGGGGACCTTGCCTACGGTTCCATTCAAAGGAATTCTGAGAATTGACCTGCCCTGCTTACTTGCGCATACTTCATCTCATACCCTCAGAACATGTCAATGATTGAGCCCATCTAGAGCTGCAACTGCCTCTGTCTCCAAACCCTGGCTTAGGCAACATTATTCATCCAAGCATTGAAGGCCCCTACCACAAACAGATAGGTTACCTCCTCTTCCCTTTCTTCCCTACAACACCCATCTTTTTTGTCTACTATTATTCCTCTACTTCATCTTCCCCTCACCTGCTATTGTTCCTCAGCGGCCAGTGATGTAGGTGAGACGTTCCTGTATTGTTCTTCACTATTAAACCTAATACATAGCTTTAAACCTAAAGGCATGTTTGCCTCTGCGCCCTCTTCAGTAATCCAGCATGGGTGCAGAGGAAAAGAAATTTCCTCATTTGCATTGCAGCTGAATTAACTTAAAGCATGCGTTACTTGATATGGTCTACATGCTCTGACATGCAATCACCCATTCTTTATCAGTAAGACACTCAGCCAAGTGTGTCTGCAATTTTTCCCTCTCCAAGAGTCCGTCATCCCTCTTTCAAAACTACAAACCAATTTTAGTAGGTCAAGTACAAATTACCATTGTTTGTGTAGGCGCAGGTGCTTCCGGGACTGTGGTCCATATGTCCCTGGCAGTACAAGCTATGCAGGCATAATGTAAGAACTGACCTCCTCCTATACCAAAACTCTCTTGACCCCTTCGAATGTCAAAAACCTGTTCTTAGGCTAAAAATCAACTAAGGTCAAACATCAACTCCATTTCCAGCTCTCCACTGCCATGTTTTGAGCAATTTGGCTAAAAGGATAAAGGTTCCATGTTGACATCGCTGATGTTTCAACACCGTCTTACCCGCTGTATCACAGACCACACAAATCTGTCTGTTTATATGGAGCAGAGGAGTTGGCACTGCTGTGGCATTGAATTAGCAAGTTCGGCCCATGTTCATCACCATATGACCCCTCCTCTCCCAGTTCTCCCCATCTTTCAGCCAGTGTACTGCATGTTGTTGAGCTGCCATGTACCACAGCTCCTTGTCTGAAACCTCTATGTTGCCATTCTCCCATTTGTATTTTAGGCTGGCTAGTTTAACCTTGTTCCTCCTTCCTACCCAAATCAGTTCCACCAATATTTTGTCCAAGACAGTTAACACCGAATGTGGAATCACATGTTTAGCTCCTTGTGACACATAAAGGCACCATAGCAGAAAAAACAAATTGGCCAAAGCCACTCTATCCATGACAGACATGTGTAATGTATTCATAAACGTAATTGAGGATCAAAGGCCTTCTATCACCCTTCCTATATTCAACTTGTGACTGTTGGATTCATTTAGGGGAGAGGAGTTTGCCTCACGGCTAAGGCGGACAACCTCGAATTTGGGGAACTGGGTACGAGTCTCGGCAATGATGCTGAACATCCTGGGAGTCTGGGCAAATCACCTAATCTCCCTGTGCCTAACAAAAAAATGAATGTGTCCTCATGTAATGCAACTGGTGCTATGTAAAGCGCTCTGATAGTTACCCAATTCAGGTCAACGCCATCTCATCCTCATGCTTCAACACCCTGCGCATGCTCCGAAAGATCTTCTGGTGGATTCCCACCGAAACCAGAAAGACGGTCACTCAGGCCCTCGTCACCAGCCGACTGGACTACGGGAACTCCCTTTACGCAGGAACCACAGCCAAACTTCAGAAACGACTTCAGCGCATACAGAACTCCTCCGCACGACTCATCCTCGACATCCCTCACCACAGCCACATATCTGCCCACCTGAGAAACCTGCACTGGCTCCCCGTCAGCAAGAGGATCACGTTCAGGCTCATCACCCACGCACACAAAGCACTCTACCAAAAACTTGAGGGCAAATTTTCAACAGTGACAATAATTATGTACAGTGCTTATTTCGAATCAGCCATAGCAAATCGAGATTACGAAGGACTCCACGCCATGGAGCCGGCCTGAACCTTTTTCTGAAATGCATTAGGATTGGTAACGTTTGATCAGGACTGATTATACGGTGCAAGAGTCACTTACCACACTTGTTGTGAATATACAAGAAAGAAATACTCATAAGGCAATTTGAGATCAAGCTGAATCTGTTTGGGGATATACTGAAAATATTTGTCAAAGATATAAAACAACAACAATTTCTGCCCTGAAGAAGTCCGTGAAGGACGAAACGCGTTGGCTATGGCTACAGTCTTTTATCTGAAGAAAAAAGAAAGAAATAACGAATGCACTGCAAACAACTCCACTGATTTGCTATACCTGATTTGAAATAAGCACTGTACATAATTATTGTCACTGTTGAAAATTTGATGGAATAATTACAATTAGTGTGCTGGGCCATTGTGTGCTGTATTTTGTGAGGATGACAATCTTTGTCTTAGGAGATTTAAGGGTTTTTGAATCTCTGGTCCGTGGCACCTAAAAATGTATACAAAGTAGTACTAAGGATAGGTGCAATTGTGCTTTACCCCTTTCCCCGTTCTTCTTTTACACTTGGAGCAGAGCCAGCTACTCAACACCTCCCAATCCAGCTTCCACAGACATCACTGCACCAAAACCGCCCTGATCACAGCCACTAATGACAACTGAACCCTCCTCAACCGGGAGAAACAACAGCTTTGATCTTTCTCAACCTCTCAGTAGTCTTCATCACTGTATCCCACCACACACTGATCAAAAGAATCTACCACAGTGGCATCCAAGGGGACGCTCTCAGACGGATCACCTCCTTTCCCACCAGAAGAACCCCGATAATCCACCTTCCACCTTTCATCTCTGAATCCAAGGAGATCACCTGCGGTGTCCCCTAAGACTCATCCCTCAGCCCCACGTTCTTCAGCGCATATGTGACCCCGCTGGCCACCATCGTCAGATCCCACGGTCTCAACATAGTTTCCAAAGTAGACAATACCCAACTCATCCTCTGACTCACTGAGACCCCACCACCATCAGAACTAACATCCACAGATACATAACAAACGTCACCAACTGGATGAAGAACAACTGCTGCCAGCTGAACAAAGACAAGACGGAAGTGCTGATCTTTGGCAACAGCAGTAACACATGGAACAACTCCTGGTGGCCATCAGACCTAGGACCTGCACCGACTCCCTCCTACCACGTCCGAAACCTGGAATCTTCATTGACAACAAGCTCACCATGAAATCACAGCTCAATGCCATTTCCTGTGCCTGCTACCCCTACACACGAAACGCATTGTGACACAAGCTCTCATCACAATCCGACTGGGCTACAGCAATTCCCTCTACGTAAGAATTGCCTCACACCTGCTATATAGACTTCAGACCATACAGAACGCCACTGCTGGACTCATCTTCGGCCTTCCACGACAAACCCACATAACACCCCACCTAAGAAACTCCACTGCATTCCCGTATAGAAGCTATGCCAATTCAAGCTGCTGACGCACCCCGAGAGATGTCATGCTTCATAAAAAAAAAGCCCAATGATGAAGCATGACATCTCTCGGGGTGTGTGAGGGCCATTAAGAGGCAAGACCAAGCCCTCCCCTTCGGGATTGGATCCTTGATACTGGGGATGTACCTCTGCCTCTCTCTTTTTCCTCTCTTCTGACTCTTTACTCTATCCTTCTTCTTTCCCTACACTGACTGGGTGACATTACGCACCCAAGACTTGGAACAGTGTCCCCTTTGATTTAAACTGTATTTTACTCTACAGCTGGTATGAAATAGTCTCGCTTTAGGTTGGTTCCAACGTCTGTTGTGCACAGTTAGGACCGTTCCCACAGCCAGGTTCTATCTTCATTGGATGGCCATAAGCATATTAGCAAGAGTGCGCAGATGTCATCATTGTCCTAATGGCTACAGAAAATGTGTAGCCCTGAATTGCAATGGCTGAGGAGGACTGCAAGTAAGGTTACAGATAAATCCACGCCACCAAGGATGCAATTTGGCATTTCTGTTTTTCATTTAATAATCGAATGCCTTTTGGAAGTTCGTGTCCTTGTTCACTTCAGTTGATCCAATTGAACCAACGGAGGATTGCAGGCAAAGGTACCAGATGAATTCATGTCACCTCGGATGCATTTTTCCATTACTGTGTTTATGTTTAATAATCTAATGCTTTCTGGGAGTTGTTGTCCTGGTTCACTTCAGTTGATAAAATGGAACAAATAAATGCTCCTGATAACATTGCTTTGAAAAGACAAGCACAGTACTTGAGCACTGTGTTCTTGGTGACATCTAGTAGCCTTACTTACAAAGACACCTCTTTGGAATGGACACCACCAACCGCGCCATCTTTTATGCACAATGTTGACAGTGCTTAGGAATCAGTGGCTGATGCCCAGGGAATGTTGAGGGGATAGAGGCCTTGAGTTGCTCCCGTTATGATTGCTCTTTAGTTCGTTTACAGAAAGTGGGCAGAGGTTTTTGTCCTCAATGTCTAGACTATGTTGCCTGGAAACAGAGGCTGCGGCTAGCACTTCTGCAAAGACACTGAAGCCTCCATTACAATGGAGCAGCAATGCTGATTCAAAAGCGAACAGGCCTTCGTGCTCAAATTCACATTAAAGGTTGTCCCAAATGTTCGCCCTAACACAGTGGTTTCTCCATTCTCACATTTTGCCAGGTGAATTTATGCAGGAAAAACCTAGTATTCCCCGTTTTGAAGCAAGGAATAAGGAAAATAAATGCGAGTTATTACTCCGTTATTGCCCATTTGTCCTGTGGTACTTGAACTAGGCCCAGAAAAACTGAACCTCGCAGTGTTGCCATTTCCCCAGTCGGTATTGTCTCTCTGCTTTACCAGCACCCTCTAATGAAGGCCTGTTTGCTGGAGAGGCGGGGAGAGTGGAATCCTTACACTTGGAAGGATTTTGAAAGTTATTTTGGTTTCATAATTAAGGCGGCTCTTTGTTTTCTCTCAGTTGCAAAGATCGCTATGTTCGAGGCTGGGAGGTGTCCTAGTACGTTTTCTCTTAAAGTCAAAGCCAAAAATGTTGAAATGGATTTTACATTGCGCAATTGCAGGCTGTTAGTTTGAATTTGTCCTTAACTAAAGCTAAATAAACGTTTGTACTCATGCTTAAAAGCTGCAAAATGTTTAGACAAATAGCACAGGGACGCTGCGGTCTGTTTAATATAACTTCGACTCTGGCATCCAGTCTTTATTCACAATGACAGACAACCAGAATAGAAAAGCTAATATGAACTGGGGATATTTGGGCCGATATTTAGTAAAGCTTTGCACTGGAGTTACTCATGTATTGCCTTTTGGCGTAGGACTGCTCAGCAGACAGCCTAGTGCCAACGTAGGCATCCCGTGCAAGGGTGTCTTTGTTGCAGGCAGGATTGTTTTTGTGGAGGAAGGGGCACCTTCCTGCACAAAAACAATCCTATGAGGCGTTTTCCATTTTCTATGTGTGCTGCAGAATCAGTCGCGGCTTGCATGACTCGCCGCCGGGGGTTGGTGGGGGGATTGGTGGGGGGTCGGCGGGGGTTTGCGCAGGGGGATTAATTTAAAAACAAAAAAACTTACCTCACCGGGTCTCTCGCCACCTCCGCTGCTGTCTGAGTCCCACGATTTCTTGTTGTTTCAGGAGAACAGGAAGCAGGTATCCTCTTTCCCCTCCCCTGAGCCAATCACAACACTGCCGTGGCAGCATTGTGATTGGTGCAGACGGCATCCCAGCCGGGAGAGGGAGACCATTTTCTCTATGTAGGCTGCATGCAGCTTACATAGAGAAAATGGAGAGTGTGTATGACTGATTTGGTAGGGCCCAGAGGGCCGACCAAACAGTCAGGGCCCACAACCGTGGGTAAGCCACTCCTTCCCAACTCGCCCAACTGCCTGCCCCCAACCAGGCATACCCTCCCGCCTGCCCCCAACTTGGCATACCGTTCTGCTTTCTATCAGCGCAAGAAGCAGAAGCATAAAATGGTATTCATAATGCCATTTTATGTTTCTGCTTCTCACACTGAAAGAAAGCAGTGGGCCGACGCTCCACCACCCTAATGGAGGAGCCTCCCCTCTGCAGAATGCAGCACCCATGGAAAGAGGAAAAAACATGGAGAAATTAACATATTTCTCCTTGTTACACCTCCCCTCTGGAGATGTATGGCTTTGATGCTTCCTACAGGTCTACATCACTTTGTAATGGGGCTGCGTCACATTCCATGGGTGTTGCTTGGGAAAACCCACTGCAATGCCCATGGAACGCCTCCCGGGTTCAGAAGTGCGGAGGGTGATTTGTGCTGCGTTGCCTTACTCAAGATTTATGAGGCCACTCAAAGCCACGCAGGGTGGCTTTTGTGCCCTGCATCACGCATGTACCACTTTACGTGGTGCAAAAGTGAAACAGGGCTATAATAAATAAGCCCCCGAGTTTACACATTATGCAGAGTAATTTGTACTGCCTCAATCATAAAACCTACACTAGACAGTGCACACTTACCTCTGCACCATGGTGCGAGGCACCCTTGTTTGAATGCCAGTGCAAAGGATGACTCCACTACCAGGCCAGTCTTTTCAAATATTGCGCTGCGCTGTATTTTCTTCAGCAATGCTGCACAGCAAACTTTGATGCTAATGTGCATTGCATATAAAACAATACATCTAGCTCTATACAGCTTACCCTACTGTTCTACACCATGTTGTGCATATAGCCTATTACTTTGGCACCATACAGGAATGGGAGTTCGTGAGTTTCAAACTGCTCTTTGCACACGGTATACAGTATAGGAGGCCACATTAACAAAGATATTTTACATTTGAGGACCCACCTCAGTGCTTCCCCCTCATTGTGACTGGAAATTGACTTTTCAATACACCTGCAGCATGAAATGAGTAGCCATTTGCAAAATGTAAGCATTTCTGACAGCTTACACTGCAACTTCCATCTTTGGGCATTGGCAGGAGCAAACAGCTGCCCACGGATTGCAGTGTACGGTCTCTGAAGTCCCAACCACACTCGGACACATCAGGGCCGGCTCTAGGCTCATGGTGGCCCTGTGCAGGGAGCGTAGGTGGGGGACCCGGAAGAGCCGGGGTTTAGAAGGTGAAAGGCTCAGCCATGCGGGGAGCAGCGGAACACGAAGACGTGTGAAGGCAAAGGGAGGGGCTGAGAGGTACAAAGTGAGCCAGCCAGAGACAGGCTGGAGCGAGGTCGGAATAGACATTAAAAAAGCCAGTGGCGTAACGAAACAAAGCACAATGAGGGGGCCCCCCAGTGCCCGACGCACCACCTACTACTTTGCCCCACCTACTTGAATAAGCCGTCACCTAAAGCCGTATTTTGAGCACTTATCGATGCGTACTCCGAACAGCAAATATAAATAGAATGCACTTTAATTGTGTTTTAGGGCTGTCTGAATGATTAGATCCATGACTGATAATTAAAGGGAACAAAGACAGAAAAGTCACATTACAAATGAATACATACTTTTTAATTTATAACCCTATTTAGTGCCAAGACGAGGTCATTCCAGGCTCTTTAAACACATAGCTGGCATTTTTCTTTTGGCAAGCCTACTTTATATTCCTTTTCATGAAAAGCATTCTCACACTACAGTATTAAATGTAAATTTCAAATGCAAGGAATAGGCAGAGTGGGGGCCCAGGGGGTACTGGGGGTACTGGAAGAAGAAAAAAACTAAGCCTCTGTAAGCAGTTTACAAATGTATGTTGAATGTGCACCTCACAGAGCATACAGCTGACTGTTGTGGTGCACTGTAGCACCCAAAAACACTTTACAATAATTTACACCACATGCAGACATGTAATAGCGCTCACTGGGTTGAGCTTATATAGCACGTAGCTCAGAAATACCATACAGTCTGGCTAATTTAGAGATGACCCTAGCAACAGTTAATTATTAACTCAATATACATTAAAATCGAATATTTCCTGCCACCCAAGCAATTCCTATTGTTTTGGGGCCTGAAACAGTCCGAACTGTCACTCTTGTAAGAGTGTGAATGTTAGTACTTGTGCTGTCACTATCACTGGCTGCAGTTGGCAGGGGCAATGTGCAGTGTCCACCTGATGACAGCCCTGGCATTTATTTTTTATGCAAATTAAGCACTGCTCCAAATCTGGTGGTGGGCAAAGCACTAGGTCAACACGGTGCCCTTCTCTGGGGTGGTTGCAATTACTCCCGGCAACACCAGCACTGGTATCCTAGAAGTAGGCATAACAGGTAGCCCATTCCCTAGATCCGCCATCTTAAGAAGGCACAGAAGGCAGCTTCCTTCATCATGATACACATGCCTGCACTGGCTGCCAATGTGAGGATTCCCCGTTCTCCTCGCGGGTAGTCCCCCTAGTGGTAAGGACCCCACAGGATTTCGCATACGGAGTGGCCTAGATACCTGGTGAGAGAAACCACCAGGGGAGTTCAGGTTATGGGCTGATCCAACTAATCTGAAGGCAGGGTGTTTGGAAGACCTTTTAGGGGTTTGTGGGAGCGCTTGTTTCTCTATGTGACCCCTGACCATATCCGAAGCTCTGGGTGATCGCCCCAATGTGTTTGTCCCTGTGGGAGCGCCCTGTACCTCCCTCAATACATGAGTGTTTAGCACTTTGCTTTGGCATCCATGGTGGGGGAGAAGGGGGGAGGCACGGGTGCAGTGGGAGCGTTCTTCAGTTCCTGGATGACTAAAACTCCAAGTTCTAGTTTAGTTGTTCGGAGGTACTGTACAAGGGAGGACTTGCACTGCACACACCCCACCTCCTCCTCATTCACCACCAAAGTATCTACTTCCTAGGTATGTGGCAACAGTGTGTTACACCCTGATCTAAGGCCATCATTGTAAGAGGTGAAGGTGGGGCTGCAGAGACTACCCAGGGAATGGAGGAATTAAGGGGGTGAAACAATGTTTAAAGCAAGAGGGGCTACAGGGATAAAGGGTTTAAGGAGATAGGGATTTAAAGGGGTAGAAAGAATAGGCGTGCAGGGGCTCAAGAGGAAGAAGCTGCGGATGGTTTAATTCCCACCCTACCCACCCACCCACTGAGGCTTCTCAGCACCACGGACCACTCCTGATCGGGCTCGGACAGACTCACCTGAGGCCTGGCCTACAGCTTCAGTGGCAGGCGCAAGAAGGCAGCAGAAGAGGATAAAGGCAGGGGCTAGTAATAATTAAATTATGGCTGGGGCACGGCACGGTGACGACCTTTCTCAGTAGTCTGGCTGGGTTCTGGGATGCCTCACCTCACTCCTCACGCGCACTTTTAATTGTGCTGCTGGGCAATGCGCATGACTGTATGGCATTGGTCACCAATCCCACCCTATGCCCCACCCTGAAGACGCACAGACAAGGAAACATCTGTTGAGCTGCCAAGATTTCAGATTGCCGTGTGTGACATTTTCATAATTTCAGTGTAATTATGAGTGACATTCAACAACTATGAGTGACACTTTCTCGCAAGTAAAATCACGCAATGAAGGCAAGGGAAACAAATATCAGAATCCACGCGCTCCTAATAAAGTAAATTAAATGAGTGGCACAAGTTTGCAGACAGACTAATGACTGCTGAGTTTGGTGTGCCCTCGGATCTCTGTATGACTCGGAGCACTGCACGCATCAGGTCTTGGCCCCATGAGCAGAACAAGGCCTCAAATCGTCCAGCATTTATAGCACTACCCCTTTTGGCTGCAGGCCTTATTTCTATGTATAATAGACTGCAGGTTAATTCTGTGTGTAGCAGTGGGCACCATAAAGTGTACAGCTGTGTGAGGCTGTTTGCGTGAAGGTGGCTTGCATCTGTGTGCACAGTGTAGCTGTGCACAATGCTATGTGCATGCAGGAGGCTTGCAACTGTGTGCCCAGTGTAGCTCTGCTCTATACTGTATAGATGCAGTAGGCTAGCGTCTGTGTGCACAGTGTAGCTGTGCGCTATGGTTTATGGGTGCAGAAGGCTTGCGTCTGTGTACACACTCTAGCTGTGCACGGTGCTATGTGCATGCAGGAGGCTTGCGTCTGTGTGCACAGTGAACTGTGCGCTATGCTGTATGGGTGCAAGAGGCTTGCGTTTGTGTGCACCGTGTAGCTGTGCATGTTGCTCTGTGCATGCAGGAGGCTTGCGTCTGTGTGCACAGTGAACTGTGTGCTGTGATGTATGGGTGCAGGAGGCTTGCGTCTGTGTGTACTGTATAACTGGGTGCAGCAGACCTTAGAGATCACGACTCAGGCCGCATCTCTCAGACTCTGCCTACATGCGACAGGATGTCTGTGTACAGCAAGCTTCAGACTGCATATAGTGCGCCCAGGCCCCAAACTCTGTGCAGCACCCCTCAAATTTATCATCCAGACCCATGGCTCTGACTCTGTGTGCACAAGACCCCTGTCTCTGACTGTTCGCTCCAGTTTAAGGATTTTGCTGCTCAGCAGGCCTCTGGCTATCTAGCGAAACAGGCCTCGTGGTGCTTAAGTTTAGCATTGTGAGGTTCAGTCTCCAAGTATACTTTTATTTTACTTTGCCATTTTGTATAGCGCGAACAAGACCCTATGGGGTATCAGAGCGCTTTATAATTACCCCTAGGCACACATTTATTTGAAATTAATATGCAGCTGTATTTACATATATCTGACGCCAGCAGCCTTAGTACTTTTAATCTGTTCGAAAAGTACCTGGCTGCCAGTAAATACAGGTAATCCTGTTCCCGCTTTCAGTATTGCTGAAATAAAATATTTTTAAATGTCCACGGTCTGGATCGCATTTCATTCCAAGTCAATTCAGAAAAGCACGCCTCTTAACACTATATTTCCAGCAGTGAGCGAGGGGAACAAACCTGAGACCTGCAATGGACCACTGATCACTCTTTTCTAAAGTGTTTCTCTACTATTAACGTTTTAAGGACATTGCAGATGCCCCAATAAGTGTAAATCAACCCTATTACACTGAAAAAAATTAACACACGTTACCTCATTGTCTTTAAGCCTAGGGGACAGATCATTGTCTTTCACACTGGAACAGACATGGCATGAATCGGGTAGAAGAACCAACTTGTTCAGGCGATTGAGGAATGAAGATTACTGGCCTCTCTGTGGCGAGGACGGTCTCTCTGCAAATTAGTTTTCCGTGGCACGAGAGGGGCAAGGGGGAGGGTGGCTGTTTGATTTTAATTGCAGCTCTTCTGATAGCTGAACATGATGCGGCGGGATGGTGCAAGCAGGCAGCTCTGCTGCGAGCGCCATACTTTTGCACAAATAGCTCTAGCCAGCCTCAAACAAACGGAAGCAGGATGTGACGTCAGCGGCGAACGCCAGGAATCAATCACCTTTTCTGACGAAATACTCTGGCACTGGGGCACACCATTTAATTCAAGAGGAGGCCGTGCATCATTTAATTTATGAAAGAGGCTTGGTTGGAGCAAGCAAGCCTCTTTCTAAATCAAATGCAAGGCGCCACCCCCCTTTGGGGAGTGGCGTCGTTAGTGGCAGCCAAAGGGCCGACCCAGCAGAGATTCACTTCCGGGTCAACTGACCCGGAAGTGGAAATAGGCGGAGACCAATGGAAGCGGGGCTTATTGGCGCCCCGGAAGTAGTCGAAGGGCGCGAGGCTTAAAAGCCTGCGTCCATCTTAGGGACCCCCTCTTTGTTCGCTGACTGCTTAAGGAGTCGGACGTCGCGTGAAGAAGGCATCGCGGGACCGTCGCTTGGAAGTGGACAGCGAGGGTCAATCCGACTCGGGACCTAGGTTAGCGGGCCTTGCAGTGTGTTGCTGTTTGGTTGAAGTTGTATGCATGTTTTAAGGCGTGCGAGTGTTTTAATGAGTGAGAGCGTGAGTAACGCGAGGAAGCGTACGGCTCGGGGGCGCGTTTGAATGTAAAGAGGGATTACGTGTTGCAAGCATCGTGAATCGCGCGCACACGGGAAGGCATCGGAGTGTGCGTATAGCAGACGCGGTGCGCGATTGGGAACCCTTAGCGCTCTCAGCCCCTACCGAACTCCATTTTTATTCTCCAAATGATACTGAACGGTAATGAAGCGCTGTAATCTGGGAGGCAAGCTGGGTAGCAAGCTGCAATAGCTCAGTTGGGTAAGCGCTTGACTGCGGAGCCGGAGGACCCGGGTTAAATCCCGATTTCGGCATAGTTACAATTTCGGCCTTAGCGCGCTAATTTAGAATACAATGGGGAATCCGCAAGATATACGTCATTTAACCTGCAACATGCTCGTTAGGGTCAGCGGAGGTCCCTAGGTAAAGCATTTGGCAGGAAGTGGATGAGATGCATCCCCCCTCCCCCTTCAGGGAATTCCAGGTAAGGTGCTTGCATGAAGTTTTCTGCCTGGCGCCAGCAAGATACTTAGAGGTTGAGGATCCCTGATGACGAATGGGACATCGTAGAGAAGATGGTCATGTTAATAATAATTTTATGATGATTGGTGCATGGGGGCTCTCGTAGGGGACAACTGCATTATGTATACAAGGGATATTATCAAATCATCATATCCAGGAGGACAGGCGTAAGCACCTAGAACACAACCTGGTACATCTTGGGGCAAGCGTCAAGTTAAGGCAAGGTGGCTTGCACCTGGGTAGAATGGGGTCCGGGTAAAAGAGAGCATGGATAATCCAAATGCATGTAATGCCATTTTTAAAGAAGTTAACGCTTGTTTTCTTTAAGTGCAGGATGCCGCCAAAAAGGGCACGAAAGGGCAAAGAGCCCTCAGCCAACAAAGATGAGTACCTCGCTCTTACAGAGCTTCTGGAGTTCACGAAGGAAAAGGGCGTGGATTGGGCACTAAAGACCATGCGAGAAGGAGCTAGAGCAGACACAAATTCAAAGGAAGAAAGAGGGAGAGGCAAGAGAGCGAAGCGTACGCCAGAAAGGTTTAAAGAGGCGGCAAAAGGCAAGCGGCCCAGGGCGGCAGAGCCCCAACCAGCATCACCAGGTGAGGAGGAGGTGCTAGAGACAATTGAGTTGAGTTCAGTCGCAGATAAGGACACGGACGCCGTGGAGGGACAGCATGTTACGGCTAAGCCTACACAAATGGGAGGGAACCCTGTCGCTCATGCGGGGGTGCCCTATTTACAGGGTATGTTACCGCCAGTGGTGGCGCAACCAGGTAGCGGAGTGTCGCAAGTGTGGGTGCAACCCGGAGGGGTGGCACAGTTACCAGGGATGCAATTATATGGTTCACATGGGCAAGCAATTGGAAATGGCCCTGTAACCTCGATGATCCCCACCGCGGCATACCCGACAAGTGGGGGGCCCGTAATGACGAATGCTTACTCGAATTTAGGGTGTCCAACACAGGCTCCAATAGCTAACACCGCTGTTGAATTGTCTATGTCTCCTAATAGCCAGATACAAGGGGGGGGTTGGAGGGCAGCCGTCGGGTCACCCGTTGTTGGCGTTCAGCCCGTTAATGTTTGGTTCAACCTCAATGACCCTATCGCCATCTACAGGGATCACCTGGCACGTTCCAGCAGATGTAAAAGAAAAGATACTTAGAGGCGAATATATGGATGTGTTTGACCTCATTAATGCAGGGGTGGCGTCAGGGAAGTCCAGAGGAGGGAAAGAGGGCGAATATAATCAAAAGAAGGCATGGGTAGATTGGTCCATGAAGAATTGGATCACGGGATTTGCCATTTATGCCGCAGTTATACTGGAAAAATATCCTGTGTTGGGTACTCAAATGATGAGTTACATATCCCTGATTCATGGTGCGGCAGCTGAGTTTCCAGGCCTGGGGTGGTTAAAATACGATAAAATGTTTAGACAAATGAAAGCAGTCCACCCAGGGATAGCATGGGATCAACGGGAGATCAATCTATGGCACACAGTGTTTTATTCTTCGCCATCAACGCCTAAGACTAGTTCCCCTGCTCAGAGTCAGTCCTTTCGGAGTGACAAAGGGGTTGGTGATAAAAAACAGGCCTGCTGGCAGTTTAACAGAAATGAGTGCGCTAGGGGGATCTCATGCAGGTTCAAACACTGCTGTTCTTACTGCGGGGGAACGTCCCATCCAGAAATCAGATGTTTTAAGAAAACAGGAAATCCAAAAGAACAGTCCACCCATACCACCCCAAAAGGAAAGCCACCTAAAACAGCCGACAAGGCTCCCAACTCCCATTAAGCGTCATGTTTTGACACACCTCCTCAGTAAGTATGACAAACTTGAGGAGGCTCAGTTCCTACTCCACGGCTTTACATTTGGCTTTCGTATCCCGTCTTCTGCCTCCCCCACTAATGTCCCGCCTCGCAATCAAAGCTCAGTGCTTCAGAATATGGAAGCAGCACGAAACAAGATCATGAAAGAAGTCTCCTTGGGGCGGGTCGCGGGTCCTTTCAGAAATCTACCTAACCCCGATCTGGTATGCTCACCGTTGGGCTTAGTTCCTAAAAAAGAGGTGGGCAAATTCCGCCTAATACATAACCTATCAAGCCCCCCAGGGTTATCTGTCAATGATAAGCTAGACCCAGAACTGTGCACGGTGCGCTATACAACGTTCGACACAGCCATTGAGAAATTGCAGGCTCTGGGTGAGGGAGCCTTAATGGCTAAAGCTGATATTGAGTCAGCGTTTAGGTTACTTCCTGTTCACCCCGAGGATACCAAGTTTTTGGGTTTCACTTTTGAGGAGAATTACTTCGTAGACTTGTGCATGCCCATGGGATGTTCCATCGCTTGTGCAGTTTTCGAGACTTTTGCCAGGTTCTTAGAATGGGCGGAGGAGCAATTCCTGACATCAGACAAATCCCATGCGTTGGTACACTACTTGGATGATTTTCTATTCATGGGCCCTAAGTGTTCTCAGTCATGCAGGAAGGCCCTGCTGGGCTTCCAGCATCTGACTGCAGCTCTGGGGGTGCCTCTGACAGCGGAAAAAACGGAAGGCCCAACCACATGTCTGACATTCTTGGGCATTGAAATCGATACCAGAACAGGTGTGTGCAGGTTGCCAAAGTCAAAAGTAGATGCCTTCAAAGCAGCTATTGATAATTGCTTAGGAGCAAAGAAAGTAACGTTACACCAGTTACAAGTCCTCTTGGGCCAACTGAACTTTGCCTTGCGGGTCATACCAATGGGCAGGGCTTTCTCCAGGAGTGTAGCAAGGGCAATGTCTGGGCTGCGTGCAAAGCACCACAGGGTGAGACTATCAGCTGATGTGAAAAAGGACTTAATGATTTGGAAGTGTTTCTTGCAGGAATTCAATGGCACGGTGTTATGGCGGTCAGCCAGCACCTCAAATACCGATCTCGGGTTGTTCACCGATGCTGCAGGGAGTATTGGTTTTGGAGCGATTTTGGGCCCTAAGTGGTGCATGCAGCATTGGCCAGATGATTGGGTAGAACAAGGTCTGACTCGTAACGTTACTTTCTTAGAGCTGTTCCCCATTGTGGTGGCGTTGCACTTGTGGGGGGATATGCTCTCTAACAAGCACATTGTGTTTTGGTCAGACAGCATGTCGGTGGTGATGGTGATCAATAACCAGAGAGCAACCTGCGCATGGGTGCTCCGTCTTTTAAAAGAGTTAGTTTTGCAATGCTTGAGCCACAATGTCCGTTTCACTGCTAGGCATGTTCCTGGGGTTGAGAAAAAAGCGTCTGATGCGTTATCTCGTTTTAAGTTGACAGAATTCCGAGCACTTTGGCCTCAAGCAGAGAAGACAATGACAGCTTTCCCAGCGGAGATATGGAAGTTTGGTGCCCCACTGCCTCCGAGTTGATAGCAGCATCCTTGGCCCCCAAGACTAAGTGTACGTATCAAAAGTCTTGGGAATGTTATAAGACATACTTAAGGGGAGCGGGCATAGTAGATGCTTTTGTGCCCCAGAGCGTGTTAGGATTCATAGTACAACAGAAAGAGAAGGGGAAATCAGTGGCATTTATGAAGAGGCAATTGTCAGCATTGGCATGCTATGCGGGGTTGAAGGGAGTTACAGACCCAACGAAGGACCAAAGGGTGAGAAGGGCTGTGAGGGGCTGGGAGCGCTTGACGCCTGGGGCAAAGGACTCCAGAAGGCCCATAGATGTAGGGAAGTTGGTAAAAATCTTGGAGACGTTGCCGCTAGTTTGTTTTTCCCCATACGAGACCCAATTATTTAGGGTCGCATACGTATTAGCCTTTTGTGGAGCGCTACGGATCTCTGAATTACTCCCGGCATCTAAAATGGATAGGGAGGGAGGCATAAGGTGTTCAGACATAATAGAGTCAGAAGATGTCCTGAGACTCAGAGTTCGAAGATCAAAAACGGACCCTCTGGGTAAAGGGGCTTGGTTACAATTGGGTAGAGTAGAGGGGGAGTCTTACTGTCCAGTTAGCTTGATGAGAGGGTTCATGCAAGCCAGGCCTCAAGGGGCTGATGATAGAGTACTGGTTCACAGGAATGGTCTACCTCTCACCAGGTTCCAGTTTACAAGGGTAGTAAAAATGACCTTGGCAAAGATCGGTGTTGACCCGACCGACTTTACATCCCATTCTTTTCGGATTGGTGCAGCAACCACAGCTGCTGGCCTGGGGCTGCCCGAACAGGCAATTAAGAGGTTGGGTCGTTGGAAATCAACATGCTATGAACGTTATGTCAGTCCGCAATTAGTTTAACAGTCTTTATCATTTACTTTTCCCGCCCTTCTGCCGAAGACCGTTCTTACCGTGTATTCTTAATGTTGACTATAGGTACCTCCCCTAAGAGAATCCAAATATGTTGGTGTGGCCACTCCTTCATTCGCAGGGCGGGGGTGATCTTCAAAGAGACGCTTGAAACATGGGCTCACATGGCGCAAGGATGGGATCATCATTGGGTGGGGATAGGCGGGCAGCTCCTAGCTGACGTCCCGAAGGACTTAAAGGCGGCTCTGGCCAGAGGTATGCCTTATCCAGACGTATTCGTGTTGCACTGTGGAGGCAACGATATGATTCCGGCCGGGAGGAGGGGAGTGAAGGAGTCCTTGTTTCTACTCTAGCAGCGGTTAAAAATATTTTGCCTAAGGCTTTATTAATATGGTCTGAAGTCATCCTGAGGCAGGTATGGTCGCGGGGCGCACCCGCAAAAGCGGTGAATAAATCGATAAAAAAGTTAAATCAGTCAGTGGCAGAAATCCTACAGAAATCCAGCATTAGAACTATTCGACACAAGTTGATACAAACGTCCAGGCCAGAATTATATGCGAAGGATGGAGTGCACCTTTCAGAAGCGGGCACTGAGATATTTATACAAACAGTCTTAGGAGCCATCTCCGAAGCTCTCGAGTGCGGGGGGGGAGGTCGAGTCCGCCAGTAAGCTCTTCACCCTGTGGCGGGGTTCCGGACAAGAATACCACGGGAACTTCTTGTCCAGTGACAGTTCTACCTCTGAACAGGTTTTTCTAAATCATCATGGACTCCGGGCTGGCGGGAGAGTTGGGGCTGACCTGCTGGTGGCCTTGGCTTCTCCAGCCCTACCCCGGAAGCCGCTGGTTGCCCAAGTGGTGGCACATTATTCACCTGCGGCTCTGTTGACCGGAAGGGGGTTAACTTAAAGAGAGCAGGCTATCTTGGTTGTGGCCTGCTGGCGCAACCCGAATTTAAGCCAAATGCTCATTGGAGAATGGGCGGTAAAAGAGTGTATATATGTATATAAGTGTGAGTTCTTAATACTGTGATGTAAAATAATTTCGACTTTAAATAAAGAACTGGAGGCAATGAAGCAATTGGCCTGTGAACTTGTTTTAATAAACATGCACACTGCAGAAAATCAAGCACGACTCCCGAGTTTAATTGATGAAGGGGCTCCTGTTTAATGCATGCATTGGGGGGAGAGTGCACTTTGTATGCCATCTATGCAAGGCGCCACCCCCCTTTGGGGAGTGGCGTCGTTAGTGGCAGCCAAAGGGCCGACCCAGCAGAGATTCACTTCCGGGTCAACTGACCCGGAAGTGGAAATAGGCGGAGACCAATGGAAGCGGGGCTTATTGGCGCCCCGGAAGTAGTCGAAGGGCGCGAGGCTTAAAAGCCTGCGTCCATCTTAGGGACCCCCTCTTTGTTCGCTGACCGCCTAAGGAGTCGGACGTCGCGTGAAGAAGGCACCCACCCACCCATCCCTAAAATTTAGGACTTCAGGCAGGGCAGTAGCGGGGTTCCGGACAAGAATACCACGGGAACTTCTTGTCCAGTGACAGTTCTACCTCTGAACAGGTTTTTCTAAATCATCATGGACTCCGGGCTGGCGGGAGAGTTGGGGCTGACCTGCTGGTGGCCTTGGCTTCTCCAGCCCTACCCCGGAAGCCGCTGGTTGCCCAAGTGGTGGCACATTATTCACCTGCGGCTCTGTTGACCGGAAGGGGGTTAACTTAAAGAGAGCAGGCTATCTTGGTTGTGGCCTGCTGGCGCAACCCGAATTTAAGCCAAATGCCCATTGGAGAATGGGCGGTAAAAGAGTGTATATATGTATATAAGTGTGAGTTCTTAATACTGTGATGTAAAATAATTTCGACTTTAAATAAAGAACTGGAGGTCAATGAAGCAATTGGCCTGTGAACTTGTTTTAATAAACATGCACACTGCAGAAAATCAAGCACGACTCCCGAGTTTAATTGATGAAGGGGCTCCTGTTTAATGCATGCATTGGGGGGAGAGTGCACTTTGTATGCCATCAATGGTGCACGGCCTCCTCTTGAATTAAATCAAGCAGCCACCTGCCCAAGCTGATTGAGGCCCCCCCGGGCCCTGCCCCTGGAGCACGGGCCCCCCGCAATGCGTGGGCCACGGGGGCCTGTGTTACGCCCCTGAATAAAGCCCAGCACAATACACCAACGAAGTTATTTTGGAGTTTGGAAATCCTGCCAAGGGGCGGCCAGTGATAGATCCGAATCCGATCCTCGGCTCGGTCGGTCGTCATGGCGGCCCCTCGAGTTTGGCAGCCCCGTGCAGGTGCACAGTTTGCACATGCCTTGGGCCGGCCCTGGACACATTCTGTTGCTGTGTCTCTTCACGGCACAGGATTCACAGGACGCGCTGTCACATTGCAAATGTGTCTGTTGAACCACAGGTCCGTAATCTGTGCAGGCCTGTGTCTCACAATGCAGTTTCGACCACAATGAGACACAAATAAAAATAAAAATGGCAACCCGTAAATAGTAATGAAAGGGGGGGGGAGGTTGCACCTCATTGTGCACAGCCCCGTAGCAGGAGTGGAGGATTACTAAACCTTTCGGAGCTCCAGGGCCGAGACTGCACGCAGTGCAATGAAAGCATGTGTCAAAGAGCAGCCTCTCCAACAACCTGCCCCCTCCCATCTGTTACAATGGTACTATAATCTATGTAGGTGGCTGTAGTTCTATGTGCCTCTGGAACAGGACAGTCAGAGAGTACCTCGTACCAGGGTCGGATTGGGATCACAATTCGGCCCAAGCACTCTCAAAAAAAGTGTCCCACTTTCCCGGATCATCCCTTTCATGGATCACCATCTGGTTAGTCTCCTTAGACTAATTTTTTTGAGAAATGTTTGGTAAATTAAATATTTTAATGCTTCTAGAACCATTGAGATTGGCATAACTAGAAGCTCTGCATGCAGGCGAGGAGAAATAAAATAGCCTAGGGCCACAACACTTGATCTGCCTAGGGTTGCCACCTGGACGGTACCAAATGGAAGAAAATCACCCAAAGCCGGTATTTTTACATCTGACAGATATGTACTTGAAGTAGTAAATGTTAGGCGAAAGCACTTTAAAATGTGTTCTAAAGATGGCTTAATACTCTGTGACTGATAGTTACACTAAAAAAGAAAAGCTGAAAAAATATGTTACAATGGAATAACGACTTTTTTTGTATAAAGAATTCTCTTTAATTATCATTGACCAGCCTTTGCTTCTTGCCTTTTGTTCTTATTATTTTTTTGTAGTTTTATATAGTGTGAACTTGCTTGAAGTCATTAAAGCAATTTACATGATCACCAGTTACATCATACACGATTATGCTAATACATCATACAAGATTAAATTCATTTTTAGGGTCGAGCCTGTCCTAGCTATTGTTCACAAAAAAGACTTGCTTACTATTTGTACGTTTGATGCCACTCTTCTTTGCAGGCTCCCTAATTGGCCAGCCCAGGTCAAACATAATTTCCGGTCATTTCAGTGGAGTGGGGACAAAGGTACAGATTGATTCAAGTTAATCTATGCCCATCTGTTGCTCACGACTGATTGAGATACTATTTCTTTCCTCCTCCAACTTCCCCTGCCTGCTGCTCCCTCCAAATCGTTTGCACTTTTTTCTTGCTTTTCAGTTTTTTAACATAGTACAAGGCGGAGAGAGTTTTTTTGTAAAGTTTCAGTTGCTGCTCTGGGCTTGAAAATATACGAAAACTCTGCAATAGTGTTATTCTCAAACAGTGGAAAGAAGTCCACCGTCAACTTTCTCTCATTTTTCCCCAGCGGTATAAGCGCTATAAGTGAGTACTGCTGGGGCAATCATAATACTGGTGTAGCAATATTCCTGGACTGTTCAAGGCGGCAGAGAACAGAATCTGAAAATGTGCTGTGAGAAGCCCCCTTCTGTGCTCCAATGTATTCTTTATAAATACAAAGGGCTGATGTGTTATGTATTTGTTTTATACAGCGCCCCCCTTGACCTTCTCAGTGCATCGATATAGCCACAAATGTGCGTTGTGAATAAACAATGAGAAATCTGGATGCAGGTCAACACTCCCAGTTACCATTTTCTGATGTTACCCATGCCTGGACTTTCTTGAAACAGGCAATGCTAAAAAAATAATACATTTTTAAAAACCCTGTACCCCACTTTTCAAGAAGTGCAAATTGCACAGACCTTTTGCAAGCAACTCTCACAAAGTCAGGAATACCCCTCCTTTGTTTGCATCAAATATCTTCTAAAAACACAGGGAAGCCCTTTCTGTGGCTGCATAACACCCTTTCTGTCGGACAGCAGAGAAGTCTCTGATAATTAAATTTAGGAAGCTTGTCTTACAGGAGCTCATGGCGTACAGGTGACGCTCTGTTCATGATATAATACTCTATTCAGCTTTACTCAGTTACCTATAATCCGGGGCCCATCTAGGGTGACCAACCGTCCATAAATTTCACGGACAGTCCGTAAATTGGACCTCACATCCGTTGTCCGTGAGGATCCTTTTTACGGACGCCTTTTGTCCGTAATTTTGGGCCTTGCAGAGACCGGCACTGTTCCCTGCATGAAGCCTCAACTTCATGATGGGGCGCCTTGCACTCCTCCAGGAGCACAAGAGCAGCCCCACCCGCCCTTTGTCATTCTGTATGCCGCTGATTGCCACATTAAGAATGACAATGGGGCAGTCTGGGCTTGGGTTGGAAAGCAAGCAAATTGTTTCTTTTCAACAAAGGGCTACAAAGAAACCTGCTTTTAAGCAAAAATATTACATTTGGTGTGAACCTTCAGAGGTTTCCTTTCGTAGACACGCAGAAAGCAAATAAAGTCCTTTGAATTTAACAATGATGTCTCCAACAGATTAGACATACTATTCAGACCGGCCCTCTTATGTTAGTTCCATCTGCTACCAATACATGTAGCTGAAAATGTATTCAGTAAAAAGTGAAAAAAGGCTACTGAGAGAGTAATGGCTGCATACTTTGAAAGCAGATGCTTTATTACAGCCGTCCCGGATGTGGAGGTTCGATAATGTGGCAGTCGTTCTCCCACTCTAGAAGAGGTGCCCAGTTCCAGCCTCTCTTTTACATTACTTTGAAAAAGCTGGAGAGCAGGACACTACTGGAGTGCCCAGACGCTTTATTATTTATTTTGCAGTTATTTACAGCGCAAACTTGATCCAAAGGCAGTGCAGCGCTTTACATGAGCATTTGCTTTATAAGTTCCCGGGATGTTAGGTGATTTGCCCAGAATCACAGGCTGTTGAGACAAGGCTGTCACTCGAACCAATTCACCACGAGGCCTGGGCAGAACTCGTAGAATTTCACTCTATGGAACTCCAGAGGGTTAAATAAAAATTCCATGAAATTTCGCAGGGTTCTGTAAATGGCAAGAAAATGCTCATCGCACTGTCACTTTGCACCGGTGGCACGTTTTATGCTTAAAAATCCGTGCGAACAGCAGCATGCAGTGCACACGTGCATGTCAATTTTGTTTTGCATGCTCCTGCCTAGCTTTTTCTCCCTGCTGCTTTTGCTTCCAAACTTTCCAACTCACCGAATCTGATCATCCACTTCCCAGTTACTGGAGTATTTTAATAACTACATGAACATAAGATTTGGGTCTATATATGGAAAGGATGAGGTGGACTGGGTGTTTTTAGATCCAGTGTACTATGCAGCACAATCTGGCTGGATGCAAAATACCTATTGTGGGCTCTCCAAGAACTTACAGGGACCTTACAGCCCACCTGTAGCTCACCATTGGCTGGCTTTATTATTTCTCTCATTTACTTTTTCTTATTCAATGTCTTTACTTGTCTCATCCTGTCCATCTTTTCCTTGTCCTCTGTGTAATTGGCTGCCTTCTAGCCTTCCACTGCTCACTTTTAGTGAACTCCCTTTTTTCTTTTTTTTTCGATGCTTTATGAGATGGCATCTTTTTATCCCTCTCCCTTGTGTGCTTCTCCCCCTGCCAAATGCTCCCCCGCTCCGCCACAGCACTCCCTGTTGCTGTGTCCTCGTGTTGCAAGCTCTCTTCATGCTTCTTCATCTGTCAAGCTTCCTAGCCAAACCATGATTGCTGCCTTTTTTTAATGCAACTAACAACTATTGGCAAAGCCAATAGTTCTAGTTTGTTGCAGGTGTAACATTACTTGTTGTGATATATATCTGGATACAATGACAAGAGGCAAAATACCAGTCAGGCCGTACACTATACTAAGCACAGATTTTTAGCTTAGGCGTTTAAAGCCACGTCCTTAAGTACATCACACACCCACTTTGGAGAGACCCCCCACCCCCAGTTTTTCTCATCCCAGTTAAAGCCCTGGAAAACACACCATGTCATAGTCACCTCATGGCACTGTGCATCATGCATGACTCAGATTGCCTATGTGCACGGGCATGGTGAACACTTCCCCGCCCCACTCCTTGCTTTAGAAACTAGAGCAGGGGTGACGTTCTTGATGGGCCTCTTCTGTCTGCAACTCTGCAGACAAAGGATCAGCTCATAATTTATATGAAACGGTGGGTGAGTGAGTAAGTGAAGGGATGAGTGGATGGCTGGATAGATTAGTGAATGGATGGATAATGAGAGAAAGGATTGATGGATGGATGTGAGTGAAAGGATGGATGAGAGAAAAGGAAAAAAGATGGATGTATGGGTGGAAGAGTAGATGGATGGGTAGATGGGTGTATGGATGAGTGATAGGATGGATGGATGAGTGAAAGAGTGGATGGATGGATGAATTCATAAGTCAAAGGGTGAATGGATTGACGGATGAGTGAAAGGGTGGATGTAAGGATGGATGAGGGAGTGAAAGGGAGGGTAGATGGACAAAAGGATGGATAGATGAGTGAAGGAGTGAAAGGGTGGATGGATGACTGATAGGGTCAATGGATGGATTCATGAATGGATGAGTAGCTGGATGGGTGGAAGGAAGGATGGCTAAATGAAAGGGTCGATGGAGAGTACGGGAGGATGGATGGATGACTGAATGGGTGGAGGGGTGAGTGACTGGGTGGATGAGTAAGTGAAAGGATGGCTTGATGGGTGAAAGGCTAAAAGGCTGGATGGTTGAGTGAATGGATGGACGGATGGGTGGAAGAGTGGATGGATGAGTGTGCTGATGGATAGGGTGAAAGGGTGGATGGATGGATAATGGATGGATGAGTGAAAGGGTGGATGAAGGGATGGATGTGTGAAATGATGGATGTGTGAAATGATGGATGGAAGAATACATGATGGATAGGTTTGCAATTGGTTGAAAATGTATGGATATGGATGTACTTAATTATATACTATTGTGCGACCTCCTTTGATGTGTCTGTAAAGCTTACCTTTAGTCCTGAAGTTTTGTCCTGAATTTTGACCTCCTGTCCTGAATTTTTGTCCTGAATTTTGGCCCTTTTTCCTGATTTTTTACACTCACCATCCTGAATTTGCACCCATGCCAGTTGGTCACCCTAGGCCCATCTGATTTGCCACATGTGTGCACTTGCTTTGTTTCGCTGATATCTTCCTGCACTGCATTGTGCATTCAACTCTTGTTAATGGTCGTTTACAGCCACGCACCCCCACATCAAGGCCCAAAAGACACTGGGGCTGAGGTGACAACACCTGGCTGCTAGGGAGGCTGCTTTTCTTACCCCCCTCCCAGCTCACAATAACCTGAGTTGTGAATAGCACAAAAGCCACAAATCACCCCTGCGCATATTCACACCCTCCTTTCTTGCGCCCATAACCTGAAGACCAAGGCCCAGTAGTGGATGACACTGCTACTTGCCAGGCAGGCCCCAAGAGGCAGGGGGCCGAGGCAAGAATTCCCCAAAGGCCAGAGCAACACAGGGGCCCCCAACCTCAAATTACAGCAGGTCAGGAGAGAACTGTGATGCTGGCGCCTCATTAGAGTGCCGTGGACTGAAAGGTGCACAGTCAAAATATCGATTCCCAAATATCGACCTACAGTAATATCGAGTTGTAAATATCGAAGGTGAAGAATATCAAGGTCAAGAATATCGTTGGACAGAATATCGACCCTAAGGTAAGTAATATCGATTTTTTTTATCGATGTAAGTAATATCGAAGTTAGTAATATCAATATCAATTATATCAATGTCACTAATTTCGATGTTACTAATATCGATATTTGTTTGTTGTTATGTATTGTATTATGTATTTTATATGTATGTGTTATATGTTTTTGTTAAGTATTTTATTTGTTTTAAATTATATGTGTACTACTTATTATATATTAAAAATGTTATTTTTAATTTAATTTTATGTTTTAGTACTGGAGCGGGTTGTGGGTTTATAAGGGAATAGGGTGGGAAGTAATTTAATTATATTAAATTAATTATACATTTTTAGTAAATCTAAATTAATTTTAATTAATTTTTGCGTTTAAGTTCTGTAGCGGGTTGTGGGTTTATAGGGGAATTGGGTGGGAAGTAATTTATTGTAATTAAGTAATTATTTATTTTTGATTGGTATTGATAATAATTTTATTTCTAATTAATTATTAATTGGTAATTAATTATTTTAATTGGAAATTAATTTTATTAATTGGAAATTAATTTTATTAATTGGTAATTCAGGTTTGTAATTGGTAATTATATTTTTTAATTGGCAATTAATTTTTTTAATTGGCAATTAAGGTTTGTAATTGGTAATTACAATTTTTAATTGGCAATTATTTTTTTCATTGATAATTAATTTTTTGAAATTGGTAAATAATATTTTTTATTGTTAATTAACTTTTATTATTTGGAAATTTATTTTATTAATTGGTAAATAATTTTTTTTAAAACATACTTTTTCTTCAAAAATTAATTTACTCTTTACCATTTTTTAATTGTTAATCAATTTTTAATTATTAATATGTTTTTTGTTTAGAAAAATATGTTAGTGTTCAAAAATATTTGGTTATTTATATGTATTAATTAATATTTATTGGTAGTTATTGTTAATTTATTGTTAATTAATTATTTAATTGTAAATATGTTTTTAGTAATTATCAATGGGAATTTGCAAATGATGTAGTTATTTAAAAATAAAAATGTTATATTTAACTTCTACACTATCCAAATCTTTTCTCTACTGTTGCACTCTCTGGAGTGGGAATAGTAATTTTTACCCATACGCTATCCAACGCTTTCCCTACTGTTGCACTCTCTGGAGAGGGAATTGTAATTTTTACCCCTACGCTATCCAACGCTTTCCCTACTGTTGCACTCTCTGGAGTGGGAATAGTAATTTTTACCCCTACGCTATCCAACGCTTTCCCTACTGTTGCACTCTCTGGAGTGGGAATAGTAATTTTTACCCCTACGCTATCCAACGCTTTCCCTACTGTTGCACTCTCTGGAGTGGGAATAGTCATTTTTACCCCTACGCTATCCAACGCTTTCCTTACTGTTGCACTCTCTGAAGTGGGAATAGTAAATTTTACCCCTATGCTATCCAACGCTTTCCCTACTGTTGCACTCTCTGGAGTAAGAATAGTAATTTTTATCCCTACGCTATCCAAAGCTTTCCCTACTGTTGCATTCTCTGGAGTGGGAATAGTAATTTTTACCCCTACGCTATCCAACGATTTCCCTACTGTTGCACTCTCAGTAGTGGAAATAGTAATGTTTACCCCTACGCTATCCAACGCTTTCCCTACTGTTGGACTATCTGGAGTGGGAATAGGAACTTTTACCCCTACGCTATCCAACGCTTTCCCTACTGTTGGACTCTCTGGAGTGGGAATAGGAATTTTTACCCCTACGCTATCCAACACTTTCCCTACTGTTGCACTCTCTGGAGTGGGAATAGTAATTTTTACCCCGACGCTATCCAACGCTTTCCCTACTGTTGCATTCTCTGGAGTGGGAATAGTCATTTTTACCCCTACGCTATCCAACGCTTTCCCTACTGTTGCACTCTCTGGAGTCGTAATAGTAATCTTTACCCCTACACTATCCAATGCTTCCCCTACTGTTGCACTTTTGGAGTTGGAATAGTAATTTTTACCCCTACGCAATCCAACGTTTTATATAATTAATTTTAAAAATATTAAAAGTATATTTAATTTTTTAATATTTATTAAACATAATTCTTTACTTTTTATTATGTTTTTGTTTTATGTTTGTAAATGTATTTGTAATTTATAATATTTTTTATTAATCTATAAATTATTAAAATAATTATTACAACTTATTGTTAAGTACATATATATATTTTTGTATATATTTAATGAATGTATTATTAATATATATGTATTGTTTATTAATTTTAAACATTATTAGATATTTTCAACTATGTTGATTTTATTTATTAGTGTTATTTACTTTATTTTACATTTATATTTTTACAGAAAAAAACGATATTTTTAACATCGTTATTTTTAACATCTATATTTTATTTTCGATATTTTTGTACTTACCATGTTGTAGATAGGATGTCAATATTCTTGCCTTCGATATTTTTGCATCGATATTTCTGTAGGTCGATATTTTGTAGGTCGATATTTTGTCAGTGATCCGGACTGTCACCTCAGGTTAGGCCTACCTGTGCAGCATTGTATGTACGAGGCAGGGTCGGATTGGGAAGGCGGGCACTCGAGCATTGGCCGATGAGCCGGGGCTTCATGGGCATTTGTGGGCCGTTTTTTTGGGCCTCTGCAAACTGGCCCAAGAGACTTACAGTCTGGACCACTGACAAAATATCGACCTACAAAATATCGACCTACAGGAATATCGATGCAAAAATATCGAAGGCAAGAATATTGACATCCTATCTACAACATGGTAAGTAAAAAAATATCAAAAATAAAATATAGATGTTAAAAATATTGATGTTAAAAATATCGTTTTTTTTCTGTAAAGCCTCTTGGGCCAGTTTGCAGAGGCCCAAAAAAACGGCCCACCAGTGCCCCTGCAGCCCCGGCCCATCGGCCAATGCTCGAGTGCCCGCCTTCCCAATCCGACCCTGCCTCGTACATACAATGCTGCACAGGTAGGCCTAACCTGTTATGTTATGTTATGTTACTGGGGGTTTTGTATAGCGCACAGCTGCTCCGAAGAGCGTCCCGGCGCTGCAGATCAAGAACAAACACCAGCAACCAACAAAGAATACCACCGGCAAAGGAAAGTGCTCAGAAGAAAAAAAGAATTATTGGGAAAAGAGAAAAGTCTTGAACTCCTTTCTAAATGCGAGCAGGTTAGAGCTAGCGTGTAAGGTCAGAGGTAACTTGTTCCAAAGACGTGGAGCAAGGTAGTTAAAGGAACGTCCTCCACATCGTGCACGTCGCACTGCCGGCACGATTGCCTTGGCCAAGGCAGCTGACCTCAAGGGTCTGGATGGAAAGTAGAAGTTGACCCTTTTTTGTAGATACATTGCTCCGATGTTATGTAGAGCTTTAAACGCCATCGTTAAGGTCTTGAAAGTGATGTGTTTACGAACCGGCAGCCAGTGCAACGCTCTAAGAAGGTCGCTGGCCCTAGCTCTTCTGGTTAGGCCGTAAATGGCCCTGGCTGCCGAATTCTGGACAACCTGAAGACGAGTCAGGAGATAATCGGGGAGGCCTAGATAGAGGATGTTAGAGTAGTCTAAGCGCGATCCTATCAGCGCCTGCACCGTGATCTTTCTGTGCTCCAAGGATAGGAACGGCAAAAACTTCCTCAGCATCCTTAAGATGGCAAAACACTTCCCCGTAAGTCCTGCTACTTGAGCCTTAAAGGAGAGAGTGTTATCCACCTGGATGCCCAGATTATTTGCTGTTACAGAATCACCGGCTGGCGGGAACATGGCCGAAGGCCACCATTCCTTCCATCTCAGGTCAGCGGGACAACCAAAGAAAAGGATCTCGGACTTGTCCGAGTTGCACTTGAGGCCGCTCTTCCCAAACCAGCCAAACACAGCCTCAAGACACCTCCGAATGGCAGCCCCGTCGAAGTCACAGCCCTTGTCACATGTGAACAAGAGCTGGGTGTCATCCGCATAGGAGACGATCTGGGCCCCATGCTCCTCCGCTAGCGCAGCTAAGGGTGTCAGGAAGATATTAAAGAGGGAGGGGCTGAGTATAGAACCCTGCGGGACCCCTACCTCAAGCTGCGGCATCACGGCGGAGAAAGGGGGGGCCCAGATCGTTTGTCTGCGGTCGGCCAGAAAGGATTGGAACCATTTGAACACCGTTCCCCTAAGACCTATCTCCCAAAGTCTAGTAAGGAGAAGGTCATGGGGAACGGTGTCAAAGGCCGCCGACAGATCGAGCATGATAAGCATGGCCTTTCCACCCCTATCCAGAGTTTCCTTCACAGCCTCAGTAACCTCGAGTAAAGCAGTTTCAGTACTCAGGTTAGATCTAAACCCGGACTGTGACTGATGAAGTAAGGAGTTAGATTCTAAAAAGTGGGATAGGGTGGTGTGTACATGCTTCTCTGCTATTTTCGCCAGAGCGGGCAGCAATGAGATTGGTCTATAATTAGAGTGAAGTTTCGGGTCCATGTTAGGCTTTTTAATGAGGGGAAGGACGAGGGCCTGCTTCCAGGGAGTGGGAACCTCGCCTGTGCTAAGAGACAGATTAGTAATGGGGTTAATAATAGGGTTAAGAACGGGGGCCAAGGTCGCAAGAAATTTGGCGGGGCAAGGATCTAAGGGAGAACCTGACTTCAATTTAACCAGGAGGTCCAACGAGATATGGAGCTCCAAAGCTGGAAAACAGTCCAGGATAGGACCGGTAGTAGCTGTGAGTGAGTTGGAATGGAGTGACCAGGGGACGGGGGAATCACCAGGATTGGAGTTCGAATCAGAGATATTATCCGTTCCCTTCAAGGTCGCTTGGATAGTGAGAATTTTGTTGGTGAAAAATTCTGCTAGTTCAGTTATCCATGGTTCCGAAAAGGAAGACGTGGGGATACAGCAGGTGGGAGAAATAAACTCTTTAACAATCTTAAATATTTCTTTACAGGAGCTATCTGCTTCCTCAATCCTTCTAGCTAGATAGGATTTCTTTTCTGCTGTAATATCCCTATGATATTCTTTCACAGCTGCTCTGTAAGTCTGCTTGGAGGTTGAATCATACTGCTTCCGCCAATCTCTTTCGAGCTTCTTGCAGTACCTTCTTTTGCCCGCCAAGGCTGCAGAGAACCAGGGGGCAGAAGCTTTTGCCGGAAGTGGCCTAGCCTGCCGCGGCGGAGCGAGGGCTGCGAAACGTGCAGTAAGCCAGTCCTGAAAGAGGTTGACATAGTCACCCAGCTTGCCTGTGAGTACGCACAGATAGGTCTCTAAGGCCTGAGTGAGCATGGCTGGAGAGATTTTGTGAAAGGCTCTAGAAGTGCGAACCTCGCGCAACTGACCATCACGTGGGGTCGCTGTGAGATGTGCAATCTGAAAATTGGCTAAAAAATGGTCTGACCAAAGGACTGGGGCGAGGGAGGATATGGTAACTGGTTCAGTAGAGAAAATTTGGTCTAAAATGTGCCCTTTGTCATGTGTAGGTGCCCGTAAGTACAAATTGAACCCCACGGAGGATGTCATGTCCAGAAATTTTTGCACTTCCGGGTCCTCCACCTTATCCATATGGATGTTAAAGTCACCTAGGACCAAGCAATGTCTCAACCTCAGGCTGAGTGTGAAAATGATCGCAAAAAGGTCCTTGGCGAATGAGCCGAGAGGGCCCGGGGGTCTGTAAAGCAAAAGCCCAATGCAGGACTGTTGGGGGGAAAAGGACAGGGAAAAGGCTAGGATTTCACAGCCCGGTAGATTGTCCACAGGAAGGATCGTGCAGGGGATGAGTTTATTTACAATAAGAGCCACACCGCCCACCCTGCCCGTGCTTCTGTCTTTGCGGAAAATCGCATGGCTCGGAGGAATGGCTATGGCCAGATCAGGCTCAGAGCCTTCGCCTAGCCAAGTCTCTGTGAGGAAAAGACAGTCCTGAGGTGACAGTCCATCTCACCGTGGTAAGGACCTCGCACAGAACACCACACAGCAACAATACACATTAGGTGCACCTCCTGACTCCAGCCAACAAGAACGCCAGAATTGTAATGTGCAGCCAGATTTCAAAAGTACTACAGGGCCATACCATGGCAAGAGTGCCCTGTTCAATAATGGCTGTTAATTACCCTCCCCATAATTAAATAACGAGAGAGAGGTAATTTAATGCCGGTAGTGCTGTGCTGGTAAGGGCACTGAGGCTAGCAACACTTCCATGTGTCAATTCACCTCAACCGTGGGGTGGGGGTTTGGGAGGGTATCGAAGAGACCCCATTTCGTTTCATTACCTCTCCGTGCCCTCCTCCCCCTCCTTATCGAAAGGGCGATGTACGCCTAAATGCCCCTGAACATTCCTGTTTCTTTATTACTTCCAAGGGCTTGAGTGACACTTTCTTTCACCTGCCTACACTATTATTCTCAGTTTTGCAGGTTCTTTTTAACCCTTTTCACCACAACTTTTTAGGTCGAGGCTAGAGCAGCGCATGCGTTGCTTGCTCAACTTTAGTAAGGGGGTTTTCAAAGTGCTACCAGAGGCTTTTGCTGGCTGGGCTCAAGCTTGCATGCATGTGCCCGTGAACGCGCGCAGCCGCCATCTGTCTTTTCTCCGTCACAGCTTGTTATCTCTATCTCGAGCTCTTTTTTTCTAACCTGCATGTTGGTGTTGCAGTGTATATGCTTGTTTTTTATGTCACCAGCATCAAGTAAACTGACCACCCACGTATAAACCATTATACTCCAGGAGACAGAGAGGCAGAAAGACCGGAGCACAGATGCGATTTTTCTGGGACACGGTGTAATGTTCTTATTAATGCTTTATACAGTATCTTTCCTGATTTTTGAGGCATTTATTCATGAATGTTTGACTATTCTTTTATGCACCCCAAAATATATTGTAATGGAGAGGTGAAAACGTTTATTTACCACTCTCTGTGGCCACTGCTCATGTCACGGGCTCATTTGTCCTTCCTTCGCCTTAACACAGAGCTGGCCTTTTATTAGCCATATTAAAGGCTGTGCGTGTTCAATTGGTGGTTGTGAATGCAGGTGCCGTGGGCTGCTGGCGTGAGTCTTAGAAGCGTGTCATTGCTCTGCAATCTTGACTTTGTCTGGGGATGCTGCACTTTACGGCATTCATCAACAGGCCGTATTTAGCGCTGGTTTGCCAGCCCTGGGTGCAAAATTGCCCAGATTTGATTACATTTCCGCGGCACTGGTGCAATTTATATGATCCGTCCTTTGCTCTCGGACATCCCGCCCTATGAAGACTTCTAGGGGCAGATTTACAATTACTGGCGCATCCCTGCATATCGGCAGGGATGCGCCAGTAATTGTGCGCCGCAGCTCCGCCACCCTTGATGTGCCGCATTTACAATGGGGTGCACCATGGGGCAAAAACGGCACATCAAGGGTGGCGGAGCTGCGGCGCACAATTACTGGCGCATCCCTGCCGATATGCAGGGATGCGCCAGTAATTGCCGCTTTTACGGCACAGATGCGTGACACATCTGTGCCGCATTTACAATGGGGCGCACCATGGGGCAAAAACGGCACAGATGTGTCACGCATCTGTGCCGTAAAAGCGGCGCATTGCTGGAGTTGCGTCGCAAACGCAACGCAGCTCCAGCAATGATCAGCGGGCCCAATATGCACAATGCTGCGTCAATCCTTACGCCTGCTTCAAGCAGGCGCAGGGTTTTGACGCAGCATGGGCCCAAAAGTGACTGAGTCAGCCACTTTTGGGAGGCGTTCCTGCGCCGGAACGCATCCCCCAGCAATGGTACGCCTCTTCTGGTGCAGGGCTTTACAACGTGACGCATCTGGGAGATGCGTCACGTTGTAAATACCCCGCACCATGGTGCATCTTTTGCGCCGCTGCTGCGTCACAAAAGTGATGCAACGGCAGCGTAAAAGCGGCGCTAGGGGCTTGTAAATCTGCCCCCTAATATTTTGCAAAGCACACTTGTTAAATAATTGAGGGAAGCTGATTTATTCACTACAACCGTCAAGACGAAAATGCGTCAAGGGCAGTGCATTGCTATTGCACATCAAGCGTGGAGTTGCCAAAGATGTATTTCCCAGCGTGTGACATGAGTATGTTGTATTCATAGCTGTGATTACTGAAAACAAAATGAACATCTTGTACTCCTGTTGAAAACATCCGCACTATTCAGTTAGTCATACCCGATGGTCTGTATAATGTCAAAGTGCATGGGGATTTCGAGGAGAGTCAGAGAGGCTGACAGTAAACACATTCCTTAACTCTAAACCTTCATTCTTCTAAAAGCATTTCAGTGAAATATGCTGCGTGGAATCCTGAAACCAAACAAGAGATCTAGACTGGTGTCTTATTTCTGTCGGCAGCATCACTCTGTCTGCTCGAAAGTCACTATTATTAGAAATTCAAACCCATTCTCGTAAGAGTCGGTCGACGAGCCGAGTCGGGGGCAGAGGTCAAAGGTGAAGCATGGTTCATGTGCACTTACTTTGCCAAGTCATAGGATTATTCATAGATGTACAATGATTTCATTTTTAGGCCTCGGATGTAAATAGCTCCTGCTGCCTGTTGGCCAGACCTTTTTCTTCCAAAATGCATAAAGTGGGCTTTGGATCAGGCTTGTTCATGATTCGGATGACTTTGTTTTCTATTTCAGTTGTCTCCTCGTGATTTGATGGTTTTCTTCTCTGTTCTTATTTTTGTCCCATCGAGGGGCATTTACCTCTCAGTGCTTTCATTGGTTGACTTGAATCCTTCCACAGCTGACGTTGCGCGCATTGATAAAACGACTCTTTGATTTTCCTGTAAGCACTGCATATGTGCATTCATTTCGTGCTCTAAGTCCTATGTCCTGCCCATCCCTTCAGTTTGGTCCTGCCTGTTTGCTATCTGTGTTGCTTCCCCCTGTCTCTCTCGGCTTTTCTTCATTATCTGTGTTGCTTCTCTTGCCCCTGATCCAGCTGGTCCTTTGCTTCCTATGCCACATCTCTCTTTATTAAAAACATATCCAGCCCTCACCTGGCTCTTTCCTTGTTCCTACACCCCTACCTGCTTGTTGCAAATTCTCCCCACCCCCTTACATTATCTGACTTGTTTTTTGACCACCATGCTATCTGTAAAGATGAGGGGGCCCTAGGCCCGCATGCTGCTAAATAAGGTGACACAGACACAGTGGAGTACTGGGTGAACTGGCCGTGCGCACGTGTGCTCACCCCTCTTTATTCAGCCGGGTCATCTGACCGATGATGCCTGTGGTGGGTGGGTGTTCAGTGTGTGGTAACATGCTGAACACTAGAGCGCTGACTCTAGGTCATTACACTATCATTGAACGTCCCTTCTAAATCAGAGTCTACCCACAGGGTTTTAAATGGGCTGGGTCTCACTGGTGCTGAGCACCGGCAGTTTTTTAAAGGGCTCCTCGAAATGAGTATCTATTGGGCTCTGCTTTGTTCCCTGGTACAGGCGGTCTGTTTTTTCTGGAATGCAGTGACAGCAGGCACACCAATGTGCGATGTGCGCGTGCTCACGCTGCTCACTTCTCACTGGTGGGGAAGTTACGGCATGACATCATGCCTGGTGAGCATTGTAGGGGAAGGGAAAACCCTTTAAAGAGAGTCCTTTTCTCCCTGGATTTCCCTTCTCTTTTTGAAACTCAGGAGCAGCAACATTGTCGTGGTGTCACCAGGGCTTTAAGTGGAAGCGTTTTCAACATTACAAACAAGCCTCAGTTGTTGTTTATTTATTTGATGCAACTAACAACCATTGACAAAGCCAATAGTCCTGACTTGTTGTAGGAATGATGTTACTTGTTTTTATCATATATCTGGGTACAATGACAGAAACAGCAAAATACAAGGAGGGAGACAAACTATGCTAAGCACAGATTTTTAGCTTATGTGTTTTTAATCCACACCCTTAATTACATTAGCCACACCCCTTGAGAGACCCCCACGTTTTTTCATCCCACTTAAAGCCCTGTCTACCAATATCAAGATAGCTGCCCATGAGTGTGCATGCACATGTATGTGTGGTGGACATCAACAATTGGGTTTGTAATATTTGAAGAAATCCATTAAAAAATGTCCACAGCTAATGTGCGCATATCCACAAGACCATCCTTTAATGGGTTTGTTCAAATATTGCAAGCTCATTTAAAGACGGTCACCATATACCACATATGTGCGTGCCCCCACCACAGCAATTTTTGAATGGATGGGGCGTGGCGAACAGCCAAAGATGGTGGACCCGTGAGCAAGGAGTTCTGTGCCGGCCCTTCATTTATCTGGCACATAGAGAGGCGCAGCCCAGCATGGTGGCCTAAAGTAGTGGGCTAGCTGCCGGGAGCTGGGGCTGCGATGTCTACAGTGGTGCTGGGCTTGTGACTTTGGCTGCTGCCGGAGTGAGGACTGGCGGATCATCTGTGCCCAGAGCCTGGGGCTCGAGTGCTGAGGTGGAGCTGAGGCTGCCGGGCCGGCCCGTTGCAGACGCAGTGCCGTAACGGGCCGGCCGCTTCTGCGTGAAGTGGTGGTCGCACCCGGACGGCGGACTCTGATTGCTGCCCCTGTGTTGAGGGTGGCCTGCATGTCCCGAGGTCTGCATGGTGAGGCCCATACAAGTGACAGTATTGCAGCCGCAATGAGGCGGGGAGCACCGGCGGAGTCCAAACAGCAGAAGCACAGCGTAACGTAGTGGCGGTGAGTGTGGCCGTGAGAGGGCCGGTGTCCCCAATTGGGGCTAGATTGCTGCCCCTGCTGATCCCAAAGTGTGAAAGCGCTTCGGGATCGAAGGTGCGCCCGATTTGAACGTGGCTGAGCGGCCTGTTGACAGGCATGGTATGCCCCGGCGGAGTGTGGGGTACCGGCTGTACCCGGCAGCAGAAGAGCCGCAAGGAGCAGTTTGGTGTGAGCGGCCATGGCGGGGGGTTTGTGTCCCTAACTTGGATGAGTTTGCTGCCCCTGTTGACCACTGAGGGAGGACCATAGCAAGGAATGGCCAGGATTGAAAGTGCGGCTGGGTATGTGACCTGCTGATTAGTGGGGGGGGGAGGGGCAGTGTGGCATCGGCCTAGTGGAGGCTGGTTTCCCCCCAGACCGGATGTGAAGTCGACGGGCCGCTACTGGCATCTCTGCACAAAGTGGACCCCTGCTCCACGACTAACATATGGGCCTTGGAGATATGAGGGCCCTTGACTGGAGGGAGTGCTTTTGGCCCCCCTTACCAGGTAAATCACCTCAGTCTAGTGAGAGGCAGAGGTGGGGGAGCCCCAGATCCACGGGCCAGGACTTGAGAACCCCCAGAGGAGTGAGGACACTGGACACAATTGATGTTCTGAGAGGACTCGCCGGGTGCCTGCTGGCCTGTTGACAATCAGGAGAAATGCAGTGGTGGAACAGGGAGAGGGGACCCTTTCTAGCGATCACCTGTATAAACTGCAGGACTGGCCCTTTGTGTACTGGGTGGTGGGGAGCTGAAATAGTCCTGTGATTGAACTGGGACTACAGAACTATGCTACGTTTGGAGCTGGAACCGTTCCCCCTTGACTTTTGTACCTTGATTGAGATCCCCCCGCTCTCCACGTTTTTTCTGGAGAGTGGAAGCCTGAGTAGAAAAGGGTGTGGGACTCAAGAGCTGGGGGATCAATCTCCCTGGAATTGCCTGGTGGCCACGGGCAGGCAGTACTTGGCTGGGACTGCAGTGATGGGTAAACCGCGGGGGAAATAGGCTGGGAATACTCCGGACCATGAGAAAGACCAGCAACAACAAGCACAGGGTAGCCCTAAGCCTTAGTCACAACCGGATCCTATCCAGCAGCAGCTGTCCAAGATCTTGGAGGCCATATCTGATACAAAGGCCATGCTCTACCAGGACATCAGCACAGTGTCAGTGGGCCTTGGACTCCTTCACGCGGAACATCAAAAACTTAAGGGAAGGGTGAAGGTGATGGAGTCCGGGCTTGAGGAATTATCACTGGCGCACAGGGCTCTCTCGCAGCAGGTAACAGAACTAGCTGACAGGGTCCGAACCCTGGAATGGCAGGCAGAGGATGGAGAAGTACGCAGCCGCCACAATAATGTATGAATCCTTGGCCTGCCGGAGGGGGATGAGTAGGGCAACATGGTGGCATATCTGGAGCCATGGCTTAGGGATGTGGTAGCCCGGGGGCGTTGGTGCAGTTCTTTACTCTGGAAAGGGCGCACCCTGTACCGGCCTGCCCACTGGCGCTAGGCTTCCCTCCGTGACCGTTGGTGGCCAGACTACTGCAGTATAGGGACAGAGCCATTCCTTTTCAGACAGCTCACACAGATGGCCCCTTTGTGGTAAATAACGCTAAAGTTTCCATGTTTCCTGACTACACACTGGAGGTCAAACGGAAGCGTGCCTCATACATTGAGGTCAAGAAAGCGCTCAGGGATGAGAGCATCCAGTATTCTCTTATATCCCCAGCCAAGCCCTGCATTGTGGTAGATGGTAAGACTCACTTTTGTGAGGATCCAAAAGTGGCCAGGGGTTGGATTGAGGCTTACCGTACTGAGCAACCTGGGCCAGAACTGAAACCCCAACGAACGGCAAGAAGCTACAGACCCAGGAAATACTCCCAGAGACAATCTGAACGCATAGGGGCAAAGAAGCTGAACTCTTCACCGACAGAGCGGGAAAGGGCGGCATCGGAAATCACCGGGAAAAGTGGTTTCTTGTCGGAGGAGGGATCGAGATCCATAAAAGGAACTGGGGGTACGGAAATGGACTCCTCCGATAAGAAAAGCCTGGAGCTCCCGGTGGTGACCCCGCACACTGCAGATTACATTATATGACAGAAGCTGGCCAGCCTGGGTTGGTTGTAAGTCTGGGCTGGTGCATGAAGCACCGCAGTATGCCACAATTTGTTTTATGCTTTTGCTGCACAAGCTAGAGCAGCAGTCTTGTGAAGACATGACCCTCCTGGAGGCCTTTACTGTGTTCGGTGTGGGCCTTCATTGTTTTATACTACAGTGCACTTGGAGTTTGGGCCGATGGCCGTTGCCAGGATGCCCTGGGGCCGGGGAGTTGTTCTAAGTTGGGGATTTCAATGTTTGATTTGCTAGGTTCCTCACACATGCAGGGATGTCACATTTTTTATTCCTATTAGCTTGATAGGGATGGGAATTCTCAGACAAGCTGGTGTTTGGAATTATACAGGATGGCGATCGCACACCAAGACCTGACATCACTCACATGGAACATTAGGGGGATGGGGTCCATGTCCAAACACCATAATATTCACAAATAATTGAAACACAGAGGAGTACAGATCACATTTTTTCAGGAGACGCACCTGGTTCAGGGGGAGTTGGGGAAACTAAGAAGAAGATGGAGGCGACAGATCTTTTCCACTACATTTTTAGCGTATGCCTGAGGGGTGTTGATGTGGATATGGTTGTGGGTCCCCTTTGAAGCAACATGCATATTGATCGATAAAGAATGAAGCTATGTGATGGTTGTGGTGAGATTACTAGGTCAGGAGATTACACTTTGTTGCTCATTGCCAGTAATCATGATCAATTGCCATATCTGTCCTCCCGCTCGACTAACATAGTGGATATAAAAGTGGAACAGATGGTGATGGGGTGATTTTAATTGCGTGGCTGCTGTCTGCTTACCCCTCCAAGGCAGACGGCTCCCGCAACTGGATTATCAACACAATGGATACTGTTGCTTTAATCAAAAGTTGTGCCATTAAAAGAGCTAAGCCTTCAGCTCCATGGTTTTCAGAAAAACTCATGATGCTCAGACGCCTTTATCGCAGGCAAGAATGGAAGTGGCGGACTGATCCTTGGCTACAGGAAAAAGTGAAGCAGAGATTGTTTCTGCGGAACTATAAACATGCCATCTTCCAGGCTTAATCCCAGTATTTCACCGACAAGATTGAGTCAGCTAACAATTCCTCCAGCATGCTCTTTAAAGTTATTAAAGAGATTGCTGAACCACCAGGAGCACCACTCCTGAATCCCACCCAAGACTTCTGTGACAATATAGCACTCTACTTTCAGGAGAAAGTCCTGAAAATCTTTCGCAAGTTCTCCCCTATCGAGGAAGCTGACCTTGCAACAGAGTCAGCCCTGGCATCCATACCTCCTTTGCCTGCTCTGGCATCCTTCTTTCCCGCCACAGTTCCTCGCAGAAATGAACTCTTACTTGGCCTCAAATCTGGTGCTTCCACGGATCCTTGCATGTTGTCCACACTTAGACTGGCTCCTGACCCTATAACAGATTTCCTGTGCATAGTTTTTAATATTCTTTTATCTGGGCAATATCCGAACATCTGGAAGGAAGCCATTGTCTAACCACTCCTTAAGAAGCCCCATGCCAATCCTTCAGAGTTGAAGAACTTTAGTCCTATCTCCCTCCTCCCCGCCCCTGCCAAAATGCTGGAAAAATGTATCAACGTCAAGCTTATGAAACATATTAAAACATATTGAAGCTCATGGCGTCCTTGACAGCTCCCAGAATGGCTTTCGGACGGGTCAGCATCTAATCCGCCTTGGCAGTAACCTCAGACTGTATCCGCATGCAGGTAGACCAGGGCAGATCCGTGATGTTGATTGTGCTCGAACTCTCGGCGGCATTTGATACCACCTCCCCAGTTCACTTGCTTCAGCGACTGCGGGAAGCAGGAGTCAATGGAGGGCTCTGCAGTTTCATCATTCTTTTATGCACGGCAGAACTAAGACATCAGTTATGGCAGCTTTAAAGCCAAGGCCTTTAGCCTTCGTTGTGGGGTCCCCCAGGGCTCTTCGCTCAGCCCAACTCTTTTTAATCTTTATGTGACCCCCTTCGCTGCACTGGTGAGATTATTTGACTTTCAGGTCCTCTCCTAAACAGATTACACGCAAATCTTAATATCCATCTCCAATGATTTGCAGCTGATTGCCCAAAGGTTCAATCGATGCATATCCAGCATAATACGATGGATTAAGGACAATTCTCTTAAAATCAACACAGCCAAAACTGAAGTGTTCCTGTTAAAACGGCCAAAAGTCTGGGAGTCCTTTTTGATGAAGGCCTGTCATTTGATGCCAAGGTGAACCGCACAAAACCGCACAAAACTTTAAAGAAAGTGCTGCCATACATTCTCTCGGAGCTACATCTGCCCACCACCATTGCACTAGTTACCTCTCGGTTAGACTACTCTAATGCATTATACCTCAATGCCAGGATAGGTCCTCTGAACAACTTTCAGGTGGTGCAAAACGCTGCAGCAAGACTTATTCTTAACATCCCTAAACACGAGTCTGCCAGGGAAGGAATCTGTGCCTTGCACTGGCTTCCGATTAGGAAGCGCATCTCCTTCAAGGCTCTGGACTTGGTGTACAAAGCTATGCATAGCAAAGGCTCACCTCATCTCAAAACCTTGTTCCATTGGTACACGCGTGGCAGAGCCTTAAGATTCTCAACTCATAAAAAACTTGTCTCTCCCAAATGTGGCAGGTCCAAATGGGGTGGCCGCTCATTCTCTGTGGCAGCCGCTAAACTCCGGAATTCTCTGCCCCCTTCCATCACCACGACTGACTCGCTCCAGACCTGGCTCTTTGCCTCTTAGCTGGCTGGTGCTAGTTTCTCTTCCGTCCCACCCAGCGCCTTGACACCTTTTGCTTTTAGTGCACTTTATAAATATATATTATCTTATCCTATCCTATCCTATGTACAGCTGGACCGGCTCCACTCCTCCCTGGCGGGAGCTCAGGTGCATAGAATAGCTGCAGGAATGCGGGAGTGGATGGCACACTGGGACCTGCAAGACATATGGCGACTCCAGCATAGCAGAGATAGGGGATACTCCTTTTACTCCAACTTGCACCACCTCCACATGAGATTGGATGCATTCTGATGTCCCCCAGCTATTGACAGTCTCATTAAATATACTGAATACCTAGGCCGCACATTCTCCGATGATAGCCCATTGCTGATATCAAACCACCCACACAGGCGGAGGCCCCCAATACCTACATGGGGACTTAACCCTGTGGCACTAGAGGATGCCCTGTTTGTGGGATCCTTACGATCCACTATAGACACATATTTGACCAAAAACATATACTCCCTGTACAGCACTAGTAGAATGGGAGGCCTATAAAGTGGTGGTGAGAGGACATTGCATGGGGCAGACGACAGGGATACAAAGGTACCTAGTAATGGAGCTCTTGGAGCTAGAAGGAGAAATGCATACACTGAATAATTTGCAGGGTCGGGGGTACAGGCATGTGATCAATTAGTGACTAGACGGAAACAATACAATGAGGTACTGGAGAGGCTATGATTCCATGATTATAGAGCGTACATGGACAGAGTACAAAGTGAGGAAGGGAAGGCTGGACGCTTACTGGCGTGGCTCGTTAGACCTGAGTCGCGGGTCTCTCCTATCACCTGTAAAAGCATCAATGATGACATGATTGAATATTACCCGGATAGGATCAATGGAGTCTTTCAGGGATACTACGAACGATTATATACCACCCTGGAGGGTGCCTCACAGGAGGTGCTTAGCACCTTCCTGGGCCAAATAGCTCTCAGGGTGGTGGGTGACGATGGCTGTGAGGGAGTTGGAGGGGCCAGTTACCTTGCAAGAAGTTAGGGGTGCCATTATCTTGATGTCTGGTGGTAAGACCCGGGGTCCTGATGGCCTACCTGCTGACTTCTATGCAAAGTGTGGAGCTGGACTAGCCCATAGCCTGGTAACTATGTATAATGAGGTCCTTCGACTGCGACATCTGCTGTCTTCCACGGGGTCCGCGTTGGTGATCCCGCTCCCCAAGACTGTGTGCCAGGTGGCAGGGGTGAAGGATATTAGGCCCTGTCTATGCTTAACACAGACTTTAAGCTACTAAATAAGATATTTGCACTTAGATTACTACCCCACATGTAGCATTTGGTTCACCCTGACCAAAATGGGTTCATCCTCTCCCGTAATACATTGTATAATTTACGTAGACTATACTCAGTGCTCTACCATTTGGAGACTAGGATGTTGTCAAGGGCTGCTTGTCTCGCAGTAGACCTGGAGAAGGTGTTTGATACAGTGAGCTTGGATTACTAAATTGAGGTCATGCAGAAAATGGGGCTGCAGATGGGTTGGCTGAAGTGGGCCCAATTGTTATATACTTCTCGAACAGCATGGGTTAAGATGGGCAGTATCATCTCTCCTGAGTATGCAACATCACTTGGAATCCGCCAGGGATGCCCTCTGTCCCATTCGTGTTGGCGGTGGATCCGCTGGCCGAGCTTTCTCGCAACGAAGGGGAGGGCCTGGGAATTTTGTTGCATGGCAGAACATATGTGATCTCTTTATATCCCGACGACGTGTTGATCTACTTGGGATAAGCAGTGAAAGGGACGGTAACTGCTTTTAAGCTATTGGATAACTTTGGCTACCTGTTGGGCCTTTGGGTTAACCACTACAAAACCCATTTGTTCCCTGTGGTTGGACCCTTCCCTAGACTGTGGGATCTATCTGCTGAAAATAACTGGACTCCTATTTCCTTTAAATAGTTGGACATCCAGATCTTTCACTTATTGGAGGACATGAGAGAGGGTAACTTGGGCAGAGCACTCCGGTCGCTTCGCTCTAGTGTGGCCTTTTGGAGCTTGTTACAACTACCATTGATGGCCAAAATTTCGTTGACCAAGATGGTTATGCTACCCTGCCTACTGTATTCTTTTACTAATTTACTGGTAATGATGCTCATGGGGTGGTTTAGGCCACTAAATGCGCTAGTGGGACACCTCATTTGGGGAGACGGGAGACGCTGAGAGGCATTACGGACCCCACAGCTCCCCATGAGAGAGGGAGGGCTGGGAGTACCAGATTTTGAACTTTATCAATTGCCAGTGCAGTTGAAATGGGTGGCGCAGTAGTTGGAGGTGGTGAACCAGGATGGAACCTATCTGATATAACCAGGACAACGCCCACGATTATTGATGACCAAGCTGCTGAATGAGGCTGAAAGGGTGCCTTATACCTCAACATTACAGTCTACGGCCTTACAGTGCTGGAGAAGGTGCATGGTAAGATTACCGCTTACCGTGAGATACTCCCAGACAATACCACTGGTGGGGTTACCTTATGGAGAACCCCAGGTGATCTTGGGGACAGAGCAATTGGCGGCTTGCACAGAGGCCAGGATTGAGACAAAGGGAGATTGTTTTCAAGATAAATGCTTACTTCCCTTTGTTGAATTGGTGGATGGGTATGGACTCCCTACTGGCCAATTTCTTATGTATGAGGTACTAATACGAGCATTTGGGAGGCTGTGGGGAGCGGGGAGAGAGGAGGCTGCCACACACATGGTTTTCCATTCATTGCTTATGCTGGGTGCAGCCGGGCATCAAATAAAGTGGTTTTATGCATCGCTCCGAGAGGCGTCTCTGTCTCCGATGCTAAACCTAAGGGGGAAATGGGAGAGATTCCTTGATAGGACACACACTGATGTAGAATCGCGCTGCATACAAAAATCACCCAAGAAAATCTCTGGCAACGCCCGTCTAAAATACTTACAATTTAATTACGTTCCCATTATGTATATGACCCCTCACATCATTCAGATTGCTTTTGGAGGGGAACCAAGAGGCTGCCCAAGATGTAATCACTTAGATGCGGATTTCCTCTATATGACTTGGAGCTGTGCGTCCCTATGAAGTTTCTGGGAAGCGGTGCTGGCCAAGATTGATGGTACGCTGAACCACACAAAGGACCACTCGGTGGAGGCTTAGCTCCTTGGTCTGTATCCTATTCCACCTAAACACAAAGTGGGGAGTCGATTTATTGATTTGGCCCTGGTGCTAACATGTTTTAAGAAGAGAGCACAAGCATGTTAGCACTGGTTAGCAGTGGTAAAGTGTGCTGAGTCCCGAGGCCAGCACGAACAAAGGGGCATATTTACAAGTGCTTTATCTCCGCTTTTTTGGCTAAAAAGCCAAAAAAGGGGAGATAAAACTATCACCCTATTTACAAGAGGGTGCTAACATGCATAATCGCATGTTAGCACCCTTTTTTTACCAACGCCTCTCTTTGTATCTCTAATGAGATGCAAAGTGGGCGTCTCTGGGCGGACCCCGGATGGACAACCTTGCAAATATCGCAGAAGTTCACATCGCGATATTTGCAAGGCTGCCCCAGCATTTTAGTACACATTCGTTTTTGCAGGAAACCGCTGTTTTAACATCTGCTAAAATGCAGACTTACCTTTCTGTTAGAACTGGCTATTTCTGGTAGGCTAAGGCTGACGCCAAAGCCAGGCAGAAACCACCATTCTAGTCAGGGCAAGGAAGTCACACGCCAAGATAACCTCTGCTCACCCCCTTGGTAGCTTGGCTCAAGCAGTAAGGCTAAACTCGGAGGCAATGTGTAAAGCATTTGCGTCAGCGCACCACAGCAACAACATCCTAGGCACACCACAAAAGAGACTCCACACAAGGTTATTATAAAAATAACTTTTGTATTGTAAAAACATATCAGATAAAATCACACATATACATGGTGCCAACTGGCACGGGCAATATTCACAGGGATTATGTACACAAGACAGGGCCACAAGGGCCACTGTCATATTCAGATATAGCACTTCTAGATAAAATGTAGAATATCAAATCACTTCTAGAATAAAGAATAAATGTAACATAAAATAATAATCAAAGATAACCACCAGTAACCACTGGTAACAGGAACCAGGACCTTACTAGGACCACCTGTACTAAGAAAGAAGAACCACCTAAGTATCACACAGCATTAGGGGTCTAAGAAAGGATACATTACTCATGATGCAATAAACCTACATTCAGAGGAGTAGAAAAGACAACCACCTAAGAATAACCACATTTAGGGGCATAAACCAGAACACCTTACCCATGATGCATGAACACATTCAGAGGAGTAATAAGGAGAAACACATGACGCCATAAACATTCAGAGGTGTTAAGAATAGAGCACATGATGCAATAAAATCACATTCAGGGGTGCAGCGCAAGAAGACACATGATGACTAAACATTCAGAGGTGCAGCGCATGGAAAGGAAGACACATAATGCATAAACATTCAGAGGTGCCATAACATAAGTCAATAGCGCAAAAACACATAGTAGGCAATTACTATTTAAAAGCATAGAAATCACATTGCGCCTACACTATATAAGCCACTACCTGTGGCAGTCCCTAGGCCAACTGGCCTTGTTGGGGCAAGGATGCCCTGTGTCCAATGTCAGGGCGCGCTGCCATGCAGCGCCAGTCCAAAGTACAAAAGCCTAAACGTGGCAGTTGCCCACAAAGTGCTGGGCAACTAGGTACATCACAGAAAGGCCTAAACGGTGCAGCTGCCCACTAATTGCTGGACAGCTGGGAAAATCATCATCACTGCGGCTGGGGGCTCTCACTAGCCCCTAGACAAACTGCGCCAGGGTTGGAGCCACACAGGCTCTGTCGCAACACATGCCCCCAGCGTTGGAGCTCTCAGGCTCTGGCCACAGAAAATGCCCCCTGAGCCTAGCAGGCCCTTAAAAATGACGGCGGGGTTGTTGGAGCCCCCCCTCTGGGGCTCGACTGAAAATGCTGCCTGAGCCACTCATGGGCTCGAGAACGTAATGCCCACTGAGCCTCCACCGGCTCTACACAACGCTGGGGCGGCCCACTGCCATCCGGGGCCGCCCTATCTCCCACCAACATCTTTTGGCTCTAAATACGAAATGCCCATTACGGTGGGGCGGCCCACTGCCATCGGGGGCCGCCCTAGCTCTGCAGCACACAACCGGCACCGCCAGCACCCTTACGGAGCCCCCACAGCCCTTTTAACTCACCGGGCTGTCTTGCAGGCAGGGGCTCCGGCTCTCTCTCGGCTGCAGCGGCGGCTCCTCCTCACTCGCGGTGGGGCAGGCACCGACAATGTGCCTCGCACCCCCTCCGCTCCGCTCCTCCGGGCGTGCCTCCTCCTCCTTCTCCGGGGCTCCCTCAGGTCACGGGAGCCCCGTAACGGCCACCATGCTTCTCTTCTCCCCTCTCTCCCCTCGCCTCGCGGTCGCCATTCCTCGGCACCCGGGCTGCGGGGGCGGGACTTCCGGCCGGCCGCGACCGGATTGGTCGGCCGGCCAAGCGCTTCCGGGTCGCCGCGGGCAGCGCGGCGGCCCCTCTCTAGCTAGGCAGGCGGGGAGGCATTTGAAATATCGGCAATACCGGCGTGGGCAGCCGAAGTTAGATAAAATTTAAGAATAAGCGAGGTGGGCACTCGCCAGGCTGGCAAAGCGCTCCTCAGCGCTATAATCAAAAATAAAGCACTCGAAAGCGCTATGGGGCAATAAAGCGCTCCCAAGGCGCTAGAATAAAAAGTACAAAAGGTCCTTCCAGAAATGCAGCTCCACCATGCTGCACAAAGGTCCCAGAGAGTCCCAGGGGGCAAAGCAAAGTCCCCCCCATCAGCCCAGGCAAGGCAGAGGGTCCCCCAGGAGTCCAGGAAGGTCCATCAGGTGCCCAGGGGCTGGGCAGAGCCAGGGATTCCCCTGAGCTCAAGCAGCAGCAGCCCCTGGCAGATTCAAGTTGAAGACAAGAACAATTTGGAAGGGGATACAACCCCTTCTTATACAGTGCAAAACCTTTGAAGTTCTTTGAAGTCCTTTGAAGCAGGCAGTGTGAGAACCAGCTGGACTGGTTTAGAGGGAAGTCCCCTTCAGTATCAGGGACAGAGGTGTCAGTCGCCCAGCGGGAGGTGGATCCAGCTTTGTAGTTACACAGGAACAGCCCTTCACTATCAGGTGCCATCTCCTCCCACTTCCCTGGCAGCAGATGCTGCCTTTCATCCATGGGCTGACTCAGACAACCTCCTGGGCTCTCCAGCCCCTGTCATCCTCAAACCAGACAGTCAATCCACAAGCAGGCCCATGCACTCTGGGCCAGGCTCACCAGCCAATCACACGCTAGCAACAACCTACACAAATATGCCAACTTCCAAAAGTAGTACTTCTAGACTAGACACAGTCATGTCGCATACATCATTTTGCAGCATTCACTCTCACGAGTTGATACATACCAAACTCGCCCCTGCACTCCCCACACATCAGGAACAACCATGGGCATACATACTCCCCATTCATTCCTATGGGAGGGCAGGTCACTCACCACACATACAGAGAGCTCATGCACTTTACACTGTACCACAGTGAAAAAGTGCGCAGAGGCCTAAAATCACCAACACCAGGTTCCATAAATAGGCTAGGAAAACGCAAAAAGTCTAGGGGTGAACCTGCCTAATGGGCCGGGTCCAACACAACCCCCTTCCAGCCAAAACGCAGGGTAGACCAATCACACCACTGATGGGCTTCACTGCTTTGGGCGACAAAACCACGGACACGGCCTCGCACAGCAGGGACACCGTCCAGTTTTTCGCCACTCTGAACCTACATGGTTTCCTCCAAATAATAACTCTCTGACTCAACTAGGGTACCCCACTGGTACACACTAGTCATCCACAGCCAAGACCAGGCCATAGGCCATCCAAATCACAGGTCCCAACTAATCCACAGAGTGGTGGGTAGTAACCCCTGGCACACAATAGCCATTCTCCACTCTCTCTCTCAGTGTAGCTACAACTACCACTGATCCAACAACCTAGGGACCATACCCTCAGGCTGACCAGAGGTCACGGGCAAGAATGCCCCACCCTACCTCTACTTCTGGGTTTCCGCACCCTCACAGAAAAGCACTTCACCAGAACACAATTCTCCTACCAGATCAGGACCTCACTCCATCACTGGTTGTCAGGTGTTATCGCGCCTCATGGAACCAGTAAATAACGATGGGGAAAAACTACATTTCCCAGAAGGCTTAGCGGAAGGAGGCGGAGCATAAATAGAGGAGGCGTCCGGGAGCCGTTGTCGGATATTCCGGTTCTTGTTCCATGTTATTCCTGGCGACGTTGCTGAGAAGCTTGTTCGGTGCTGGTGTGGTGTTTGAGGCCGGTTGGTGAGTTCTTAACCGACTCTTCAACTCCGTCCTGTCCTCCGTTGGAGTGCCTTGCCATCGGCAATTGCGGAGGACAGCTGTTGCTTTACGGGCATTATTTCTTCCGACCTATTCTCCGTTGGCGAGCCTTGTCGCGGGCTCTTGCGGAGCACAAGCGGTGTTTTTGCTCAGTCCTGTTTACTCCGTTGGCGAGCCGGGTCAAGGGCTCTTGCGGAGTAAACGCTGTGTTTTTGCTCATATCAGTTTCCTCCGTTGGCGAGCCGGGTCAAGGGCTCTTGCGGAGTAAACGCGTTGTTTTGGCGCATTCCTGTTTCCTCCGTTGGCGAGCCTTCTTGCACCGGCTATTGCGGAGGAAACTGTTGTTTACCTTTACTTTATAAAGACCCTCTGTTGGAAAGCCTTCTTGCACCGGCTATTGCAGAGGGTCTTCATTATCATATTCCTTTGACGAGAAACTGAGGTTACCGCCTCGTTCATCAAGAGCATACAGGTAACCTTTGTCTCCATTATTTGTGGGTGACGTAACCCTTTCCTTTTCCGTTTTGGGAGAGTAACTGTTTAACTGCTGACCTCCTACGCATGCGTAGACTTGGATAACTGTTTCTTCAGGGCTCTGAAGAGCAAGAGTAGGGTACGTAGTGTGGTTTTCTTTCCCTCATATCAATACTCTTTAGGGCAGGGTCATAGGAGGGGTGTTTTACTATCGTGCTTTCTATTTTGCAGGGGAAGGCAAGAACAGGCTGATTTACGTAATCTCAGTATAGAGAGGCATCTTCTGAGTTCAGGCAGTCAGCGTTCTATATACAGGTATAGCGGGGCAGAGGCTGAGTGGTATTGTGACTATAGTGTATACATATAGAAGTGACACCAATCCTGTGTTTGTTCTGTCTTCACAGCTCTCCCTCCCAGCTGTCCCCATCCTATCCTCCCTGTTTATTATTTTTGCCCTCACCTGATCTTTCTCTAGCCCACGGCTATTACAGCATTCTGGGCTTGGATAGATCTGGAGGTGGCCTACTTTTACCACAAGCTGATCCTGAGGACGGAGAGGATAACAGAATATCCGACCCAAGCAAATTAGTCCTCCCGATCAGTTTACGGTCATGGCTACTTTGGACGAGGTGATGGCAGCATTGGTCGTGGTACAATCTGAATTGATTGCATCCAGACAAGAGAGTACGGAATTAAGGAATCGTCTGGATACCATTCAGAAAAACCCCTTTAGCGCAGGGGCTTCAGGGTCTGGTACTGCAGGGTCAGTCGTGGTGGAGATACCTCCCAGCATTCCGTTAGCCACTCCCGAAAGGTTCAATGGTGATGCTGGATCAGTGCAAGTATTTATGACACAAGTATTAATGCATTTTTCTTGTAAACCTCGGTCCTTCCCTACCAACCAGTCAAAGGTGGCGTTTGTCATATCGTATTTAGTAGGAGAGGCGGCTCAATGGGCGGTTCCCCTGGTGCGAAAAAACGACCCTATGTTACATGATTGGGACGCTTTCCAAACAGAATTTACAAAGGTGTTCGATAGGAGGGCAGATACCTACACGGCAGATAAGGAACTATTAGGCCTGCGTCAAGGGAACCAGGACCTGGTAACCTACTTGAATACTTTTAGACGCTTAGTGGCTGAAACTAAGTGGCCTGAGGCCAAACAAGCGTCTATCTTTCATCAGGGGCTAACCGATGAGATGCAGGACATTATTGCTCAAATCGACCCGCAACCAGTGACCTGTGAAGACCTGATTAATTTAGTATTAAGGTTAGACCATAGAATGAAGAATCGTAAAGGGGGTGGTGGAACAAAAAACCGTCCCGTTCCCTCTTCCATGACAGTAAAGACCTCGGATAGTTCGGTCTCACATGTATCTGAGCCAATGGATATTGGAGCAGTTCGCGCTGCTTTGACCTCCACCGAAAAAGAACAAAGGCGCAAGATGGGCCTTTGTCTTTATTGTGGCAAAAAAGGACATTATGTTAGGGAATGTCCTGTCAAGCCTAAATTCTCTAAGTTTCGCTTAAATAGGGGGGTGTCAGCGGCCTCTGAGAAACCGGCGGAAAACTGAAGAGCTCCGGGGGTGATGAAGGGGTCCCTTGGAGTCAGAGTATGGTCCCTTCCATGTTGAGTATGGTGGTAGGAGCACAACATTTGTTTATCAAGATAGTCTTAATGATAGGTATGGTTGAGGTACATACACAAGCCATGGTAGATTCCGGGGCTACGGGGTTTTTCATGGATGTAAAAGAAGCCGAAAGGTTAGGGATCCCACTAATCCCCAAGGAAGACGGAACAGATGTGTTTGCAGTAGATGGGAGAAAATTAAACACAGGACCCATTAGTTACCAAACGTCTTTAACCGAAATGAGATTCAATGGTCATCGAGAACAAGTGTCTTTCAGCATTATCAAGGCACCACAGTATGGGGTGATTTTGGGTATTCCCTGGCTGAAAAGGCACAACCCTGATATCAATTGGGAAACCGGTGATATAACCATGACTTCCGCATATTGTGTAGAGCATTGCTTTAAGTACGCACAATGTCCTTCGTTTGCTTTAGCAGGTGGGGGTTTCATAGCCACGGCCGCTGAAAAGGCAGTAATTCTCCCAAGGGCATATCAGGACTTTGCAGGGGTGTTTGACGAAGTAAGAGCTGAAGAATTGCCCCCACATAGGCCTTATGATTGCCAAATCGAGTTAGTTCCAGGGGCGGTGATTCCTAAGGGACGGTTGTATGCACTAACAGAGCCAGAGAACGTCTACTTGAGAACATATCTCGACAAGTTGTTAGAATTGGGTTTCATACGTCCCTCAAGATCCCCAGCGGCATCCCCTTTGTTTTTCATCCCTAAGGCTAATGGGGATTTGAGAGCCTGTGTAGACTTTCGAGCACTCAACGCGGTTACAATTAAGAACAGGTACCCGTTGCCATTGATACACGTCTTACTGGAACAGGTAAAGAAAGCCAGGGTGTTCACCAAGTTAGATCTAAAGGGTGCGTATCACCTGGTGAGAATGCGGGCAGGGGATGAATGGAAGACAGCATTCCAGACCAGGTATGGGTTATTCGAATACCTGGTCATGCCCTTCGGGCTCTGCAATGCCCCTGCCGCATTCCAGTTTTTCCTAAACGACGTGTTGCGAGAGATCTTGGACAGGCACGTCATCGTGTACATAGATGATATCCTCATCTATTCAGAATCCGAGGACATGCATATCCAGCATGTCAAGTCGGTCTTGAGGATACTACAGGATAATCTCCTTATTTGCAAACTGTCCAAGTGTGACTTTCATGTTACTACGGTTGAGTTTCTGGGGGTTATGCTTACCCCTCAGGGACAGGAAATGGCGGCGAGGAAGGTTCAAGCAGTAAGAGATTGGCCAATTCCTCGAAACATCAAGGACGTCCAATGCTTCCTCGGATTTGCCAATTTCTATAGACGTTTTATTCATCAATTCTCGAAAGTAGTAGCTCCCATAACTAGGCTGTTGAAAAAAGACCAAGGATTTCTGTGGGATATGAGGGCTCAGGAGGCGTTTGCTGCTTTAAAGGAAGCCTTTGTCACTGCACCGATCTTGACACATCCCAATACTGATGCCCCATTCATAGTAGAGGCAGACGCATCAGAGGTAGCAACAGGAGCCATCCTTTCCCAGAGAAACGATACCACCGGACAATTGCATCCAGTGGCGTTCATGTCACATAAACTTACGGGGGCAGAACGTAACTATTGCATAGCCGAGAAAGAGCTCTTAGCTATCAAGCAGGCCTTCACTGAGTGGAGACATTTCCTCATGGGGGCAAAACACGTGGTGACGGTTTATACCGATCACCGCAACCTACAGTTCATGTCGGCAGCCCGACATTTGACCCCCAGACAATTGAGGTGGATGCTTTTCTTTTCAGGATATAATTTCATTATAACCTTCAGGCCTGGGGCAGACAATCGTAAGGCGGATGCCTTGTCGCGCCAATCATCTACTAAGGACTCGGAGGCCAGAGCAGAAACATCGATAGTGGACCCTGTTAAAGTGGTTTGTGGCATTCAACCTGATGCCTTTCTACAAGGAATACGATATGGAATCAGGACGAATCAGTGGAAAAGATGGTTGCAGTCACATCCTGAATGGCAATTACAACATGGCTTTCCTATCAAACAAGGGCAGATGCTGGTACCCACTGAAACCTTGCGTAAACAAATATATGAGTGGTGTCACGCGTCACCCAGTGCGGGACATGTTGGAGTGGAAAAGACTCTGGAACTGATTCAGCGTAGATGTTGGTGGCCTACGATCAAGGGGGATGTACGGAAATGGGTGACGGAATGTGACGTTTGTGCTCGCGCTAAGTCAGATCATCGGAGGCCTGCAGGTCTATTGCAGCCCATGCCTACTCCTTCTACTCCATGGGACCGTATTTCTTTGGATTTTGTGGTCGGTCTTCCAAGAGATCAGGGTTGCACCACTGTGTTAGTGGTCATTGATTACCTAACAAAGATGGGGCATTTCATCGCTTGTCCACAGATACCGACAGCAGGTCAATTGGCACAGCTTCTTATGAGACATATTGTTCGTCTGCACGGGTTACCTTCAATCATAGTGTCGGATAGAGGTTCCCAGTTCACGGCCCAGTTTTGGAAGGCATGTTGCTCCTCTCTCCACATCAAGACAGCGTTGTCCACGAGCTTCCATCCCCAGACCGATGGCCAGACGGAAAGACTCAATCAAACTTTGAAGCAATTCCTGCGCTGCTATGTTTCCCAGGAAAAGAAGGATTGGGTGGAGCATCTTTGGCTCGCAGAGGTGGCATACAACAATGCAACCCATTCAGCTACGAGAGTGTCGCCGTTCTATTGCACGTACGGGCATCATCCCCGTTTTCTCCCTTTTGTCCAGCCATATAGTGAGGAGAACGTGCCCGAGGCGGCCAGAAGGGTGTCTCAACTCAAGAGAATACTGGTGCAGGCGCAAACCTCTCTGAAGTCCTCCAAAATGGCTTATAAAATCAGGGCTGACAAAAGACGTCGTCCCGGTCCGGTGTATTGCGTGGGGGATTGGGTATGGCTGTCTACCAGGAACATCCGATTCCGGCACTACAGTGTGTTTAACCCACGGTACATTGGTCCCTTTCGTGTGGTGCAGTGCATCAATCCCGTGGCGGTGAAGTTGCAGTTGCCGAGACATCTCCGCATTCATCCGGTATTTCATGTATCCCTACTCAAGCCAGCCGCTGCTGTGGTGCGGCGCCTCCCACCTCCCTTGCTGGTTTCTGATGGTCTGGAATATGAGGTGGAGGGGATTCTGGACTCCAGGTGGCGGGGTCGTGGCCTTCGTTATCTGGTGGCGTGGAAAGGCTACGGTCCCGAGGAAAATTCGTGGGAGCCCGCATCGGGCGTACATGCACCACGTTTGGTGGCAGCGTATCATCGCCGTTTCCCTGAGCGTCCCGGTCCCCTTCGGCGCTCTAGGTGAGGGGGGATGTACTGTCAGGTGTTATCGCGCCTCATGGAACCAGTAAATAACGATGGGGAAAAACTACATTTCCCAGAAGGCTTAGCGGAAGGAGGCGGAGCATAAATAGAGGAGGCGTCCGGGAGCCGTTGTCGGATATTCCGGTTCTTGTTCCATGTTATTCCTGGCGACGTTGCTGAGAAGCTTGTTCGGTGCTGGTGTGGTGTTTGAGGCCGGTTGGTGAGTTCTTAACCGACTCTTCAACTCCGTCCTGTCCTCCGTTGGAGTGCCTTGCCATCGGCAATTGCGGAGGACAGCTGTTGCTTTACGGGCATTATTTCTTCCGACCTATTCTCCGTTGGCGAGCCTTGTCGCGGGCTCTTGCGGAGCACAAGCGGTGTTTTTGCTCAGTCCTGTTCACTCCGTTGGCGAGCCGGGTCAAGGGCTCTTGCGGAGTAAACGCTGTGTTTTTGCTCATATCAGTTTCCTCCGTTGGCGAGCCGGGTCAAGGGCTCTTGCGGAGTAAACGCGTTGTTTTGGCGCATTCCTGTTTCCTCCGTTGGCGAGCCTTCTTGCACCGGCTATTGCGGAGGAAACTGTTGTTTACCTTTACTTTATAAAGACCCTCTGTTGGAAAGCCTTCTTGCACCGGCTATTGCAGAGGGTCTTCATTATCATATTCCTTTGACGAGAAACTGAGGTTACCGCCTCGTTCATCAAGAGCATACAGGTAACCTTTGTCTCCATTATTTGTGGGTGACGTAACCCTTTCCTTTTCCGTTTTGGGAGAGTAACTGTTTAACTGCTGACCTCCTACGCATGCGTAGACTTGGATAACTGTTTCTTCAGGGCTCTGAAGAGCAAGAGTAGGGTACGTAGTGTGGTTTTCTTTCCCTCATATCAATACTCTTTAGGGCAGGGTCATAGGAGGGGTGTTTTACTATCGTGCTTTCTATTTTGCAGGGGAAGGCAAGAACAGGCTGATTTACGTAATCTCAGTATAGAGAGGCATCTTCTGAGTTCAGGCAGTCAGCGTTCTATATACAGGTATAGCGGGGCAGAGGCTGAGTGGTATTGTGACTATAGTGTATACATATAGAAGTGACACCAATCCTGTGTTTGTTCTGTCTTCACAGCTCTCCCTCCCAGCTGTCCCCATCCTATCCTCCCTGTTTATTATTTTTGCCCTCACCTGATCTTTCTCTAGCCCACGGCTATTACAGCATTCTGGGCTTGGATAGATCTGGAGGTGGCCTACTTTTACCACAAGCTGATCCTGAGGACGGAGAGGATAACACTGGTCTACCACCTGGAAACTATTTCACTTCTGAGGTACAAAGCACACAGCACAGTTCCACTTCAAGCAGGTGGGGGGACACAGCACACAGCAAAGCCCCCTTTCCTCTACCTTGGTGGAAACAACAAACTGCAGGTGAGCCCCAGAACACACAGCAAGGGCAGCCCCCTCAGTCTCTTCAGCCGATCCACTTTGGTAGAGATTCCTCTTGACCTAGAAGTTTCCTAATCTCCCAACCTAAGATCTAAACCCTCAGGTTACACCGGGGTCAGAAGTAAAGACACCGTCCCTCTGCACCCCCTTCCAGTTCCAGTATGTCTCAGGCTAGACAGAGCACACGCCAGCGGCGTATCAGCGATACACTCTCCTCCAGTACTCCCTATTACCGGGTGATTCTCAGTATGTCCCAGGCTAGACAGAGCACACGCCAGCGGCGTATCAGTGACACACTTTCCTCCAGTACTCCTTCCAGGTCAGGCCACAACCCCAACCCGGCTTTCCCCCCTCCTCGGGGAACGACCTCCAGAGGCCCCACAAATGGTCAAGCACTCTAGACGGTCAAATGCTCAGCGAGCCAGGACTTCTGCACCCTCCACTTAGGAGCGGTACTGCCCAACACTAGGACCGCCGGAGTTCTGGTTACAGACACTCCCCGTCCTCTAGACACAGGAAGATCCTCCTCAAATGACCTATGTACAGCTTAGGCCCCTGACCTGGCGCTCCCTTAGGGAACCCTCCAGGCCCTGAGATAGGGTTTCAGGCCAACGTGGGACACACCGTCCCACACTCACTCTGCCTCCACTGAGACAGTGCGTGAGCCCCTACACCCCTACCATATTAATGGGACCTAGCTGGGTTACACAGTAACCTCTTCCCCTTCACAGGATCATCAGATACACAAACCACTCCTTTTGGAACCACTCCCTAATGCCTCTGCAAGACATCTAGCACACCGCCAGACATCTACCTTCTTGTCCAGTGCCTCTGCAGGACCTCCTGCACACCACCAGAGGTACACCTCTCATGCAAGCTCTTTAACAAAAAGAAAACTCACTCCAACTCCTCCAGTTCAGCACATCACTCAATCGCACACTCCCCCCCCCTCGGACTGGTAAGGCAGTTACTACCACCCCTGATCACTCAACCTGACCACACGTGACACAGGTACCAAACTCTGGGAGCGGGGAATGGGAATTAACACACTGGACACATTAAAGCTGCCACCACTGGATCCTACCACACTGGGGAATCCAGACACACACACTACACTCAGGGAACAACCACCCTCCTGAGCTAGTCATTTCTCCTCACACTCCCTCTCTTCCATCTACCCACACAGGGACAGGATTTGGGATTGGACACGGGACCCAGCGAGGGATTCCTAATCTATGGGAACCTCCCCCTCTAATGGCGTCCCGCCCTGTCACTTTCTCTCATCTGCCACTAAACATAAAGCGCAGAAACACATTTGAAAATGACTCTCGAGGGAAAAAAAATCAAAAACAATAATCCCAAACATGTGACTATCTGAAAAAAACAATTGCAGAGTTTTGTAATGTAGCCAGTTGTCGCTATGGCACTGCGCAAACACAAGTCCAAAATCCGCACCGCTGACCAACAATGTTAGAACTGGCTATTTCTGGTAGGCTAAGGCTGACGCCAAAGCCAGGCAGAAACCACCATTCTAGTCAGGGCAAGGAAGTCACACGCCAAGATAACCTCTGCTCACCCCCTTGGTAGCTTGGCTCAAGCAGTAAGGCTAAACTCGGAGGCAATGTGTAAAGCATTTGCGTCAGCGCACCACAGCAACAACATCCTAGGCACACCACAAAAGAGACTCCACACAAGGTTATTATAAAAATAACTTTTGTATTGTAAAAACATATCAGATAAAATCACACATATACATGGTGCCAACTGGCACGGGCAATATTCACAGGGATTATGTACACAAGACAGGGCCACAAGGGCCACTGTCATATTCAGATATAGCACTTCTAGATAAAATGTAGAATATCAAATCACTTCTAGAATAAAGAATAAATGTAACATAAAATAATAATCAAAGATAACCACCAGTAACCACTGGTAACAGGAACCAGGACCTTACTAGGACCACCTGTACTAAGAAAGAAGAACCACCTAAGTATCACACAGCATTAGGGGTCTAAGAAAGGATACATTACTCATGATGCAATAAACCTACATTCAGAGGAGTAGAAAAGACAACCACCTAAGAATAACCACATTTAGGGGCATAAACCAGAACACCTTACCCATGATGCATGAACACATTCAGAGGAGTAATAAGGAGAAACACATGACGCCATAAACATTCAGAGGTGTTAAGAATAGAGCACATGATGCAATAAAATCACATTCAGGGGTGCAGCGCAAGAAGACACATGATGACTAAACATTCAGAGGTGCAGCGCATGGAAAGGAAGACACATAATGCATAAACATTCAGAGGTGCCATAACATAAGTCAATAGCGCAAAAACACACAGTAGGCAATTACTATTTAAAAGCATAGAAATCACATTGCGCCTACACTATATAAGCCACTACCTGTGGCAGTCCCTAGGCCAACTGGCCTTGTTGGGGCAAGGATGCCCTGTGTCCAATGTCAGGGCGCGCTGCCATGCAGCGCCAGTCCAAAGTACAAAAGCCTAAACGTGGCAGTTGCCCACAAAGTGCTGGGCAACTGTGTACATCACAGAAAGGCCTAAACGGTGCAGCTGCCCACTAATTGCTGGACAGCTGGGAAAATCATCATCACTGCGGCTGGGGGCTCTCACTAGCCCCTAGACAAACTGCGCCAGGGTTGGAGCCACACAGGCTCTGTCGCAACACATGCCCCCAGCTTTGGAGCTCTCAGGCTCTGGCCACAGAAAATGCCCCCTGAGCCTAGCAGGCTCTTAAAAATGACGGCGGGGTTGTTGGAGCCCCCCCTCTGGGGCTCGACTGAAAATGCTGCCTGAGCCACTCATGGGCTCGAGAACGTAATGCCCACTGAGCCTCCACCGGCTCTACACAACGCTGGGGCGGCCCACTGCCATCCGGGGCCGCCCTATCTCCCACCAACATCTTGTGGCTCTAAATACGAAATGCCCATTACGGTGGGGCGGCCCACTGCCATCCGGGGCCGCCCTAGCTCTGCAGCACACAACCGGCACCGCCAGCACCCTTACGGAGCCCCCACAGCCCTTTTAACTCACCGGGCTGTCTTGCAGGCAGGGGCTCCGGCTCTCTCTCGGCTGCAGCGGCGGCTCCTCCTCACTCGCGGTGGGGCAGGCACCGACAATGTGCCTCGCACCCCCTCCGCTCCGCTCCTCCGGGCGTGCCTCCTCCTCCTTCTCCGGGGCTCCCTCAGGTCACGGGAGCCCCGTAACGGCCACCATGCTTCTCTTCTCCCCTCTCTCCCCTCGCCTCGCGGTCGCCATTCCTCGGCACCCGGGCTGCGGGGGCGGGACTTCTGGCCGGCCGCGACCGGATTGGTCGGCCGGCCAAGCGCTTCCGGGTCGCCGCGGGCAGCGCGGCGGCCCCTCTCTAGCTAGGCAGGCGGGGAGGCATTTGAAATATCGGCAATACCGGCGTGGGCAGCCGAAGTTAGATAAAATTTAAGAATAAGCGAGGTGGGCACTCGCCAGGCTGGCAAAGCGCTCCTCAGCGCTATAATCAAAAATAAAGCGCTCGAAAGCGCTATGGGGCAATAAAGCGCTCCCAAGGCGCTAGAATAAAAAGTACAAAAGGTCCTTCCAGAAATGCAGCTCCACCATGCTGCACAAAGGTCCCAGAGAGTCCCAGGGGGCAAAGCAAAGTCCCCCCCATCAGCCCAGGCAAGGCAGAGGGTCCCCCAGGAGTCCAGGAAGGTCCATCAGGTGCCCAGGGGCTGGGCAGAGCCAGGGATTCCCCTGAGCTCAAGCAGCAGCAGCCCCTGGCAGATTCAAGTTGAAGACAAGAACAATTTGGAAGGGGATACAACCCCTTCTTATACAGTGCAAAACCTTTGAAGTTCTTTGAAGTCCTTTGAAGCAGGCAGTGTGAGAACCAGCTGGACTGGTTTAGAGGGAAGTCCCCTTCAGTATCAGGGACAGAGGTGTCAGTCGCCCAGCGGGAGGTGGAGCCAGCTTTGTAGTTACACAGGAACAGCCCTTCACTATCAGGTGCCATCTCCTCCCACTTCCCTGGCAGCAGATGCTGACTTTCATCCATGGGCTGACTCAGACAACCTCCTGGGCTCTCCAGCCCCTGTCATCCTCAAACCAGACAGTCAATCCACAAGCAGGCCCATGCACTCTGGGCCAGGCTCACCAGCCAATCACACGCTAGCAACAACCTACACAAATATGCCAACTTCCAAAAGTAGTACTTCTAGACTAGACACAGTCATGTAGCATACATCATTTTGCAGCATTCACTCTCACGAGTTGATACATACCAAACTCGCCCCTGCACTCCCCACACATCAGGAACTACCATGGGCATACATACTCCCCATTCATTCCTATGGGAGGGCAGGTCACTCACCACACATACAGAGAGCTCATGCACTTTACACTGTACCACAGTGAAAAAGTGCGCAGAGGCCTAAAATCACCAACACCAGGTTCCATAAATAGGCTAGGAAAACGCAAAAAGTCTAGGGGTGAACCTGCCTAATGGGCCGGGTCCAACACTATCCCTAACATTGGGGTGGATTATGCTGATACGACCCTGTGGGTCGTATCAGCAAGGTTATGGCCTTTTGCAGGGAAAATTGCTGGAAAACTAGTGATGTTCCCTGCAAAACGGCGATAACCTCACTATCTCTGGAATTTTTATTGCGCTAGAGAAACGTGTTGTTAATAACGCGCTAACAGGGTGATAAATTCCAGAGATAGCCTGCGATAATAAAATAATTGCTAAGCATGGCCAGCGATAATTATCGCTGGCCGTTGATAATATGCCCCAAAGTGAACAAAAACAGAGTCTGAAGGCAAAATGTTAGGGGGATCCCACGTCAAGGATGCCAGGTTTAACAATGTTGTGTAGTTTATTTTCCTACAAACTTACATTATTTCCTTTCAATTATTGGTTGGCACTGATAACATATATGTAATTTTCTGGAAAGGTGGCTTTTAACTCGTTTTAGTCTAGTCTTTGACACTAGAATCTCTTCATTTTTTGAAACGACTTAATAAGGATATGCCATCCAGTTTTAAAAGGAATAGCCACATGCAAAGAATGTTGTCAGGTACGAGCAGTGATCATAGCATTCACAAGTATAATAGAAAGACTGCAAGAGAAAAGAAGCATTGGTGAAACCAATAGGTCATGGCAGTCAATTCTTTTTACTAAGAGGCACTGCAGAAGTATTAACTCTTGTGTCTGTCATCTTTATTTGGATTAGTTAAAAGACTAGAAATGAATTAATAAAAATAGCTGCTTTGGATACACGTACCTTCATGACAATTATCTTTGAATGTATTTTTCATATTTGAAGATATCCATTTAAACATTGCTTTTTAAAAACAAATATTTTATATGTAGACATGAATTAATAATACAGTATATGTGGAACAATATTAAGATAATTACTACCCAGACAGGTAGCAAACGTTCCAGAAGGTAATGTTACATCACATTAATAATCATAGGGAGCAAACAAAATATGAGTCCGTGGAATGTGCCGCACCCTTCCGTCCCTACTATGAGGGCAGCAGCTTATTAACGTCCTCTGTTTCACATATCTAAGATGTACCTTATAGGTCATATTACCTACTCCCTAGGACCTACTAGTTACCATAGTACGCCATGATATTTATTTGCTACTACATGGATCTGTTGTGCCACCTCTAGTTAATAACAAATATAAAAACTAACAAAGAAAACATCTTCAATCAGTGCATTCAGGTGTCTCTATCTCTCATGATCTTGGTATTAGGTGTGGTGAGCTGTTATTTTCTCAGCAAGGTGGAACAAGTCTAGACCATGTTAATGTCAGATAGACCCCCTAAGTTTTCCCTAGGCGACTGTATTAGTGTGGGGTGGTGGGGGAAACAGGGGAGGTCAGGAAGGGCAAGACTGAGGTGACTCGGCATCAGCAATGGGACGTTCCCACTGTGGCGGTCGTCACACATCCCCGTCACCACCCCAACACCCCCCGCTTCATACTCTGCAGCAGTTCCACTTTCATCTTCCTCACTATGAGAGTGGCTCGGATGGTCCCAATTAAATAAAATATCTCTCCATGCTTCAGCAATTGGGCGCCTATGCAGGCCCCTCAGCTCCTCTCTATTCAAGGCTCTACCCTCTACAGCAGCCCATCTAGATACCTCCTCTTTGTCACAAATAACGTTTGGTATTATGTATGTGTTGTATGTGTTGTCTCACAAAAGAAATGGTTCTAAATCACGCATATAAATGTGTTGCAGTTGTGTGTTTTACTAATGTGGTGTTTCCTTTTAAAAGACATGTCCAATTGATTTATTAATGTCTTTTTGAATAATCAAAATTAAGCAGAAGAAATGCTCATAAACCTCAGAATTAGTGGTCTCAGGTTTATCGCTAATATTTAAAATAAACCTCCCTTGACACCTTTCTGTGATTTCAATATTTGGGTGGTTATTCTGGGGAGTAAGGACCCAAGCCTTCCTTGTTTTCACTAGACTTCACATCATAGCATCGCAGCTCTTCACAACCAACGCATCGCCCAGACTGTGCACCACATCCCAGATGATAGTCTTCGCATCACAAGCCACGTCACCGGGATCCTCGACAATGACTCAGACTCTTCCATCGCAGCCTCGCTGCATCTCGAAACTGAAGCATTGCTTCGGCTGCACGACGCACCTTTGACCCGGGATCCTCGCAACGCCCCACAAGCCAAAATTTAAGTTACTTTGTCTAGCCAGCCTAACTAGGTCCTTGCAACCTATCTCCGCTTTCCATCATGGTGGACCAAAACGTATGACTTTTACCCGTCAGGTGCGAGCAGATTTCTACAGATGGCGCTTTGTGCTTTCTTTTTGTTTGAGTTTCTTAAACTATGAAGAAATAGAAGCAAAATAAAAAACAGCATGTACAGAAAATATGATTCATCTCATATAAGTATAAATATGGTAAAGAGAACATTAAGAATCAAAATACAATCATTATAAAAAAACATGCTGCGTAAAATAGGAAGTGAAGGAAGGGATAGGAAGGGGAGAGGTGGGGGGGAGAAAAACAGGGAATGAAGAGTATATCATAACCTTATAACATTAAAAGGAAAGTAGCATATGGGAATATTTACTGTGAGCATAAAAAACAAAAAAGAAGAAACTATCATATTATGATACAGAACAAGAAGTAAGGGATAATAATGATATGCTATTTCAAAAGAAAAAAGACAATATGTTAAATTATGGTGGTTTGCGAACTTCACCTGAAGTGGTAATAGGAGGAACCATTGCTGATGAAACACATGTTAAATAGGTAGCCACTAAAGATCTCTTTTAATAGATAAGGATATGGGGGTAATGTCATTCGTATCAAGCCAATGATGAAAACATATAGCGTTCCACCAGGCTCTGAAGGTGACTTTGTCTGCTTGTTTCCAGTTTTAAGTTATTAAATGTAAGGCTACTGTAAATAATAAATCCATTAATTCAAATTAGAAGGGGATTAGGGCCATTGAGGTCATAAAGAACCTAGGAAAATATTAGAAAGGGAAAAAGGTACATCAGTTTCAAATATTTTATTCATTTGATTCCAAACTGAATGCCAAAAGTGAGAAATAGTGGGACAATCAAAAAGCATATGTTTTAAATCAGCAGGTGTATAAGGACAGGACCAACAAGTAGATGAAGCATTCGGAGAGAAGGGTGCCAATTTTGCAGGAGTATATAAAAGACGTTGATAAACAAAATGAAGAGTTTGACAAGTGTTAGCTGTTCTAGATGTTTTGTGAATTTTGAACCATATTTAATCCCATATGAGGGTCAACCAGCACTGAGATAGGTCCTTTTCTCAAGTCAATTCAGCCTTTGTTTTATTTCTGTCAGAGGAAAGAAATAAGAGTTTGTATAAAGAGGAAGCAGAAGGGGAGGAAGTTAATAATGGAAAGAGAGTCAAACTTCTCATGAGTGGTTTAGGGGCTGATAATAGAGAGAGAAGACATTGAGTAAGAACAGGAAATAAAAGATTATATTGTGATTTAGAAGACAATGGCAATGAATATTATGTTTGAAGGTCAGCAAAAGATAGAAGGGCATCATTAGATATTAGTTGTGAAATCCATAACAAGCCTTTATGCCTCCAAGACTTCCAGTAAATGATACGATTATTTAGATAGACGTAATAAGTTACTGTGCCAAATGGGTTGCTGATCTAGAGAAGAAGGAGAAATAAGAGGAAGGTAAAAGATGGATGAGAAATTTCCAAGTATGGGAAATAACGGGAGGTCAAAAAGATGAGAGATTGTTATTGAAAGCAAGAGACTCTTTAAAATCAAAGGGGGACACCAAAAACTTTACTATGGAAATCCATATGGGGGGTGAGTATCAAGTTCAAGGGAGGGCCAGCGGGATGATTGTTTTAAAGAGAAAGCATTATGATAAGATTTGATATCAGGGATTTTAAGACCACCATTAGATTTGTCTGTCTTTAAGGAGGATAAAGCTATCCGAGGATCTTTACCTTTTCAGAGAAATTTGATAAGATAGAGTCAATTTAAAAAAAATAAAAACCAGGATTGTGTACAGGGATCATTGGTAAAGTCTATAAAATCAGGGGAGAAAGCATCATCTTGATGGAATCTAATCGTCCCCACCAGGAAAGGAAGAGCGGATGCCAACTTTCAATACTATCATTTAGATTTTTGGTAATATGGTCAAAATGTAATTTCAATGTGTATGAAATATTCAAGGAGAACCATAGATCTAAATACTTTATTTTAGAAGGTTGCCAAGAGAAACCGATAGGCATAAAAGAGTGTTTGAGACAAATAGCTTTGAGAGTGACCTCTGACCCCTTGGGCCGGTCACCCCACGCACCGCGAACACTCTCTGCGAGTGAGCCCAGGCTGCCCCTGATCCCGCCGAGTGCCGCCGCTGCCCGCAGCTGTGCTCCTGTTGTACTTTATTTCGCTCTGTCTCTGCGCTGTTCCCCGTGGTAATTTCTTTCGTTTTTGTCACTGCGCTCTAAGGATCATTGTATTGTATTGTATTTTTGTTTTGTTCCCCCTCTGGTGTGCCCAGCCCCGGTCGTGTTTCCCGCCCGCTCCCCGCCGCTGCCCCCCTGCGGCCCGCCCCCTTCCCTCTCACTCCCTTCCCATTTGCCGCCCGCTTCCGCCTCCCAGCTGCTCCTCCCTAGCTCCGCCCCCCCACTCTCCTCATATGGCAGAGTGGCAAACGCGCAGCGTTGACGCGCAACGGGTGCGCCAAAGGTAAGCCCGTCGGCGCCGTCCGCACCTGGCCCGCGCCCAGCGCCCGGACCCTTGGCCCCCGAAGACACCAGCCCACCCACCGGACTTACAACGCCACCGAACTCACCGCACTCAACTCCGGCCGGATCCCTGGATGCTACCGAGCCACCCCGAGACGCACCCACGGACCCTTCAGCTGCCACTCCTGCAAGTTCACCTGCATCCGGACCTGCACTGCACCAGCACCCACCAAACCGAGCTCCTGCAGCTACCACCTGAAGTGCATCCTGCTCAACATTCGCTCCGTCCACAGACACGCCGTCCAACTCTGGAACCTGATCGACACTACATCTCCAGACGTCGCCTTCCTCACGGAAACCTGGATGAAAGCCTCCTCAGCGCCCGACATCGCCATCGCCATCCCGGACGGATACAAGATCACCCGGAGGGACCGCATCAACCAGACTGGAGGAGGCATCGCCATCATCCACAAGAACACCATCCGCATCACGACCTACACCGACGACACCCTCACAGCCACCGAACACCTGCACTTCCAGATCCACACCGACCCCAAGACCACCCTCAGAGGCACCCTCATCTACAGACCCCCGGGACCTCGCACACAATTCAGCGAAGACATCGCCGACTTCATCAGCCCGCACGCCCTCCCCTCCGCTGACTACATCCTCCTCGGGGACCTCAACTTTCACCTGGAGAACAACAACGACCGCAACACCACCACCCTGCTGGACAACCTCGCCAACCTCGGTCTCAAGCAGTTGGTGACCTCCCCCACCCACTACGCCGGACACACACTCGACCCCATCTTCTCATCCAGCAAGTACATCGCCTTCAGCCACGCCACCGGACTCCACTGGACGGACCACAGCTGCGTCCACTTCAGCTTCAGAAAGAACACGATCCACCACCACCAGCAACAGGTCGCACGCATAAGCTGGAACAAGATCACAGCCGACCAGCTCGCCGCATCCCTGAGACAAGAGCCCCCCGCCAGCTCAGCGAACCCCAGCCAGGCCGCCAACAACCTCACGAAATGGATCAGCAACTGCGCAGACGACCTCGCCCCACTGAGGACCCCGCCCAGCAGACTTGGCAGTAAGAAAGCACCTTGGTTCACCGACGAACTGAAGAGCTCCAAGAAGAACTGCCGAGCCCTCAAGCGAGCCTGGCGCAGAGACCCAACACCAGACAACATGACCACCCTCAAGCTCGCAACTCGAAAACACCACCAACTGATCCACACCACCAATAAAACTGCATTCAAGGAACGACTGGACAACAACGCACACAACAGCAAGGAACTCTTCAACATCGTCAAAGAGCTCTCCAACCCCAACGCCGGAAACAACAACATCACCCCATCACAAGACCTCTACAACTCCCTCGCCTCCTACTTCCACAACAAGATCGCAGACATACACAACAGCTTCAGCACACAGCCAACGCACCCCACGACCGCACCTGCACCCCCCACCACCACCCTCCACGCCTGGACTCCGATCAACACCGAAGAAACCCGACGCACGATGAACTCCATCCACTCCGGATCCCCAACCGACCCCCTGCCCTCACCACGTCTTCAACAAGGCCGATGCTGTCATCGCACCCCACCTGCGGGACATCATCAACACCTCCTTCGACACCGCTACCTTCCCGGAGAGCTGGAAGCACGCCGAACTCAGCGCTCTACTGAAGAAACCATCAGCGGACCCCACCGAACTCAAAAACTACCGCCCCATCTCGCTCCTCCCGTTTCCGGCCAAAATGATCGAGAAGACCGTCAACAAGCAGCTGGCCGCCTTCCTCGAGACGAACGGATCCCTCGACCTCTCGCAGTCTGGCTTCCGGGCCAACCACAGCACCGAGACCGCCCTCATCGCAGCCACCGATGACATCTGAGCCCTGCTCGACAACGGGGAAACTGCGTCCCTCATCCTCCTGGACCTCTCCGCGGCATTCGACACTGTCTGCCACCGCACCCTAGTGCAGCGCCTCAGCAACGTCGGAATCCAAGGGAAGGCACTAGAATGGATCATCTCCTTCCTCGCCGGAAGGACACAGAGAGTCCGCCTCCCCCCGTTCAGATCCGAGGCCACCGAAGTCATCTGCGGCGTACCACAAGGATCATCACTCAGCCCCACCCTCTTCAACGTCTACATGAGCCCCCTCGCGGCCATCGCACGCCAACACAACCTCAACATCGTCTCTTATGTCGACCACACCCAGATGATCCTCTCCCTCACCAACGACCCCGCCACCGCCAGAGCCAACCTACACGAAGGGATGACAGACGTACCCGAGTGGATGAAGAACAGCCGCCTGAAACTGAACTCAGACAAGACGGAAGACTTCATCCTGGGCTCGTCACCCTCCGCCTGGGACGACTCCTGGAGGCCCACCGCCCTGGGCAGCGCACCCAACAAAAGTTTAAGGAGAAACAGACACAATCTAACCCAATGCATACTCAAGGATAAGGTATATAATAATATGAAGGAGCTATAATCCAACTAATTATTTCATCTTTTAAATGTATATAGATAAGAATCACGGGGATGGGGACGGGAAGCCAAAAGGGTTACAAAGATAACCGAAGGAGAAGAAGATGGAGGCTTCCCCGGGGAGGGTAACTTTAAAGCACAAATTAGAAAGTATGAAACTACACGAAAGGGTGGGGAGAAAAATAGCGAGAAAAAACCAAAAAATTCCTCATCTGCGAATATTCAGAAAATTAAAACAACTGGGAGTGAAGTATAGTAAAAAAAAATCACAACAATTGAACAAAACAAATGGGGAGTGAAAGTAGAGGTGTAAAAATTCTATCCTGGAATGTGAATGGGTTAAGGACAAAAAGCAGGAGGAACAAAATCCTAGAATATATCAGAACTGGGAAAAGTGAGATAATAATATTACAAGAAACTCACTTGTTAAAAGAAGAATGGGACCAAATAATTAAGAACCTATGGTGGGTAGATACTTTAATTTGCACAACACAACAATGCAATATTAAGGGAATAGCGATAATCTTTAAAAAGTCCTTAAAAGCAACTATAACCAGTTCAGAAGTGGATAGTAAAGGAAGATGGGCCACAGCCAACGTTAGAATAGGAAATTCTCCCATTACTATTGCAGGGTACTACGGTCCTAATTTAGATGATGCTGATCCGCTGTGAAAATTGTACTCGCAGCTACTACTAGCCACTTCTCCCATAATATTGGGAGGTGATTTTAACCTAGTAATGGATTTAAAACTAGACAGATCACCACCGGGTAGACATACCAACCTAAAAAAAATGAGACAATGGATTGGGTCCTATAAAAGGGACCTTAACCTGGTGGACATTTGGAAAAATAAAGGAGAAAAATCACACCCATTCACCTTGCATAACAAAAAACTGGGTCACAAATCCAGGATTGACTTCTTTCTGATCAGTAACGAAATATCAAGGAAAGTAAAAAAAGTATCTCACCTACCAGCTCACCTGTCAGATCACTCAGCAGTTCAACTAGAACTACAAATTACAGAAAATATAACTGAAAGGAGATTCACAGTGGAAAGAGCTTTGCTGGAAGATGAACAAATTATAAAGGAGCTAGAAACTGAAACAAACATCTTCTTTGAGTTAAACGCATCAGGTACCACAGAACAAATAACGTGGGACACTTTTAAAGTTGTCATAAGGGGTAAACTTTTGAGCTTAGGGGCTCATAAAAACAAACAAGTAAAGCAAGAGATCTCAGACTTGGAAACAGAGATCAATGCCTTAGATATCGCTATATCCACAGAACAAGAGGAGGTAAAGAAACAAGATCTTCTCAATAAAAAACAGATGCAAAAAGATAAAATCAATCAAATCTTGGAACAGAGGTTACAGAAGAAATGGGATTCCAGCAAACTGGCGAAACATGAGTTTGGTGAAGGCTGCGGAAAATGGCTGGCATGGAAGCTTAAAACAGATCTAGCTAAAAATAAGGTGGAAAGCATTATTCCGGATGATCAAACTAATCCTACCTCCGATGAAATCATTATTAAGCATGAATTCTGGAAATCTTTTAAAGATCTGTATACGGAAGATTTAAATCCCTCAGATCAAATGATTAACTCCTACCTGGAAGATGCAGCGCTCCTAAAACTGACAGAAAACGAAAGAGAAGCTCTGGATAAAGAAGTCCTCGAAGAAGAAGTGGCAGATGTCATTAAAAGTTTGAAAAAGGGAAAAGCAGCAGGGCTGGATGCCTTACCAAACGAACTATATATAAAACTGAAAGACTCCATACTTCCTCATATAACAAAACTAATCAATTTAATCTTAGTACAACAGAAAACTATACCAGATTCATGGAATGATGCCATAATCTCAATCATTCTGAAACCCGGTAAGAACCCTCTCAAATGCGAATCATACCGTCCAATATCACTATTGAACGCTGATTACAAAATATTCACAAAAATAATGGCAGCTCGACTAGGGAAAGTACTATCAAATTTACTGCATCAAGATCAAAAAGGTTTCATTAAAGGAAGATACTTACACGAAGTAACACAAGACCTTTTAACTGCAATAGACATCGCAATAAGTGAGAAAACTCCTCTTACTATACTTGCTGTTGATGCCGCAAAGGCTTTCGACAGGGTCAATTGGACCTTTCTTGAGAAAGTTATGATCAAGAACAACTTCGGACCTCACTTTACCTGTATGGTAAACCAGATTTATAAAGATCCAAGATCAAAGGTCCTAATTAATGGCTGTTTAACAGAAAACATAAAAATAACCAGAGGAACGAGACAGGGTTGTCCACTCTCCCCTTTACTTTTCAATTTATATATTGAACCGCTGGCAAATAAGCTAAGGAACAACAACAAAATCACACCTTTCAAGTATGGCATATGGGAGAAGAAAATCGCTCTCTATGCGGACGACTTAATGATTTTTACTGATGATTATCTAAAAGCTAAAGCAAGTATCGAGAAAACTTTAACTACATTTGGGAAAATCTCAGGATATTTGGTAAATCAAACAAAGACAGAGATCATGACATGGAATACGGCTTTTCAAAACAATTTTATAAAAAATGAAATCAGATATTTAGGAATCTTAATAAATCATGATATAGAGAAGATTGCAAACAGGAACCTGAATAAAGTTGCCGGGGACGTAAGAAAACTACTTGAGACATGGACCTCTCTACCATTGAGCCTGATTGGGAGATCAAATATAATCAAGATGACCATCTTGCCAAAGTTTACCTTCTTATTTAATACAATACCAATTGAGTTCGGAAAAGCGGAACTAGCTCGAGCACAGAGAGATATAACAAGTTTCATTTGGGCAGCAAAAGGCACGAGGATTGCATGGAAAAAGATCAGGAGGAGCAAGAAAGATGGCGGGTTGGCCAGCCCAGACCTGGTGGAATATTGCAGAGCCTTTCAATTTAAGAATATCAAAACATTACTGAAAAACCATGAACACTACCCAACCTATTTACAAGCAATCACAAAATCAGAGGATCATGCGCTGTTTAAGTATGGACACCCCAAATACTTCAAAAAAATAAAGCTTAAGATATTAAGAGATGCAGCAAAGATGTGGACACAAATTAGAGGCATTCTACATATATCATATTATAGCAAGTGGGCTCCTATCTGGGAATCCCCCGGAACCCCAGAATGCTTAAAAGACACTCTCGCACTTGCATTGAAAAGAGCCGACATTAAATACTGGGGACAAATACTAGATGGTCCAAATTTAAAAACATGGTTAGAACTTCAAGAACTGTCAAACAATACATTATCTAAATTTAAATACTATCAAATGTCAAGTTGGTCCAGAACTTTACCCAGTATATATGGTAACGAAAAATTGGAAGATGACATGATCACAACAACGCGATTACCAAAAGAAGTAGCAAAGTGGTATTGGGCTCTGATAACGGCCAACGACGTCAACGTTAACATGGAAACCCAAATATGGAAAAACATTGTAATAACGGATTTAGATTTAATATGGGAAAAATCTGTAGCTAAATGCTGGTCAACCTTGAAATCCGCGGCTTTGAAGAGGAATCATCTGTATACAATCCATTGGGCGTATTGGACACCAAAAAAACTTTCCAAATTCAAAAACGCTGGAATAAAGAAATGCCCTAAATGTGGGGAAGAAAAGTCAGACGACATTCATATGTTTAAAAGTTGCCCTCAATTGAAGGAATTTTGGGATCAAGTCGGTAAGACCCTGAGCACTATCCTGTCCAAACAACTTACTGTAAGTACAACTCTTACTCTTTTTGGGATTTTGGACTCAGGTAATGAAGGGGGGCTTACTAAAGAGCAGGAGAATCTCCTCTTTGTATAAATAGCTCTCGCAAGGAGAGAAATTTGTATTAAATAGATAGGAGCCTCTTGCCCAACTCACACAGAATGGCTGAACTCGGCAATAAGAATAAACAAGCTTGATAAGCTAGGAAATGTAAGCAAAAGATTTAAGTTTTGGGATAATTTTGAATCCTTCTTAAACCCTAAATAAAAACAAACTTAAGTCCTATGATTAAAGCGATTTATCCTCTGGTGGACAAGTATGGTACTTGCCGAGTAGCCAAGCTGGCTAGCTCCCCTCGATCCAAGCCAGATGCATTGATATGTAACGAGTAAAGGAAGCTCCTCAAAACCAACAAGAGGTCAAAACTCCCCAATCAAGAGAGAACAAGGGGCAGTGTCGGAAAAGAGTAAAGAGGCAGACACCTGATACTCCACAATCATACAGTAATCGCAAGATGAGGACAAAAAAAAAAAAAAAAAAAAGACGGAAGACTTCATCCTGGGCTCGTCACCCTCCGCCTGGGATGACTCCTGGAGGCCCACCGCCCTGGGCAGCGCACCCAAACCTACAGACCACGCACGCAACCTGGGCTTCATCCTGGACTCCTCCCTCTCCATGACCAGACAATTAAACGCTGTCTCCTCGTCGTGCTTCAACATCCTGCGCATGCTACGTAAGATTTTCTGGTGGATCCCCACCGAGACCAGGAAGACGGTCACCCAGGCCCTCGTCACCAGCTGACTGGACTACGGCAACTCCCTCTATGTTGGAACCACTGCCAAACTCCAGAAGAGACTCCAGCGGATCCAGAACGCCTCAGCAAGACTCATCCTCGACATCCCCCAACACAGCCACATTTCCGGACACCTGAGAGACCTGCACTGGCTCCCAGTCAACAAGAGAATCACCTTACGTCTCCTCACCCACGCTCACAAAGCCCTACACAACCAAGGCCCAAGATACCTCAACAGCCGTCTCAACTTCTACACTCCCACACGCCAGCTTCGATCAACCAGCCATGCCCTCGCCGCCGTTCCCCGCATCCGAAGAGCCACCACGGGAGGAAGGTCCTTCTCCTACCAGGCCGGCAAGACCTGGAACTTCCTCCCGACCCACCTGCGCCTGACCCAAGACCACCTCGCCTTCAGGAAGCAGCTCAAGACCTGGCTGTTCGAGCAGTAGCGGACCCCCCCTCCCCAAGCGCCTTGAGACCCTCCGGGTGAGTAGTGCGCTATATAAATGCACTGATTGATTGATTGATTGATTGATTGAGAGGTAAAACCTTGCATTTATCTTGATTAAGGCGGTATCCGGAGAGTTGAGAAAATATATCAACCTGGTTAAGAAAAGAAGGGATGGATGTTGTAGGGTTAGAACAGTATCAAAGAATATCATCTGCATATACAAACATTTTGACCTGGTTGGTATCAAGTTAAAAATCAATAATCTGAGTATCTTGTCTAATCTTATTTAAGAAAGGTTCTAATGCTACTACAAATAATAAAGGTGATAAGGAACATCCTTGTCTGACTCCTCTGAAGAGAGGAAATACTCTGAAATCTCACAATTAACACAAATAGAAGCTTTGGGGCCCGAATATAATAAAGAAATAAAAGAAATTAATTTTGGAGGAAACCCTATCCATTTTAAGACCTGAAAGATAAAATCCCATCCAATCCTGTCAAAAGCTTTTTCTGCGTCTAAGTCTATAGCTGCAATAGGATAGTCAAGACAGAAAGCTTTGCTAAGAATATTGAAAAAAACTCTGGAGTTATCTGATAATAATCGGCCTTTTACAAAACCCGATTGTTCAGGACCAATAAATTGAGGTAATATAGGATCAATACGGAGAGCAAGAAAAGTCTTTATTGTCTTTAGGAATTAAACATATCATGGCTTCTTGAAATGTTCCACTGGAAGAACCAGTTGAAACAAAATAGTTAAATAAAGATAAGAGATTAGGGAGAAGGTAGGCAAAATGTGCATAACATTCAATAGTAAAACCGTCAGGTCCAGGGGCTTTTCCTCTCCTTAACACTGAGACAGCATGTGTAATTTCTGTTACAGTGATATCGTTTTCCAAAGAGATAAAATCAACATGATGAGATTGGGGGATCAACAGACTGAAAATAAGTGTTAAGATCTAATGAATATGGTTGTTGTTCAGAAGTGTATACATTGTTGTAAGAGGAGACAAATTCATTTAAAATATTGTTGTCCTTAAAAAATGAAGTACCAGCAGCATTTCGTATAGAATCTATTTTAGTCCGTTCACGTCTTATCTTCAAGTAATTGCCCAACAATTTTCCCAGTTTATTTTGGCCTCCATAATAATGAGAACTACTTTTTAAAACATAAGAGGAGGCAGCTTCTGTGGATAATTTGTTGAAAGTGAGTTTTGCGTCAATAAGATTTTTTAAAGAAGATTCAAAGTTTGAATGATAATAAATATTTTACAAATGTTTATTCTTAGAAAGTATTGGGCATTTTGAGCTTCAATGGATTTTTTTTTTCTGTGAAACAAAATGTATTAAAAAACCTCGGGCTGCAGCCTTACAAGAATCCCAAACCATTACAAGAGAGGAGTCCTGGAGTTGAATTGGGAGAAAAGAATTCAGAGACAAAAGAGCTGAATTGGCTAGAGAAATTAGGATCAGTTAATAAAGTATTATTAAAGCGCCATCTACCAGCATGAGGGGTAAAAGGTATCAAATCAAAATCAACGCAAACTGCAGCATGATCGGATATTAAAAAAGAACCTATTTCTGAATGAAGAACATGCTGAAATAGGGATTAACTTAGAAAAAGGTAATCAAGTCAGGATTGTGTTTGGTGTGGGGGGAATAGAAACTATGGGGCAGATTTATGTTAAGTGGCGCATCCCCAGGGATGCGCCAGTTAATGTGCGCCACAGTGCGCCACAGCTCCGCCACCCATGGTGCGCCGCATTTACAATGCGGTGCACCATGGTGCAAAAACGGCACAGATGCGTGACGCATCTGTGCCGGGAAGGTGGCGCATTGCTGGAGTTGCGTCGCAAGCGCGTCGCAGCTCCAGCAAGGCTCAGGGGTGCCCCATCTTCACAATGCTGCGTCAAGACCTACGCCTGCTTCAAGCAGGGTTTTGACGCAGCATTGGCCTGAAAGTGACTGAGTGAAATCTCATAGATTTCACTCAGCCACTTTCAGGAGGCGTTCCTGCACAGGAACGCCCCCCGTGCAGGAACGCCTTCTTATGGCGCAGGGCTTTACAACGTGACGCATCTCCTAGATGCGTCACGTTGTAAATAGGGTGCATTGTTTGCGCCGCCGTTGCGTCAAATAAAGTGATGCAATCGCGGCGCAAAGAGGCGCAAGGGCATCATAAATCTGCCCCTCAATCCTCAAACCTCTGGATTACAAAGTCTGCAAATATCAATTAAGGATTTGCGATGTATGGTGGAGGTGAATTGTGAGTGCATCTTTGTATTAACAAACTTAACGGAGGAAAGGTCTATCTAATACAGGATCTAAAATTTGATTACAATCACCGCCAAAAACAATGTAATCATCATCCAATAAAAGAAGTTTGTCAGAGATTGGAGTCCCAAAAACCCTGCCAACTGTAACTGGACCATAAACATTAAAGAAAACTAAAGGTATCTGATTGATAAGAAGTTTAGCTATTACCCAACGTCCCTTAGAGTCTGATTCTTGATGGGCAAAAGAAACCTGAAATTTCTTGTGGCAAAGGATTGAAACTCCATTCTTCTTTCCTAGAGCTGGGGAAGAATGAGTACAAAAATAGTAGGTCAAACTGCAAATCATGCCATGCAGCATGAGTAACAGCCAGATAACTCTGCATATATTTGAGGCTTGTACTGCCCAGTTGGTATAGACACAATGTAACCTGGTCAACATGTTCCAAAGAACACACCAGGCCTCAACTTGAATGAGAAATACACAGAGAAGCTAGTGTTTGTTTACAGGAGAGCGGATCAATACAATGAAGTGATGCCAACTCAAGTTCACAAAGAAAGAAACAGTAGTGGTGCCGTAGTGGTGCCCCTCAGGGCAAACTATTCCACCTCACTCCCCAAGGTGACACCACACTCAGAGCCGTGTAAGTACATTGGGAAAAAAATAAATGTAAATAAATGTTGTTATCTTGGGACTCACCATACTTTACACAATCAACATGTATTGAATGTGGTAATTTGACATCTTGTGAAGAGAACACATATGTCCTTGCATGAAAGATGTCTCACAAGGAAATGCACACTAAAAAACATTTAAACATTCATTGAAAAAGCTGGCACCCTTTAAGATAAAACACTGTTAGAAACAAATGGCGTTGCAGATTGTCCATAAACATGGTCCAATGGAGGTCTTGATGTCTTAACACTCATTAGTTTGTATAATTGACGACAAAGGAGTTTCAAGACCTCAAGACCACTGTGGGGACATGTATATGGAGATCAAGGCACACCAATAATCGCTAACACTGGCCTCTTTGAAAAGGTGCAAAACAACAGTTGATGGACAGAATGCAGACCAATGTCATACATTCACCCTAGTACAGAGATTTGGGCCTAAATCCATAGGTTTTTGCACTCCACACCACCCCAGTTCAGACATGGCCATATGCAAATCAGCCTTGACCCTGTGCCTCAAGGGAACAGTCCAGCCCGAACTGCCAAGCCATGTCTTTCCTGGACCGGAATCAAGCATCCTAGACCGTCTTCAGCCACTATAGCTTGACTCCAGTGGTGTGGAGAGCATGGGACTCACGTCTGAGCATACCCATCCCACTCTGGGTGACAAATGCAAAAACAACAGGTGATGGACAGAATGCAGAACAATGTCTTACATTCACTCCAGTTCAGAGATCTGGGTAGAAATCCATTGTTTTTTTTGCACTCCACACCACCCCAGTTCAGACATGGCCATATGCAAATCAGCCTTGACCCTGTGCCTCATGGGAACAGTCCAGCCCGAACTGCCAAGCCGTGTCTTTCCTGGATCGGAATCAAGCATCCTAGGACTGATTTCTGGCTATCAGCTGTCTTCAGCCAGGATAGCTTGACTCCAGTGGTGTGGAGAGCATGGGACTCACGTCTGAGCATACCCATTCCACTCGGGGTGACAAATGCAAAAACAACAGTTGATGGACAGAATGCAGAACAATGTCATACATTCACCCCAGTACAGAGATCTGGGCCTAAATCCATCGTTTTTTTGCACTCCACACCACCATAGTTCAGACATGGCCATATGCAAATCAGCCTTGACCCTGTGCCTCAAGGGAACAGTCCAGCCCGAACTGCCAAGCCATGTCTTTCCTGGACTGGAATCAAGCATCCTAGGACCAGTTTCTGGCTATCAGCCGTCTTCAGCCAGGATAGCTTGACTCCAGTGGTGTGGAGAGCATGGGACTCATGTCTGAGCATACCCATCCCACTCGGGGTGACAAATGCAAAAACAACAAAGAGGAAAGTGGAAATGTCGTTTTGTGTGCACTACCTTGTGAGACATCTATCATGCAGGCACATAAGTGTAATTTACACAATTCATCATATTAACACATTCTAAACATGAACAACTTTTAACAAGTGTTGTGAGTGCCAAGGTACAATCATTTATGTGACACAACTTCAAATAGGTCAGTCCTCACATGGGCATCCGTTCCCTGATGACACAGTTGCTTGCACATGTAAATGTACATGTATTTATATAGCGCAAATCACCGACCCGGTATCTAAGCACTTGCTTAGGGAACCCGTCCTGGTATTCCCCTGTGAGATAACCCCGGCAGGGTATCCACAAGGTGAAAGCCAGGCATCCCACCGCAAGGGGCCGTTGTGGAGATTAAGCAAGCTATTGCCCAGAGTCGCAGAGTGTGAACCCATGAATCGAGTAGGCACCGGAGCGAGAATTGTCAAGTCCGTGGACATTTTAGGACTCAAGACCCACCGAGCCGGGAATTGAACCCTGGTCCCGGGCATACCTCTGCTTCCAGGTCTGCCTCCTCTAACCAGTGAGCCACGCTTCTCCACATAAAACCTACTGGCTGTCATGTGGAGTGGCACACATGTCCCAACTCTGGACAATGCTTAAGCTATTGGCCCAGCAATTATGATGAACAAAATCATTGCTGCATTGTGGACACACCGGTATCCCCAGGCAAAATGTCAACACAGAAGTGTGCACACTAAGACAAAACAGAGTTGCATCTGAACTACATACATGTGGCAAAAATGTATGAGCCTGTATCATGTCTGGAACAAAATGACATAGGCTGCCAAGCCCCAACTAAAATCACAGGCCAGCATCACAGGGGCAGTGCATGGTGAATTATTGTTCACCCATTTCTCACCCACAGGCCACACCTGGCAAGGCTAAATCAGGCAGGCCCATGTAGACCTCTCCCGCACAATAACCCCATACGTCAGTCAATGTGATTGATACAGCTCAAGAAGTGAGACCTCTGAATCGGGGTTATAAAAACTGTGCAGCAACAATTCCAAAAGTAACCCAAGCTCACCTCGTGGGGCTGGCAATACATATTTGTGACAAACAACCATCAACAGATTGTTGTGAATACTCACACAGGCACCGCCCAGTGTGAATACACACAAGCCAAATGTTGTATCCCTGTCCAGTGGACACATGTAGCAGACACAGGAAAAATACAAACTATGCCAGGGACCAAAGCCACAGAGGCAGACCCATGCTGAACCCAAATAGAATGGGCACAGTGTTGGATGACACACATGATTAAGAGGCCAGGGTGTCTCAGGGGACTGTAGTGGGCACACTGATCCGTGGGTCTGGAATGAGCTGACTGTATCATGAGCATCCGTCATGGCACTATGCATATCTCTCACTGATGTACATCATGTCTGAGGACACAACATAGGACATGCATGCTGCAAGGGTATGCAGTTGAAACCTCACACTCCTATGTTGAGACTCATCATCAGGGCCAACAAATATGAAGCCCAAACACAGTGCACAGGTCATGGCACAGGCAAGGTCCCAACACATGTCACAGACCACCCTCCCACATGATGCAGAAATCAATGTGCAGACCTATTTTCTTACACCCTAGATGAACATGTGCAAATGTGATTACATACAGACCAGGGGACAAATGTTAAGGATGGGAAGGAATAAAAATGAGCACCAGGTGACTATGGGGAACCGAAAAGGCACTGCACATATAACCAGTCTGACCAGACACCCCAACTGTGGGAGTGTAGCCAGGCTTCAGAGCACTACAAAAAGAAGGTGACAGATAACACAACAAACAGCCATGTACCTACCCCTTCCTCGCTGCTGTCTCTCCTGCAACAGCCCATTGAGGTCAGGGAACATCACCGCAATGTGGGGGGGGGTCAGGCGACGGCGTCCACCATGCTGGCGTGGAGGTGATAGCTTTAGCTGGACCCGGGCGATACGCCGGGTCCAGCACCGGATGTCATGCCACCTCTTCTGCATGTTTCGCAGGTGCCGGCGGGGGCCCCCCGCAGACCTGATGGCCCTGATGATGTCCCGCCAGATTTCCCCCTTTTCGTAGGCAGTTACCTGTCAGGAAGACACAGTGAGACGACATCAGTACACCTGCTCCATGTCCCAGAGACACACACTTGCACATCTTTGACAATGTGAACAGGGCATAGGATGCTGACAGGACTTGCATCATTGTCCATGTGAATTTGGCCTGTGTCAAAGCCCCAATGCACTACATGACATTGAAGGCCAACAGATGGTGTAAGGGGTGCAACACACTCACTGGTCATGGCACACACTGGGCAGCACATGCAACTGCAGGGTGTGTGACAGCACGTGCCAAGCAGTCACATATCCCACTCCACTGAAGAACCTTCAGAAGACCACACAGACACACCCTGGCACAGATCACTCGCCTGTCACTGACAACAGTGGATACAACCCTCACTTTGCACATGTGCCACTTGCCTGTGGAGTGTCACAGGTGTCGTTCTAGCTTTGCAAGTCAGGCACACAGCACTGCTTACTTGTCACATCAGATGGGGAGAGCTGCTGCATACGCCATGCAGCTGTGTTGCAACACAACACATACACACTCACCCACATGACAAGGCGCATTCACACACACCAATGTCCATCAGGTTGTACACATCATTTGGACAATCTCACCACAGGTCCACTCAACTCATGAACATCTGTGAGTACAGTCACCTATCACTCTGGGGGGACCACTGTTCTACCTTAGGACATTTGGAAATAAAGACACCAAGGTCTGGCACGGTTAAATGTGTCATTCACTATGCAGTGAATGTCACAGTAAGCACAATGCAAGTGAGGAGTGAACACACATGAAATACATCATGCCCTGCATGAAAGACATCACCATGTACACCCCTGGTACTCACTTCAAACCACATTACATGTCTGTCCCTCCTGGACACAATGCCTGTTGTGACACTCACACAACAGATGCACAGTCTAAGGTAGTGTAGTCAGCACTCACCTGCTCCTCTGGTCTCCCATACAGCTTGCAGTACTGTGGTAGGAGGCTGTCCAGCATGGCCTGGTTCTCCTCCTCTAGGAAGGCTGGGGCCCTTTCCACAGTATGTACCATTGTAGCCAGCGGATGCAAAGACAGCAGCAGTGTGGTCCACTCCAATGTTGTGCAGGCAAGTGCCCTCTCAGAGGTTCTTGCTACCTTAAATCAGTGCTGCTGAGGGGCATTCAGTCCAAAGAGTACATAGTGATACGTCAGATTCGTTTGCATTGTACGTTTCCTCTAATCCCTTTAAACATACGGCTCTGACAGCATTTGCATCGTTCAAAGTTTGAACTTCAGCTCAACAATCATTTTGCAAAATTGTATTTTTTGGGCCAACTGACTTTTGCAGGTCACCTATTGGACACATAGCTACTCAAAAATCAGTATCCATGACACCTAGGATGCATTCAGGGCCTACAACTAGTCCCCTTAAAAATTTAGAAATCCCCACACGTGTACGCTGCGTTTCATGCGCTCGCGTATGGCACCATTACAATAGTGATACAATGCGCACACACGCCCGGAAAGTAGGGGTACGGTGCGTATCACATGGTGCGTTTCACATGCTGATGTGAATGCAGGGGTACGGTGCATTTCAAACGCTGATGTGAATGAAGGGGTACGGTGCGTTTCACACACTGATGTGATACAGGGGTACGGTGCGTTTCTCATGCTGATGTGAATGCACTGGTATGGTGCGTCTCACACGCTGATGTGAATGCAGGGATACGGTGCGTTTCACACCCTGATGTGAATGCAGGGGTACGGTGCGGTTCACACACTCACGTATGACACCATTATAATAGTGATACGAGGCGCACACACGGCAGGGATGTAGGGGTACGGTTCGCACAAGGATGTCTATCAAGTACCTGCCTCCAGAGGTAATGATTTCCTAACAGCAGGAGGGGCACACATCAATTATTAGTACTTGTTGTCCACCCATGTCATGTCTGTCATGTTCGTTGTCTCACATTATCAAGAACTTATGTTTACTACCACTAGCCTGCAAAGAAGCGGTTTTTCCTGGAACTTGACCTGCCGGGTACTGATGTTGTAGCTTACACCCACTTTGATAGGTGAGTGCCTGATCCTGGTACTTGTATTTGAGAGCATATTGCTGCACACCGTTTTTAATTCGTTTTTTAGGTCTCTTCACACTGAGCATGCCAACCACTTTGCTCACCTTGGATGGGACCCTCCACATCCGAGTGCATGCTTAAGATACACATACTGCGGCATGCCACAATCTAAATTGTTTGGTGTCACAATTTTATGTTAGTGCTAACCCAACCTGTTTTGATTTGCTTTTTTTGTCTCCCCCAACAGGCAAATACAGCACAACACAGGTACCTTTGAACCTTCACACACATTGAAAGATTCACCTTAGCTATTTTAAGGTTCCTTGTAGACAGTTTGTAATAGCACAGACTAGCCTTTTATACATGGTCCTGAAGAATCGCTGGCCAATAGACACTTAGCGAGAAACATGTCGACCTATTTTCACTAGTCTAGACTCACACCAGGGAGCATTATTTCCCTTTGAGTTTATTCTACCTCTTCTTTTAACTTGGAGTAAGGGACTGCTAGAATAAACCTGATCCTGGTACCCTTTACCCCAATTTTAACCTCCAGTAAACGTCTACACAATACTGGCCCCTCACCCGCACTTCACCAATACGGCAGTTGGAAAAAGATCTCCGCCAAAGACCCCCTCTTTGAGGTGTTGCCCGTTGGGTATTGCACCGCCGACCCAACGAGGAGCATTGCCGATGATGAAGCATGACACATGCAAGGGTGTGTGAGGCCATTATGTCCAACAAATTCGATACCCAAGCGTTCTATCACTACGCACGGGTGTCACCAACACCAAACGTCCACCTGGAATAGGAACAGCCGGATACCTTTTGTATTTCACTACAATTGGGGCGAACACCTAGCTGGACCTACCACTCCCCCTGAGAGTGGAAAACCCGCCCCCTCACTGTCTCCCTTCTTTGATAACATAGTATGTGTACTTTGCCAACATGCATTCAGTTATTCATGGCTAATGATCCCTATTGTGCATGAAGTACTTGGTTGTGTATGTATTTGTGCATGTTGCTACCCACAACGGGCAGGTAACACCTGCTGGCGCTGTGTGTCCTGGGCGCAGCTTGGCCTTTTGGTGCCTGATCCTGTGTCCGTCAGTTTTGGTGATTGTTCATCCATTTTCTTTGAGTGACCCATGAATAACCAGACACTCCTTCCTTTCCATTCACCTGTTACACTGTCCCTTTCTAACCTCCTTGTCGTTGTGTGCTACTTTTTGCCTGGTGTCTCACCCCTTCCGCCGTCAGGTGTTCACTCATTCCTGCTGCTGCCTCCCCTGCGGCACCGCACCACCGAGTGCCCTGATTCTGCAACCCATACGCCTCCCAGATGCTCCTCCCTCTCTCCACCCATTCTTAATGCAGGCAGGAGCTTGTCTGTGCCACTGTTGCGCCACCTTCGTGCCAAAGGCAGGACCGTCAGCGCCCGTCAGCGCCTGCAACATGCACAGTGCAAGACCCTCTGGTCCTTGCATGACCCACGTAACACGACAGACTCATGCTCCAGCCACCCTCCAAACAATGAACACCAGACAATCACCCACCTGCTATCAGGCAACCCCTAAGCGCACACACAACAGCTTCACATGCTGTGTGCGCAACTCCTACTGCCTACACCGCGCTGCCCCGCCTAACAGACCATGTCCGTACAACCAGGTCCTACTTAACACCCGCTCCATCCACCAGCACGCCATTGGACTCTGTTACCTCCTCAACACAACAGCCCCACACATCCCCTTCATTACAGTAACCTGGTTGAACGCATCCTCAGCACACAACTTCAACATTGCCAACACATACGGATACAAGATCACCCGCATGGACCACACCAACAATCCAGGAGGATGAATTGCAATCCATTCAGAAGTACACCCTCAGAGTCACATACAACAACAAGGACACACTCAGAATTGTCAAGCACCTGCACTTCAGGTTTCACACCAACCCCCTGACCACCCTCAATCTAACAATCATCTACAGATCTCCAGGCCTACACCCACAATTCCGCTAAGCCATCACCAACTACACCAGTACGCAGGCCCTCACCTACACAGACTACATGTGGCAGGGGGACAGCAACTTCTGGCTGGAGGACAACCACACCACCATCCTTCATTGGTACATCAACATTTGCATCAAGTTCTCCGACAAGCAACACACTGCCCCACACTCCGCTACAGATCCCACTAAGATGCTTGACCTAAGTCTCCACAGACGAGCTGTGTGGCACCCTCGCCCAGGACACTCCAACCAACACCACCGCTACAACCTGCAACCTCACACACTGGATCAGCGACTGATCCAACACTCTTGCCACATTGGCGGACTTTCCTGTGAAGCACTACAACAGTTAAGCCACCTGGGACAAGGCAGACCTACTGGACTCATACAGGTCTAGCCGGACTCTCATGCAAACCTTGCTAAACAAACAACCATCAGTTACTTTTCAGGCCTGAAACCCACCACACACAGACATCACCATATCATCAACAGGGACAAGAGGACATCCTTCAGGTAGGGCATAGGCACCAACACACACAACACAAAGGAGCTCATCAGAATTGTGAGTGAACTATCTAACCTCAGCTCTCCATCCAAAAGAAATCCCACCCTTGCTGGCCAAGAGGATCCCTTGCAACATTCTACTACTGCAAGCTCGTGGACGTACACGACAGCCTCGCCACACAGAGGCAGCCAGCTCTATTATCCACAGCACATACCCCCATCAGGTCCTGGACTCCCATCAGCAGCAAAGACACCACCCGGCTCATGTACACAATCCACTCCGGCGCTTCATCAGGACCCTTCCCACACAACATCTCAATCACTGCATACCTCATCCTTGGAGCCCACCTGTGGCACGGCATGAATATCTCCTTTGAGTATGCCACATTCCATGGGAGCTGGAGGCATGCAGAGACTCAGGCCCTTCTTTAACATTGGACAGCAGTACTGCAGGATCGCCTGGAACATCACCCTGCTTCCCTACCCCGCAAATGTCATGAATAAGAGAGTCAAAGAGCAACTGACCATCTCCCTCCAAGCAAACACCTCCAGGCAACCCGCCCCAGTCCATCTTCCACAGTAATCACCCCACTGCAACAGCCCTCATTGCCACCACCAAGGACATCTTGGACCCTGCTCAACAATAGTGAGACCACCACCCTCACCCCCTCGACCTCCCAACAGCATTCTACACCATGTGCTACCACACTGTCAGATCACACATCTCCAACACTGGGATCCAGAGGAGGGGCCAGGATGAAATCGCCAAGTACCTCACCAGCAAGGCCCAGAGAGTCCGCCTCCCCCCTTCAGCACGTAGTACACTGGGGTCATCGTGGCCATGCCCCAGGGCTCATCTCTCAGCGTGACAATCTACAATGTCTCCATGACCCCTCGCTCTACCATCACATGCGCACACGACCTCATCATCATGTCCTATGCCATTGACACCCAGCTGCTCCTCACCCTCACCAAAGACCCAGCCACTCCCAGATCCAACCTTCAAGAAGGCATTAGGTCCATTGACGAATGGAGGACATCAGCCACCTGAGGCTGGACTTGGACAAAGCTGAGGTCATCATCTGAGGATTGTCCCCTTACGGCTGGGACAACTCGGTGTGTCACACCAGCCTGGGCAGCGCACCAACACACGGTGGCCATGCACGCAAGCCGGTGTTCATCGTACACTCCTCGCTCACGATAACCATGCAACTCAACACCATCTCTACCTCATGCTGCAACTCCATCTGCATGCTGCAAATGATCTTCACATAGATCCACTGCTAGGCAAGAAAGACAGTCACCCAGGTCCACGACACCAGCTGGCTCAACTACGGCAATGCCCTCTATGCAGAAACAACAGCCAGACTCCAGGAGGACTTGTGCACATCCAGGCTACATCCGCACACTACATCCTCAACATCCCCTGCCTCAGCCACATGACCATCCACCTGAGATACTTACAATAGGCTCACAGTCAACTGCAGGATCACCTTCAGACTCCTCAGTCACACTCAGGAGGCACTCCACAACCCCAGCCCCAAAGACGAACATGGATGCCTCCCATCAAACACCCCATTGCCCCAACTCCGTCCAGCCAACCTTGCCCTGGGCACCATTCATCACATCCACAGTACAACTGCATGCGGGAGATAGTGTTCCCATATCACCAAACAGACCTGGTACTCCCTCCCTGGGCACCTCCCCATGACCCATGACCTCTACGCCTTAAGAAAACTCTTCCAAAACTGTCTGTCCGAGCAGTATGGCAAGCCCCCCCCCCATTAGCAGCTTGAAACCATCACGGATGAGTATTGCACTCCATGTATGTATTTGATGATACATTGTGACCTATGTTTGTCCTCGACCAGACTCAGATTCCAGTGTATGGATGGCTTGACTTTGTTCCCCACTCTGGCATACTTTGACATATCCCCACACGTATGTTGTTGACTCATACAAAATGACTGCAACACCAATTTTTCTTGTGATTGTTTTGTTTATTTATCTGTCTTGTGCGTGAATCGTGAGTAAGTGATAGGTGCTGTACAAAAATGCCGGAATCCAAAGTTCACAGAGAAAGATGTGATGCCTTGCAGTTTGAGTCAACAGAGTCCAGACCACAGCGCATGACATCATTGTTCAGACTGCAACCAGCAAGTCCATGTGGGAAAGTAGGACAGTCAATGAGGTGATGCTGTTAGTCGGACTTCCTCTACCTGTTTCGGGGTCATTAGAACCCTTAAGAAACTATCCAATTTTCTCTCATTTGACGCACGTAAACAGGCTGTGGTGACCCTGGTGACCTCTAGGTTTGATTACTGTAACGTGCTATACCTGGGTATCAACAAAGGTCTTCAACAGCGCTTTCAGTTAGTACAGAATGCGGAGGCAAGGTTCGTGTTGAACCTGCCAAAATTTCACTCTGTCGCTCCCGTTATCGGGGCCCTTCATTGGCTGCCGCTGAAACTGAGAATTTATTTTTAAGACCCTCTGTTTTGCCCATAAGGCCTTCTTTGACGCAGTGCTTGAAGGTATCAAGGCGATCCTTCAGCGCTACATTCCTAGGAGGCAGCTAAGTTCTGCGGACAAGAATCTTCTGATAGTGCCCAGGTTTAACAAGGCGACAGGCTGTGCATTTTCCACCATTGTTCCTAAGTTGTGGAATGCCCTACCCGAAGAAATCACGGTCATTCCTTCTCACCTTTTGTTCCGCAAGGCTCTTAAGACCTCGTTTTTCTCCCATGCTGCTGTGTGAAGTACTTTGAGGCGCTCCGGACCCGCTGCCGCTTGTGTTGTCTGCTGTTAGCGCCTTGATGCCCATGGGCTTAGTTTGCGCTTTATAAATCCCTAATTCATTCATTCATTCACAAGGTCAAGGTGCCAGACCAGGTGACCTGGGAGATGTGCATGACCCACTGCCTCTCACTGTCTTTTCCGTGGACGACCTACCTTCCTCATATGCAGGCCTTGATGATGCATGGGCCGCTCCATCGGACGATTCCTCCTCCTCCTCCCTCCCTGTGCCTGTTGGCGGTCTTCGCATAGAAGTGTCTTGCCTGGTGACACAGGGAAGGTGCTCCATGTTGTCTGCAATCCAACGGAGTAAATGGCTTATGTCCCTTTGCACTGCCAGGAGCTCAGCCAGTCTTGCCTCCAGCCGTCCTTGGTGTTCTTGTTGACTGGTGTGTTGCTCGGCCTGCAGGTTTTTGATCTCTGTGAGGGTCCCCACTACTTGGCCGAACTCCCTGGTGTCCCACCGGTATGGCTCCATGATGTTGCTTTGTTCAGACATACCGGGCCCTACTACTGGCTGGTCAGGCTCTCGCCTCCGCCTGCCGCCACTCCCACCACCCCTGCCCACACGAGCCTGGCCTGCCGTTGTGGGCACAATGGATCGACGGGACCCCTGAGGGATGTCAGTGGTGGTGTTGTCTGCCACCTCCTGGGTGCCCGGCGAACCTTGTCCCTCATTGTCAGACTGGCTCCGCTGTTGACTGTGGGCCGGGCTCTGAGATGTCTGCTGGGATGTGGCAGGAATGGTGGTGGTGGTTGGTGCAGATGTTCCTGATCCAGGTGCTGCAAGGGTTTGGGCACCAGAGGTGACAGGTTGGTCGGGGTCATCCGTGGAGTGGTGAGAGGCATCACTGTTGGTGGGGTCAAGGTCCTGCGGAGCCTGGGACTGTGATTCATCTCCCCCATTATTGGGGTAGATTCCGCTCGTTTCCCTGTGGGTGTGAGAGACAGACAATGTTAATGTCATGTCATTTAATGCAACATCCATTTTTCATACACATTGTAGTTGGCACTGTTTCACCTGGTAGTTGTCTATGCTTTGGATTGTCCTCAATGTTCACTTGTGGATGGGTATGTTGTGGGGTCAGATTGATCTGTGCTCAGGAGTCATTGACATGTGGGGGCATATTTACAATAACTGACACAGCCCTGCATATCAGCAGGGATTCGCCAGTCATTGTGCACACAGCTATGCCAGCATGGATGCAACACATTTACAATGCGGAGCACCATGGGGGAAAAACGGCACAGCTACATCACACATCTGTGCTGTAGAAGTGGCGCATTGCTGGAGTTGCGTCACCGGTGCAAAGCAGCTCCAGCAATGCTCTGTGGGGCCCTTTCTGCACAATGTTGCGTCAATCCTTATGCCTGCTTCAAGCATGCGCTGGGTTTTGACACAGCATGTGCTTAAAAGTGACTGAGTAGCCATTTTTGGGAAGCGTTACAGCGCCGGAACGCCCAACCCCCCCAGCCCCCCAGCCCCCCTGCGCCAGGACACCTGCTTCTAGTGCAGGGCTTTAGAACGTGACACATCTCCCAGATGCGTCACCTTGCAAATACACAGCACCATGGCACCACTTTTGTGCGGCTGCGGCATCACAAAGATGACGCAGCGGCGGCGTTAAAGAAGCACAAGGGGCTTGTGAATATGCAATGTGCATTTTTAGCTTGGATGCTTCAGCAGATCTGTATTGGTTTTGTTGTGTTACATGACCATTGTGACAGTGCGTGCGTGGTCCGTTGGCTTGGGAGTGGTGCCCAGGGCAGGGGGCCACCAGGAGTCGTCCCAGGCAGAGGGCGATGATCCCAGGATGAGGACTTCCGACTTGTCCGAGTTCAGTTTCAGGCGGCTGTTCCTCAGCCACTCGGCGACGTCTTTCATCCCTTCGTGTAGGCTGGTTCTGGCGGTGGCGGGTCATTGGTGAGGGATAGGATCAGCTGGGTGTCGTCGGCGTAGGAGATGATGTTGAGGTTGTGTTTGCGTGCAATGGCTGCGATGGGGCTCATGTAGACGTTGAAGAGGGTTGGGCTGAGTGATGATCCTTGTGGTACATCGCAGATGACTTCGGTGGCCTCGGATCTGAACGGGGGGGAGGCGGACTCTCTGGGTTCTTCCGGCGAGGAACAAGATGATTCACTCTAGTGCTTTCTCTTGGACTCTGATGTTGCTGAGGTGCTGCACTAGGGTGCGGTAGCAGACAGTGTCGAATGCTGCAGAGAGGTCAAGGAGGATGAGGGCCGCTGTTTCCCCGTTGTCGAGCAGGGATCTGATGTCATCGGTGGCTGCGATGAGGGTGGTCTCGGTGCTGTGCTTGGCTCAAAAACCGGACTGAGAGGGGTCTAGGGATCCGTTCGTCTCGAGGAAGGCGGCAAGCGGTCTGTTGACGGTCTTCAAGATGACTTTGGCAGGAAAAGGGAGGAGCGAGATGGGGCGGTAGTTCTTGAGGTCGGTGGGGTCTGCAGTTGGTTTCTTCAGGAGGGCGCTGAGCTCGGCGTGCTTCCAGGTCTCCGGGAAGGTGGCAGTGTTGAAGGAGGTGTTGATGACATCCCGGAGTTGGGGTGCGATGATGGAGTCGGCTTTGTTGAAGACGTGTTGGGGGCAGGGGTTGGTTGGTGATCCGGAGTGGATGGTGTTCAACGTGCGGGTGGTGTCCTCGGTGCTGATCGGGGTCCTGGCGCAGAGGGTGGTGATGGAGGGCGTTGGATCATTGGTTGGGTGCGTGGTAAATGCGCCGAAGCTGTTGTGTATATCGATGATCTTGCGGTGGAAGAACGAGGCGAGTGAGTTGCAGAGGTCTTGCGAGGGGGTGATGTCGTTGATTCCGGCGTTGGGGTTGGAGAACTCTTTGACGATGCTGAAGAGTTCCTTGCTGTTGTGGGCATTGTTGTCCAGTTGTTTAGTGAGTGCTGTCTTCTTGGTGGTGCGGATCAGCTGGTGGTGTTTGCGGGTGGCGTGTTTGAGGGCAGTCATGTTGTCTGTCGTCTGGTCGTGGCGCCCAGGATTTCTCAAGGGTGCGGCAGTTTAAGTTCACAAAGGGCCACATTTAGACTTTGGCAGGAGGTAGATCATTCCACTGGTGTGACAGCGAATGTTTGCCAAAGGTGCCAACCTGTGTAGGATTTCCAGTGACCTAGAGAACTGGAATCCTGAACATTAGTGGCACCAGAGTGAGAGGTAAACTGATCCTTTTTGGGGAGCGTGACTGGAGATCTGTAGTTACAATCCCAAGCAGTCTGGCAAATGGAAAACTGTTTTTGTTCAAAATTAAAAAAAATTAAAATGACAAAATCCAACTGGAAAGCATATTTCAATCTGAGACATGACTTTAAAGTTAGAACAGTGAGCCTGCTTTGCTTCACAGTGACTGAAAGTATTTTACTGCCGAGGGCTCCATTTGAGAAAACTTCCAGGGCGTAGGGGTCATTAGTTTTATTTCCTTTTTCAGAAACAAGCTCCCAGTTAGTGGGTTTGTGTCTGAAAACAAAAAAAAGTTTCAAAGTTTGGTGAACAGCCATCAGACCTTCCATCAACAGTTTTGGACCTTGAAGGGAACCACTGTGATGGCAGTCCCTTTCAAGGTACAGATATAACCGCTGGGCTGAAAGTCCTCTTTAAATTTGATCCGCCGGGATAGTAGGGGTAATATTCTCCGCCATCCCAAGGGGCACTACTCCATCCATCAAAGCCTAAACCAGGACCAAGTCTTCAGGTTGATCCTGTTGACACTCTAATTAATAAACCAAGAGGGTAATTTACGGGAACAGGACTATACGAGCTTCTTTTAGAGTTAGTGTATGGTGGTTTATAAACTCACAAAGCAAGATTCTTAAAATTATCACCTAATGTGTGTGTTCACAAATGTAGTTATATTACAGAAGGCAAAGTAGTTACTAAATCAAATATATTAGCAAGCAAACTGACATAAGGCCCATCTCCTAAGAAAAGCTCAAACAGCTCTTAGAGCAGAGTGATACATCTTAACAGTCTCTGAGCACCAATCTCACAGCAAAAAAAGTCAAAAAATCCGAAGTCAAAGTCTGGCTCATCTCTCAATAGCACATCCTTTTATAATAATATTACAACAAAAGGTACACACATTTCATAACATGATTTCATGTGGAAGCAATGTTTCAGTTACAATAGGCAATCAAACCATTAGTTTCTATGACATCCCTGCAACGACCACTCTCTGTTACAACACATTAGTTAGGGCAGTGCATAATTAAGGATATGAGCTCACACATTATGAATAATAGCGTACTTTAACTACAGTACGAAGATAAGGCAGCTTTGAGCGGCCTTAACATCATTACCGGAGACATTCTTCCTTCTAGAACAGAACAGATTAGCTTTATTCAAAGTCCATGTCTGAGACTGTATTTTCACTGCATTTCTGAGGCCATAGCACATAGAAAGCTCGTACAAATAAAATTAACCCACACTTTTCTTCTTCATTAAATGAGAATGATTTTCTATGCAGCAAATTTGATGCCCGGTCATGCACCATAATGCATCTAAATTAATCATTAATTTCTAATAAATGTAAACTCTTCTACAACTTCCCCCCTTTGATAATTATCACTAACTATTGCTAATTTGGTGCAAAATATCCCTATATACTACCATAATATTCCCATCATAATACTTGTTGCCATTGATTTTTTCTACTTAAAGGCTTTCAGGTCATTGTATGCACACATTTCTACTAGAGCAACCAAGTCCTGACCTATAATAATATTGTTCTGTTTGTAAGACACACTGTTCTGCTGGTCCACTGACATTTGCTCCTTACCTGTATCAGACCCAGGTGGGTCTTGTTTTTTCCTTACAAACACAAGCAAAAAGACAGCTCTGCTATGCACTCATCCTAGACCACTACGTCTCAACTGACGGAAAGACAGCTCCACTATAGGGGGCAGATTTACAAGCCCCTTGCGACACTTTTACGCCGCTGTTGCGTCACTTTTGTGACGCAGTGGTGGCGTAAACAATGCGCCATGTTGCAACTTATTTACAACGTGACGCATCTAGGCAGATGCGTCACGTTGTAAAGCCCTGCGCCACATGAAACCTGCGTCAGGTTTCATGTGGGCGTTCTGTCGCAGGGTGGGCGTTCCCTCGCAGGAAAGCCCCGTAAAACTGACGCAGTGAAATCTACAAGATTTCACTGAGTCAGTTTTACGACGCTGCTGCATCAAATTCTTATGCCTGCCTGAAGCAGGCGTAAGGAGTGACGCACCACGTTGAGTGTGGGTGGCCCCTTTGCATTGAAGGAGTTGTGTCGCGCTTGCGATGCGACTCCAGCAATGCGCCGCCCATACGCCACAAGATGCGTCACGCATCTTCCCTTCCTTGCACCATGGTGCGCCACATTGTAAATGCGTGACGCATCTGTTCTGGCGCATCCCTGCTGATTTGCAGAGATGCGTCAGAACATGTAAATATGCCCCTAGGACTTTAGCAAAGATGCCCGGCTACCAGCCTCGAGCGCAGTGTTAATGCTAATGCAGTTACTCCAAACACACATATATACATGTACACACTCCGGTGCTCACACATGCTCACACTCGTTACCTCTGCTAGCTAGCATTGCCTGATAAGGACCTTTGCTTACTTAATGTTTAATGCCTTCTACTATTCAAGAACACATGGACATACAAAGAGGTACCAACACACCAAACACCCTACTTGGAGATGCCACTCATTTGGTTATTTGTGACTGATAAATAGTTATGCCAATGCACTTGATTCTGAAATGCTGGTGCTGCTCCAGCTATTATGACACACACACATAGGTTATCAAAGAGAGGGAGGTACCCTGCTATTTGGAATAGGGACAGGGTAAGTACTAGTCACAAGTCTAAAAAGTCCCAACTTAAAGAACTAGAACGAGTCCACCAAGATCTTATAATAACATCAACTTTCAAGAGGTAAAGTACTGATCTTAGTAAGATCCGTTGATCGTTTATGCAAAATAGAGTTTTATATTTATATTTGTATGAAATAGGATATTTTATTGTTAAGAGTCATGATAGAGGTTGTCGTCAACAACACATGATTGTATGAATAATAAAATGTTTCTCTATTGTTTGGAAAACTGTTCTGAAGAAGGTGAACATCCATTAACTCACCGAAACGCAGGGTCAACTTTGTTTTCTAAAATATTATGAAATGTTTTTATGTATGAATTGTTTTTAAACTTGTGATTGTAATAAATAGATGAACATTTTTTTTAAACAACTGTGGGGCATATTATCAAGGGGGTTTATTTCCGCTTTTTTGGCTTTAAAAGCCAAGAAAGCAGAGATAAAATTTTCTCCCTATTACCTAGCTGTCGCTAACACCAGTTAGCGACAGCTAGAAGGAAATAGCGACCATCTTGGGCCCCGCTTTGCATGTCAGTGATATTTATCACTAATGACATGCAAAGTGGGCGTGCCAAGATGTTAGAGACTGGAAACAGTCGCTAACATCGCTATCTCCTATTACCAACTTTTGGAGATATTCGCGCTAAGCGCAAACATCTCCAAAAGCTAACACCTGCCCCAGAGCAGTTCTTAGCCATGTTATCCAATGGTAGGTGGATAACATGGCTAAGAGCATTAGCTCGGTAATGCATGAATACCGCTGGCTTTTCAGCGATATTCATGCATTTCGGCCGATTTTTATCGCTTAGGAGATAAACCTTGATAATAGCAAGGTTCCTAAGCGATAAAAATCGCCGCAGCTCGGCGATAAAAATATCCCCGCTAAACCAACATAGCGATAATTATCGCTAGTTGTTGGTAATATGCCCCTGTATTGTTGGGCTTTTATTGCTTTGTGTTTGCTGATGTTCTTTACCTCTTGAAAGTTCATGTTATTATAAGGTCTTGATGGACTCGTTCTGGTTCATATTGTGGGTAGATTTGTGCCTTTAAGTTGGGACTTTTTACACTTGTGACACACACATAGGGCCAGATGTACAACCATTTTTTCCAGTCACCAACGGGAGATCAGCATGTACAAACGCTATTTTGCGAGTCACTGACTCGCAAAATAGCATTTGCAACTCTCGCTATTAGGAAGAGACGTCCCTTCCTAAAAACGAGTCTCAATGCAATACTATGGTTTTGCGACTGCATTTATCGCCGCAAAACACTTGCAGTTTACCACCTACCTCAAGTAGGTGGTAAACCACCCGCAAACAGGAAGGGGTCCCTAGGTGTTTGTGAAAATATTTTTTTAAGAGGAGGCAGTGGTCCCAGGGACTGCTGCCTGCCCTTAAAAAATGAAACTGAAAAGTTCCATTTTTCTTTTTTAAGTGCATTCCTTTCCCTTTAAGGAAAACGGACTGCATTTAAAAAAAAATGCTTTATTTGAAAGGCAAAGCGATACCAAAGGGGATGATGGACGGAGCGTTTGAGCAAATCAAACACTCACCCCCAGTCAACTGATCTGGGTTTAATCCATCACCAGTCTTTAGCTCACTCTGCCTCCCCAGTTATGACATTGCCATATGCAAATCAGTCTGACCCTGTGCCTCATGGGAACAGCCCATGCCGAACTGCCAAGCCATGTCGCCATGTCTTCCCTGGACTGGAAACAAGCATCCTGGGACCAGTTTCGGATTCATAATCCTCATCAGCCAGGCTATCTTGAATCCCGTGATAAAGTGAGCAAGGGACTCATTTCTGAGCATACCCTGCCAACTTAGGGCGAACAAAGCGATACAAAAGAGGATGATGGACGGAGTGTTTGAGCAAATCAAACACTCACCCCCCGTCAGCTGATCTGGGTTTAATCCATCACCATTCTTTAGCTCACTCTGCCACCCCAGTTCAGACATGGCCATATGCAAATCAGTCTGACCATGTGCCTCATGGGAACCGTCCAGCCCGAACTGCCAAGCCATGTCTTCCCTGGACCGGAAACATGCATCCTGGGACTGGTTTCAGATTCATAATCCTCATCAGCCAAGCTATCTTGAATTCAGTGGCAAAGTGAGCAAGGGACTCAAGTCTGAGCATACCCTGCCAACTTAGGGCGAACAAAGCGACACAAAAGGGGATGATGGACGAAGCGTTTGAGCAAATCAAACACTCACCCCCAGTCAACTGATCTGGGTTTAATCCATCACCATTCTTTAGCTCACTCTGCCACCTCATTTCAGACAAGGCCATATGCAAATCAGTCTGACCCTGTGCCTCATGGGAACAGTCCAGCGCGAACTGCCAAGCCATGTCTTCCCTGGCCTGGAAACAAGCATCCTGGGACCGGATTCGGATTCATAATCCTCATCAGCCAGGCTATCTTGAATCCAGTGGCAAAGTGAGCAAGGGACTAATGTCTGAGCATACCCTGCCAACTTAGGGCGAACAAAGCGATACAAAAGGGGATGATGGACAGAGCGTTTGAGCAAATCAACCACTCACCCCCAGTCAACTGTTCTGGGTTTAATCCATCACCATTCTGTAGCTCACTCTGCCACCCCAGTTCAGACATGGCCATATGCAAATTAGTATGACCCTGTGCCTTATGGGAACAGTCCAGCCCGAACTGCCAAGCCATGTCTTTCCTGGACCGGAATCAAGCATCCTAGCATCCTAGGACCGGTTTCTGGCACTGGGGTCGTGTGGAGTGAAAAAAAACCGATGGATTTAGGCCCAGATCTCTGTACTGGGGAGAATGTATGACATTGTTCTGCATTCTGTCCATCAACTGTTGTTTTTGCATTTATTTAAAAGGCAGTCACAGACATGGTGGTCTGCTGATTCCACCATAACAGGGAACATTCAATCACCAGAGCCTGGGGACTCCCAGAGATTAGTGGGCACTTTCGCTGTGGCAATTGCAGTGTATGCCACCTGACTAATAATACGAAAACTCTAGATCTGGAGGAGGGTAACATTTGGAAACAACTGTCCCACACCAATTGCAACAGCACTAATGTGGTTTACCTAATCAAATGTACATGCGACAAATCATCCATCGGAATGACAAGGAAAGTCAAACAACGGATCTGTGAACATTGAAGTACTATCCAATGCAGAAAAAGTGCTACAAGACTGACAGATCACTTCTTGGAAGCTAACCACACTCCAGATGACATGAAGTGATCCGTGATTGAGCAGGTCAAGGCTGGGCCCAATTTACAAAAACACCTGTTTGAAAAGGAACAGCGATGGATCTACAGATTATCCACGTATGTATCAGGCTTGAATGATAACATCCCTTGGGGCTCCGTCCTTCAGAAATAACCCTGTTACTTTCTGTATATCTCTGACAAAGTGATTCATTTTATTTGATTGTCCCATTTGACATATCATCCCAATTTTGAATTTATGCTCTCACCTCCTTTAATTGAGTTTCTAGGACTGATGGGAGCTCCACCAGTCAACTAATGACAATCTGCCATTTTTCCATAGCCCCCACTGCCTACCTTATATTAAGACCAGTCACCTCTGTTAGACATTGTTTCCTTGCTTATTCTAAGTTTTAATAACTGTTTCTCACACATCGTTACTTTAACGATGTTCATACATTGAGCTGGTCTACTTGGCTGCTCTTTTAGACATTGTTTCCTTGCTTATTCTAAGCTAAATTACTGTTTCCCACACATTGTTACTTTAACGATGTTCATACATTGAGCGGGTCTACCTGCCTGCTCTTTTCCACTTTCTTAAGCGCATTCCCATTTACGGAGCCTTTTTGGCACCGTCGGACCACCATACCTATGTTCTGAACGGTTGCCAAGCGACGCAGGCAGCACGAGCCTGACGCAGCCCCGCCCACACCCGGAAGCCACAGCTAGATAGTCTCCATGCCGGCCCCCTCACAATGCTGCGGGGACACCAGAGAGGCGCGTAGGTACTCTGACCACAAAGTTCATCGAAACTGTAAGTTTTCCTTTAACCTCTGATGACGCTTACCGTCCTGCTCATAGACTGATACAATTTTGCCAGCAACGAGCATTACCGCATCAGTAACATCACCGACACGCTCGTATTGAGCCTCCTATGTGTGCGTGTGTTTTTCATTCATTAACAACATGCTCACAATGTGTTCTCTGACCTATCTGTTCATACACTACAGAATAGGTTTCTTCTTGAACAAGCCTTCCCTCTGCCCTCATGAAGCAATTGAGACCCATAACAGGAGTAAGATTTCTCCCCTTGACAGCTGTCTTATTATTTTGGATACAATTATATATGCATGCATTTATGTACAACTCACTTAAATCTGTGTGAGTTTTGATAGTCACCTTACCAAAAAAAACGTTTTGTGTGTGAGTGACTCCATTTAATAATATTTTAAAGCCACCTCTTACACTATTATTGATCAGTGTGACTGAGTGAGCTCATTTTGATGACTATAATATAGCACCACTTGACAAGGATATACTTCCAGCTAGCACTGTATTGCCAGATACAAGCATGTGTTCACGCTAGTACTCACGTCACTGGCACAGTATTTGTCTTCAATTCATTCTGAATGGGATTCGCATGAAGCATGCAGATATTTGAGAACCTACACTATGTTACAGGCACGTATACTGTTTGTTTGTGACTGTCTTTATTTTCGTCCCGCAGGTTACTCTTTTTCCCTCCCCTATTTTAGGTTTTTGAGGTTGCCTACTGTAGATTTTTTAGTACGGTCTTAGGAATCTAGGACTGGATACACATTAGAGTGTGTAGACCACCCATTTTCCTTTTCTGGTCCTGACGAAAACCTGGGATTTTCCACTTACAGGTTGAAACATGTAGACCCTTTTAAATAAAAATCATATAGATACTCATGGTCATTATAACCTATTAGTATCCGCACTTTAATATTGTCCAGTAGCTTATGATTAAAGTTTTTTCAACAAGTTATACCAGGACAATTTTTAACATCACTTTTTTTGCACTTCACATACACAAAAAAAACCAGTTCCACTGTAGTCAGATGTCGCAGCACACCCGGATGGCACTCGGCCGTCTGGGTGGTCCCCGATGATGAAGCATGTCACCAACCAGGTTGGTGAGTGAGGGGTTTCTAAACAAAAGGGAATTATCCTTTTGTTTTCTTTTCTGACATCCAATTTAGAACCTTTGCTAGGTCCTTTTGGTGATACTCCTTTTTTTGTTAATACTATATTCAAGTCTCGGGGACTAGGAGTACCCTCCGTTCACATATGTGAAGAATCCCTTACTCTCCCTTTTTGTTAATACGATTCCAGCAAGCCACCATCCTTGGGAGTGCGAGCCATTCCCAATGAGGTCTCAAATTGTGCTTACCTCATGAATAATAATGAGGCAAGCAATTTGCGACCCCATTGGGAATCGCAAACAGTGTCTGAGACACTGTTGCACATTCACTATTGTAAGTCGTAAATTGTGAGTCTCAATTTGACGCAATTTACAACTTGCAAAAGTGAATGGTTATACATCTGGCCCATAATCAAGTAAACACATATATAGGCACACGTTCATGTGCACACTACAGTCACACACACATACCCACACATACTAGAGGTGTGCAAGACAAATTCTCAAACATAATGCATAACATGTATTTATGAATGCAGATGCTCACCGCTTGAAGTATCTTGTCGCTGAACAGCACATGTTGACTGTTACCTAGATCAATGGAATTGTTTTTATCAACCTCAGAATGATGTACGTCTGAGTAGATCCACCATGATTCGAACTTATAAGCATAAAGATAATCAAAAATTCCTGTGACGCATGCACCTATATGAACACACACTCCCACATGTGCAAAGAAACATACAGACACACACACACACACACACACACACACTCACATGTAAAAAAGGTGCATTGTGCAAAAGTGCCTGTGTTTGCCCTAGGCAGCCCCAGCTGCACCAGCGCAAGGAGCGAGCTGAGGAGTGCCACATCTTAGTAGATATGGCGCTCTTCAGTCTCTCCCATTCACTTAATGCAGTGCAGCAATTTGCCTTGCCACACTGCATAGTGTAAATCTGCCCTTTTGTGTTTATGTTCTAAGTCATCTATTGTAATCTTAAATTCTAATGGATTAAGTCTGGTATTGATTCCACCTGCTGTAGATAGGGAAGTACAGATTGTCCAAACTATAGGAATGTATAAAATTGGTTTAGAAATAGCTCAAAGTCTTCTGGTAGACCTGCAAATCCTTTAGGGTAGAGTATGTGAGAACTGTCCCCAGTGTTGAGATATCAAACTCATACCAGGAAATCAGGAAGCACTGCAACCTCAGTGAGCATTGTTTTGTGCCACAAGAGAGTTTTCCCGGTAAGATGTCTTTGCCAATGGATCTGTCACAGGGTGTCACAGGGTGTCAATCCAGGCTGGAATGGCATTCTTGGTTACCGATGGCATGTCATGTGGATGAGTGCTTCCATTTATGAAGGGTAAGAGGTGTGTATCTCCTAGAACCCAGTGGTCAGTTATGTACACCATGTCCTTGCTTGCATCAACAGCCATTCATTTAAAACATGAAGGTGTGTAGGCAAATAGTAGGAAAGGTCAGCCATGGTTAGGCCTCCATTGTAAGTGAGTTTTTAACATTTGATTTGATTATTGAAACCTTTGGAGTGTGGTGATGCCAAAGTAAGGAGCGTAGGTGGCAGAAAGTTTGCTATAGAATGTACACTAGAGAGATAGGGGTAGTTCTGAAAAATATAAAGGAGTCTTGGGAGAACCATATTTGTGATAGCAACCCCATCAAGAATAGAGAGGAGAAATAGGTTCCAGTTGTTTATGTCACATTGGAGGCACTCAAGTGTGTATTTTTATAAAAGACTGTTGTGGGGGACAGAAATATGCATTCCTTGGAATTTGAAGGAGCATTGTGCACCTCATGGTGTGTTGGGTGTTACTGAGAGAGAAAGGGCATGATTTATTCCAATTTACTTAAAGTCTGGAGTGGGAGTCTAAAAACATTTAGTATCCATTCTACTCTGGGGCCTGACCGAGTCAGATGGAAAGGGATGCGTGTAGGTCATCCATAGTGTTGCGAGGTAACTTAAGATAAAGAAAAAGACAAGACTTCTCTTGGCAAGGCAAATACATCTTTTTACTGTCACAGCAGGGAGAGTAGCTATCTCCACAGAGGTAAACAGCTGGTCTCAATTTGCTGCTTAAAAGGCAGCCACTTATATACCAATAGTGAACAATGCTTATTACAAAAGTAAAATAATGAGATACTTAGCAGTTACATATTGGTTACAAAAAACATTTTGTCAACTGCCTTTTAACCTTATGACTTCTCTCTGCACATTCTTCATTGTAATTCTAGCAATGCTTAAACTAACTATTCTCTGCTATCGAATGCATGTATATTTATGTGTATGCTTTATAATTCTGCTCCCTTGACCTCTTATCAGTTTCTGTGTGCTCTTGGCTAATTTAGTCTCCTTCTACTGTTCTTCAATCATTTTCCTAATCTGTTGAGAACTCAGAGTACCTTCTTATAATGCTGTGGCCATAAATTCCTTCAAGCTGACAAACAGGAGTTTTCCTTTAAGATCTTGCAGGTCATGCGCTCTATTTTCAAGTGAACTCTTCACCTCTCCGGCATCAGCTTGCATTTTAGGCCTACACTGCTCTTTCACCACGTATACTTTTATATTGTTTTCTTCTGATGTCTGCTGTAGCACAATTTCTTCATGTTTTGTTTCCTTTCCAACATTCCCCTCTCTAGTTGATATTTCAACTACTGGCTCTAATCTTGAATCTGTACTTGGCACTAGATGGTATGTGTTGTCTTGAGTATCTACTACTCATGTTGGTGTCCTAACTGGAAATATCCCTTCTGCCTTAATACTGATTCTCCTACAACATGCTAGAATTAATTGAATACCAAAATATATCAACAGTAATCCTACAATAGCTGGCAACTAGCCTCTCAACAGTCCCAACATCCACAGGATGGTAGTAAAGAAAACCACCTCCTTCCTCTACCATTTTCTTCTTTAGGTTCTGCAAAATTTGTATAACCTCTGATAGAGTTCCATTGTCCTTATCGTTCACTGGGACATAAATTCAACAAGCAGTGACAAGTTGCGTTATCATCATTCTCATGGCACGCAGTTCTTCCTTTATGGCATTAAATAATCTTTTGTAGTGTTTATAGAACTCATCAGTTTCCATCGAGTTATCTGTAACCATCGAACAGTTGCCTTTGCCTGAACAAATGGCAGAATACTTCAAAAGAACAACTGTGCTTAATAAAACAACTGGTACTCTTGGGTAACATCATTCCAAGTGGTAGTGCCATAATGCTCTGCAGTTCTTCTCCTTCTGTGGCAACAAAGTAATTGGATGGCTAATGCAGTATTCATGAAGTATTGACAGATTAATTCCAGGAATTACCAAAACAGGGGCATGCAGGATGGCTTTCTTACTGCATCCCCCAATGATGCAACAGACCTGGCACCTCGATGCGATTTGACCATCCGAGATGATTTGTGGGTTCTTGCAGCCGCAGAGAGGGCTTGCGTGTGAATCGGTTTGGTGATCTCGGACTCTGGAGACCGGTGCACTCGATGCGGCGTGTAGCGATCTCACGATCTGCGGGCAGGCGCTGCATCACTTTGCACCTCAGTTCAAACCCAGCCATATGCAAATCAGTCTTGGTCCTGTGCCCCATGGAAACAATCCAGGCCGAACTGCCAAGCCAGGTCTTCCCTGAACCAGAAACAAGCATCCTGGGACCAGCGTCTGGGTAACACCCTTCATAAGCCAGGCTAGCTTGAATCCACTGGCAAAGTGATCAAGGACCCTCGTCTGGGCATACCCTTCCAACTTATGATGAACAAAGCAAATACAAGGAGATGATGGACAGAGCGCTGACACTTTTCAGACACTCACCCCAGTCACAGATCTGGGTTGAATCGATCATAATTATTTAGCTCACTTTGCCACCTCAGTTCATTCCCACCGGTCCAAGTATGATTGTTTCCAGTCCAGGGAGGACCTGGCGTGGCAGTTCAGGCTGGACTGTTCCCATTGGGCGCAGGGTCACAACTGATTTGCATATGTCTGGTTCCAAAATGGAATGGCATGGTGAGAAAATAAACAATGGTTTTAGGCCCAGATCTCTGTATTGAGGTGAATGTATGACATTGTTCTGCATTCTGTCCATCAATTGTTCTTTTTACATTTGTCACCCCGAGTGGGACAGGTATGCCCAGACGTAGGTCCTGTGCTATCCATGCCACTAGTGTCAAGCTATCCTGGCTTATTTATTAGAACTGAAAGCCCGAAACCAGTCCTAGGATGCTTGTTTCCAGTCCAGGGAGGTCCTGGCCTCGCAGTTCGGGCTTTATTGTTCCCATTGGGTGTAGAGTCAAGAATGATTTGCATATGGATGAGTCCAAACTGGAATGGCATGGTGAGCAAAAAACGATGGATTTAGGCCCAGATCTCTGTACTGGGGTGAATGTATGACATTGTTATGCATTCTGCCCTCAATTGTTCTTTTGACATGTGTCACCCCGAGTGGGACAGGTATGCCCAGGCGGACGTCCAGTGCTCTCCATGCCACTGGAGTCAAGCTATCCTAGATGATGATGGCTGAAAGCATGAAACTGGTCCTAGGATGCTTGTTTCCGGTCCAGGGAGGACCTGGCCTGGCAGTTCGGGCTGGACTGTTCCCATTGGGCGAAGGGTCAAGACTGATTTGCATATGGCTGGGTCCAAACTGGAATGGCATGGTGAGCAAAAAAACGATGGATTTAGGCCGAGATCTCTGTACTGGGGTGAATGTATGACATTGTTCTGCATTCTTTCCATCAATTGTTCTTTTTGCACTTTATAATAGTGGCATTTTCAAACACATAATTAAAAGAACACCTTTAATAAAAGGTGTGTTATTAAATTCTGAGATCAGAGAGCCTAAACTCCAAGGGGCCGATTCTCAAAGGTGATCTGAGACAAAAGTCTAACTTTACGACTTGTGGTATTCACAGAAGTCATTTACGATTCATATCTTTGCATCTGCAGTCGGCCGGAATGTCCACACCTAGGCCGTACTCTCCTCACCCAGGCAGTAGTGTTCGGTTGGTGCCGTACTCTCCGCCTTGGGTTGGATGAAGTGTAATCAATGGGCTGGAATGCAATTTTTACAAAAAGGAACATTAGGAATGTGTGATAAATGGTTGAAGAAGCCATGAACAACAGTATGGGCAGTGAAAAGGTATGGCCAGACATGACATTATAACCCAGAAAAATGTGCTCCTTTGCATCATGGTACAATGTGCTGCTCCTCTCGGTGTTGACTGTAGTGTCAATACTACAGTCAACACTAAGGGCACTCCCCTTAGTTTTGACTGCAGTGTTGATACCAGAGTCAATGCTGAGGGGAGCGCAAATTGTGCACTGCATGTACCATGATGCAATGGAGCAAACTTTTCTGGGATTTAATGTAGAGTCTGGCCACTCCCTTTTCCCTGCCAAAACTGAATTTCATGACCTCCTTTACCATTTATTATCTGCTCCTAAAGTTCCCTTTTCCTAAAGTTCCCTGGCCCATTAATTACACTTCATCCGGCCTGAACCGGAGAGTACGGCTCGATCCGGAGAGTATGACCTGAGCTGGAGAGTACAGCCCGGATGTGGAGAGTACGACCTGGGTGCGGAGATTCCGGCCTGACTGCAGACATAAAGATATAACTCATAAATTACCTCTGTGAATACCAAAAGTCTTACGTTAGACTTTTGTCTCAGATTACCTTTGTGAATCAGCCCTCAAATATCTAGCTTTTCCCAATTGAAAGTTACACTTGTAAAATGTTACAAGACAATTTCAATGATAGCCTATGGGAGAGCTAGTCCTTGCATTAGTGAAAAATGAAATGCACAGTATTTTAATATCAGGAGATATAAAACACACCAGTACATGTCCTACCTTTCATATACACTGCACCCTGCTACCTTGGGCCTACCTTATGGGTGCCTTATTTGTAAGTAAAGGGAATGTCCTGGCAAGTGGGTGCACTTTCCAGGTCGACATGGCAGTTAAACACTGCGCACACAGGCACTGCAGTGGCAGGTCTGAGACACACTTGAAAGGCTACTTGTGTGAGTGGCACAATCAGTGCTGCAGGCCCACTAGCAACATTTGATTTACAAGACATGGGCACACACAGTGCACTTTACTAAGGACTTACAAGTAAATCAAAATGGCAATCAGGGATTACCAATCAGAATTACAATTTCCACAAATAAAATATGCTCTTTTAGCACTGATCCGCAGTGGTAGAGTGTCCAGAGTTCTAAAGCCAACAAAACAGGTTAGAAAAATAGAAGGCAAAAGGTTTGGGGATAACTGTGCCAAAAAGGCAAGGTCCAACACCTGTAAACACTAAATTCATGTACACATGCTCCTCTTGCATTAAAGGTTATGAAGAAATATAAACGTCCTATAGGGGTTCACTGATACACCTGGTTCTTTTAAACCAACAAAGAAGAGATTGGCACAGAAGCTTTAATATAAAAATAACATGTTTATTAACCTCAGATGAGGGAGATTGCGTCATACGGTACCCTTAGGCCACTGTAGGAAGCATTCTAAGGAGTACAGAGAACAGGGGCCTTATATATTCATAGGTTTACATAGCCAGCAAAAAAACAAAGGGAAGGTCCTGGCACATACCAGGATGCTAAATGACTAATATGGGTATACAAAATTTGCTTGCTCAACAAAGTGGGAGGAGAGATATTTCTCCCTACATCAGCAAGAATAGCCTGACGGTTCTATTATAGGAGCAGGTGCATTCTACTAGCTAGGCCTTCCCGAGCATGTGCAAGGCTCTGGAAGAGGGAAAAAGCACACTGAGGTCCTAGTTGGCAGCAACGCCTGTGCTCGTTACCTTCACCTTGACTTCAAGCTGGACTGGTGCTGACTCCCAGGCTGTACCTGATGTCCAGGCCCCTCTGGCAATGGTTGTAAAGCAGCAAATATCTATTGGTGGACAGAACAAAAGGTCTTTAGACAAGACACAGAAATAATCAACAGAGAGGATAGTCTCAGAATACTTCCTAGTCTCGGGACGCTACATATATTAGCAAGGCACCCAAGAACCACTTCATCTATCAGAGAGTAAAAAAAAACCTGGACCTATTACTCTATTTGAAGCAGCTAAGGAAGTCTGTGTTCATTGACTACATTCTGAGGAAAAGAGAAAAACAATGCAGACATACTCTAAATCCTTACATCCATGTAATCCTATATCACTACTCTGAAGACCCTCAAAAAAGGGAAATGTTCTACACTTTTATTCATAGACTTTGCATTAATTGTACAGGACTGCAGACACTTCTAAAATTATTTCTCCTAATAAAAACACCCAAATTGTATACTTAGGACCATGCTCTCATGTTATAGGTGCAGCAGTAACATTTAAAACTGATAATTTAACAGGGATTCTTATTACATAAAGAACTAAAAAAACTTCAACATTTTGGGTACATACATTTCTCCAGCAGAACATGTTGTGACAAACAAACTCCTAAAAAACTATATTTTCTTCAAAAAAGTTTGCTAAGGATCACATGGGCGTCTTTCCTGCATTCTACTTTTCACAATCCAATCCATGCAACATCAGCTCTAATAAGGACTGTCAGTTTATTTACACAGACTAGCTAACAATAATGGTGTTATCACCTGAGAATTTTAGAACTAAAACTCTCCACATCTAGTTCCCCTTAAAGGTCAAATAAGGGAACAGCAATCTAGACTACTCATCCTTTCATAATTTCATCAGATAGGATGGGCAGTAACATAGCATATATATTTATTCATTTTATTAATGCTAACAATGTTTAAAACAGTATTACTGAATAACCAATTAAATGTTTCATGGCTGTTTCACAGACAGCTTAGACAGGCTAAAAAAAAATTAAGAAAAAGAGAGAGAAAACATAAATGTGCCTACCCTTAGTTTGTAGAGGAGATAGCCTCCTTCCCCCATTACGACAGTAGGAAAACCTGAAACAGGTTTCACTTCTGTGTACACTATCTACTTTATTTGGGGCTGCTGAGCACAAATACACTTGTAGGAGGTAAATAGCACATGTAGCTAGCTAGAAAACATCAATAACCAACCTTCAATTCCGTTAGAAAGTATACTAGTTGTAACTAGTTTGCAACAAAAATAGTAAGCAAAACTTCTCTTTCTCTCCCTGCGCTGCCATCTCGTCTTTCCAAAAATTTCAGAGCTCAAAATGTCAAATCAAACCTTGCTCTGAGCCCTGCTAGCCTGCTAAATACAGAACTCAACCTTTTAACCCTTACCAGCTGTCCTATTCGTGTGCAAGGCTTTCCATGCAGCTTTTCAATTTCAAAGTGACCTATGGAGACTCACAGCTGAAAAGCAGTCCTGTTCATTCCTGTTTTCCAGTAATCTAGAGGTACGCTAAATAACTTCTGCTGGCCTTTTATGTTTAGTTTAATTGTTGTGCAGTGTGCTGTGTGCTTTCCCAGCAGTATAAAGGTCAGCTGTTCATTCTATACTTACATGTGTGCACTTACTGAGGCCTAAGAGCAGTTTGAAAGCGGTCTGAGTGGCAGAACTGCTTTTAAACAGTGACATTTTTCCCAATTTCGACTTTGGTGTTTGGGGCACTTAAAAATGAATAACCTACAATGCTTTGGTATATTAGTCATCCCCAGAATGTTCCCTACATATTCCAGAGATGGGGGATCAGAAATGTATAAGGTACACCCTTATAAAAATTAGTTTTGTACGCCTGGGTAAATTAACATTTCGCATGGTAATTACCTCCATTGCGGTAAAACGCTGCTTAAATTCAACTTTGATGCTAGTTCACGGTATGATTATTAGGCAGTATAGAGATTAAAAAAACTATTTTAGTGCACTTATTTGTAATGAACATTTTTTATTTATATAATCAAAATACCCTTTAAATTTTTTTTATAATAAATTAATAACACCAACCCTGTTGATGGTTGCACATATGAAAAGCAAGCTTCAGGGGGCAGAAGTTCACAAAAAACGAGTGGAACAGAAGGCAAAAGGGGCACAAAACAAGGAAAAAACTAGTGGCACAGAGGGCAGAAGGGCACAAAAAACGAGTGGAACAGAGGGCAGAAGGGCACAAAAAACAAGTGGAACAGAATGCAAAAGGGTCACAAAAACGAGGTAAAAACAAGTGTATTCATTTATAACCTTAAGCACAGAAGCCTTACGTGAAACATGAAAGTTTTGCCCCACTTTTTAAAGGACAGTTATTATTTAACATCAGAACCAAGGATGTGCTTATGTAAAAAGACATTAAGAAAGAAAAATCCCTACTTTCAATTTGTTCTTTATTACCCAAAATAATGAGACTGTATTTCTAACTTTTAAAACAGCAGTCTGTAATGCAGGCCTTTTACACTGACTTAAAATCTAGTTGACTCAGCAGTTTCCTTCTGTGGCATGCGATCAGGAATAGCCATGTGCTATTTATGCAGCTGTTGTTTGATCAGCAGGCGTTGAATACTCATGCCTTTATCAGGAAAAAAATATTTTTCTGTTTTTGTAATGTCTTGACAAAGTGTAATCTCCGTTGGTTGTGTCAGACAGCTGCTTCTTAGGGAGACAGTTAAAACACAGCTGTTGGAAAGCTTCTTTTTTTCTCTGGTGCTGAAAGTCAGCACGTCACAGTCTATTTAAAAACTGAAGCATTTCAAGGCGGTAAAAATCTATAGTGCTATTATGTGTATTTAGTTCAGCAACAACCCACTCACTCAGATGATATGAATGCCTTTTAATATTTAATACAATGTATTTAAGGAAAATGCTGTAACATTTTGTATTTTAGTCACAATTATTACCAAGTACATACTTTCGTTTTTGAGGCCTATTTTGCACTCATGTATAGTGTCTTACTTTGTCATTTTAATAGTAACATGCAGCTATTTAGCATATGTTATATAATTCATTTCTGGATTTTTTTATTTAATATTAATTAAATGACATTTTGCATAACAGAATGATAACAACAAAACAAACAAACACATTGAGCTCATTCCAGACATTTACAGAAGGAGGCCATACACTCAGAACACACAATCCAGCGCGCTTATGGCTAGCCGTTCTTACAGAAAAAGCTCAATCACTATTTACTCACACCACACAAGTACCACCAATGTCAAACCACATAGACATTTAAATACACGATTAACCCACAAATCAACACTTAGGACAGAAACAAAAGACAGCCTGCCAACAAACCATTTGTAAATACTAGTTGTAAGTCATATTTACAAGAAAAGGTGTCAAAAGTAACCCAAAAGACTGCACAAAAACAGCCCACTGACTGTTCCATGTTCAAGAAGCCAAAATACACAAAATTCGCTAGTTTTGGCTGGCATAACACTAAAAAAACGCTTTGCCTATCACCACTCATAAAAGTGCACAGATTAGGATCCCTTTTATGTACATACTTTAATTCCATGGGGTACGTAGTCACCAAGAAAGAAAGACATTTTTTATACCTAACCCTATTTAGGTATCCCCTCTAGGGGAGCTGGCTGATTCCATACAAGTTCCATAATGGTACCTCCAAGAAAGCAACACATTCTACGATGTGTACTAAGAACAGGCATGCTGAGAATATTGCAGCATATACAATATTAAACGCAATGTAGCACTTAGGTTATGGGTGCCGTTCAAGTTTTATAAAAAGTAGAGAAAAGTCTTCTCATTACCTGCCTACACAAATTGCAATTCATATATTTCCAAATCCCAAATATTGGCCAATTTCCATACAATTCCAAAAGCAAAAAGCGTCGCAACAAACGACCTTACCAAGCACAAATCTCCAAACTCTCAGTACCACGTTCTGAGTGACCTAACAGTCATTTTAGAATACTCATGCCAAAAGGTTCCCAGTCTGGAGTGGTAAACATTTGGAGGAGTCAAATCAGGAAGACCAGAAATATACTGGGCTGCAGAGACAGAGAATCTCTGTGCACAGGGTACCTCCTCAGTAGATTCCTGTCTCCCATCAGGGCCACTCCCTTGGATAGCCGCTTCTTTGATGAGCCCCACATTGGGTGCCATTTGAAGAAATTAGGAGATGGGCCCCTGCCCCTGTCATGACAGGCTGCACTGATTTACCTCTGAGTGCCAGTAGATTGTTTACCTAAACTGGAGCGCAGATAAAAAGGCTGTTACTCTATAACTAACCAACAGCTGCCACCAAACACCCGTCGTGTCATGGCCTGGATATGAGGACACTAATCAACAATGATAGAACCATGTTTACTTAAGAATAATGTCTCTTATCCAGTCATCCAAGTACTCTGATATGGTAAATGGCAGTACCAACTCATCCGAGCACCTGCCAGGTTGTAATACATATTTCCAGAAAGACTTACTGTGCCAGATACTATTGACTCTCTAGCTATGCACATAGGATGATTATGTAATATGATGAGTGTCAGCTGCTTGCTTACTCTCCTTACAAACATAATGGTAATGAGAAAAGCTGTTGCAAGAATAATATGCTATCAGGCTAGTGCATGGGTTTGAAAAGTGGTCATGTCATTCTTCAAAAAAGACAGGCTCCGCTACTAGTATCCCATGTTTCATCACAATGGGGGTAAAACACATTAATACCTTTCATAACGTCCTTCATAATGTGCATATCTATGCTTAATGAGGCCCTGAAGCACATTGCAGACAGATAAACAAAGGCTCTGTGAAAGCCCAGTGTTAGTCATCTATATGGATTATAGGGTCATATGTACAAAAATCAGGAATTGCAATTTCCTAATGTAAGACAAATTACACATATGAAATAGTGATTCCTAGTGGGTCACAAATCAACCTACTTTATGAATATTAATGAGGAAGGTTGCAGTTTGCAGCCAAATAGGAATAATGGCCATCAAAGAGATGGCGGCCTACTGGGGTGAGCAGACCTCCATGTCTGTGATTGGTTTTCAATTATTCAATCTTTTTTTAATTTTTTTAAATACAGCCCATTTTCCTTAAAGAAAAGTGGGATGCATTTAAAAATTAGAAAATGAAGCATTTAAGTTTAATTTTTTATGAGTAGACAGTGGTCCGTGGGACTACTGCCTACTCTTAAAACAATATTTTTGTATAAATTCTCAAAGCAGAATCGGGCCCTTGGGGACCACTTCCCATTTGTGAATGGTTACCACTACATTTTAGTAGCTGGTGAAAAAAAATGTTTTGCAACTGTAATTCGGTCACAACACATTAATACATACCATTCAATTTGGTAGTTGGCAGTGACTCCCTAAACACACCACTTCCATATAACAAATCAGTATGTATTCAGAATCCTAAATTGCAATCAGTAGCATGCTAACGAATTTCAATTTGGAATTCATGCATACTTTCTGCGACTCAGTCCGTTTGCAACCACAGAATCGTTTTGCACATATGGCCCATAGATGGTTAAGCTGTCTTTATTCAATGTCATGCATTTTGCTATATGCATCTCATGCACGTTTATTGTCCTTGTGATATTGATTTTAAAATTGTATTTGTTTTGTGTTAAGTGGGATTCCTAACACCATTCAGAACTTTGGCAGGAATTTGAATGCTACCGTTGTCATGTAGTTTCTCTGCTAGTTGATTTTTGTAGCCTCTTCTGTTTTGCACACTGGATGATAATGGGAAGTTAGTTGGGCTGAGTCACATCTGTTGAATGACCCTATTTTTACTAACTAGGGTCTAGTGGTTCCCATCCAACTAGGTTAGTAGTAGCGAGAAAGTGAACTGTCCATTTCCATTGGATTTGAGTAGCAAAAACTCAAGTCTTTATCATCCTTCTGAATACTAGTTATTGACGTGTCATATCTTGCTAGAAATCAGCTTCATAATTCAGAATCTTGTACTAAGAAGGCAGTACCACTGATTGTTTTCGTCTAAAAAGGTGTTGAGTTCAGCTGAGGTGCTAATTTGGATCACAGAGTTCTTATTTAGAGGATTTTTAAGCTATTCTCTTAATATTGCCCCCTTTCTATTTATGACCTTCTGTATAATGCACAGCATCTTTAAAGTTGCTTTTCATGTGACAGTGGTTCCTGGGAAGAGCCTTTAGAATAGGGAAAATGTGGGCTTGTTGGTTTACATGATGACATTTTCCACATGTACACCTATGAGAAGCACTTCATCATCAGTATAAATCCCTCACACAAATACACACACCATCACATTGGATATATGTTGAACTTACATTTCTGCATACCAACTTTGTACCACTGTGACACGACACCCCCCTCCACCATCAACAGAAATCTTCTCTCACACAAACAACACCAGAATTGAACACAAAGAAATTAAATGTGTACACACTAACTTTCCATCCCAACCTGTGTTCACAAATACTAGATAGAAAAGACACACACATACAGAAAAGAGACAAAACAACCCCCCAACATCAGTTCAAATCCCCTCATACACTCAGCACCACAGTGGTACATATAGATTTTACATTTGCACATAATATCTTTGCATTAATATTTGTGTTTGCAAGCACTGAACATAAAACACACATACATTTGAGACGTGATGCACACCGCACCATCAATACAAACCCACTCACATACAACACAACAGCGGAATATACTGCAATGAATTTTGCCCATAACAACTACGGGCCAATATTTGCATTTGCGAATACTAAACAGAAATAAGACACATAGATAGACAAGAACAAAAGACAGACAATACACCCTTTATCAATACAAATACATTAACACACACACAAACCACAATGGTGGGACATATGGTATTTAAATTTGCATTTGACAACTTTGCATCATTGCTTCGTCCATGAAAACCTAATGAAAAGGACACAGATGCTCATTCACACACACCCACACTTATTACATACATTCAACACACAAGCACAATCTACATGATCTACGTGCAAACAACTAACAAAGAACATACACACATGCAATTAAATTCAGAAAGTTGGTGTATTCCAAAAGCCATGCCGTGGCGAATCATGAAGATACACAGCAGAGTGGAACAATAAAAGATTCTATTTCTGGTGAAGTACTCGTCATCATTTTTGTTAATAACTAACTTAACAGAAATATACACACACACATAGCAGAGTAGAATATATGCAGATTCTATTTCTAAATGAATACTTGACAGCATTTTGAAAATACCATTGGGGTGCCCTCAAAGGAACAAAAAGTCAAAACAATCAGTACACATCCAACAGAGAAACTAGTAGGTTGATAAATAGAAATTGATTTTGCGGGGTAGCAAAATCCTAGTGTTTCACAACCTTTGTTGAACTGGATAGCAAGCTCAGTTAAAGTGAATGTGCACATGGTAGGGAAACAATTATGACTTGGCCACCTGTAAGAGTATAAATGTTTTAAGCAATAAAACCTTTGGCCCAAGTTATTTGAAAGCCTTTTGGTGTTGTGTAAGTCACTGTGGGCAGTCACTGTGGCCTGAAAAGGAAAGTGTGCAGTATGTGCCATCACTGTCTCTTCAGTTTCCTTCCCCCTTATATATGTAAGTATTGTTGCAGTGGAAGCAGGTTTTATGTTCTGTACTGGGCCCAAAAGCCCAATTATTTTTATAAGTTCTTCCCTCAGAGGCATTAGTCCTCAGATGGATCTTGTTGGTCACAGTGAGGGGTAAGAAGTAAGGTGTCAAGCTGTTGGCCACCCAATGAGATTATTTTAGGAAGGAAGGGGTCTCTGTGTGCAAATAACTTGCCAAGAGCATGGAAATAATATCTACACATTTGAAAACATACTTGAGCAAGAGGTTATTCATGTAAGTCTATAGGCATACAGAAATTTAGACCAGCTTCCAATATTGCTATTAAGTCAGCAATGAACTAATAACAAAACAGAGAAGTGTTGTCATAAACAAATATGTATTTTTCTTTTTTTGTATACAGTATTAAAAGCTAAAAAAGTCTTGAGAATACATTAAACATCTATTCAAAAGGTGTCCTTAGCATTCATATATACAAAAATCAATAGATATGACATTGAATCATTTCGAATGAGTGGTACATAAAAAACATACTGCTCACTCAGCAATCATTTTGTCGTATATATCTGTGAACAAACAGTCACATTTTAGTAATTACATAATTATTAAAAAATGTGTGTCATATTGTGGATGGCTTGGCAGCGTAGAATCTACAGTATGTTTTTATGTACCACTCATTCAAAATGATTCTATGTCTCTGTCATATCTATTGATTTTTGTATATATGAGTGCTAAGGACACGTTTGAATAGATGTTTAATATATTTTCAAGACTTTTTAAATTTTTCATATTGTATACAAAAACAAATCAAAAACGTAGAGTACTTATTTGTTTATGACAACACTTCTCTGTTTTGTAATGAGTTAATTGCTGACTAGACGTATATGAATAACTTCTTTCTCAAGTATGTTTTCAAAGGTGTGGCCACCCAATGAGAACCAAAGAATTGGTAGCCAACTCCAAAATTAGAGAGCAAATTCAAATACCCCACCCTCAACACTATACTATAAATGTAAAAGATGGCGACAGAGACCAAACCTTCTTAAAAAGCACAATCTAGCAAGACTCATACAGATTAGCTACACAAAATGAGAGTAGTAAAACTTGATTCTCTAAAGACACTCTATGATTATGTCTATAATCCATTAGAAATCACAGTTTCTATGGAAGCACTAATCAGACACAATTAATAAAAGACTCAGCCAAATTCTGAAGTATTTGATTATTGTAATAAAGAGCAATAATAAATGCAATTAAGTAACATTTTAAGTATTACGGTCATGAGACTTAAAACATGTAATATAAAATCACACCATTCATTAAAGCTGCTTCTGGACCTTTGATTCTGAAATTTGTTTTACGTTTTAAACATTTTTTAACTTGTGACGGCACTATAGGAGGTTGGTCTGCAGTCTTCTGCTCATTGTTGTACCGTTTAAAAAAAAATCATCACTCTGGGTCTTTTTTTACTGATGCTTCCTGCCTTGCCTCCCATTGGTCCAGAGGGGCCCAATCAGATACAGGCCCAGGAGGAGCCTGTTAGAGCTTCCCGTATTTTATGGTTGCCACGGCACAGACGTGCGGTGCATTCATTAACGCTGCTTCTGGGCCTTTGATTCTGAAATATTATTCTAAGCAACCGCGGCCGGTAGTGGGAGTACCTGCTGGGCAGTGACGTGGGGAGGGGGAGGGGCAGGGTGGGGGTAGTAATGTATGGATTACGGACCTTAACAGGTAAGTAAACATATATATAAATAAAACGAATTTCGTTGCGGGCACTGCATCACCAAATGCGATGCAGTGTGCGCAACAAAATTTGTTTTACTTATTTATATGTTTACTTACCTGTTAAGGTCTGTTATCCATACATTACTACTCACCACCCTACCCCTCTCCATCCCTCTCCATCCCCACATCACCGCTGGGCCGGTACTTCCACTACCGGCCGCAGCTGATTTTAAGTGTTTTATTTGTTTTAACTTATGCCTGCACTTAAGGGAGTTGCTCTGCAATTTTCTGCTCGTAGCCGTACCTGTTTTAAAAAACTATTTTTGTCATTTTGGATCTTTTTTATCAACACTTCCTGCCTTGTGTCCATTGATGTGGAGGGATCCAACCAGAGACAAGCCCAGGAGGAGCCTGTTAGAGCTTCAAGATTCCAGATCACACATCTGACATTCTGTTCCTTTCAGAGACCTGGTTGACCTCGGTCTCCATAGCTGAACCTGCTTTAGCGCTCCCCCCTGGTTATCATTTAAAGAATTTTAACAGACCTAATGGCAGAGGTGGCGGCATTGTGGTGATTTATAGAGACAGCTATGTATGTTGTATGTAACTTGACCCTTTGATTATCCCAGACTGTGAAAGTGCCCTTTTTAAAAGTGCTTTGAACAATCATTCTACCCTTTCGGGGATCTCAATCTATCTACCTAGACCATCTAAAGCCATTAGGGAGGCACTCGCAAATCTCACTGCTTCACTTACCATCAGCTCTGCTAATTTCTGTATTCTGAGAGATCGTAACCTCTATCCAGAAGCCAGTCACAATGGTGAGATTGTCAATTTTATTGAAGATCTTGCTGCTTGTCAGTTAGCTCAGTTAGGTTTTGGTGACACACATTCAGCTGGTCATCTTCTAGACCCTGTTTTTTTCAATGTTCGCTCCTTGAGGGTAGCAAAATGTCTTCCCATGCCTTGGACTGATCATTCTTTGATCTCCAAAAATCATTTGCTTGACATGCCAAAGGCAGACACCTAGCCCAGACTCAAGTCTTAAGGGTCCATGCACAAGCTGGATTTAAAAAAAATTGGAGATCACACATTCAGACTCACCGGCCTCAGTTGGCTCCCACGGTTAAGGCAGCAAATAACATTTCAAAATCTTGGCTGACATCAGCCTTAGACACTTTCATCCCTGCTCGATGGGTTCAGAGCAGAAAAGTGCATGCTGCTCCTTGGTTTAATGAATCACTTATCCCTGCTGGAAAACACTGAAAGGCCTTAGAACACTCCAGAAGGAAATGTTACGACCCTTATCAAAAAAGACAATACAGAGGAGTTATCAAGTCCTACCACAAACTGATTTAGAAATCCAAAGCAGGCTATTTTGCGAACAAATTAAGGAATAGCAACAACCCTAATAAAGAGATTTTTAGCCTTTTAAATAGTCTTGAAAAACCTTTACTTTCAGTAGATCCTACTGAAGCCTCCAATGATCACTGTAAAAAGTTCGTAGACTGTTTTATTGGCAAGATAGCTTGTATTTACTCAAACTGTACCCTGAAACCTAACACTCTGTAGCAAGATGGGGCTATTAGTAATGCCCCGTACTTGCTAAATGCCCTCTCTCTTTTAAGTCTGTCTGAGTTACACACTCTATGTAGCTAAGTTAGATCCGGCTCATCTGCTGACCCATGTAAGCCAGATTTGTTCCTTAAATTTCAGGCCTCTCTCCTTCCAATATGTCTAGAATTGATTACTCTTTCTTTTTCGTCTGCATCTGTGCCTGACCCCTGGGAGCATGACAAGGTCACCCCTCGTGAAGAAAACCTCTCTGTATGCTTCTGTACGAGACTTTTTGTCCTATCTCTCTCCTGCCTTTTCTAACCAAGGTAGCAGATAAACCTTGTATTGCTATACTAGATAAGTTTCTAGAAGAGAACCATATTTTGGACACTTCCCGGAATGGCTTCAGGCTGGCGTATAGAATGGAATCTGCACTACTTGCAGTTATGGAGCATCTCCGTGGCACTTTAAATGATGCCAAGTCCGCAGCCTTGATTCTCCTTGATTTAACCACTGCGTTCAATACGGTATCCCACAAAATCCTGCTTCAGTGCCTACATAAAATTGGCATAGGTGGATCCACACTGTCCTGGTTAGCCTCCTTTCTCTCGAATTGTTCTTTCCAGGTTATTTCCCCTCTCTACAGTTCTCAATTACATGCTCTGTACCACAGCGTCCCCCAAGGCTCATCCTTCAGCCCGACGCTTTTTAATATTTATATTCAACCTTTGTGATTGGGGCTTAAGCTGGTGTCTTATGAAGATGACACCCAGCTCATGGTCTCTTTTACTGACAACCCTATATCAGAACTGGCTAATTTCCAAAGAGGAACACTGGCTGTTGCAGAGTGGATGAATGCTAACTGTCTACAATTGAATTCGAGCAAAGCTGAAATTCTCCTATTTGGAAAAGATACCAACTCATGGGGCGACAATTAGTGAGTTGCCTCCCTTGAGCCTCTGCCTCCTTGCCCCGGGACCGTTGACAAAAATGTAGGCATGTGGGTGCATCACACCTTAATTTTTGAAGCTCAGGCAAAATCTGTAGCAGGCATGTGCTTCAGGCTCTTGAGAGGTCTTAAACCCATTCTTTGACTGTCTGACCATGGCACCAGTGAAATTATAATTCAGGCAGCAAATCTTTCCCAGCTGGGTTATTGCAACATCCTATAAGCAGGAGTTAACAAACCTGTTATTAGAAGACTCCAGTGGGCTCAAAATGCAGCAGCTAGGCTGTTATTCTCTCTTGTGAAGTTCTCTCCTGCCTCCGGCCTCCTTTGCAAACTACATTGGCTTCCTGTGGAGAAGCATACACACTTTAAGACCTTGTGTACCGCACATAAAACTATATTCCCAAGGGACTCCCATTCTGTTTCATCTGCTATCTCCCTATCAAACTTGACGCCCCTTGTGTTCAGCCTCCCTTAATCTGGCTTCTGTCTCTTATGTTAAGAGAGGAAGAGCAGGTGGCGTTCGTTCCATGCAAAATACCCAGTTCTTTGGAATGTGCTCCGGTTGAATGTCCGGACCAGTGCTGGGAATCCCCGTTGCTGGGGCAACTGTGCACTCTATAAATATTATGACTTTTATAACATAACACATTTAGTTAGAATAAATTAATAACGGACATACAGAAGTCCATAAAAGTATGGTTTGAATCAGAGTTTTCCTACCACCACTTATGGCAAGAGGATGGTTTCAAAACAGATCTCTAAGCAAGGCAAAAGGGATCAAGTTAAAGTCCACTAGGGAAAAGTCCATGGGCATAAACAATGGGGATGATGGAGAAGTAAACAGGAAAGTTCCTAGTCTTGTTTCTCACCAGACAGCTCCAAATTGTTCAAAGGGCAAGTTCATCAGCAAAGGGGAAGAAAAGACAAGGGTCATGTAAAGACAGTGGCAGTGCAATCAGCTGCACCTCCTCGCTGCTGCTCTTGTGGAATATCTGCTTTTGCATACTTTGCACACAATCTTTCAACGGGATGCTGCACAAGTGCCCAGCAGACGCCTGCAGCGGGCGTGCCTAAACAAAGTCCGTCTGCGCCCGTCAGTGTCCCGGAGGCATCCAGCATTGGAAACGCTGCTGCCTACACATCAGGGAACTTGCACCCAAGTGATCATCAACTATGTTGCAGCAGAGATAGTCTGTTGGCAATAGGTAGGTGTGTGAGCTGCCGCTCCCACTTCTCTCTTGCTGCTGACATGAATGGCCTAAGTTATATTGACTGAAAGTGGGCGGCTCTCCCTCCAGACGCAGGATGTATAGCGAGGTCAAGGACTTTGGCTAAACTCGCCCCCCTAGTCCGGAATTCAGGGACTACGTACGATCTAAAAACAAAACTCGTGAAAACATGCGCCTTTTCTGATGCACTATCTATGCGCGACTGAGGCGCTCTCCTTTTTGTCTAGGCACTGACTACCTGACAAGTGGCCCATGTATTCAATAACCCCGTAGTTATTCCTCTGTGCAGTACTTTTATGTTAACGTGCTGCTGCACCAGTAATTGTTTAGGAATGCACGCTTCATTTCTTGCATGTTTAACAGGACTCACGTCCTTCTGTCCCCTTAGTCACATCGTTACCAATAATTCCTGATCAGGTTAGGATTGTACATGTTGGTACTATTAGTTAGATAGGGCCAGCATGTTTTTTGTCTCCGGTAGTTACCATTTTTTGACTACAAATGTGGACCGCAATTGAGTTAATATTCTGATTTTTCTCCTAGACCATAACCTCCAGATGTAGGTCTACCAGTTCATCAAATCAGGAATTAGTTTGTATCCTTATCCATTTACTCAATAAGATCCCTGGCATGTATTCCTTGCGGTAAGCATTAAATCACCACTGCAGTACCTTGCTTAGTTCACTCCATAGGTTGGACACATCTGAATCCTTGTTTTTCATTATTCAACAGGCTATCAATACTCGTTTCCCTACCCCCCCAGCTCTGATAAAGTCATTTTGCGACTCACAGTGTGACGTTAGTGTGTTTACGATGACCAAACTAGTGCGATTTGACTCCTCTAGAGGTTGAATAGGACCTCGTTTCTGACAGCGTACCCCTTCAACTTTAGCACGAAAATACTTGGCTATAGACAGTTCTTTAACAACTTGGAGAACTTCCTCTGTCGCCTTGACTCCTTTGAGCCCACTTCCTTCAAAGAAATTGCAGAAGGATACATTTTGACTTTACAATCAACTTCACGTCCTGAAGTTGGTCTGACGGTCTCATAGCCAACACAGACCGAAACGTTAACAGTACATCTATTTCCTCTACCATCTTTTGATTTTGAGGAACCGTTTTCTGATTTGTCAGACCGTTTACCTCTCTGAATTTCTGGAATAGATGTTTGCATATGTGTTCTATAGGTTAAGTTATAATACATTTAAGATTATGCTTGGTTGATTCTGAATATATTTCCCTTGTTTTTATTTTTGTACACATTAAATATTGTTTTTTCCGAAGAAAAGATTGCCCCGTTGTCATACAATTGATATTTATATCAAAATTGGTTTATTTGTAAGAAAAGCAATTGTCCTTTTTCTGTGTTTAAATCACAGGTTCATCACTGACCAGGTTGAACAGAAATTGGTTGTATTATAAACAACCATTTAACTATATTTGTGAATAAAATCCCTTGTAAGCACTTCTCTACTTACTCTGGGCGAAAAGATAAGGCACTCCTTAGGTCCTTCAGTAAAGCGCTCCACATCTCTTTAAAATAAAGCGCTCTACACACGCTTTGTTTAAAGATGACAAAATGAGCATAATAGCCCTTCCCATGCGCTATCACCAATCATGTAGGGCAAGCCACAAAGCCATGGGGGACCACAGGGGCACACCAGCAAAGTGTCCCCAGGAGGCCAGCACAAGGATTCCCTCTGGAAGAGTGATAGCTCTGCACTAGTCCTTGAGAGGCAGCAGGTCCATGGCGGTTCCTCCTGGTCCCACGCAGTCCTTCAGTAACCTACTCGCTGCAGGCTTCAGGTAAGCATCCAACAGCACCTTTTCATGGGGTCACAGCCCCAATACTTATACCCCTCAGTGTCTTTGTTCTCCCCCTGCCATAGGGCTCTGCACTCGGTCCAACCCAGTTCTGGGGGCACTCACCCCTTTCTCTAAAGGTGCTCTACCGCCCCCTTGTCAGTGTAGGCTCTGGCCCCAGACAAACCACAGGGGGGCAAAGCCAGCATTGTGGAAGGCAGTCACAGTCCCATTCACTCCAAGTGGTTACTCCTACCACCACTCCAAATGCAGATTGGCCTATTCAGCCTAGTACTGACTCACCCAGCCCATGTCACTCCAGAGCCAGGCATGCAATACACATCAGGCAGGCACAAAGACACATAGCACACGGAAATGCTTACTTCTAAAAGTGGCATTTCTAAAATAGTGGTAATAAATCTGCAAACTCCATTGAAGAACATTTATTTCCACTATTCCAAACATACCAAATTTGACCACTCTGCTCATCACAGATCAGGAATTACCATGGAAACATTTATCAGGGAATCCCCAATGCATTCCTGTGGGAGGGCAGCCTCACACTAGTGAGAAACAAAACTGTCTGTTTGTCACTACCAGTACATGCCACACAGTTAAGACTCATGTCCTACCTTTTACCTACATTGCCTATCTTAGGGGCTACTGACATGTGGTAAAAGGGGGGTCACTGCCGTGGCACGCACTTTATGTGCCACATCACAGCGGCAGTAACCTGCAATGGCAGAGGGATGAGACGGGATCGAAAGTTACTTTGGTGTGGCGTAATAAGGGCTGCAAGTCCAGCAGTAGCATTTAATTTACTGGCCCTGGGTATCTGAGATACCACTTTGCAAGGGACTGACAAGTAAATTAAATACGCCAAACAGGTGTAGACCAATCTTACCATGTTTACCTCAGAGAGCACATGCACATTACACTGGACAGCAGTGCTAAAGTGCCCAGAGTCCTAAAACCACCAATCCCTGGTCAGAAAAAAGACTAGAAGGAAGGCAAAAAGTTCAGGGATGACCATGCAAAAAGGGCCAAGTCCAAAACTCTTCATGAGTCAAAGTAAGAAGACAAGTTCCCATGCTTTCACACGAAGGGATAAAGAAAACGAGGCTAATTTGTGAGGGAATATGCTATGAAGAAAACAGATAAAGCAATATTTTAAGGAACGCAGCAAAAGTGCATTACTATAGAAAAATGCAAACCTTAGGAAAAAAGGCATTTTAATGCATTTAAAGTCACATTTCCTATTTACCAAAAGAATCTCATAATTAAGTTCAAGTATAACGAAATTCAATAAGTATATCATATAGTGAGAAAGTTATAATGTTGTCAATGATTATTGCATAGAAATGCTCAACTCTAAGTATGCCCTACTACTACATTATTTTTAAAGTGCGTACATGTAAAATATTCTCAAAAGTTAACATATACATGTTGTATTAATAAATCTAAGAACCTAATAGTATTAAGCATCATTTCTGAAAGTTCCATTCATATACAACATTGCATATTAATTTTGCACCACTTTCTTCTCTCCATGATGCATTACGATAAAGAAGCTAAATTGCATGGGAGACTCATTTACAATAGTAATTCTTTGCTAATTTTCCATTAAGGCAAACATTTTCATTAATAACTTTTTTATTATGATTTTGTTAATAAATTCATAATCTGTTAATAATCATTTAATACTCATAGTAAGTATATCCTTCTACTTCTATAAATCCAAGCACACTTTTACGGTGCTAGTACTTAAGCATTTCTCAGATGCAATGTTCTTTTTCTAGACGTGTGCAAAGTGCACATTATTATTCGTTTGTCATAATCAGTTTTATGTTTTGTAAAGAATAATCATCTTTTATGCTGTTACAATAACTATGTATGTTTGGATTGGTATAGTATTTCTATAGAGCAAAGCTAGCTGTACAAAGACAACAACAAGCACAAAGTCAACGAGTGATGTGTGAGGTAGCTGGGTTGTGTGCGTTAATGGACTGTGATGGAGTTTTCTTTAAAGAGGTGAGCCTTTAACTCTTTGTTAAATTGGAGCAATAATGGGGTGGTCCTGGTGGATGCAGGGATGTTGTTCCAGATCCTGGGTGCATATATGGAAATGGCCTGATGCCTTGTTTTTTTCTATTTACACTTAAACTGCAGTTTGATAGCGTCTTGCCTGTGAGTGTGCTGAGAACCACCAGAGATTGTGAACTTATCTGCTGGCTTTGTAAATGATACAGCTGTTTATTTTAACATGGTACAAATCGACAAGGAAAGCCAATTGAGTTCCATCAGGGTAGGGGTGATATGATCATATTTCCTTCGGCCTTGAATCACATGTGTTCCGGCGGTTAAAATATCCTATGGAGGTGTCAGTATGGAGGTTGGCAGGCCACAGGCATTATCACCATCCAGGTGCAAGAGTATGAGGGCTCAGTTCTAAAAAAACAATTGACATTTAAATGAACAATATGTTGAGGCGTTGGTCAATTTTTCTAATAGAGCATGCACTTATTACTATCGAGGATAAATTCCCTTAGCAGCAGATTTTTCATTTAATAACCCGCAGCTCTGTGTTTTTTTTTTTTCATTAACAAAGCCAATCTGAGCCCTTTCCCATTCCGTCTGCACGTGCTAGCTCCCAGCTTCTCTTCCTGCCACGCACATGGCGGGAGCAGCAGACACCCTGTCAGGCAGACGAGTGCTTTACTAATTAGCTCTCTCATAATGTGTGGAAAGAGGCTCTCCTTCCGTCAACAATGCAAGCTCTGGCAGATAGGGAAAAGGTCACCACCCCTACCTCCGCGCCCTCCTTCCCAGCTCGTGGGCGCAGCCATTAGAATCCTGCGACGTTCCATCTGTTTATGCCACTGGACTCTTCCTTTCATTCAAATGTTAATCTTTAACGACTTCAGAATAAACGGAACAACAAAGCAGACTGCTGCAGACTGTATTCTGGTTGTACGAGAGAGCGAAATCACCCCTCCACACGTGTCCCTTTCTCTTCGCTTGTCTATTGTTTCATTTTCGGCGCCTATTTCATCCCTCTAGTGCACACAGGCCCGTGTTCGTACGAGCGTGTAATGCGTTTCCGATAAATCGATGCAAAAACATTTTAATGGCTATTATAATTAATAGAGTTGTGTATTTATGGATTTCTTTCTTGTAGTTTGCTGCCCTCACGCAATTTATCATTTTAGCTTCGCGGCTTACTGGCGCTATGTATGCAGATTCGCTAATAATGTGTTACACTCATCTGGCATGGATGAGGTGTAATAGACCTGGTAATCTGTCAGATAGTTCTGAGAGAGCGCAATTTGAATATAAAGTATATCGTAGTCATATCTAGACGCATATGTTATAAACGTAGGAATGAAACGCATATCGTAATGTAAAGTGGACGATTATAGCATAAAGGCCAACTAACGTGATAACATGGTATAGAAAATGTAAATATATTCACGTGTTAAACATGCATTAGATTTAGAAGGCCCATATACATAATGGGTAAATATAGAAATGCTTAAGAAATGTAGAACGTGCACAGTAGAATTCGTGTACTGTGTAACTTCATATGGAAAGACGTAGAGAAATGTAACGTGGATAAATGTATAAGAGAACTTACATAACGATGTAACCAAGGAGAATGCATAAGTTATACTCTACGCAGTCGTATTCTATGTATTATATATTCTATGTAAAATGTATTCAAGTATAACTAAGACTTTTTGCTAAGATACGAATATATAAATGTATGCCAAAGGTTATACTGTGTGGAGGGGTTTTTCGGAATGCTAGAAGAAGTTTAGGTCATTTGTGATTATAACCCGACTGACCAAGAGTTCGAAGGAGCATAGTCAAATGTATGTAATTTAGGGGGCTTGTAAAAGTCGTAAATAGCTTGATGTGGACGTGAGAGCCAAGAAGTCTAGCACTTGTTAGATTTAAGGTGACAATGCCGGACGGAGCTTATTGCTCGAACGTGAGGAGAGACACTTTTGAATGGGAACTATGTTTTGACAAGAGCATTCACAGGATCTAGAAGGTTAAAGAGTTGCAGGTATGAGTTAAAGACGTGCCTAAGTTCATATGACATTTGATCCGAAAGAGTCAGTAAAAGTCGCCAATGAGATGATGAAGATGACATCTAAGGAGAAAGGTCAACTTAACGAACGACGCAAGGAGTGGACCAATGGAAGAAGCAGGAAGTTGACATCATCGGGGAAAGTCCGTGGTGGGCGTCAAGGGGCGTTCCACCCACACTGTGATTGTGTATTTTAGGGACAGCACCCCGGGGAGGAGGTAGCAATTGGCGATCAGGAGAGGGCAATCAGAGAAGGGCGAATTGCTCAGAGCCAAGGCAAGGGTAGATGCCTTGAGCAGATGCGCTGAGAGATCAGAGCGCAAGGGAGCAGTAGGCCAAGGACCCTTAGAGAGAGCGGATGGGTAGGCAGATAGGGTACTGCTTCTGAAACTTAAGATTCCTTTAGAGGCTAAGAAAGTTTGAACTTCTTTGGAAGTCAAACTGCTGACACCTTTTTTAGGGAAGAAACTTGCGAAGTAGGGATGTCACGTAACATAGAGTAGGGACAGTTTTAACTTGATTATTTTATCTTACTGCAGATGACGCAGAAGGAACCACTTCACATCGAAGCTTAAGCGGCTGATATTGTAACTGATTTTGTATTTTGATTACTTTGAGATTTTATCCTAAATGGATTGTATCGCATTCAAAATTACTTCATATAAAAACTCTTAAACTTTATCAGTTGTAAGTGGTTCTTCAGAGTGGCGTCAGTTAACGGGGTTTGTCTAACCTATGCGGGGGTTGTCTTTTACTCAATGACAGATACAACTCGGTCCGAAATTGACGAATGAGATAAATTATTAAATTGATCATAATCATAAATTGATATCAAAATCTCATTCCCCGCAGTTGGTAGCAGAGTATGATGGTTATCTTCTTGAGGAAGACGACCTAGGCCAGGTTAGTTTACCCCAAGGTCCCTAGTCATCGTCGACCAGAAGAAGAATTGCAGCCGAAGACGGTGCTGACGGTGCGCCAAGAGAAAAGCAGCAGAGTCGGTCGAGAGTGAGTATAAGGGTCATGCGTTGTAAGATTGCGGTGTTTCATGTTGTTCCGGTGTTGTGATGTCAAGCGGAGTTGAATGCCTGTAGTGTGATTGGGGGAAGGTTGTGAGCGCGCGCAACCGGATGAAATCTTATGTCCAGAGGACTTAAGTGGTTCGGGTGTATCGAACACCCAGAGTAATTTGTCTACCATTGAAAGGGGGTCATGAGGTACCATTGATTTCCCGACAGACCGATGATAGGGGGAGCGTGTGTGTGAGTGAATGAGTAGCGGACGCTGGTCGTACGTTTACTGTGTGTAAGTAACCTATCAGTTGAGGCAAGTGTCCGACCGTAAGAGGAAAGACGCTGTGCCAGTTGAGGTGACAATTACAGTTAGACTGTGGCCGTACAGTCAGAGAAAAGTGATCGCTCGGACGGAAGTAGTCATTTTTCAGTGTATGAATGAAAACGCATGTGAAATCGTGAGACAAATTGAGAACGGAGGAGAATTGCTGCAAGAGGGAACGAGTGACGTCAGCATAGGACCGCGCTGAGATTGGTTAGTTTGTCAGACGTCAGCAAAGAGTCGCGCTGAGATTGGTTGGTCAGCGTAGAACCGTGCTGGGATAGGCGGTTAAGCGAGAGTCGCACAGGGACGTAAATAAGGAAGAAATATCGTACGTTATCAAAATGAAGTGTTTTAAGGGTTTAGGAAAAATCTTTAAAAGAAAAAGGAGAAATTTATATGCCGGAGAAGAAGCTCCACCAGAAGGCACACCAGCATATCATATGGCAGTCAATGTAGGCTTACATTCGATATTGTGGATTTCCGAGTGGCACAGGCTAACTGAAGGGCATAAAGAACTGGCGTTTCCGAGATTTGGAACATTTAAACTAGATGTGTTGAACCAGCTGAAAGCGACAATGCTTTCGATGAGACCTTTACCGAGGCCAACACAATTTGAAGCTCTTGGTGTGTGGTCTAGAACAGCACACGAAAGGGGCGTAAAGAGGCGCCAAGAGAGAGTGAGACGATCAGTAAAGGCAGTACAGGATGCTAAGTGGGATGAAGAAGCTAAGAAATGGAGAGTACAAAAGATAGAAGCGGACAAACTGTTCACCATGATAGAGGCTACGGGAGAAAGGAAACCTCTAGAACAAGAAGATGAGGAAAGCGAGTCGGAGGAGGATCTAATAGAGAGGTTATTAACAGATAGACCACCTCCATACAGCGGTGAACTTGCGAGTCCCATATTACCGCAAGCAGACGGAGCTAGGTGGGGGGAATATAAATCGATCCCAGTAACAGAGTGGGACGCTAACAAGACTGAGGAAATACCCCAAACTAGTTCTGAACAGAGAGTAGTGGGAAGATTTGTGGTCCAGAAGGTGCCAGAGACGCAATGCGCTAGGTCGTACCAAATGCCGGACGCCTTGCAGGTTCCGGTTACCATAGGCCCTATTGTGTCAATCTACAACCCAGAAGGGGTCCAGCAGGATGAACAGGCACGATGGGACAGTGAAAGAGCAGAAGTGGAGAATAGGAATGCCACAATGAATCCCCACAGGCAAATACGAGCACCAATAAGTCGGAGTACCCCATTCGATTCTGCAACGGGTCCCAGGATAGAACAGGGAGGTCAAAGAGGGCCAATGGATTTGAGAGGTCCTAAACCGAAGTCTTTTAAGGAGTTAAGAGAATATTTGAAAGAATGGGAAACTGTCGAGGAGGCTCGGGGTAGGAGTTTAGAAACGGGACCTGAGTGGAGAGAAGAGGACAACAGGACTCTCTCCCATTGTGGAGCTGGCGAAAGCAGCCCCGAGTGGGAGAGAGGAAGTCAAGAGAGCAGAAGAGATACTTGTCCTACCAATAACGGCAATAGGCTAATGTGCGAAGACAGAAGTGCAGGGTGTGGCGAAGTGCCTCGCGTCACCTTCAGTGAAGGGGAACGTAGGACACAGGAGTACCGGAATACCTTTAGGTGCACACACCATGCCCCAGGTGAAGATGTGAGACACTGGAGTCACGGAAACATGGAGAGTCGCGAAGCGTCTCGACATGCATCCGGCGATAGTGGACGGAGTCAGGAGCACATAGGGAGTCGCGAAACGTCTCGCCATCCATCCGGTGATCGCGAAAGAGATCACGGGAATATGGAGGGCCGTGAAGGACCCTATCGTTTATTAAGCGACACCAGACAACAAGCGAGTTACGGTGGGTTAGAACAGAACGGTGGATCCTATCTCACATCTGGAGAAACCGAGCCGAAAAGTCGGAACGTAGGGTTGGGGGACGGAGCATTATTCCACCATACCCCACGTGAAGATGGAAAGGCTTGGGATCTAGAGGGGTGGGAACGAAGAGAAGGAAGGAAGACTCCTCATAACTCACCTGTGCTCAGGCGTAGGGCGCATAGTGGAGGTGAGAGGGATATGAGAGAACAACACAGAACTGAAATGCTGAAAGCTGAAATAAAAGCAAAACGACTTGACGTAATGAGTTTGAAGTCAGACTTGGATGAAATGATTGATGGCACAGTGGCACTAGAGAGATTAGATTTGTATACACCAGATGAAATACTGTTCTTATCCAAGGATATTACTCGTAGAGCAAGGTCAGCTCATGAGAACCTATCTAATTTGGCAAACAGGTACATGGTAGACCTGTCGCGAACTAAGGCTTTACAGAGCAACCATAGGCTAACTTGCACAGATCGGGATCTGGATGAGCGTAGAACGATCGCGCTGAAGGTACACATAAGGGAATTGATTTTAAGTATCAGAATATGGAGAGATCTGGATAGATGGGAAGAAAGATGGTCCAAGAAGGGCTCCGTTAGACGGAGTGTGCTTGGGAAGTCCCAGGACGCAGATTTGATGCGAATGGAAGCCTTCCCTTTGCGAGAAATCGCGAATGGAAGCTACGTTCACGTGCCCAGGAGTAGGGGAGATTTGGCGGCATTTACCAATTCCTTCCCAAAGCTTAGGGATAATCCCGTCGAGTGGTACAAACAGGTAGAAAGATTCGTGAAGATCTCGAAGGTACTGTGGATCGATTTGAACACACTGTTCGATATCGTAGTACCCGGAGATTTGTGGACGGCGTGCAAGCTTAGTGTTGAATGGCCTAATTGTGAGCCTCCGAGAGATACCCGGACGAATGGTCCATCAGTTAGAGTCATGGAAAAATACGAGAGAGTAATAACATGGCTAAAAGAGAAAGTGCCGGTGCAAGACATAGACTGGGTTAAGATAGATCGAACTACTCAGGAACCGAAAGAGACAGTTCATGAGTTCTATGAGAGATTACTGAAAGCATTCAAGCAGTACAGCGGGTTAGATGTAATGGATCCTAAGGACATTGGACAGTTTGTTTCAAAGTTTGTCCTCGGATTGAGACCAGAAATATGCCTAATGATCCAACAGCATCTGATCTGTTGGCAGAACAAACCTTTAGATGAAATTCTGAGGTATGCAAGGTACTGTAGTGACGAAATAGACTCTAAGGCGAAGAAGCTTAAAGAAAAGTTAATGCTAGTGCAAATGCAAGCTGCTGGAAAGGATAAACCACGCCAACAGGGAACAGGAACGCAGGCAAAGAAACAGAATAATCAGAACCGAGATGAGGAAGAAAGACCGAGACCGAGAATGGATATCGCGACACTGAAAAAGACGACGAGATGCCATCAGTGTAACGAAGTGGGACACTGGCGACGCGAGTGTCCTTACAATGTTGAGTCAGGGGAATTAGAGCAGGAGGAGGAAGAGGTTCAGAACAACGTGGTTAAGGGAGCCACAGTCCCGAAGGGCAAGTTTGTCAAAGGGGGGACTCAGACTCCTCGAGCCCCGTTTCCTCAACCACCTCGCATCTCAAACGGAGGGAAAACCTACAGACAGATGCCATTGTTTGTAGGAGGAGAGGAATGCTACTACGTTGATCCACTTACAGGGCAGCGGGCGAATAGGGAGGAAGATTGTACTCTAGGAGCCGCCTTGGAAGTAGATCAGAGAGGACCATACGTAGAGGCTGAAATAGCGGGATGTCCTACAACCTTTTTGGTGGATACGGGGGCCACTCGATCCACGTTGAGATCCGCGGTAGTCCCAGGTCTGCCAATATCAGGAGAAATGGTTCAGGTGGTAGGAGTCGCGAACAAAAGGATGACGAATCCCCTGACCGAACCAGTGTCAGTAAGGATAGGGAATTACAGTGACGAACATCAGTTTGTGATCTGCGATTCTAGTCCTGTGTGCTTACTAGGGAGAGATTTGCTGTGTAAACTGAACTGCACGATACATTGTACACCAGAAGGAGTAGAAGTGCAGACTAATGACGAGGATGCTGATTTTAAAGTCGTAAACTCAAAAGAGTGTGTGGAACTATATCCTACCTTAACAGTGGAGGAGCTTCCACAGGACTTGAGGGAGGAAGTCTCAGCTGAGGTATGGGATTTTACTGGGGAAGAAATAGGATTAATCAAAGGAGTAGAACCGGTAAAAATCTTGGTAAGACCCCATGCTGAGTATCCAAGAACACCACAGTATAAGCTAACGCCAGAGACGATTGCAGGAATAAAGCCTGTGATCGAATCCATGGTCAAGCAAGGAATACTGAAGGAGATCGTGGGTAGTCCATGTAACTCCCCGATTATGGGTTTGCAGAAGCCTAGTGGAAAATACAGAATAGTGCAGGATCTTCGAAAGATTAATAACATTGTTGTCTCATGTTGTCCAGTGGTACCGAATCCATCAGTGATATTATTTCAGATACCGTTCCAAGCTGAATGGTTTACAGTGATAGATTTGTGCCAGGCTTTCTTTTCGATACCTTTAGATGAAGAGAGCCAGTATCTTTTCGCTTTCAAACTGGAAGATCGCGTCTTAACATGGTGTCGTATCCCTCAGGGGTATACAGAAAGCCCGTCGATCTTTAACCAGTTATTGAAACGAAATCTTGAGAGTCTAGTACTGCCCAAGAATTCAGTTCTGGTTCAGTACATAGACGACCTCCTAGTTGCGTCAGAAACTGAGGAAGCTTGCAGAGAAGACACCATAACCTTGCTAAATCACTTGGCCGAGAACGGGCACAAGGTGTCTCCAAGTAAGTTGCAATATTGTAAAACTGAGGTGCAATACTTGGGCCATAGGATTGAAAAGGGAAAGCGGAAGGTGTCTCCGGACAGAATAGAGGCGATTATGAAAATGAACGCGCCTACGACCCAAAGAGAAGTCAGGATGTTTCTAGGCATGGTTGGTTATTGTCGACAGTGGATAGCAAACTTTTCACTGAAGGCTAAACCGTTATTGCAACTGACGCACAAAGGAGTAAGTGATCCGGTTCCATGGGACAAAGATTGTTTGATGGCATTTTTGCAGCTGAGGGAGGACTTATGTCGCGCCCCGGCTTTGGGAATGCCAGATTACACCAAACTTTTTTTACTTTACTGCTGCGAGAGAGAGGGATGCGCTTTAGCGGTATTAGCTCAGATCCACGGAGATGCGCGCAGGCCAGTGGCGTATTTCTCGGCTACATTAGATCCAGTAGCCGCAGCGTTGCCCGGATGTCTCAAATCCGTAGCTGCAACGGGTGTCAGCATTGAGAGATCGGAGAGTGTAGTAATGGGACACCAGTTAGTGGTGTATGTGCCGCATTCTGTGGAATTGTTAATGACTAGGACCAAGACTCAGCATCTGACGAATAGCAGGCTCACACGCTACGAGCAAGTCATACTGGCTGCCGAGAATGTGACCCTAAAGAGATGCTCTGTCTTGAATCCTGCAACTTTGATGCCACTTCCGAATGAAGTGGACGATGAAAATTGTACAGATCATGACTGCCTCGATGTGACTGAACTATGTACCAAACCAAGACCTGATATCGTAGATGAGCCATTGACAGATCCAGACGAAATTTTCTTCGTTGATGGTTCATGCGTAAGAAACGATGTCGGTCAGCTGAGAGCAGCTTATGCAGTATGCACGATTACCAGAGTTATAGAAGCCGCTTGCCTGGAAGGAGTACACTCCGCACAGGTAGCTGAAATTGTCGCTTTGACTCGTGCTTGCTTAGCAGGCGACAAACTTCGAGTCACCATATACACCGATAGCCAGTATGGTTTCGGGGTAGTTCATGATTACGGGCAGTTATGGTCTCAAAGAGGTTACATGACCTCCTCGGGTTCTCCCATTAGGAATGGAGAATTCGTGAGACTTCTGTTAGAGGCTTTGCAAAAACCTATGGCCATAGCTGTGGTCAAATGTGTTGCGCATACAAAAAATGTTGATTTTGTATCATTAGGAAACAGATATGCTGATGAAGTAGCGCGCTATTGCGCAGAGCAGGGATATTCTCACACTGATGTAAAAGTGGGGGGAATCCAGGAAAGAACTGAATTGACAATGTTACTAGATACTGTAGATACATGGGATGAATTAAGAGCAGTACAAGAAAATGCACCAGATGACGAGAAAAGGAGCTGGGAAACAGCAGGTTGCGGAAAAAGTGAGATGAATTTCTGGGTTTCTGCCGACGGAAGGGCAGTATTACCAAATGAACTTGTTAGTCCAATGGCAAGGAAATTGCATGGACCAGCACACATAGGAAGAGATGCTATGGTGAGAGTATTCAGACAGACGTGGTTCAATCCTAAGTTTAGAGTAGCGGCAGAAGCAGTGTGTCAGCGATGTGCGATCTGTCAGCAACTAAATGTGGGAAAGAGAACACCAGTTACATTGAGTCACATTGGGAGGTCTGGGGGGCCTTTTAATAGGATGCAGATTGACTTTATAGAAATGCCTCCGTGCAACAGACTCAGATACGTTTTAGTGATTGTCTGCATATTTTCTAGATGGGTTGAGGCTTACCCTACACGTAGGTGCGATACACTTACAGTAGCAAAATTGTTACTTAGAGAGTTGATACCGAGGTTTGGGGTGCCATCCTCTTTGGAATCGGACAGAGGAACTCATTTTAATAGCGAAGTGGTGAAGATGCTGTGTTCAGCTTTGAATATCGATCAGAAGTTACACTGCAGCTATCGACCAGAAGCTTCAGGGATTGTAGAACAAATTAACAGTACCATCAAGTCCAGACTGGCTAAAGTTTGTTCATCGACATCCCTGAGTTGGCCAGACGCACTTCCAGTGGTTCTTATGAGCATACGTAGCACACCTGATAGAAGGACAGGCCTCTCTCCACACGAAGTGCTAATGGGGAGAGCTATGAGGTTGCCATCGGTTCCGACTGCAGCGCTAGTGAACATCACAGACGATTTGATCTTGGACTACTGCAAGGGACTATCTGATGCCGTTAATTCTGTGTCCCTCCAGGTCCAGGCTGCAGAGGTTCCATCAGTACAGGACTTGTGTCATGACCTGAGTCCAGGAGACTGGGTCCTGGTGAAGAAGCATGTCAAGAAGAACTGCTTAGACGTGCGTTGGCGAGGACCATTTCAAGTCATACTTGTAACGAATACCGCAGTGAAGTGTGGAGGTCTGCCAAACTGGATACATGCCTCACACACCCGAAGAGTGCCAACACCTCCAGAAGAAACAGCTCCTCTCTCGGATGAGAATCCGGCGGGAAGCGGAGAAGTCATAGAGGGGGAAAACCAAGCTGGGGAGGTGATTGAAGAAACTGAAACTGTGTTGGAACAGGACGACGAAGGTCAGAACACTAGCGGGACCGAAGTCGCCTCAGGAGAAGAAAGTAATTGGGAGTCCGACACAGATATCGAGCAAACTGAGAGTGACCAAGAGACAGGTCCTAGAATAAGGAGCGGAAAGACAAAGAGTGACGAAGCCAGTTGGCCGGAGAGAAGGAAAAGGCCAAGTACGAAAGAAAAAAAAGAAAGAACTCTTGCTCCGATCGCTGAAGAATCGGATCAGGAGGAAGGAACGACAGACTCAGGAACGGAGAGTCCACGAAGATCGAGAAGGGTACGTGTGCCCTGCAGAAGGTACGCCACCCCAGAGTGGACTTATCTGGCAGATGTATTGGGGACAGAAATCTGGGAGAGTGAAGAGCGTGAAAGTAATCGATCTCGATCCATTTGTGGCAGTGGAGATATGGATGGTGGCGCCTGGACTCGAGACTGAGGGGTTACTGACTTTCACACTTCCCATACCCCCACGTTTGAGTCAAATTCAAGATCTAGTACTAAAAAGATTACAATTTCCAACAGTTGGTCAGCAAATGTCAGAAGAAGAAGAAAAAGTTATTCGCTTTGAATTATTGATAATTGTTGTAAAAGCTGCAGGTCCGAAAATCATTGTTGATGCATAAAAAGGACTTTTGTATGTATGTTATAAAGAAGAAGATAACCTAGCGCCGAGTGGAAAGAAGAATAAAATTAGGGATTACATTTAGAGGACGGAGAAGGGCTAGGGTTGTCTGCTGCTAAGAGAGAAAAGGCATTTTTGTGAAAAAGAGACTTTATAGATAAAAAGCACTTTAAAGACTGAGAAAGCAACCAAGCAACCGAAGACTGGAAAGGAAACCATTTGCTAGAGAACGAGGTACGCTGTTTGATGACATGGAGAACGGCAACCCAAACAGAAAAGCTAGATGTATAGTAGGTACACTTATAGCGGTAGTGATATTTCTCATAATTACAGTAGTGACAATATCTTACATAATAGGACATGAGAAAGATAAAGAAATAGCGAATGTAAAAACTGTAACGACTTTGAAACCTGCTCTTGTGGGAAAGAAGGAGGAGAGCACTGTTATACGTGAAAAGGCGTTACTTGCAGATGAAGCTCGTAGATTACACGTAGACGAGTCACAGGGAAATTTCAGGTCAAACGCATACGCTAAACTGTTATATGAGTATATCGATGCCATGGAGGCCAAAGATTGCTACGTTTGTATGCAATTGCCGGCTTCTGTAGACGAAGGCATTAGATATCACCATCTCCCATTGACTTATGGGATAACATGTAGTTTACTGCTTAGTATATTTTATGGTAGAGAAGGATTTGAGTACTACTTTTCAAATTATGATTCGGTACTGCCTGAAGTTCCGAATTATAAGCAAATGAATAAGTGGGACTATTACAAAAAGGAGGATAGACTGGCTAAATTCTTTCTTCCTTGGGATACACTAGATACATCATATGCACGTAGAAATAATCTGACTTGCAAAGTGTCAGAGGTAGAGAAAAGGTTTATAGCACAAGTAGATGACCGATACAGAAGGCAGAAGATTCTAAAAATGTCAGGACAATGGAAAATAGACTGGACAGAAGAAGAGAAGGCACATAAAAGGAAAGGTAGCAATGGTCCAATAGCATTGGATAGAATACAGAAGGGAAAGTTATGTTTAACTCGAAGCAAGACATATTATGAGAGTGAATTTGTAGGTGAAGTTAGTTGCGAGCACTCTTTTAAACTAGAGTACTACACGAAAGATTTTATGAAAGGGATGCAAGCTATTCCGAATGTGTATTTTGTATGTGGGAGAAATGCCTATGTAAAACTACCTGATAATTGGTATGGTTCGTGTTACTTGGCAATTGTCTTCCCCAAAATATATCATGCAAAGGATTTGGCGATAATAGAAGGAAAGGCTTCGACGAGAACGAAAAGGGAAGTAGGAGATGCAGAGGTAGTAGGAGATGTATTTGGAGCGATGTTTCCATTGTTAGGCTTGATCCTCAACGATGTTAAAATTAGAAGGTTAGCGACAGTCGTGGATAGATTGTCTGCCAGTACTGCAAGGTCATTAATGTTAGTAGAAGGTGAGATGCAGTCGATCAGAGCAATGGTTTTACAGAACAGACTTGCTTTAGATGTGATATTAGCAAAGGAAGGCGGAGTTTGTAAAGCTTTGAAAGTTCAGGAATGTTGTACTTATATTCCTGATAATTCAAAACCACTTGAGAAAGTCATACGGAACATTACACAGATTCATCAAGAAATCGAAGATTTATCAAAAATAAATGTTTGGGAAAAAGTTGGAAATGGAGTGGGAAAGGTTGGAAGTTGGTTTGCTAATCTTGGCAAAAGTATAATATGGTACATATTAAAGCCTGTATTAATAGTATTAATTTGCATAATTACATTATTAGGATTAGTAAAATTGTATAAGTGGTATAGGTCGAACCAGTTACAAAGATCGATGAGAGATCAGGAAAGGAGACTAGCTGTTCTACAAGATCAACAGTATAAAAGTCTGAGAGCACTTGAATCGATAAAAAGAGGAACTGATGTAACGAGTTCTGTATAAAAGATGTATTCAAATTGCTTTTAGTGATGACTCCTAAAAGTCATCAAAGGGGGGAACTGAGAGAGCGCAATTTGAATATAAAGTATATCGTAGTCATATCTAGACGCATATGTTATAAACGTAGGAATGAAACGCATATCGTAATGTAAAGTGGACGATTATAGCATAAAGGCCAACTAACGTGATAACATGGTATAGAAAATGTAAATATATTCACGTGTTAAACATGCATTAGATTTAGAAGGCCCATATACATAATGGGTAAATATAGAAATGCTTAAGAAATGTAGAACGTGCACAGTAGAATTCGTGTACTGTGTAACTTCATATGGAAAGACGTAGAGAAATGTAACGTGGATAAATGTATAAGAGAACTTACATAACGATGTAACCAAGGAGAATGCATAAGTTATACTCTACGCAGTCGTATTCTATGTATTATATATTCTATGTAAAATGTATTCAAGTATAACTAAGACTTTTTGCTAAGATACGAATATATAAATGTATGCCAAAGGTTATACTGTGTGGAGGGGTTTTTTGGAATGCTAGAAGAAGTTTAGGTCATTTGTGATTATAACCCGACTGACCAAGAGTTCGAAGGAGCATAGTCAAATGTATGTAATTTAGGGGGCTTGTAAAAGTCGTAAATAGCTTGATGTGGACGTGAGAGCCAAGAAGTCTAGCACTTGTTAGATTTAAGGTGACAATGCCGGACGGAGCTTATTGCTCGAACGTGAGGAGAGACACTTTTGAATGGGAACTATGTTTTGACAAGAGCATTCACAGGATCTAGAAGGTTAAAGAGTTGCAGGTATGAGTTAAAGACGTGCCTAAGTTCATATGACATTTGATCCGAAAGAGTCAGTAAAAGTCGCCAATGAGATGATGAAGATGACATCTAAGGAGAAAGGTCAACTTAACGAACGACGCAAGGAGTGGACCAATGGAAGAAGCAGGAAGTTGACATCATCGGGGAAAGTCCGTGGTGGGCGTCAAGGGGCGTTCCACCCACACTGTGATTGTGTATTTTAGGGACAGCACCCCGGGGAGGAGGTAGCAATTGGCGATCAGGAGAGGGCAATCAGAGAAGGGCGAATTGCTCAGAGCCAAGGCAAGGGTAGATGCCTTGAGCAGATGCGCTGAGAGATCAGAGCGCAAGGGAGCAGTAGGCCAAGGACCCTTAGAGAGAGCGGATGGGTAGGCAGATAGGGTACTGCTTCTGAAACTTAAGATTCCTTTAGAGGCTAAGAAAGTTTGAACTTCTTTGGAAGTCAAACTGCTGACACCTTTTTTAGGGAAGAAACTTGCGAAGTAGGGATGTCACGTAACATAGAGTAGGGACAGTTTTAACTTGATTATTTTATCTTACTGCAGATGACGCAGAAGGAACCACTTCACATCGAAGCTTAAGCGGCTGATATTGTAACTGATTTTGTATTTTGTATACTTTGAGATTTTATCCTAAATGGATTGTATCGCATTCAAAATTACTTCATATAAAAACTCTTAAACTTTATCAGTTGTAAGTGGTTCTTCAGAGTGGCGTCAGTTAATGGGGTTTGTCTAACCTATGCGGGGGTTGTCTTTTACTCAATGACAGATACAACTCGGTCCGAAATTGACGAATGAGATAAATTATTAAATTGATCATAATCATAAATTGATATCAAAATCTCATTCCCCGCAGTTCAAAAGACAGAAGTGTGCATGTGTGTGCGGTAGGGAACCCGAGGGACGGTGAACTATTTGGGGGGAGTTGAGTGTGGTCTGCGGGGACCAGAGATGTGCTCCAATTATGTTGAAGTGGACACACTCCCATGAAGGACCAAGCAGGAGTGGCATAAATGATTCCATTGTTTGCTGGTCATCGCCATCACTCCAAATACCCCTTTTCATGTACCAATTATTAGTTCCTGGAGTTTCTAACTTCTGCAAAGGCACCACTGTCAACAGGGTTGGATTGGGATTAGAAATCTGTCCAGGCACGCCAAAAAAAATAGTGGCCCACATTTGCATATTGCCTTTCCGCAAAACACTGCTTCAGCGAAGTTTTATGAACACCTGAAAACGGGTGAGGCCACTTCTGCTCAGGACCCATGGCCCCACTCAGTATGCACACATTAATGGGCCGGCCCAGCGAGAGAAAGGGAGTGACACCTCTGCCCGTTCATAAAAGGGAGGTAATGGACGCCCATCTGCTTCCAGAAAGACCACTCAGGGCCGCTGGTGTCATCTGAACACACAGACCCTGCCCAAATCTGCCTCAGGCTGCCAAAAACGCAGCCCACAGCTGGAACATCAATACTGGCCCCTCAGCCATTGCCTGAGTTCCCGCCTTCCCAATCCGACCCTGATTTTGTCAACCTAGTAGGAGCGCAGCGGCGGCTCCTCTGTTTTGGCAGAGGAGCATCGCCTCACTGCCAGCAGACAAACGTGAAAAATAAAATGATCATAAAACAGTTTAATTATCATTTTAATTTTCTTCAGGGAGCTGAGTCTTGGGGGCCGGGTCATAATTACCAGAGCACTGGAAGCATGAAGGAGGAGAGGTGGGCACTACTGACAGTGCCCATGTTGGTCTGGCCGGCTGTCTGAGGATGGCCAAACCGACATGTGCACTGACAACTCTCCAACCCGAGCTGAACTGCCGGGTGGAGAACTGCAGCTACAGACTCCCAGTCCCTGTTAGAGCAGAAAACCAGCACGCTTAGGCCAATCCTAGCGATGGTCTCATGCTGGACACCAGCATGAAAGCAGCATCTGCATTGGCCATAGGGGAGTCTGTGTGCCTCAGCCTGTGCACAGCAGAAAACAGATGAGCGTTGAGCGGCAGGTACGTTATTTTTTGTTTTTTGTTTTTTATTTTGTTATTGCCCCTCCCGCGCTGCCCCACCACTTTCACCTGATACGAGCTGCTACTGGTAAGAGGGACATTAAGGGAGGGTGAAGGTTATTTCCTGCTTTTTGTTTCTACTGGTTCCAGCTGGTTCACATGGTTCCTGAGTAGAGGTTAAGACACTTCATGAAGTAAGTAGTGCTACGAAAAAACTGGGTGCAGGAGGTAATTTATATTAGATGTATAAGCAGTGAACTTTTCATGCATACCATGTTGAAATCTTGTAAAAGTTGGAATCCGATTCAGATTCAGTGCCCATTAGAGGTGCATTTAGTGCTGATAGCATAAGGCCGGATGTACTAAGCACTTTAATGTTAGCAAACACTTGGTTTCAGCGTTTGCAACACTTAAAATGCTTTGTCTTATCTACTAGCCCCATTTTAGGAGTCCAAAAAGCTTTTCTGACTTCTAAAAAAAAATTCCGAATGAATACTGATTTGGTATCTAAGTGAGGCATGTTGTAGGCATCCCTTCCAAATACAGAATACACATCTTATTTATCAATGTTTTGTGTGATCGAAAACTGGTCGCTAAATGTTAAAAATTTACAGACACCTCATAGGAAGTTGTAATCAAGTCACGACAGCCAGGTAGTAGTTGCCTTAGGGCCCCACCATGCACAGTGTTGCCATCAATGATGTAATTTCAGATATTACAGTCATGTTATCATTGATGTCATAGAGCATGTAACAAGTGATGAAATATAGGAGGTGATTAGCAGTGCATGGCAAGGGTGTGAGTTAAAGTTACTTTAGGACACGAGTTACAGTTACTTGAGATAACTATAACTGGTGAATGTAATTGGTTTTGTTCCTTTAAAACAGTATTTTGTAACTGACGGTTTCAACTAACTATAACAAACCCTTAATCTTTTATTTTTCATTGAATTGCTACGTTTTTTTAATGCAAATTAAGATAATATTACCAGATCCAACTATAACGTCCCTTTAATCTTAGTTTTTTTCAGTGAATGTTTAGGGATTTTTTAATCCAAGTATATTTTCTTGCCATACGTAATGCTAACCCCACACCCCGTGCGGAGCCATGTGGCTCGGCATGGGGTGGAATTGGTCGCAAGCTAGGCCCTGTACCCAACCCTCACTGGTGCCCAGCCCCTTCTTAACTCCCGAGCCATGGCAGGGATACCAGGGGTTTGACAGCAGGGCCTGGGTGTCACTCTAAGTAAGGTAGGCCTTCTGACTTTGTCAAAGGGTCAGAACACCAAAATATAAATAATTAAGCTATTGGCTTGATGAGGTGACCAGGATTTCAACATATAAAAGCACCTTTATTGTGCTTGCTAGAAAATGATCAATAATTACAATGAAATGTATATTTCAATAATTCACCCAGTGCAAAGTTTATTAAAAGTGATTGTTATAAAACACTTAATAAAGTTTGATTAAAAAAACACAATTTTTGAGTCTTTCTTTTTTTTAAGCTACAAAGTGCATCCATAGACCCCAACACAAGGTACTTTGCACTCCAGCTGAAGAGCATAGAGCTCCAACTAGAAGTACTTTAAAACAAATATGCTAAGCTTTTCTGCGTTCATGGATTTAATGACGCAGGTGATTTCCTGTGTTTTTTTTAAAAATATTGCTGGGGTCTGCTGCACTCCCTGCAGCCTCCCACAACATTGAAAAATGCTTGTTGGTGCCACTGCTCCTTCTAGGGACAATTCCAAGCTCGAAACAAAACCTTTAAAGTACCCTTAGATAGCATTATGGGGTGCTCCTTCACCGATTTTGTCGCTCTCTTTCTCTCCAGGGTGGTAACACACGTTTTTTCCTGCCTGTGATCTTGTAGATAAGGAAACTACACAAAAGTGGAGCTGTCCTCAGGGGATGGGCTCCCCAGGGCATTGGGGGCTGTGTGCTCCCCTTTTAAATATTTTCATCCCTGTGGGATGGGGTTCAGTGGGCCTTTGGAGGCTCGTGAGGGGGGCTATGCTCCCCCTTACTTATATGTTATAGGCGGCAGACCCGAGAGCAGAGGACGGCCCGGGACCAGGGTTCGAATCCCGGCGCGGCAGGTTTCTGGACCAGGGTCAGCGGACTCGATAATTCTCTCGCCTCGGTGCCCACTCTGATCAGCGATCACACTCGGCAACTCTGGGCATTAGCTTGCCTCATCTTCACTAACGGCCCCACCAGACCGCCGGGGATGCCTGGTCTCACCCTGGAGATACCCATTAAGGGACCATCTCTCAGGGAAGCCAGGAAGGGTTTCGCAGCGGTCGAAGCGCCTTGGGACCCTCCGGGTAAGTAGTGCGCTATATAAATGCCTATACATTTACATTTATACATTTACTTTGAGAATGGGGTTCCTGGGGCCTCTGAGAGGCTCGAGGAGGGGGTCCACATTCCCATCTCCCCATTAATTGTATGTTTGGCCCTGGGTAATGGGGCCCACATGGCATTCTAAAGGGTCAGGGAGGTGGGCTGTGTGCCCCCTCCCCTTTAGTCATATATGCCCCAGGGAATAGGGTCTTTGGGGACTCCGAATGTTTGGGGCTGGATCCACATGCCCACTGCCCTTTCACAATATGAAATGGCCCTGGCATATGGGGCACCTGGGGGCTCCTAGAGGCTCTGGAAGCCATGTGCACCCTAAATAAATAAATGTAACACCCCCCCCCCCCCCCCCCCCATCTCCAGGGTCACACCAGGCCTTTTCTTTTCTTTTTTTAAGTGCAGGTGCCTGCTCTTTAAAACAATTGTAGAACAGATTCAAATTTGTGGTCAAATTGAAAAAATATATGTTTTTGGCACAATGGGACCTCTCCCACCAAGTTTAGGGGGGCAGAGTAGCCCAACCTTGCCTCTTTAAACATCTTTTAACCTTTTTTCTCCCAGAATAATAAGATGGTTGCCACCACATTGTTATTTTTTTTAAAGAAAACATTTTTATAAATGTTTCAACAAACATACAAATATGTGTCATATGACAATAATACAGAGTAGCAAAGTAGACAAATAAGTAGGCTCCAGCATCAGCTTGTCAGCAAAAGGGGAATACCTGGCTAATAAAATGAATTTGGGAGAGAGGGAACCCCCCTGTAGAGATAGGCAGAGTTTAACAAGTGTATCATCATCATGTTCCTTCCTTGATATTCCAAATACAAGTATGGCCTCATTATAGTTTTGGCAGTTATGAATTATTCAGTTGACACAAAAGATTTGTCTCTGAAAACCTCTTCTGCTGAGGAAATTCTGAAACTGGGGTGTTTCTATCCGTAAAATGCAGGGTGTGGAAAATGTGGTGATGTACCTGGAATTCACCTCAAGTTCAAGTTGGTGATCCAGATTTGAAAATAATTTTGCACCACTGAATTGGTGTATTTTGTCCTGAATATAAGGTGAAAGATGTTCTTTCACTGAACTACAAAGTATGGGTGGTGAATGTCTACTCATATAAACATTTTGCCCGCAGCATGGTGTTTGGGGACTGGTTTATTGGAGACACCCATGGTGTCTGACCATTTGCTGATTTAATGATGTCTTGTATTAGCAGATTATTAAGCTTATCCTCAACCTGTTTTTGAATTTTTAATGGTATGCCATGGAAGTGTTCGCCCACAAGTTCTACTGGTTAATTGATATTCAAATTAGTCAATCAGTCTTTGACTTTACCAGTGCCTTAGAATAGTTCAAAAACATTTGTCTGAGAGCCATGGCCACTTTTTTTCTGTCTCCCTGGCAACCCGTTGGCATAGGACTTGCAACAGGCACAATGTGACAACAGACCTAAAGCTGAAAAGGCACACAGTGCCTGTAGCTACCACATGAAAGCCACTGCTAGTAGTGTAAGGACAATGAGCAACATTTGTGTGGGAGAGGCCTAGACAATTGAGGGGCTTCTTTGAGCCATATGCATATAAATGTACGTCAGACAAGGGTTGTTGGGCAAAGCTCTCTCTTGTGTGACATTTATCGTAGTGCTGGCAGCTACTACAAAAGGGACTGATACACCCTTGTATCTCAGTGTTCAAAGTAACTCAGACAGTTAACCATCATTACCCATAAGGATAGAGCTTCGGATGGAGAAGACATTGGCCAACCTTGGAATCTTTGTGTTAGCTGACAAAGATGCAAGCAAAGAGTCAATGTGTGGAGCCACGTCTGTGACTCAACAGTACGCTCTCAAAGTGTACTTAGGTTTAACATCAAAACAATTCTGGATTGTTGTCAACAGAGAAAGTTTGTTAATAGTGCCATCTGTAGACAGTTTGTAAATGACCCATTTTTCCACATTTGGGTGGCAGCCCAGCGGCCAGTGCGAGGCAGCCAATTCCCAAACCTGTAACGAGTGCTTAGGTTTGTTTTCATTGATGCATAGATATGTGTCCTGCTTTATGGATTCCTCAGCGCCATTGTGTCAGTTCATGATCTGATGCAGTGCTGGACATATGAGCCATTGCCAATGTTTTCTTGTTTGCAGGGGTTTTTGCAGTAACATTCTGTAGACTGACAATCCCAGCCTGCAATGGTCTGTCGGTGAAAAGTGTCCACGCAGTCGTAGTTGTTAAAATTGCAGTGGTGACCACACTTCTTCATGCGTTTTCCAAAAGAGTCAATTTTCTCTCCAGGCTTTTGAAAGATAGAATGTATTTTCGCAGTCAACATTCTTCTTGGGGCAGAAAGTATGTCATCAGACCGTCTTTTAGCTTGGTGTGGAAATCTCTCTTGCTATCCTCAAAGTGAAATATGATGTCTCCAATTCAGGATCGACATGGTGAATAAGGAGGTAGAGTAAACACTTCTCATTCTCTATTCCAAGAGCACTTGCATAGAAATCGAACGCCTTCACCCACTTGCACCATTAGGGGCCAAGGTTTTTAGTGTCCGAGAGACGGAAAAACGGAGGAGCACACAGAGAAAGCCAGTTGGTATGCGCCTGCACAGGATAAGCTGTTGACCTGAAGTCTGTCCTCACAGATCTGCCTGCTAGTTGGCAGTTTCGGAGACTTGCTTGCCTGTGTACAGGGTGATCTACATCAGTCCAACATTTCATATGTTGGTCCTTGGTGTTTGAGACTTGTTCGCCTGTATCCTCCAGGCATGTTGTCACTTCTATTAGACCATCTGTGTACAAACTGAATCGGTACTTGACACATGGAATTCTGTTTCTGTAATTAGTGTTGTTGCATCTTAAAGTTGATTTATTCTAAGTAGATGTGTTCCTGCTCCAGCTCCCTTGTGTGTAATGTAGATATTGTCCCACGTGGGAGTTTTCCATCGGTATTAGTTGATGATATTAGATTAAAAGTAAATTCCAAATTTTGGAAATAAAACATATCAATTTTTTGGTTAAAAATAAAATGCATGCTTAGTAAAACTTGGTTACAATGTCTGTTTTCAATTATGTGGCAAGACTCGAGCAGATGCATTTTCTTTTGTACCTCTGCAGTGCACTTAATGGCAGAGGACCGCATATCTTTCATATCTGCATTTAGCCGTGAATTATCTGAGATAAAAACGTTACAAATAAAAAGGAGGAGCCGCCTCTGGTAAATGTACTCCTACACTTTTGAGAAACTTTACTACTTTTGGCAATGAACAAAATCAGAGTGTAAAGTGACTGAAAACTGTAGGCCTACATGTTCCCACCCTCTGAAAGATGAGGGAAGAGCAAAACTTACAAGTGGAAATTACTAATAAAAAAAACAGTAGTAAACCTAGTCCCATACCTGGCCAAACCCTGGTATTTCAGTACCCTCCAATAGAAAATAATGGAGTCAGCGAAATAATTGTTGAGCCTATAGGAAATAATTTAAATTTAATTTAATTATTTCAAATAGTTACAATTATAAGTAAATACAATTTAATGTTAAAAATATATAAAGCTTTACATATTTTCCATTTTATTATACAAAATTTTAATAACCCTTATAGTATATAAACATGAATGTAACAATACATTTTATTAAATGTAAGAACATTATTTTAATTAATTAGTTATATACACCGCTCTTAATAATTATTATGGCATAATTTATAATCATGTTCTACTTTAGATGAGAATGTACTTTTTAATGCAACCTAGAGAAACATACATATGATATAATTTAATATATTTAAAATAATATAATTTATCATCAAAAATTTTTGCTGCAGTATTCTTTTATTCAGCTCTACATTTCAAAATAATATATCAATATAATTTACATTAACATTCAACATAAAAATAAGTTTACAAACTTTTTCCAAGTTGAACAACTTGTTTACTTTTCCCTCTACTTTACCATGTGGCGATCTCGGTCACTGGGTCAGAGATTTCCCTACTTTTCCATCCAGAGATCTCCCTATGGTACAGTGTAGGCAACTTTTCCATATACTTTACTATACGGAGGTCTCTCGCCTAAATCCTAAACATGTCGTCAATATATCAACCCCAGTAAAATAAGTGTTCAGTAAGGAGTAAACATTTAGCTGTTTTGCCAAATGTGTTACTCCTCTAAGAGCCTCATCCCCATGCAGAGGTTAGTGTATGAAGGAGAAAAATGGCAGCCTCTGGTCACACCCCATTTCTGACTGTACTAAGCTTTGTTATGTAAAAATACATTGGTATGTAGGATAAGCCTGATTCTGCCACCTAGAATGACTGTAGGTCCATATAGTGTGCATTTCTTGTAGGTAAGAAGTGTTCAATTGCATGTAGAGTGCCATCCATTGGTATGGATGTATATAGGGAACAAACATCAAGAGTACCTAGAATATTTTTGGATGACCAAGAAATGTCAGATTGTTTGTTTAGAACATCTGTGGTGTCCTGTATATGCGATGCAAAATATGATCAACATTTTTTTATTATTTCTGTAGAAATTATTGGCCTGCCAGAAGGTAAAGGTACAGCTTTGTGGATATTGAACAACTTATAGATGAAGGGAAAAATCGGAAATAACCTGTTCAGGTATCAGTAGTCTAAGTCAGTCTACGATGAGACAGGAATCCTTCCATTCCATCAACTACTAGGTAATTGTTTGTTTAACTTGTTGTATGGGATTGCAGGCTAGTTGTTCATAGCCTACTGTATCGGCCAGTGGCTAACAATCTCCTATATATAGTTGTTTCTACTCATGATAACAATATTTCATTCTCTTATCTGCTTCTTTAATGATGATGTTCTGATCATTTCACAGGACATTTCTTACGTCTGAGAAAAGTTTATTGTTCACAGTGAGTACAGGTCTTGCAGCACCAATTTGCAGAACATAATGATGTTGTTACGAGATGGTAGAGGAGGATGAAAAGTAGCTTTTGATTTAAGAGCACTGAGGTCTGACATAATGTCTAAAGGAGAAAGTAAATTGGTAATGGTGCGAGATTACGGTACTGTTTTCCCACTTTTTTCACCAAAGTATTTCTTAAGTTCAATATGCATACAAACATGAACAGATCTATTGCCCAGATGCATCAAAGTACTTTTTTGCGATTCCTAATTTGCGAAATTTACCGAATCGCAAATTAGGAATCGCAAAATGGTATGCATCATTTTTCTCGTATTTTTTTTGAGATTCGGTAAAAATCGCAATTTTTACCAAATCGCATAAAAAATGCGATTTTCAATTTGCGAATTCGCAATTCCCATTCATTCCTATGGGCTGAAATGCCCATAGGAATGAATGGGAATTGCGAATTCGCAATTTGAAAATCGCAATTCAACAAAGCATTTCAAGGGTGGAGAGGGGGGTCCAAATGACCCCCCCCCTGCACCCATGAAATGACACTTTTACCTATAAGTTACATACACACATGTCCTAAGGACATGTGTGTCTGTAACTTAACAGTTTAAAAAATGCATTTTTGTGCATTTTTAAACATTTTTGCAAATTACCATGAGGTTCAACCTCGTGGTAATTTGCACTTGCAATTTGTAAATTCGCAAATTTAAAAAAAATGATGCATTGCATTTAAGGAATCGCAAAATTGCGATTCCTTAAATGCAATCGCATTTTAGAAAATCGCAAAATTAGCGATTTTCTACAAAAACAAATGATGCATCTCAAAAAGCATTTTTGGAATCGCAAACGGCCGATTTTAAGGAATCGCACCGTTTGCGACTCCAAAAATGCTTGATGCATCTGGGCATTAGTGAATTTGCAAGGAACCTCATTTATTTGACCAACAAAAGCCTTAATCTATCTCAACAAAGTCAGTTCATATTTAGTTAGAATTTTCTCTGTTCAGTTTACAATAGAAATGTCTTAATTTGGTGGCATATCCATGTTATTAGCATCTGTTCTAGTTTTGTGAGAAATACTGGTAATGGTCTATATTATATGACTTATTTTTGGGTCATTACCCCCTGTCTCAGGTGGCTCTTTGTTTCTATACCTGTTCAATCAATCAATCAATCAGTGACACTTATAAAGCGCGCTACATACCCGTAGGGTCTCAAGGCGCTGGGGGGGGGGGGGTGCCGCTACTGCTCGAACAGCCAGGTCTTCAGCTTCTTCCTGAAGGAGAGGTGGTCTTGGGTCAGGCGCAGGTCGGTCGGGAGGGAGTTCCAGGTCTTGGCGGCCAGGTAGGAGAAGGACCTTCCTCCTGTAGTCGCTCTTCGGATGCGGGGGACGGCGGCGAGGGCGTGGTTGGCTGATCGGAGGTGGCGTTTGGGAGCGTAGAAGTTGATCCGGCTGTTGAGGTAGCTCGGGCCTTGGTCGTGTAGGGCTTTGTGTGCGTGGGTGAGGAGGCGGAAGGTGATTCTTTTGTTGACGGGGAGCCAGTGAAGGCCTCTCAGATGTCCGGTGATGTGGCTGGTTCGTGGGATGTCGAGGATGAGTCTGGCTGAGGCGTTCTGGATCCGCTGGAGTCTCTTCTGGATCTTGGCGGTGGTACCGGCGTAGAGGGCGTTGCCGTAGTCCAGTCGGCTGGTGACGAGGGCCTGGGTGACGGTCTTCCTGGTCTCGGTGGGGATCCACCAGAAGATCTTCCGTAGCATGCGTAGGATGTTGAAGCATGCCGAGGAGACGTTGTTGACTTGCCTGGTCATGGAGAGGGAGGAGTCCAGGATGAAGCCCAGGTTGCGTGCATGGTCTGTCGGTTTGGGGCGGTGCCCGGGGCGGGAGGCCACCAGGAGTCGTCCCAGGCGGAGGGTGAAGAGCCCAGGATGAGGACCTCCGTCTTGTCAGAGTTCAGTTTCAGGCGGCTGGTCGTCATCCACTCGGCTACCTCTTTCATCCCTTCGTGCAGGTTGGCTCTGGTGGAGGCGGGGTCGTTGGTCAGGGAGAGGATCAGCTGGGTGTCGTCGGCGTAGGAGATTATGCTGAGGTTGTGTTTGCGTACGATGGCCGCGAGGGGGCTCATGTAGACGTTGAAGAGGGTGGGGCTCAGAGATGATCCTTGAGGGACGCCGCAGATGACTTCGGAGGCCTCTGACTTGTACGGTGGTAGGTGGACTCTCTGTGTTCTTCCGTCGAGGAAGGAGATGATCCATTCCAGCGCCTTGTCCTGGATTCCGATGTTGCTGAGGCGCTGTACTAGGGTGCGGTGGCAGACTGTGTCGAATGCCGCGGAGAGGTCTAGGAGGATGAGGGCCGCTGTTTCTCCATTGTCCATCAGGGCTCGGATGTCATCGGTGGCGGCGATGAGGGCGGTCTCGGTGCTGTGATTGGCTCGGAAGCCGGACTGTGAGGGGTCGAGGGATCCGTTCGTCTCGAGGAAGGCGGCCATCTGCTTGTTGACGGTCTTCTCGATGACTTTGGTTGGAAACGGGAGGAGCGAGATGGGGCGGTAGTTCTTGAGGTCGGTGGGGTCCGCTGTTGGTTTCTTGAGTAGAGCGCTGAGTTCGGCGTGTTTCCAGCTCTCAGGGAAGATGGCGGTGTCGAAGGATGTGTTGATGATGTCTCGCAGGTGGGGTGCGATGACAGCGTCGGCCTTGTTGAAGACGTGGTGAGGGCAGGGGTCGGTCGGTGATCCGGAGTGGATGGAGTTCATTGTGCGGATGGTGTCTTCGGTGCTGATCGGGGTCCAGGCGTGGAGGGTGGTGGTGGGGGGTGGTTGTTCGGTCATGGTGTGCGTTGGTTGGTTGTTGAAGCTGTTGTGTATGTCCGCGATCTTGTTGTGGAAGTATGAAGCGAGGGAGTTGCAGAGGTCTTGCGATGGGGTGATGTCGTTGTTTCCTGCGCTGGGGTTGGAAAGCTCTTTCACGATGTTGAAGAGTTCCTTGCAGTTGTGTGCGTTGTTCACTTTTTCTTTTACAAGTTGGCCTGCACTGGTGTCTCCCTTTTTGGGTGAGGATTTGTTCCATATTCTATATCTCTGTATTTCTTCTTAAAAAGAAGAGGAGGAGGAAGGAACATGTTTTTGTACTGCATCATTATCTTCAGAGACTCTCTCCTAATACTAGAGCGGTCTGAATTACCAGTGAAAATAGGAAAGGAGGATACAGTTTGGACACCTATTTGTTATAGCAATTGTGTTCCCAAATTTTCCAACCTTTCTTTACCTACTTAGGTAAAGAAAGTTCATCCTATGATTTCATAAAGTGCAACCAACAAGAGCGTTTTTCCCATACGAATCATACCCTGCAATGTCCCCCGCACGTACAACGAAGTATGATTCGTACCAGGAGCCGTACTCTGTACAAGTCATACAGAGACCGTACGACTCTAATCTCCGTACGATTTTCCCTCAGAACCCGCTGTACGTGACATCTGTATGGTTCGCGGCTGGTTTTTATGACCCAGCAAGTACGATACGTGTCGGGTACGCGCCGTATGACCCTTTTTCTACGGGAGCTGAAAACAGCCATAAAAGCAGAGTTCGCGCCAAAACAGGTATGGAACGGCCCCCCGGGTACGGTGCGTACCCCCCATGATCGCAGCGGTAGGCACCCTACCCCTGTGATCATGGGGTGTACGAGCCGTACCCCATGTACGATGGGTGTACGACCCGTACCCCATGTACGATGGGTGTACGAGCCGTACCCCATGTATGATGGGTACGCCCATCGTACATGGGGTACCGCTCGTACACCCATCGTACATGGGGTACGGCTCGTACACCCCATGATCGCAGGGGTACGCACCGTACCCCTGCGATCATGGGGTGTACGGACCGTACGGTGTGTATGTGTTTGTGTGCTTTTCCGTACGACTCGCCCTTACCTGATGTGGATTGTACGAATCGTGTCCTCATACCCCGGTCTGGATCGTACTCGTCGGGTCGTACGGCATGTCATAAGGTTTACGGTTTCAGCCTTGCAATACGTACCGATCACGACGATTTGGACGGATTCACGGAATACAGATCGTATTACGCGACTCGGACGGACGGGTACGATTCGTACGGAGAGGGCTCCGGATACAAATCGTACGGACGTTTTTTTTCCCGAATCGGAATCGACCCCATAATGTATAACATTATGAGATATACATTAACTCTTTTACTAAACCTAACAATAGATCTCTATTACTTTCAAAGAGCCATTGAGTCTGAACTAAACTAACAACCTGAAAGTAATAGGTATTTTTAGACCTAATTCCTTTTTGACACTTCCAATAGGTGTTGGTACTTTGGATATTATACTCATCACAACAATGCCTTTTCTGTAATTTATGTGGACATTCTCTTCTGTTATCAGATGTACAAAACTATGAACTCTTCTTATCGGGCTTGCGGCTCCCTGTTTTTAGAATATTGCTTCTTTACTCTTGGTACACCAATGTAACTTTTTGGGCATTTTTTATCTTTATGACATTCTCATACAAATCATGGGTTTGCACAACTACTCACTCGTTAGGGTCTCAAGGTGCTGGGCGGAGAGGCTCAAGGTCCTGTCCATCAAGAAGGAGGTCTATCGAAGAGCCATGTTTTGAGGTCCCTCATGAAGTTGGGGAGTGATGTCGTCTGTCTGAGGTGGAGTGGGAGGGCATTTCAGGCTCTGGCCACGAGGAAGGAGAAGAAGCGGCCTCCAGATCTGGACTTCCTGGTGCGAGGGGCCACGGCATAGGAGAGCTGGGCTGATCGTAGGGTCCTTTGGAATGCGTGGAATGTCAGTCAGCTATTCAGGTATGCTGGACCGGTGTTGTGAAGGGCTTTGTGAGAGTGGGTGAGAATCTTGAACGTGATTCTTGCCTCAGTGGGGAGCCAGTGGAGTGTGCGCAGGTGCTGAGTGATGTGGCAGTGTCGAGCCAGGATTAGTCTGGCGGTGGCGTTCTGGATGTTTTTAAGTTTGCGGGTGAGGTTTTTGTTGATTCCGGCGTAGAGTGCGTTGCCAAAGTCAAGTCTGCTGCCGACGAGGGCGTGTGTGACGGTCTTTTTTGTGTTCGAGGGGGATCCATTTGAAGGTCTCGCATAGGAAACAGAGGGTGTGGAAGCAGGAGGATGCGACAGAGATGATCTGGCGGTCCATTTTGTGTTTGGAGTCCAAGATGATTCCGAGGTTACATGCGTGGTCCTTGGGGGTGGGTGGGATTCCGAAAGCCGAGGGCCCCCAGGTGTTGTTCCAGGCATCAGGGTGTTGGCCCATGATGAGTACTTCTGTTTTGTCTGTGTTGAGTTGTAGGCAGCTGCTCTTCATCCATTTGGTGACTGCTTCCATGCCTTCTTGAAAGTTGTCTTTGGCTGCATTGGGTTTGTTGGATAGGGAGAGGATGAGATGGGTGTCATCTACATATGAAACAATGTTGTGTCTGTGGGTTCTGAAAATGTGGGGCTGAGGGAGGATCATTGTGGGACTCCGCAGGTGGTCAGTTTGGGGTCCGAGAGGAATGGAGGGAGTCTGACCAGCTGCTTTCTGCAGGAGAGGAATGAGTGGATCCAGTCAAGGGCCTTGTACCGGATCCCTGCGTCTTGAAGTCTCCATGTTAGGAATGCAGTGAGAGACTGTGTTGAAAGCAGCTGAAAGGTCGAGGAGGAGTAGGGCTACTGTCTCTCCTCTGTCCAGGAAGGAGCGGATATCATCTGTTGCGGCGAGGAGGGCGGTTTCCGTGCTGTGGTTCTTTCTGAAGCCGGATTGGGAGGAGTCAAGGATGTTGTTCTCTTCGATGAAGGTGGAGATTCTGCTGTTGATGGCTTTCTCGATGACTTTCGCAAGGAACAGGAGCAGGGAGACGGGTCTGTAGTTTTTGAGGTCGGTGGGGTCTGCTGAGGGCTTCTTCAGGAGGGGGTCGATCTCAGTGTGCCTCCAGTCGTAAGGGAAGGAGGTGTTTATGAGGGAGCGGTTGATGGTGTGGTGAAGCATGGAGTCGATGGTGTCGGCGGCTCTGTTGAAGATCTCTCAATTGACATGATTGAGATTGCTAAACAATGACATCCAGCAACGTACTCTGAATAAAACTTGTTTTGACTGCTTTGCCAACGAAACTATGATGTGAACTATAATATTGAGAAGTTAATGCCTGCTTTTCCCATGGAACTATGCTGTGAACAATACAATTTTAATATCTATCAATAAAAGAAGGCACTGTACTTTATGTAAGACATATATTGAGTTATTTGCCAGAAAAAGTGTGTTAGTGACCCCATCAAACAGTTCAAATTTATGGAAGGACTGTCTATGTAGCCGCTTCTACTACATCGATATGTACACGAGCACTGGTGGTAGAACACCATTCACCTACTTTCGATTATAAAGTGCTCATACAGATATGTGTGTAATTGTGTAAGATTGAGTTTTCCTTAAGAACAAATTCTTGGATGTGCAACCACGTTCTGTTTGTTAACACTGTATCAGATTCTACCTCTCCTGTCACAAGTAGACTGACCAACGAGGTCATTGGCAGGTATACCTGAAGACTATCTGCAGCAGGGCTCTGATTGTCTTTCCAGCAAGGATGGCCCATACTGCACCTCAAATTCGGGATGTGACCCGTTAGGATTGTGAGGGATGTGTAACTGAAAACCTTGATGATTATGTGACTTTCAGGCAAATTTGCAATCATGCCAGGCTATGATTCATATAGGAGGATATGTTTCACTTTCTGCTAACAGCAAGATCCACAGATACTTTCAGGAATGATTCACTGTATGCCTTTTTGCAGTCTCTCTGCAGACAGTCTGACACAGACTAAAATGTAATCAATGCTTCTATGATTCCTAGAGCTCCATTTCTGGTTTGCTGTTATCTCCGCTAGGAGATGTTAGGGCTGGAATGTATGAAACCGGTTGGTATTTCCCCAAGAGATGAGAGCTTAAAAGGTGTTCCTCCAGGTTTCTAGAATAGCATACACAAATCCAAGAACACTGGGTCTAATTCCACAGCCTTTTCCCCCTTCTGGGAGCAACTAATATATGGGTGAAAGGCTTTTTTTGTCCATGGGGGAATATAAAAGGAGTGGGATGCAAGGGGAGGGTAGTTTCCATTTCCTTTAGCTGAGGGAGCTGCTTTTAGTCCCTCCATACTGAAGTATGCAGGTGGGTGAAGGCTGAGCGCCGAGACTTCCTGCAGCCTCAACAGGTCTGCAGATGTCTCTGGATGCTAGAGGCTTCAGAGCCAGAGTTTGCTGGCCCAATAATTCTGGGTCCGGCGACATCTGCAAACAAAGAAGAGCCCACAGTGGTATCTCCCAAGGGATCCTTCTCCAGGTCACTTGTAAGGGTGCCTTACAGTGGGTTTCAAGATGTCGACTGTCAGGACTTCCGCCCCGACTACTAGGTACACAGAGATATGAGCGAGTCTGGGGGTAAGGTTTACCAGCTTTATTACTTCGTTTCGGCTTTGGGTGCTCTGGCTGGCTCATGAAATGAAACAACATACTCTTTAGGAGTTCAGTTGTACAGTCACTGAAGTATAAATGGAAACAAATGAAGGAAAGTTATTTAAAGGAAACGGGTGCTCTGCACAGGGTCTGGATTCTTGATCCCTTCTTCGGGTGGAGCTTGGCTTCACTGAGTTGATGTGGACCGGCCTCCAGAATCCAGAAGAGGGCATAAAGGAAAGAAAATAATACAAGCGTCAGGGTCTCTGGCTTTTCTCTATACATTCAGGGAAGGGGGTGTGTGCACCTTATACCGGTCCCTAACGGTGCAGTGCCTAAGTGGGGGTGTAATTGTGCTAGCGACGCAGTGAGGTGCTCAGGCGGCCTTTCCACCACCCTTTAAACCAACCCCCGGTCTCCCCCGTCACTTGCCTGTTGCCACGGTCCCAGGTGACCGTGGTATCGTGAGATCCCGCCGCCTCTGGTTCCTTCAGGGGGCCTGTCTCGCTCGTGTTCTCTGGGGTTCTTTCGGCGTCTTCGGTTTGGTCCCTCTTTCTCAGGGCGTCCTCGTTGTTCTCCTCGCTCTTGTCGGCGTCTTCTCCTCGGTCTCTCCTCCTCGGGGCGTCTTCGCAGATCTCCTCTGGGTCGTCCATCTCCCGCTCCGGCTCTTTCTCCTGTAGTGCTGTGGACACAGCCATTTGTGTCCACAAAGCGGATGTAGTACTGCTTGATTGGACGACTGGTACGCCGACCTGACTTCCGGTCGGGTCCAACCCCGCGGCCATCTTGGGTTGGGTCGTGGATCCCTCACACTGCCTTTCCCCCGAGAATGGATGATCGGGCCATTCGGACAAAGGACACCTGGAGAGAAAGTCCACGTTGCTCTGCATGCTCCCCGGCAAGTGGAAAGTGCTGTAGGAAACAGGCTGAAGGGCAAGAAACCATAGCAAAACCTTAGGATTAGTATTTTTATGCAGGGCTAGCCAGGTCAAAGGTGCATGATCAGTCAAAAGTATAAAATGACGGCCCAGAAAGTAATATTGCAGCGCTTCGACAGCCCATTTAATCGCAAGGCATTCCTTCTCAATCGTTGCGTATGACACCTCCCTGGGGAACAGTTTGCGGCTGATATACAAGACCGGGTGGAGTAGGCCCTTCTCATTGGGTTGGGACAAGATGGCACCTAAACCCCTGTCCGACGCGTTGGTCTGAAGCACAAAGGTCTTGAGGAAATCAGGGCAGGACAAAACGGGGTCTTTACACAGAGCTGATTTCAGGTCCATAAAGCTCTGTTCTTGAGCCGTAGTCCAGGGCATTTTGTCTCTTGCAAATGGCTTGGTAAGCAGGTCTGTTAACGGACTGGCTAAAGAAGAAAAATGGGGGACAAAACACCGGTAATAACCCACTAGACCTAAAAAGGAGCGGACCTCTTTTCGCGTTGTGGGTCGAGGAATGTGGGATATAGCTGCCACTTTGTTTACCTGTGGGCGTACTTGTCCTTCCCTAATGTCATATCCCAGGTATTCTATGTGGTTAGCACCTAGGGTAGTTTTCCGGGGATTGAGTGTCAAACCTGCTTCCTGAAGGGCGCTAAAGACCTGATGTAAATGGATCATGTGGGTCCCCAATCCGGACTGTATACCACGATATCATCCAGAATGCCCGGGCGTACTCTCTATGTGGACCCAGAATAATGTCCATCAGCCTCTGAAATGTCGCTGGTGCTCGAAGGAGGCCGAAGGGCATTACCCTGAACTGAAAGAGACCCATGGCTGTTGTAAAGGCGGTTCTGTCTCTGCTCTCTGGGTGAAGGGGGATCTGCCAATATCCTTTGGTTAGATCAATACAGGACATGACCCTGGCATGCCCTAACGTCTCGACCAATTCGTCCACCCTTGGCATCGGATATGCATCGAATTGGGATACCGCATTTACTTTCCGAAAGTCGATGCAGAAGCGGATGCTTCCATCCGGCTTTGGCACCAAGACGATGGGAGAGGACCAGGGACTCTTTGATGGTTCTATAATCCCTGCTTCCAGCATCGTCTTGACTTCTTCTTCTATCGCAATTCGTCTAGCTGCTGGGATGCGGTAAGGAGCCTGTTTAATGGGTTGAGACGTGTGGGTGATGATAGTATGTTCCACTAGCGACGTTTTCCCCGGTGTGGGTGATGATAGTATGTTCCACTAGCGACGTTTTCCCCGGTTTTCCAGGGAACACCGTGGGAAAGGAAGCACAGAGGGTCTCTAGTTGCTTCTTTTGTTCCTTTGTGGTTTGGGAACCCCAGGAGGGGTTTTCAGTATTTTCGTGGGTATAGTGTGATACTTCTAAAGGTTTGTTCGTTACCACCAATCCTACGTTTGTTCTGGAACCAGAAGGGAGTGAATCCGGCTCTTCCCAGGACTTCAGAAGATTGATGTGGTAAATCTGGGAAGCCTTATGGTGGTGTGGGACAGCCACCTGATATGTGACCGACGTGATCTTGGCTAGGACGGGAAATGGTCCTTGCCAGGTGGCTAACAGTTTCTTGTCTGAAGATGGCAACAGAATAAGCACCTTATCTCCCACCTTCAGCTCTCCTAATCGGGTATTCCTATCATACAAACATTTTTGCTCTGTTTGTGCACTTTCTAAGTGCGTATGTGCTTCTTCCCATACAGCGGACAGGGTTTCTCTGAGGTTTTTGCTATATTGGAGAAGGGGTTTTCCTTCGTCCTCTGCTTCCACCCACTGTTCCGCAGCCATGTCCAGGAGTGTACGGGGCTTCCTTCCGAACATAAGCTCAAAGGGAGAGAACCCTGTCGACCTCTGTTCATGGGTGCGGATGGCGTAAAGGACTAGGGGTAGCTGACGATCCCAATCTCTGCCTGTTTTATCAATGTGTTTCCTCAGCAAGGTCTTGATGGTCTTATTGTATCATCGGTCTGGGGGTGAAACACCGAAGTCCTTAGCTGCTTAATCTGCAGGATGTCACAGACTTGCTTCATAAGGCGGGACATGAAAGGAGTCCCTTGGTCACTGAGGATTTCATTGGGGAAGCCCACCCTCGAAAATAGGGTCACCATAGCCTGTGCCACTGCCTTAGAGGTGGCGGTGGTAAGGGGGAAATCCTCAGGATACCGCGTGGAATAGTCCACAATGACCAGGATAAAGCGGTGTCCACGGGCAGAAGGAACCAGGGGTCCCACTAAGTCCATTCCTACCCTGGTAAAGGGAATGACGATAATGGGCAAGGGATGAAGGGGGGCTCTAGGTAGGGTGGGGTTATTGACTAGTTGACAGCGCACACACGCAGCACAAAATCTGGCAACCTCATGATACACCCCTGGCCAATAAAAACGATCCAACAGATAATCAAGGGTCTTTTCTTTACCACAATGTCCCCCCCCTGCTTGGCTGTGGGCCAGCAACAGGACCTGAGGGCAGAATGGACCTGGAACTAGGAGCTGTTCCCTTTTCTCCTCCTCGGGGCGTCTTCGCAGATCTCCTCTCGGTCGTCCGTCTCCCGCTCCGGCTCTTCCTCCTGTAGTGCTGTGGACACGGCCATTTGTGTCCACAAAGCGGATGTAGTACTGCTTGATTGGACGACTGGTACGCCGACCTGACTTCCGGTCAGGTCCAACCCCGCGGCCATCTTGGGTTGGGTCGTGGATCCCTCACATCGACCACATTGCATGATGCAATGTGTTGTAGCGTAAAGCGGCACCCATCTCAAAAATGTATTTTTTATGCATCCAAGATGACCATCTCGTTGTGTGATGCAGGTTGAGGGTGATCCAGCGCTCTGATTGAAAAACTGTCTCATAAACGCTATCTAAACCTCAATACTCACAATTAATCAGAAAACACATATAAAGGCCCATAATACCAATGAGATAATTTTTGATCAACTGAATCTGGTGGCATGGTTAATAAATCTACTCACTTATTATTTACATTATTATTTACAACGGCAGTTTGTCTTTCTTTACCATGGTTTTTAAAACATTTATTATTAATTAAACAGGCCACTAAGGCGATTGGATCAACTGATGGAAACTAGACCATGAACAAACAAGACCAGCTTGTCTTTTCAAATCTAATTCATTAACTTTATTTTTCATAAAGAAAAAGCATTTATGTTTTAGAATCTTTATTTCATAAGCAATTAAGAAAGCAGCATTTAATTAAGGAAATTAATGAAAACTGACATTTTTAAAGTAAGCTCAGAAAAACGAAGTATTAGCAGAATAACAGTTTTCATTCCCTGAATCTATTTCCCTGACTATTTCTCACTTCACCTAAAAAGGAAAAATCATTTAAAGTCTGCGGTCCTTACATGCGCCAAAGGTCCAACAGCATGTCACGGCATTCAGGAATCGGAAAGTAAGAGTTTTTTTCCTGCTCATAGTGTCAGACTTTATACCATTCTCTCTAGCTAAACTTTCTACATTTTACATTCTTTTAAGCAAATCCGAGCTTTTCATTGGCTGTCCAGTGTCAGTCCATGATAACATTTATTAGGTCATCTCCGACTCTTGTCCAAGCCCAGGCTTCAAATAAGCCCTATTGTCTTTCTTTTCCACATCTTTCAGCTTCCTCAAGAAAGTTACTTTTTCCTCGGGTTTAGAACATTTACTTCCTAACCTTGGCAGAAACGTTAAGTTCCTGTCCTTGAGCCTTTTTCCTTGAGCACGTTCAAACACGACCAAGAGAACTGCTTTTCAATCAGCAATGACAATGCAGTAAAAATCTTCACAGCTACGCATGTGCAAAGACTTCAATCTGGACAAGAATTCACGTCTGCAGCTCTGTCAGCCATATTTTCTGAACCACCTTTAGGCCTCACTTCGGAAACTATTATTAAACAAACACAAGACATCAATTAATTAAAGAATTGAGACCCATTCTGTTACCCGCCCCTTTACTAATTAATCCTGTTAATTATCTTACCTAGCAATAAGCACATACAAGCAGCATTATAATTACTTTTCCTTTTTGATCATCACAAACTCCATAAGCTTTTCATCACAGAAAAAACATAACATAAGCACACGAAATAAGCACGTGCCATTAATTTAACTGCCGCATTTAATACTGACAAAGACGATAGACAAGGTTAGTTTATTATTTTTTCTTTGCATATGCAACATAGTGCACATTAGTTTATCCCACGTGTATTGATGAATGTATTCTTAAACTAAGTTGATTAGTAATTTCACCACAAGTTTATTAATTTGATTAATGTCATGGGAGATTAAATTCACAAGTTTGAACAAAATCTTGGGCCTTATTTATGAAGGCCTTGCGCCGCCGGTGCGCCACTTTTAACATGGGAAAAAATGACGCACCGGTGGCGCAAGGCCTTCATAAATAAGGCCCCTTGTTCTTTACCTTGCTCCATCAACTCCCTCATCTGGTGATTTCTAAATCACCAAATAATACCCAAAATTTAAAAATTTTCAACCCTTGAACATGTTTTGGACTTTCTTAATATTAGTATTTCTAAACTTTAGATTCATCTGATTTTCTGCATTTTTCATATTGAATTCTCCGAAACTCTTTTAATTCTATTTCTTTTTCTTTTTCTTGTCTTAGTTTGAGAATTCTTTTTTTTTCTATTACATGTTTTCTTCTCTTGTGTATCATGCAACTAATTTTTAACAAAAGTATCACTATAGCTATGATTATTAAAGGGAAAAAACAATTTTACCTATAATTGAACTACCAATCTCTTGAAACCAGTGTTTAGTTGCTGCTAATCTTTTACTTAAACGTTCTGAAAAGCATTCCTCTTCTAAAGGTTCTGTTTCAGTATGTAACTCAGTAATATTTTTTATATACATCTCTATAGTCAGACTTTTATCAGGTATGTAAGTATAACAATGTTGAACATGGAAAAGTCCACAGACTCCACCCTCTTTTGCCAGCAAAATGTCTAAAGCAAGACGATTTTCCATCACTATAGTTCTCATAGCAACAAGCTCTGTATTCACTAATTGAAATCCACTTGCAGTATCTGTTGGAAATCTATCAACAATTTTTCTAATTCTGTTTGCATTCAGGGTTATTCCTACCATAGGTATTAATGCACCAAATTATTTCTGTAAAACTTTCTCTTCTAAATCTATTCAAGTGATTGCTAATTTCAAATGAATCTTTTGCATTTCTATCTACATGAACATTTTTAGGAAAAACTAAACCTACAAAACACGTCCCATACCAATGGTTTGGGACATTGTAATAATCTTTATTCCCACAAACAAAATAAATTCCAGGAAAAATTGGATCCTTGCCTCCTTTAAATCCCCAACCTCCTATAATACGATAAGTGTCTTCACATTGACTTGCACCTACAAAATATTTATCATACAAAGTATTATCTCTTCTTATACAAAATATTCCACTAACAGATGTATCTGTATGAATTGCAACATTTTCATTTCTACCATTGAGCTTTTCATCTTCAATCTGCCAAAATTTAGATTTAATAGGTTTCAACATCTCATTTCGCTTGTAAATTGCCCTTCTCTCTTCCACCATATTTAAAAACGTCTTCTCTTCTGTTCTCAATTTACATGTTAAATTATTTCTAAAAGTATACTCATAAGTAAGTTCACTAATCGTTAGGAAAAATTCTCTCATCTGTTTAGCAGGTTTCACTTTATTTAAACTATCTTCAACTTTTAAATGTGCAAAAATCTCATCAAAATCTGAATAGTAGTATTCCAAACGTCCAGTTTTATAAAACAAACTAGCTATTACACTACAGGTTATGCCATAAGTAAGAGGAAGCATATTATACGTAACATCTTCAGACACAGAAGTAGGTAATTTCACACAAATGTAGCAGTCTTTTGCGTCCATCACCTTAACATATTCAGATAAAAGTCTTGAAAAGGTATTAGTAGAAAAATCTCCCACAGATCTATCTTGATGAATCGCTGGTTTATGTACAATAATTTTATCAGTCTTATCAACTTTATCATAATTAACCATAACTTTACTAGTCATGTTAGTTTTATACATCTCTTTATCTATTCCAAAAGGAAAAATGACAGCTAAAATTAGCCAAACTAAAATTATCAAAATTACACATATTGAAGACAATTTGCAACATCTTTTGAGAATTGAGCATCTCGAATTATAATTAGTATAAGGCATCTTTACTTTCAAATAAAAGCCCTAAAAAAAATGAAAAATTGAAAAATTACTAAATATACTCCCCTCTTTTTTTTTAACAGATCACCCCTAACAGCTTTTCTTCGACCTTAGGTCATACATCAATTTGTTTTCCAGCTAACACAATTTCTTCGACCTTGTGTCTCCTAACACAATTTCTATTTTCTCCTGATATACTTGAATTATGTACTGTCTCTACTCTTTCAGGTGTTTCTCTATAATTCGGATTTGTTTTAGGAGATGTCTCATCAATAAATTCTCTTTGAAGGGCACTTGGAGAAGACCATGAACAAACTGGTTGATAAGGTGGCGTTTTTTTAGTATAAATTTCTTCTCATACCGCATCTTCTGAATCACTTTCTTCACTAATTCTATTTTTCTTTTGGGCACTCTTTTGTCCAGTTACCTCATCAATTAATCTCACTGGATATAAACCATCACACATGTCTGCACTTCTCCATCGACGCATTCTATCCTCATGTGTTTCTCTATCAAGACCTAATCCTGTTCCCCTTAATATGCCTCTACTCTCTCGTTCTAATTCAAACATTTCATCTTCCCATTCAACTAAAGCTTCAAATTGAGTAGGTCTAGGCTTTGGTACAAGTTTCATAATTTTTTCTCTTAAATTTTTCAAAACTGCTATGTTAAATGATCCATCTTCCGTCCATACTAATACACCATCATTTTCAGTGTATTTCATCCAATTCTCAATCCAAAGACAAGTATGATAACCATATTCACCCAACATATAAGCTGCAGGTGTTTTGTACTTATGAAGTAACCTTACACCTCGCGTTGAAATTTTCTTATCAGGTTTAATTTTGTTTTTCAATTTCTGAAACCGTGAAAGCTTCTTTTTCTCTTTCATAAAATAGTAATCCATGTTTTTAAACAATTTCCCTTACTTCGGAAAAGATCGTAACAACTTCCTTGTTATTCCGCAACACCAACCAATCCGTGCGCGAAACTCACCAACAAACCAATCAAGTTAAGCTTCGTCACTATTTTGCTCAACCAACAGAATTACTGTTTTTCAGGGTGAGCCAATCAGCTGTGCGAATACTGTGACGTATGTTAGCCAATGACAGCGCAACACTTGTGGCGTATGCTATCGCTGCAGCTTCTCTGTCCCTCGCTCCACTCCATAAACTGACCCCTCCTTTACAAAAAAAAATTCACAGCGCCATATTTACAAATCTTTCAAATACATTCAGTTAATAACTCCACAAAAAACAAACCATTTGTCTGTTTCGCTAAAATAAAGTGATAGCTTTCCAAACATTCAAGTATTCATTTCGCGTGAAATAGACAATGTTATTTTCACAGAATATATAAATTTGTCGATAAAGTAAGGCTACTTTACCCTTCTAGCAAGTAATAACGAACTAGTTTCTCTCTAAATGCACATACAGACATATTTTACACCTCCTTAGAGACAATTTAGAGTTTCACTCAATCGTACATTACAAATTCATTTACGCACATTCATACAGAAAAATCCCTAACCATGCATACATAAATCTTTAGTAGGACTTTAACCCACTAATAGAAATCCTCAATCGCCAGTAAGATAGACGACACTTCCTTACCCTTCACTCAAGCTTAGATAAATTCTACTACTCTTTTCACAGTGAGTTTTAAAACAGAACACTAGTCCCTATACTCGAAAGTTACAATTTCATAGACAATCCTCACTATGCATTTTATCTTACACACCTAAAATCCCTAAACTTGTGCTGTACGACCACAACACTTGTGATATACGAGAATACCACTATTTTGAAACAGAACAAATGCACTGTGTAACTTCACCTGTCACACTTCTCATGCCGGCACAAACCAGGAATTTTCACACAGCTGAAAAAAACCTTTCGACTATATATAACAACTGAACAAACTTAACATATTTTAGACATCAATCCTATGTATTTACCATGTAACCATAGAAACCGTAACTCAGAAAACACATATAAAGGCCCATAATACCAATGAGACAATTTATGAGCAACTGAATCTGGTGGTATGGTTAATAAATCTACTCACTTATTATTTACATTATTATTTGCAACGGCAGTTTATCTTTCTTTACCATGGTTTTTAAAACATTTATTATTTATTAAACAGGCCACTAAGGCGATTGGATCAACTGATGGAAACTAGACCATTAACAAACAAGACCAGCTTGTCTTTTCAAATCTAATTTATTAACTTTATTTTTCATAAAGAAAAAGCAGTTACGTTTTAGAATCTTTATTTCATAAGCAATTAAGAAAGCAGCATTTAATTAAGGAAAGGAATTAAAACTGACATTTTAAAAGTAAGCTCAGAAAAGCGAAGTATTAGCAGAATAACAGTTTCCATTCCCTAAATCTATTTCCCTATTTCTCACTTCACCTAAAAAGGAAAAATCATTTAAAGTCTGCGGTCCTTACATGCGCCAAAGGTCCAACAGCATGTCACGTCATTCAGGAATCGGAAAGTAAGAGTTTTTTTCCTGCTCATAGTGTCAGACTTTATACCTTTCTCTCTAGCTAAACTTTCTACATTTTACATTCTTTTAAGCAAATCCAAGCTTTTCATTGGCTGTCCAGTGTCAGTCCATGATAACATTTATTAGGTCATCTCCGACTCTTGTCCAAGTCCAGGCTTCAAATAAGCCCTATTGTCTTTCATTTCCACATCTTTCAGCTTCCTCAAGAAAGTTAATTTTTCCTCGGGTTTCGAACATTTACTTCCTAACCTTGGCAGACACTTTAAGTTCCTGTCCTTGAGCCTTTTTCCTTGACCACGTTCAAACACGACCAAGAGAACTGCTTTTCAATCAGCAATGACAATGGAGTAAAAATCTTCACAGCTACGCATGTGCAAAGACTTCAATCTGGACAAAGTTTCGCGTCTGCAGCTCTGTCAGCCATATTTTCTGAACCACCTTTAGGCCTCACTTCGGAAACTATTATTAAACAAACACAAGACATCAATTAATTAAAGAATTGAGACCCATTCTGTTACCCGCCCCCTTTACTAATTAATCCTGTTAATTATCTTACCTAGCAATAAGCACATACAAGCAGCTTTATAATTACTTTTCCTTTTTGATCATCAGAAACTCCATAAGCTTTTCATCACAGAAAAAACATAACATAAGCACACGAAATAAGCACATGCCATTAATTTAACTGCCTCATTTAATACTGACAAAGACGATAGACAAGGTTAGTTTATTATTTTTTCTTTGCGTATGCAACATAGTGCACATTAGTTTATCCCACGTGTATTGATGAATGTATTCTTAAACTAAGTTGATTAGTAATTAATAGTTAGTTCAAAGCTTTATTTCGATAAACACGTGATATCATAAAAGCACATACACAGGATAAAAAATAAAAAGAAGACCACAATTCATAGGTCTTTACAGTTTGCAGAATTAGTTACAATAAAAACATCCATAATACAATAAATAGGTTAAGAGGCATATTAAACAGTAGAAGCTTTGTAAAAGTAAAAATTAAGAAGGTTTGGTTAAAAACTGAGTCATCTCAAAGATTTTGCTCTTATTACCCAGGCCTAACTCAAGAATTTAGCAACCCCACAAACTAGACGTGTGCTGGTGTCGGTCTTTAGAATTCTCAAAGCTACGGAATGATTCCTGGTACCGAGCAGTAAACATGTAGGTTTTAGCCATCTCTGTCTCGGCTTTGCATAGGCTGGGCACACAAAAAAAACATGGGCAATAGTTTCAGTGACGCCATTACAGGTAGGGCACTTGGATGGGGTTTGGTACGGGGGCTTCCACTTACAAGTGTAATCATGTAAAGGTAAATTTCCCAACCTGAACTGGATGAACAGCGATCTATCCCTTGGTTTTACAATAAAGTCCAGGTAAGGCTCCAAGCGAGGCTTGATTTTATGCTGTTTAAACTCCTCCGTCAGCCTACCCTGGTTTGGGTCCCTTAGATCTTGCTCATCCACCCAGTTCCAGTAGACTCGCTTAAGTTCAAGCTTGGATACGGAAGCTCCACGCTCCCAACTAATTGGCAAACCAATTTCACTCAGAAGCTTCTTAATGTTGCGGATCCAACTGACTTTATGAGAACCATTAAGGTTCATAACCTCTATCAAGCCATCAAGGTACTTAGAGAGCTCGGGGGTCCGCCATAACCTGGCCCAGTATAAAAGAGGTCGTAGCCTAGCTAAGTCCCGAATAGGGCGGCGGCCCAGATCACTCAATAATGGTTTGATGGGGGTACCCATCGGAAGGGATGCTAACTCTCTAAGGAACTTATTTTCAGAAGTGGCAATTGCACTAATACATTCGAATCCCCACAGCTCGGCACCATAACGGGCGCTGCCCACAGCCTTTGCAGCATATATATCTAGGGCAGGGGCAATGGGCTTAGAGATGGACATGCGATGTTCCCGCCCCAAAACACCAGTCACCCTTTTGTGGTTCAAAAGCATTTTATCAATATAGCGCTGTCACTTCAAATTATGAAAAATTCTAATTCCCAGATAATCAAATTCTTTTATGCACTCCAATGGTTCTCCATCAAGAAAGAGGGTGGACCTGGAGGACTTACTTGGGTTGAAATAGAGAAGCTTAGTTTTGGTGGTGTTAATGACTAGGCCCCTAAGTTCGCAAAACAGACTAAAGCGATTCAACAATTTTTGCAAGCCCGCAGGGGTTTTTGAAACCAGCAAGGTGTCATCTGCGAAAAGTAAGGTGGGCACTTTATCGCCTGCCAGAACCAGGGCATCTGCGTCAGTTTCAAGTAAAAAAGAGACAACACCATTTACAAACAAAGAAAAAAGTGTTGGGGCTAACACGCACCCCTGTCTAACCCCACGCTTAACAGGAATCCTATCGGTTTTTTGCCCTTGAGAGCCCCATATAATGCGGGCATAAGTGCCTTCATGCATACGTATTAAGAGGTTTAGGATTGGAAGCGGGATCCCCATCTCCTCCAGTATAGTCCACAATCGATCTCGAGGAACCAGGTCAAAGGCGGTCTTCAAGTCAATAAATGCCAAATAAAGACCGCCTTTGCCGATGGTAACCACCTTCCAGTGGAGGAGGAGCAACCTAAATGCTTGATCAGTTGTACCAGTACATGCCCTGAAACCAGCCTGGTAAGGGGAAATGAGTTTGTTTTCCTCTGCCCACAAGAGGATGCTTTCAAGGAGAACCCTGCCAACCAACTTCTGTCCCGCGTCTATCAGACTAATTGGACGGTAGTTGGCAAGGTTCTACCTGGGGCCCTTCTTATAAATGGGAATCACCTCAGCCGCTTTCCAGGAACTAGGGACTGGAGAGCCTGCCATCAATGCATTTATAAAGATGGTGAAATACGTTGCCCAACCTTCGGGGTTAGCTTTAAAAAGGTCACCAGGCACTCCGTCCTGTCCTGGGGCTTTGGCGGAAAATATTTTGGCTATTGCAGCGAGAACCTCTTTTTTATTAACTATAGTTGGCGTGAGCTGACTGGAACCATCAACCAAAGCACCGCTCAAATGCCCGGGGACTCCGGGCAGGTCAATCCCTCCATATAGCCTAGAAAAATGTTCAAACCATTCACTATCCGTGTTATGGTTTGGAATTTGGTTTGAGCTGCACCCAGATGATTTTCTAACTAATGACCAAAACAAATCAGCATCCCTATTTCTACTTGCATCTCTGAGATTTTCCCAGTGGGACTCTTCCCAAGCCCTTTTTGCGGCTATAATTGCCTTTCTATAATGCAATCTTGCCGAACGCACAGATACTGGGTTCGAAGATTTGATGGCAGAGATTAAATCAGTTTTCCTCCTTCTACAATTACTATCAAACCAACTCTGCAGTGGCTTGGTATGTGCCAGGTTCTTCTTGGGAGGGACCATAAACAGCTTGCCAATGTGGTCCATTGTGGCAGTGTAAATGTTTTCTATCTCTACTGACCCTGCCTCCTCACCACAGACTACAGACAGCCTTAATAACTGCTCTGCAAGGATTCCATCCAACTGGCGTAATTTAGAATCCTCCAGGCAGAACTTTGGCCATTTAAAAAATCTATTACAGTTCGATGGAATGTGTTCTTTTGTTAATAAACTCCTGTCTTTTGAGGATATACGCTCCTTTCTGTCCCATGGGTTTTGCAGTGTGAGGGACAAAGGGTTGTGGTCACTCTCAACCGATGGAATAATGACCATATCCACTACAGACTTCCAGGTCCTCCTATATATCATTATGTAGTCATTCCTACTCTCGCACAACACTCTATTATAAGTATTAGCACCCTGAGCGTCGGAGGTAGTATGGCCGTTGGCAGCCCGTAAACCTGTTTCTATCATTAAGCCGTTTAATTGAATGACTACAGGAGACCATCTCCTCACAGGCTTAAGGGTTAGGGACGGAACGCCCCAGTGTGCGTCATCCTCATGTGTTCCTAAAATATCCTCTACTGCCAAGGGTTCGAATGAACAGTTAAAATCTCCAGCTACTAGGGCTAGAGAATCAGGAGCACACAACCTTAACAAATCAATTAATACGCTCTGCTGAACCGCTTGTCTTGGACCCACCGGGAGTTCTTTGTTTGCATCAACTTCTTGCGGAACCCGCTTCGCGGGTCCCGCTGCGCCAGGAGTGCCGCCTGCAGCCTTAACCAGCGGAACTACGTGGGAGGCTGAACCTTCGGGGCTGCGAGCGTGCGTGTGTGCTCCACTGGGACTGCATATCCCAGGAGCGCCCGCCTGCCTGACTCGCCACACCTGGGCCGCTCTCCCCGACCCCTCCCACCACTTGACCTACGTAGTTGAACATCATTTAAGGCACCTGGCACTCCCGCTGCGCGGGAGCGCGCGGGAGGGCGCCGGGAGAAGCCCGGGACAAGGGCGGGACCGTCCAAGGCCGTCATCGGCCGGAGCAGGCCGGGCTGGGCCCACCCTCTTGGTTTCCCATATCGTGCAGGTACTTATAGGCTTTATAATTTTGTTGCACCCGTTTTGGGTGGCATAACTGACTGACCCTCCTGGAGTTTAACCATGCCCTCACCAACAAAGGAGAGTACCCCTCAGAAGCCGGGTGGAGTGAAAAACGGGACTCTTGAAATGTATTTTGCACGGGCTGTGGGGGAGGCGGACAAAGAGGGAAATTTGTCAAGGCTAAGGGCGGAACGGAGACGATCAGTGGACAACCTGAAAAACACCCCCATGGGAGATCTATCTATTACTTTAAGGGAGGAGTTAACTCGTATTGAGGATGTTCCACTCTTGTTAAGGGAAGGTATGAACACCCCCCCAATTGAAATCACGAGCACTGCTCTACCTATTAGTATCAGTCCCGCTAGGGGGGCTATAGCTTTAACCCCACAACCGCCCACAACCCGTAAAGACAGGCATTCCAAATTGAAAGTAGTCACCACACAAGCAATCCCAGGACCCCCCCCAAAAAAACGTAGGAGAAGGGCAAAGGGAGCACAGGGTGGCAGTAAACCCAAGACTCTATATTTAGACTTTGGGAAATCCTTAAAACATCAGGTATCCACAGCAAAACCACTGGTAGAGTCACACTCTAAATCTAATGTGCAGGAAGTTATAGCTCCCGCCTTGAGCACAGATGTAGGAACTAGTAGTGATAATGTCCCCCTCTCTGTTGTGCCACTGGGAAACCTGGAATTTCTCTTAAGGTCTCTGTTACTCCCGATCAGCGAAAGCGTAAAAAAGATCGAGATCAGACTAACCATACTGGAGGCCACATTGGGAAGTCTGAAAATTCGCAGTGGCCGACAGGAAAGTGATTTAACAGCCATCACTAGCCCTGTAGCCTCGCAAGGGTTAAAACACAGGGTAGTTAACCCAACGCCAATTCCACCCCAGGCTGCAAACGGGGTAGTCCCCCAAAAACCACTAAACCCAAATCCTGTAGCCACCAATTCACTTCATGCTAACATACCTAACCCTTCCCTTGTATTAGTACCTCAGGCACATATGACAGAAAACAACATCCCGGACAATCAAAAAATGCCCCCTGCAAGACCTCGTCGCCCTAACCTACCACCTGAGACTAACGACCTCACAGTAGTTATGGCAGGGGTCCCTCAACTTGATGAAGGTGAAATAGAGGATTTTTGTACTCTAAAAACTAGGGTCATTAAGTGGTTAAACAGAAATAGACCTCTCCCGAGACACCTTAACAATGAGATTATAATGGTAAGAAGGGTCCCATGGGTGGGGAGAAGTCAGAAATCCATCACTGGGGACTGTATATTGGTGAGTTTCAGGGACAAGGGTACGGTGTCGCACATTTGTCAAGGGGAAAACATATCAATGGAATCTACCATCCATACCCTCCGTGTGTCTTTCTTCTTCCCAAGTACCCCAGGCCTACAACATCCACCCCCACGACATGATAGATGGGAGAGAGTCGGAAGAAGAGGGCGTCATCAGGCTTCTCATCCCTGGCCACTTTTGGGTAGAACGGCACCATTCCTCCCAACTTATAATCGGTTTAATTGTTTAAATGGTTTAGAGGGGGTGGATTGACAAATAGATAAGGCCCCTAAGGAGACCGTAGAAAAGGGCGCCCAAGCAGAAACATCAGTGGTGCAAAGACACTCGGCCTTGCAAACCCAATTAGGTAGGGCGGAGGATTCTATGTCTGTAGTTAATGAACAACTAATATATACTCAGACACCGCCTGTAGCTCCATTAGGGGAGGTGGAACTGACTCCATGTCGGTTTCTTAGCTGGAACGTGGCAGGGACTAGAGCCAAAAGACTAGATCCCACATGGATAGACTTCATAGCCAGCAACCACGTAATTGCCCTCCAAGAAACATGGGACACCGCACCAACTTTCTGGCTGGATGGGTTCACAAGTTTTACTATACCAGCAACTCCAAGTAGTGCAGGAAGAGCTAAGGGTGGACTAGTTCTCCTCTTCTCGCTTAAATTGGCAGGGACGTTTAAACAACTAGAGTCTGGCTCCCCAAATATCTTAATGGTAGAATGGACTATCTCACCAGGGCGGGTCTTAGTGGTCTCAAATTTTTATAATTCTTGGGTTAGACAAACAGACACAGCCCATGTGGATCATTTGGAAAATGTTCTTAATGATTATAGTCACAAATCTTGCACTAATTTCGATTTCTTAATTTTAGGTGATTTTAACATTCAAAAATGTGTTTTAAAATGCAACTTAGGCAACCTGGATGGTCAAACAGAAAATGGCAATCTGCACTTTGCTCACACCAAAGCGGGGGAGGCGCTGGAATTTCTCCTTGCTAGCCTTAATATGTCTGAACCCCTTAGCACTGGTAGTGACGAATCCCCGCCCACTTACAAAGGGTCTGAAAGTGGGTCTGTGATAGATTTCATTTTCGTTTCTCAGGGCTTAACCTCTAAGATGGGGATTTACGAGGTAACTGCCTCTCCACATAGTGATCACAACCCAGTCTCTGTACAGGTTCACTGGAGTGACTTATGGAGCAAACACCTGGGTCTTCCCAGGGCTTGCACATCGACGGTGCCCAGTGACCAGGGCAGACGGCTCAAGTGGGGTAAGGTGGTCCAGGAAACCTTTATGGCTTCCCTGTGCCCAAAGATAGAGGAACCCATGCGTATTTGTTTAGACCAAAATGCCTCCAATAAAGAGATTGTTTCAGCTTTTAATCTTATTTGCTCACAAACGGCTAAAGAACTTACAGTTCCCAATTCCAATTTGCCACCCAAGCCATTTAAATGGTTTGATAGAAATTGCTCTAAAGCCCATAAAGAACTGAAAAATGCCCTTAAAATAAAGCCGAGGGATAAAACTTTAATCTCTAAATTAAGACGAGAGTATAAATTGGTTGTCAAAAATAGAAAAAATACAATTAAAAAGAATGCTTGGAATGATTTGCTTGACGTGGATATACTACGGAATAGTAAAAGATTCTGGGACATCATAAACAACCAATTCTTCTCTGGGGAGATTAACACAATCTCCGACTGCATTATCAGTGATGAGAAATGGGTTGATCATTTTAAAAATATATATGGCGGCAATGACCCTGTGAATGGAAATGAGACAGGACTGACCAGGGGCCTAGTGGCAGTAGAATTTAACGAGGAGGAGGTATATAAAGCCATAATGGACTCCACGAAAAATAAGGCTCCGGGCCCGGATGGAGTCCCGGTAGACTTCTTCATATACGCCCCAACCACCTGGTCTAAAGTCCTTACAAATGTCTTCAGGGCAACAAATGATGGATGTTTTCCAGAAACTTGGAACACATCTGTCATAGTACCCATTTTTAAAAAAGGAGACAGGGAGAACCCGGGATGCTACCGCCCAATTTCTTTGATAGACTCTGCCTTTAAGATCCTGGGCAGAGTACTATTGACGAAGTTGAGAACAAGCCTGGAGATCTGTGGGGATCTCGCAGAGATTCAATATGGCTTCAGGGAAAAACGGGGAACCTTAGAGCAATGCTCAAACTTACACCTCCTAATATCGAAGTACACGGTGGCCGGGGAGGGTTCATTATATTTGGCCTTTATGGACCTCTCCTCGGCCTTCGACTTGGTTAATAGGGCCAAGCTCTGGGCTATACTGCGCGAGCTTGGTATTGAGGATCCCTTGGTGGCCCTCATAGCAAGCTTGCACCAAGGCCTCACTGCGAAGGTCCGGGTAACCAGGGAAGGGCGATGCTCTGACAGCTTTAGGTCAAATAAGGGTGTTCGCCAAGGCTGTATCCTAGCCCCACTTTTATTCACCATTTACATTAACGATCTAGGGAAGTCCTTGTTAGCAGGCAACGCTGATGTCCCGCGGGTAGGTGGGAAGCAGATTCCGGCTCTTTTATATGCGGACGATGCTGTTCTCATCGCCCGCACGGGCATTGGGCTACAGACCCTTTTGGAACTCTTTGGTTCCTTTATGGCCAAATTGGACCTAAAAATCAATGTGACTAAATCGCACACAATGATTGTGGGTCCACAAAAAAATAAATCACACACAAAAACCTTTTTCTGCAATGGCGAGGTTCTCTCCAGGGTCCCGGTTTTTCCTTACTTAGGGGTCCTGTTTGATGAGAAGGGCTCCTGGGTCCCGCAAATTAAGGCCAAACATATTTCTTTAGCCCGGTCCACAGCAGCCCTGATGGATTTTACTAAAAGACTAGGGGCTAAACCAATGGATGCTGTGTTAAAAGTTTACAAAAGTAAATGCATTTCGATAGCCTCATATGGTGCAGCATTGTGGGGTTATACTAATCTGGATAGTATGCAGATAGTAGAGAATAAACTTATTAGACGAATTTTGTCGGTCCCAAACTCCACACCTACCTACTCCATACATGAGGAAGTTGGCCTACCCTATATTATAGATGGATTGAAAATGGCCCCTTTACTTTTTTGGGCCAATACCTGGATAAATACTGAGTTGTCTTTAAATCACACAATTCTTAAAGACGTGACTGCAAGGGAGGGGGCAATGAAAATAGCCTGGCTGAGATATATAAAGTCATCATTCACTGCCCTCGGGAGACCTGACTTATACACAACACCGTCAATAATCAGGAAAGCGGACATTGCATGGATCAAGAAGGAATTCCAGGGGAGGACACGCTTAGAGAGAGAGGAGTCTGAAGTTAACAAACCGTTAGTAAGAGCACACCTGGTTTTGTCCTCTTCCCCCTCGATGGAACCTTACCTGCAATATGTCTCTAAACCCTTGCACAGATTTTTGCTAACCAGATTCAGAATGAATTTAATCCACTATTCACTAGGTACCTTTCCTACGTGGGGTAAACCGGAACATGCACCACCCTGTGAGTGTGACCAGTTCTCTAATCAGGACACTCTCCATTTCCTGTTTTTCTGTGCATTTTACAATACTGAGAGGAGAAAATATCTAATTCCCCTCCTGAAAACACTGGGCTTTATACAAGTGAGACCTGCCTTGCTTTATCTCCAAAGATTATCGGATGCACACGTCACTTTTTGTGTAGCGAGTTTTTTAACAGCCGCACACAGAGGTAGAAACAAAAGAATCCCTAGAACTGTACTGTTTTAAACTAAAAATCAATACATTAACTGTTACTTTATTGTATGTATCACGGTGACTAATTAAGTGACTCTTTTATGGACACTATGTAAAAACAAAATGAACTGTGGGTATTTTTAAAATGTTTTTTTAAATATATGTATGTCTTTTGCCTTTTATGATTTTAACAAAAATCGAATAAAGTGTATTTTGACTGACTGACTGACTGAAATCAATTAATATCTCAACTGTGGGCGATTTGCCCCCTCCCTGCGTTCCTCTTATATAAACATTGAAAAATTCCCAGGCAGGGTCACCATTAATACTTTCAACAGATAGTCTCATAATGTCCGGACAGGGGAGAGTATGATGTGTAATCCTAAGGTTGAGATCAACCCGTACCCATGTTATAAGCCCACCCGAAGGACGACCATGACCAACCGATGTAGCGGGCACACAAAAGGAGGAAAAACCATGCATATGCAACGGTTCTAAGCTCCATGTCTCTTGAAACATGCAGATGTCAAACCCATTGATAAAGTCAACCTAGTCAAGTAACAAAAGCTTGTTTTGCAGTCCTGCCACGTTCCACGAAACAATTTTAAGTGTACTCGCATTATCTCTACCATGGGATACAATGTTTGAAAAGTCAGTCAAGGCCGGGGAGGCCTTGGTATTAATGCCAACCACCGGGTTCAAGGCTATGCCAGTGGGTTCTATATCCTCTGACGCTTGAAATACAGGTAGTTCTACGGGATGATCACCCTGAGGGAAAGGAGAGATACTTATTTCGCTTGCAGTAGCATCTGGTCAATCGACTGCGTCCAAGCAATCATAGCGATTGTGGTGAAAAAAGCTATCAAAGTTTGCGGGGGGCATAGACCAATCTCCTTGTACTACTCCCCTCCTCCGCCCAGGAACCAAGGTCCATCCGTCAGCTTGAGCGGAAAAATGGCCGGGAGGGTAGAAATAGGTTAGAGGGAGGGAATGAACAGTCGTGCCTGTGCTAGGGTTATTCCAATTACAAATGAAATCAACAATTCTAGGGTTGCTGAAGTTAATCAAAATACAATCTCCCCTTATGTTTTTAGCCAAATGACCTACCCATGGAGTCCTGCGAATCATAAGTATTTTGCCTGCTAGGTATGGGGGCAAGGGTCTATTCACATTTAGCCAGTGTATCACTCTGTTCCATAATTTTGTGGGGCTTTCCCTTTCATTTGCGGCCAATTCTGGAGCTCCCGCTAGCACCACCACAAATGGACAAACCTCCGGGGGTAAATTTAAGATCTTTTTACCTGCAATGGGTTGGTTGACCACTTCCCCCCCACCAGGCATGTTTTGATCTGGGGTTTTCTTTCTTTGGGATAAGCTATTCACGTTGGGACAAGTTAGTTCTTTGGGGGTAGGGATAGCTTCAGAAACAGGTATAGTCGTCTGGACTGAACCTGAATCTACTAACTCCTTGTTGGTCACTGGAGTGGGAACTATTTCTTTACGGATTTTAGGAGGTTTAGACAGTTTTGCAACTGGGGATGGAACAACTCTGAGGGTGGGTTCAACAAGGCTCTTAACATCACGTTCGATCCTTTTTAAGTGGACCTCGATCTTGCTCAACCTCTCTTCTAATGGAGCTAACAGGAGCCTAATGGTGTCATAGACAGCACTAGGCTCCACCTCCAACACCTCTGTGGCATTTTCTGGCTTGGTAACCCCCTTGAAGCCACTGCAGCCCTGCTTTGTGGAACGGGGTCTATCAGACCAAGAGGTGATTTAGCGGCTCCTTGCACCGCAATAGGTGAATTTGCTTTCTTGCCCTTACGGCCTTTGTTTCTCCTCCCACCTGCTTTATTAGGTGACTGGTGGGTCTTTTTAGGTATTGCCCCTGGGTCCTTCCCACACTGCTGCCTAGTATTATGCACCTTTACTACGCTAGCTACGCCAGCTGCAGTGGGGAGCATCTGAGGTGATAACAACAATTATTCAGAGGCTGTAGATTGGCTGCTAAGGGTTGTTTGTGACAAATTACAATGAGGGAGCTGTGGAATAGGGAGTTCTAAAATAGGGGAAGCACTCAAGCGATTATTAGCACTCAGGTTATCAGGAGTTCGAGCGTCCGCAATTAGTCCCATAGAAGATCTTCTTGCAATGGCTAATTCATGCGAGACACGTCGCTCCATTATGGTGATCCCTTCATCAACAACACTGTTCATCTTGGTTATGAATTGCTCCATAGCTCCTGTAAATATTGCAGCGCCCGCCCGCCCCTTGGTCTCTTTAGGGGGCATGCCAAATGTCTCAGATTGTTACAGAGGATTTTATTGGCAATGTACTCACTCAGGTATACTTGAGGGTGGATGGAAGGGGGGTGGCCCGACCCGGCCTCTTCGGTCTTGAACGGGCTAAAACGGGCCCGCCCTTGGCCCGGGCTTCGCCCGGCGTCCCGCGACGCGAGGAACTGTGCCGCTTAAATGCGCCTTCAGGCGCTCTCCTTCCGTGTAGGACGCGCCGCCGCTGAGCCTGCCGGGTACTGTAGTCACCCGGGGCGGCGGCGCGATGCTGTGGTCAATGAGACTCCTGGCGGTGTCGGCGTTTGTTCCTGACCCCTCTCGTGACTCCTGGTCGTGTCGGCGGTGTCCACATTACAGGTAAGTACAGTTTTGCGTCCCCCGCTCCTGCCGGGAACTGTGCCGCTTAAATGCGCCTTCAGGCGCTCTCCTTCCGTGTAGGACGCACCGCCGCTGAGCCTGCTAAGTACTGTAGTCACCCGGGGCGGCGGCGCGATGCTGTGGTCAATGAGACTCCTGGCGGTGTCGGCGTTTGTTCCTGACCCCTCTCGTGACTCCTGGCGGTGTCGGCGGTGTCCACGTTACAGGTAAGTACAGTTTTGCGTCCCCCGCTCCTGCCGGGAACTGTGCCGCTTAAATGCGCCTTCAGGCGCTCTCCTTCCGTGTAGGACGTGCCGCCGCTGAGCCTTCCGGGTACTGTAGTCACCCGGGGCGGCGGCGCGATGCTGTGGTCAATGAGACTCCTGGCGGTGTCGGCGTTTGTTCCTGACCCCTCTCGTGACTCCTGGCGGTGTCGGCGGTGTCCACGTTACAGGTAAGTATAGTTTTGCGTCCCCCGCTCCTGCCGGGAACTGTGTCGCTTAAATGCGCCTTCAGGCGCTCTCCTTCCGTGTAGGACGCGCCGCCGCTGAGCCTGCCGGGTACTGTAGTCACCCGGGGTGGCGGCGCGATGCTGTGGTCAATGAGACTCCTGGCGGTGTCAGCGTTTGTTCCTGACCCCTCTCGTGACTCCTGGCGGTGTCGGCGGTGTCCACGTTACAGGTAAGTACAGTTTTGCGTTTTTCCTTGAGCACGTTCAAACACGACCAAGAGAACTGCTTTTCAATCAGCAATGACAATGCAGTAAAAATCTTCACAGCTACGCATGTGCAAAGACTTCAATCTGGACAAGATTTCACGTCTGCAGCTCTGTCAGCCATATTTTCTGAACCACCTTTAGGCCTCACTTCGGAAACTATTATTAAACAAACACAAGACATCAATTAATTAAAGAATTGAGACCCATTCTGTTACCCACCCCCTTTACTAATTAATCCTGTTAATTATCTTACCTAGCAATAAGCACATACAAGCAGCTTTATAATTACTTTTCCTTTTTGATCATCACAAACTCCATAAGCTTTTCATCACAGAAAAAACATAACATAAGCACACGAAATAAGCACGTGCCATTAATTTAACTGCCGCATTTAATACTGACAAAGACGATAGACAAGGTTAGTTTATTATTTTTTCTTTGCATATGCAACATAGTGCACATTAGTTTATCCCAGGTGTATTGATGAATGTATTCTTAAACTAAGTTGATTAGTAATTTCACCACAAGTTTATTAATTTGATTAATGTTATGGGAGATTAAATTCACAAGTTTGAACAAAATCTTGGGCCTTATTTATGAAGGCCTTGCGCCGCCGGTGCGCCACTTTTAACATGGGAAAAAATGATGCACCGGTGGCCCAAGGCCTTCATAAATAAGGCCCCTTGTTCTTTACCTTGCTCCATCAACTCCCTCATCTGGTGATTTCCAAATCACCAAATAATACCCAAAATTTATAAATTTTCAACCCTTGAACATGTTTTGGACTTTCTTAATATTAGTATTTCTAAACTTTAGATTCATCTGATTTTCTGCATTTTTGATATTGAATTCTCCGAAACTCTTTTAATTCTATTTCTTTTTCTTTTTCTTGTCTTAGTTTGAAAATTCTTTTCTTTTCTATTACATGTTTTCTTCTCTTGTGTATCATGCAACTAATTTTTAACAAAAGTATCACCATAGCTATGATTATTAAAGGGAAAAAACTATTTTACCTATAATTGAACTACCAATCTCTTGAAACCAGTGTTTAATTGCTGCAAATCTTTTACTTAAATGTTCTGAAAAACATTCCTCTTCTAAAGGTTCTGTTTCAGTATGTAACTCAGTAATATTTTTTATATACATCTCTATAGTCGGACTTTTATCAGGTATGTAAGTACAACAATGTTGAACATGCAAAATTCCACAGACTCCACCCTCTTTTGCCAGCAAAATGTCTAACAAAACAGGTGATGGACTGAATGTGGATCAATGTCACACACTCACCCCAGTCCAAAGATCTGGGCCCAAATCCATCGTTTTTTTGCACTCCACACCACCCTGGGTTAGACAATGGCGATATGCAAATCAGCTCTGACCCTGTGCCCCATGGGAACAGTCCAGTCCGAACTACAAAAGCCATGTCCTTCCCAGAACGAAATCAAGCATCCGAGGACCGGACCGGTTTCGAGGTAACACCTCTCATCAGCCCGGCTAGCTTGACTCCAGTGGTGTGGAGTGCCTGGGACCCACGTCTGGGCATCCCCAGCGCACTTAGGGCGGAAATTGCAAACAAAACAGGTGATGGACTGAATGTGGATCAATGTCACACACTCAACCCAGTCCAAAGATCTGGGCCCAAATCCATCGTTTTTTTGCACTCCACACCACCCTGGGTTAGACAATGGCGATATGCAAATCAGCTCTGACCCTGTGCCCCATGGGAACAGTCCAGTCCGAACTACAAAAGCCATGTCCTTCCCAGAACGAAATCAAGCATCCGAGGACCGGACCGGTTTCGAGGTAACACCTCTCATCAGCCCGGCTAGCTTGACTCCAGTGGTGTGGAGTGCCTGGGACCCACGTCTGGGCATCCCCAGCGCACTTAGGGCGGAAATTGCAAACAAAACAGAGAAAAGGTTTTTAAGTGTTCAGGAATATGGCGCTCAGCTGCTCACGGTAAGTATTAGAGTCTCGTGGTATAGGATTAGGTGCTTCTTGGCAGAGGAAAACCTTAACCTCTGTGAGAGAAGAGGTTCTGAAACCCCTCTCTAATGTAATTGGACAAGAATCCAGAGCACACTTTGTGTATCAAATTGAATTTCAAACTTCAAACGGTCAAATGGTTAAAGCGATGGGATAGATCATACACGCATAAATATTTCAAAAAACGAATTTTATTGTTCAACAGTGTTCTTTCTTCAGAATCACTGTGTGTATCACTTTAGCCTACACGTGTTTCATCACAGCATGTGGCTGTGAATCTTCAGGGCTAAAAGGGATGTATAAAAGAAAAAACATAAAAAAACAAAAAGAAGAAAATCAAAACGTACATATATTATGTGTAGAGGGTGGGGACACCAGTGAAGTGGAAACCAAAAGAGATGAGGATGGGAAAAAGGAGACAGAAGGTGACTTATGAGCAGTTATTTTTAACGGGTCTATATAATTGGCGCGTGTGATAGGTTGTGTGTAGTGACATACGGCCTTTAAGAGAGGTTGATATATTTTCTGACAGGTGATAGATTCATGAGTTAATCCTAAGCATATAAAAATTGTGGTGTGAGGTGACTTTACACGATTAAGTATTGTCCATTCGGTGGTCTAGACCCTAAACTTTCATTTGAACTGTTCCAAGCCTCAAATGGGTATACAATTAAATCAAGTATCTAGTGAATGACTCAAAACATGGGTTCAACATTTCAAATCCATATATGGCAAAACATTAGCTGTACGACTGTGTACAGTTGCGAGAAATATATCTGAATAAAGCACTGTTAATGAATACGAATCTAGTACCCACTTGTTTTGACATAACCAAATTTTTGTTCATTAATGGGACAAGTGTCCATGCATAAGTAAGTATAGACAATTAAAACCAAAGAAAACGTCTATCATTAATCCAAATCTATAGAGTAATCCAACTAAACATGTTATTCGTCCAGACAAATTCTCTGCTTGACTGCGAGTATTTTGCCTAATGGTGATTGTCATAAATCAAAAACCACAATATTTAAACTTCACATGCTAATTGTGCAGATAGATTCTCTTATTTCTAAGCGGGTACATAGTGTGTTAGCTTTCATCCTGAATGAAAAAATGCCTCAATACTATTAATCATCACACTCGTAATCACCTGAATGCTTAATTAGAAATGGACAAAAGTTGAACATTTCATTTGTACTCAGTTCGAACCCTCGCTACGACAGAACCCTATAGGTTTCAAGGGCATATGTGGTTGTCATAATCAGTTCTTAGACCGTCTAGATAGAAGTTACTGACTACAGATTTTATCCAATTCAGCGCGCACTCGAATTAATAGTGCACACATGGGCTGAAAGTACTGCCTTACGAGATAAAACGAGAAATCCGGAAAAATAATGTTCAAGTTGGAAAAAAGGGGGGATTTAGGAAATTACCTGATCTGAATGATCAAGGCGCGTTATCTGTCGAGGAAGGACAAAAATTGTAAACAGTGTGGATATAGCAGGCCGATGTCAGATAAAACATTCTATGCTACAAGCTGCGAAGGAGAAGTCAGGATTTGATAAGGGAAAGACACTCACCGGGAGACCGGTGATAATTCCGTCCCGGTCCTAATCGGGATGTTTACGTATAGTGGGAGAACGGAATCGAGGGTACTCGGTTGCCGTTTCGTCAAAAGTAAGGATCGTGTGTACCAGTTAACACAGCGTCGGTGCTATTCGAGCTGTGTGACAAAAAAGACGGGAAAAATTAATGAAGTGAAAATACTTCGGTAAGGAAATCTAGCGCGAAGCCAAAATCTTCCTGAAGAGTCCGTTACTGTGGCTTACCTGTTTAGCCCGTGGGTTGAGCCGAATGCAGCTCCTGTTTCCGAGATGCGGGAACAAACACCACGTGGTTCCCGCCCCTAAAATAGGGTGGTTGAGAAAACGACTAGAACGCTCAGGTTGATTAATAATTGGCCCATAATAGAAGAGTTACTACTCAAACAATCAGAATCAAAGACAATTTGCACAACAGTGCATGTGTCCAGTTGAGGGCCGCGAAAATCTATACAAAAGGGACCGGGTGAAATTTAAAGCTCAAAAATAGATGCCCCATGAAAAATTGGCCAAGGGGAAGAAAAATTATTTTCATTTAGCAACAGAAAATATGAAATGAAGGGTGTAGTTCACAGTATACTAAGGACCCCACTACAGTCACATGAGTACAATATTGAAACAGCGTGCTGTCAGTATTGTACCTGTGTAACAGTTTCACTATAATAATTTTGATAGTCCCTACACTCTCTCACGTGGTGAGAAAATAGGGCCAGGTAAAACGGAGTGAAAACCGGCTCTCCTTCGCAGCTAGCATGGAACAAGCTCCATAGGAAGTAGGATCCTTTATGGAGATGTTTTGGAGTTTATTAAAAAAGACCCGAGAAATACAATGGAAAAGTGATCCATTCCCCTATTTTATAGGATTTTAGAGTTCTTATCCTTGTGATTGGCAGAAAATAGTGGAAAGCAACTCCCAACCGGGAGGAGAAGGAAAACATAACACTTAATGTCTTAGGGAAATTAATGGCAAAATCCTTTAGCGGGTGTAATTGGTGACATTATTTCTGGCAATTCAATCTACATTTTTGTAAACATAGTTATTCAAACAATTCAGTTAGAAAATTCTCATAAAAACTGTATAAATTCTTCGTGAATTTAGAATCTACATAATGCTTGTGTATTACTCCTTGTTACAATTATCACTGCATATTGTCCTCATATACAGTGGTGATACCTGGTCACTGTTAGCAATAGCCTTTTAATCTTCCTAACCTAGGAAGAAATGTAGTTCATCATCTGTGTTTTGGCCTCTGTTGGTGGAATCCAGACGCATGATCCATAGTGCTTCCAGCCTTCTAAGACGAAGTTCTCTGTTTCCCCCTCTTACAGAGGGCTGTATCACATCAATGCCATAGAACGTGAATATCTTATTCTCACCTTGTGCAGGACAAGCGGCCATATGTATGGCCATGGGATATCGTGGGTCTTTAGTGGCATAAGCTCTAGCATGTTCTCTGATACGTTCCTTGAGTGCCCTGATCGTGCTTCCCACATATCTGCTTTTACAAGCGCATTCAATGATATATACAGTGAATTTAGTGTTACAGTTAATGTTGGTGTTGATTGTGTACTGTTTGGATCTGTGATCCTGAAATGTCTTAGTTCCATGTTTGGCCCACCTGCACATCGGACACATGCCGCATTTAAAGAAACCTTTAGACTTTTGAGTTAACCAGTCACAAGTTCTTGTAGCTTTGGGCACAGTAGGACTCAGTCTATTCTTCAGATTTCTCCCTTTACGGAAAGTAATTTGAGGATGATTGCCTATCGCCTCAGTCAATGTTTTGTCAGCACTAAGGATGCCCCAATGTTTCTGGAAACTTTTACGTATTACAGGACTCAGTTCATTAAAGTCTGTCACAAGTCTCACTGGTTGTTGTCTGATATCAGTTTTTGGGCGTCTGGCTACCAATGTTGATTCTCTGCTGGTTTTTATGATTTTTTGGCCAGCTTTGGAAATGATTTGAGGATTATAGCCTCTATTGAAGAACCTAGACTGCATGTCTTGTAAGCAAGTTTCAAATTCTTGATCTTCACTACAGTTCCGCCTTGCTCGTATGAATTCTCCATATGGGATTCCGTTTTTTTTTTTTTCATCAAAAAAACGGAATCCCATATGGAGAATTCATACGAGCAAGGCGGAACTGTAGTGAAGATCAAGAATTTGAAACTTGCTTACAAGACATGCAGTCTAGGTTCTTCAATAGAGGCTATAATCCTCAAATCATTTCCAAAGCTGGCCAAAAAATCATAAAAACCAGCAGAGAATCAACATTGGTAGCCAGACGCCCAAAAACTGATATCAGACAACAACCAGTGAGACTTGTGACAGACTTTAATGAACTGAGTCCTGTAATACGTAAAAGTTTCCAGAAACATTGGGGCATCCTTAGTGCTGACAAAACATTGACTGAGGCGATAGGCAATCATCCTCAAATTACTTTCCGTAAAGGGAGAAATCTGAAGAATAGACTGAGTCCTACTGTGCCCAAAGCTACAAGAACTTGTGACTGGTTAACTCAAAAGTCTAAAGGTTTCTTTAAATGCGGCATGTGTCCGATGTGCAGGTGGGCCAAACATGGAACTAAGACATTTCAGGATCACAGATCCAAACAGTACACAATCAACACCAACATTAACTGTAACACTAAATTCACTGTATATATCATTGAATGCGCTTGTAAAAGCAGATATGTGGGAAGCACGATCAGGGCACTCAAGGAACGTATCAGAGAACATGCTAGAGCTTATGCCACTAAAGACCCACGATATCCCATGGCCATACATATGGCCGCTTGTCCTGCACAAGGTGAGAATAAGATATTCACGTTCTATGGCATTGATGTGATACAGCCCTCTGTAAGAGGGGGAAACAGAGAACTTCGTCTTAGAAGGCTGGAAGCACTATGGATCATGCGTCTGGATTCCACCAACAGAGGCCAAAACACAGATGATGAACTACATTTCTTCCTAGGTTAGGAAGATTAAAAGGCTATTGCTAACAGTGACCAGGTATCACCACTGTATATGAGGACAATATGCAGTGATAAATGTAACAAGGAGTAATACACAAGCATTATGTAGATTCTAAATTCACGAAGAATTTATACAGTTTTTATGAGAATTTTCTAACTGAATTGTTTGAATAACTATGTTTACAAAAATGTAGATTGAATTGCCAGAAATAATGTCACCAATTACACCCGCTAAAGGATTTTGCCATTAATTTCCCTAAGACATTAAGTGTTATGTTTTCCTTCTCCTCCCGGTTGGGAGTTGCTTTCCACTATTTTCTGCCAATCACAAGGATAAGAACTCTAAAATCCTATAAAATAGGGGAATGGATCACTTTTCCATTGTATTTCTCGGGTCTTTTTTTAATAAACTCCAAAACATCTCCATAAAGGATCCTACTTCCTATGGAGCTTGTTCCATGCTAGCTGCGAAGGAGAGCCGGTTTTCACTCCGTTTTACCTGGCCCTATTTTCTCACCACGTGAGAGAGTGTAGGGACTATCAAAATTATTATAGTGAAACTGTTACACAGGTACAATACTGACAGCACGCTGTTTCAATATTGTACTCATGGGACTGTAGTGGGGTCCTTAGTATACTGTGAACTACACCCTTCATTTCATATTTTCTGTTGCTAAATGAAAATAATTTTTCTTCCCCTTGGCCAATTTTTCATGGGCATCTATTTTTGAGCTTTAAATTTCACCCGGTCCCTTTTGTATAGATTTTCGCGGCCCTCAACTGGACACATGCACTGTTGTGCAAATTGTCTTTGATTCTGATTGTTTGAGTAGTAACTCTTCTATTATGGGCCAATTATTAATCAACCTGAGCGTTCTAGTCGTTTTCTCAACCACCCTATTTTAGGGGCGGTAACCACGTGGTGTTTGTTCCCGCATCTCGGAAACAGGAGCTGCATTCGGCTCAACCCACGGGCTAAACAGGTAAGCCACAGTAACGGACTCTTCAGGAAGATTTTGGCTTCGCGCTAGATTTCCTTACCGAAGTATTTTCACTTCATTAATTTTTCCCGTCTTTTTTGTCACACAGCTCGAATAGCACCGACGCTGTGTTAACTGGTACACACGATCCTTACTTTTGACGAAACGGCAACCGAGTACCCTCGATTCCGTTCTCCCACTATACGTAAACATCCCGATTAGGACCGGGACGGAATTATCACCGGTCTCCCGGTGAGTGTCTTTCCCTTATCAAATCCTGACTTCTCCTTCGCAGCTTGTAGCATAGAATGTTTTATCTGACATCGGCCTGCTATATCCACACTGTTTACAATTTTTGTCCTTCCTCGACAGATAACGCGCCTTGATCATTCAGATCAGGTAATTTCCTAAATCCCCCCTTTTTTCCAACTTGAACATTATTTTTCCGGATTTCTCGTTTTATCTCGTAAGGCAGTACTTTCAGCCCATGTGTGCACTATTAATTCGAGTGCGCGCTGAATTGGATAAAATCTGTAGTCAGTAACTTCTATCTAGACGGTCTAAGAACTGATTATGACAACCACATATGCCCTTGAAACCTATAGGGTTCTGTCGTAGCGAGGGTTCGAACTGAGTACAAATGAAATGTTCAACTTTTGTCCATTTCTAATTAAGCATTCAGGTTATTACGAGTGTGATGATTAATAGTATTGAGGCATTTTTCATTCAGGATGAAAGCTAACACACTATGTACCCGCTTAAAAATAAGAGAATCTATCTGCACAATTAGCATGTGAAGTTTAAATATTGTGGTTTTTGATTTATGACAATCACCATTAGGCAAAATACTCGCAGTCAAGCAGAGAATTTGTCTGGACGAATAACATGTTTAGTTGGATTACTCTATAGATTTGGATTAATGATAGACGTTTTCTTTGGTTTTAATTGTCTATACTTACTTATGCATGGACACTTGTCCCATTAATGAACAAAAATTTGGTTATGTCAAAACAAGTGGGTACTAGATTCGTATTCATTAACAGTGCTTTATTCAGATATATTTCTCGCAACTGTACACAGTCGTACAGCTAATGTTTTGCCATATATGGATTTGAAATGTTGAACCCATGTTTTGAGTCATTCACTAGATACTTGATTTAATTGTATACCCATTTGAGGCTTGGAACAGTTCAAATGAAAGTTTAGGGTCTAGACCACCGAATGGACAATACTTAATCGTGTAAAGTCACCTCACACCACAATTTTTATATGCTTAGGATTAACTCATGAATCTATCACCTGTCAGAAAATATATCAACCTCTCTTAAAGGCCGTATGTCACTACACACAACCTATCACACGCGCCAATTATATAGACCCGTTAAAAATAACTGCTCATAAGTCACCTTCTGTCTCCTTTTTCCCATCCTCATCTCTTTTGGTTTCCACTTCACTGGTGTCCCCACCCTCTACACATAATATATGTACGTTTTGATTTTCTTCTTTTTGTTTTTTAATGTTTTTTCTTTTATACATCCCTTTTAGCCCTGAAGATTCACAGCCACATGCTGTGATGAAACACGTGTAGGCTAAAGTGATACACACAGTGATTCTGAAGAAAGAACACTGTTGAACAATAAAATTCGTTTTTTGAAATATTTATGCGTGTATGATCTATCCCATCGCTTTAACCATTTGACCGTTTGAAGTTTAAAATTCAATTTGATACACAAAGTGTGCTCTGCATTCTTGTCCAATTGCAAACAAAACAGGTGATGGACTGAATGTGGATCAATGTCACACACTCACCCCAGTCCAAAGATCTGGGCCCAAATCCATCGTTTTTTTGCACTCCACACCACCCTGGGTTAGACAATGGCGATATGCAAATCAGCTCTGACCCTGTGCCCCATGGGAACAGTCCAGTCCGAACTACAAAAGCCATGTCCTTCCCAGAACGAAATCAAGCATCCGAGGACCGGACCGGTTTCGAGGTAACACCTCTCATCAGCCCGGCTAGCTTGACTCCAGTGGTGTGGAGTGCCTGGGACCCACGTCTGGGCATCCCCAGCGCACTTAGGGCGGAAATTGCAAACAAAACAGGTGATGGACTGAATGTGGATCAATGTCACACACTCACCCCAGTCCAAAGATCTGGGCCCAAATCCATCGTTTTTTTGCACTCCACACCACCCTGGGTTAGACAATGGCGATATGCAAATCAGCTCTGACCCTGTGCCCCATGGGAACAGTCCAGTCCGAACTACAAAAGCCATGTCCTTCCCAGAACGAAATCAAGCATCCGAGGACCGGACCGGTTTCGAGGTAACACCTCTCATCAGCCCGGCTAGCTTGACTCCAGTGGTGTGGAGTGCCTGGGACCCACGTCTGGGCATCCCCAGCGCACTTAGGGCGGAAATTGCAAACAAAACAGGTGATGGACTGAATGTGGATCAATGTCACACACTCAACCCAGTCCAAAGATCTGGGCCCAAATCCATCGTTTTTTTGCACTACACACCACCCTGGGTTAGACAATGGCGATATGCAAATCAGCTCTGACCCTGTGCCCCATGGGAACAGTCCATTCCGAACTACAAAAGCCATGTCCTTCCCAGAACGAAATCAAGCATCCGAGGACCGGACCGGTTTCGAGGTAACACCTCTCATCAGCCCGGCTAGCTTGACTCCAGTGGTGTGGAGTGCCTGGGACCCACGTCTGGGCATCCCCAGCGCACTTAGGGCGGAAATTGCAAACAAAACAGGTGATGGACTGAATGTGGATCAATGTCACACACTCACCCCAGTCCAAAGATCTGGGCCCAAATCCATCGTTTTTTTGCACTCCACACCACCCTGGGTTAGACAATGGCGATATGCAAATCAGCTCTGACCCTGTGCCCCATGGGAACAGTCCAGTCCGAACTACAAAAGCCATGTCCTTCCCAGAACGAAATCAAGCATCCGAGGACCGGACCGATTTCGAGGTAACACCTCTCATCAGCCCGGCTAGCTTGACTCCAGTGGTGTGGAGTGCCTGGGACCCACGTCTGGGCATCCCCAGCGCACTTAGGGCGGAAATTGCAAACAAAACAGGTGATGGACTGAATGTGGATCAATGTCACACACTCACCCCAGTCCAAAGATCTGGGCCCAAATCCATCGTTTTTTTGCACTCCACACCACCCTGGGTTAGACAATGGCGATATGCAAATCAGCTCTGACCCTGTGCCCCATGGGAACAGTCCAGTCCGAACTACAAAAGCCATGTCCTTCCCAGAACGAAATCAAGCATCCGAGGACCGGACCGGTTTCGAGGTAACACCTATCATCAGCCCGGCTAGCTTGACTCCAGTGGTGTGGAGTGCCTGGGACCCACGTCTGGGCATCCCCAGCGCACTTAGGGCGGAAATTGCAAACAAAACAGGTGATGGACTGAATGTGGATCAATGTCACACTTTCACCCCAGTCCAAAGATCTGGGCCCAAATCCATCGTTTTTTTGCACTCCACACCACCCTGGGTTAGACAATGGCGATATGCAAATCAGCTCTGACCCTGTGCCCTGTGCCTGGGGAATGTGTGACATTGATCCACATTCGGTCCATCACTTGTTGTTTTTGCAATTGCCGCCCTAAGTGCGCTGGGGATGCCCAGACGTGGGTCCCAGGCACTCCACACCACTTGGAGTCAAGCTAGCCGGGCTGATGAGAGGTGTTACCTCGAAACCGGTCCGGTCATCGGATGCTTGATTCCGTTCTGGGAAGGACATGGCTTTTGTAGTTCGGACTGGACTGTTCCCATGGGGCAACAGGGTCAGAGCTGATTTGCATATCGCCATTGTCTAACCCAGGGTGGTGTGGAGTGCAAAAAAACGATGGATTTGGGCCCAGATCTTTTGACTGGGGGAATGTGTGACATTGATCCACATTCGGTCCATCACTTGTTGTTTTTGCAATTGCCGCCCTAAGTGCGCTGGGGATGCCCAGACGTGGGTCCCAGGCACTCCACACCACTTGGAGTCAAGCTAGCCGGGCTGATGAGAGGTGTTACCTCGAAACCGGTCCGGTCCTCGGATGCTTGATTCCGTTCTGGGAAGGACATGGCTTTTGTAGTTCGGACTGGACTGTTCCCATGGGGCAACAGGGTCAGAGCTGATTTGCATATCGCCATTGTCTAACCCAGGGTGGTGTGGAGTGCAAAAAAACGATGGATTTGGGCCCATATCTTTTGACTGGGGGAATGTGTGACATTGATCCACATTCGGTCCATCACTTGTTGTTTTTGCAATTGCCGCCCTAAGTGCGCTGGGGATGCCCAGACGTGGGTCCCAGGCACTCCACACCACTTGGAGTCAAGCTAGCCGGGCTGATGAGAGGTGTTACCTCGAAACCGGTCCGGTCCTCGGATGCTTGATTCCGTTCTGGGAAGGACATGGCTTTTGTAGTTCGGACTGGACTGTTCCCATGGGGCAACAGGGTCAGAGCTGATTTGCATATCGCCATTGTCTAACCCAGGGTGGTGTGGAGTGCAAAAAAACGATGGATTTGGGCCCAGATCTTTTGACTGGGGGAATGTGTGACATTGATCCACATTCGGTCCATCACTTGTTGTTTTTGCAATTGCCGCCCTAAGTGCGCTGGGGATGCCCAGACGTGGGTCCCAGGCACTCCACACCACTTGGAGTCAAGCTAGCCGGGCTGATGAGAGGTGTTACCTCGAAACCGGTCCGGTCCTCGGATGCTTGATTCCGTTCTGGGAAGGACATGGCTTTTGTAGTTCGGACTGGACCGTTCCCATGGGGCAACAGGGTCAGAGCTGATTTGCATATCGCCATTGTCTAACCCAGGGTGGTGTGGAGTGCAAAAAAACGATGGATTTGGGCCCAGATCTTTTGACTGGGGGAATGTGTGACATTGATCCACATTCGGTCCATCACTTGTTGTTTTTGCAATTGCCGCCCTAAGTGCGCTGGGGATGCCCAGACGTGGGTCCCTGGCACTCCACACCACTTGGAGTCAAGCTAGCCGGGCTGATGAGAGGTGTTACCTCGAAACCGGTCCGGTCCTCGGATGCTTGATTCCGTTCTGGGAAGGACATGGCTTTTGTAGTTCGGACTGGACTGTTCCCATGGGGCAACAGGGTCAGAGCTGATTTGCATATCGCCATTGTCTAACCCAGGGTGGTGTGGAGTGCAAAAAAACGATGGATTTGGGCCCAGATCTTTTGACTGGGGGAATGTGTGACATTGATCCACATTCGGTCCATCACTTGTTGTTTTTGCAATTGCCGCCCTAAGTGCGCTGGGGATGCCCAGACGTGGGTCCCATTGCACTCCACACCACTTGGAGTCAAGCTAGCCGGGCTGATGAGAGGTGTTACCTCGAAACCGGTCCGGTCCTCGGATGCTTGATTCCGTTCTGGGAAGGACATGGCTTTTGTAGTTCGGACTGGACTGTTCCCATGGGGCAACAGGGTCAGAGCTGATTTGCATATCGCCATTGTCTAACCCAGGGTGGTGTGGAGTGCAAAAAAACGATGGATTTGGGCCCAGATCTTTTGACTGGGGGAATGTGTGACATTGATCCACATTCGGTCCATCACTTGTTGTTTTTGCAATTGCCGCCCTAAGTGCGCTGGGGATGCCCAGACGTGGGTCCCAGGCACTCCACACCACTTGGAGTCAAGCTAGCCGGGCTGATGAGAGGTGTTACCTCGAAACCGGTCCGGTCCTCGGATGCTTGATTCCGTTCTGGGAAGGACATGGCTTTTGTAGTTCGGACTGGACTGTTCCCATGGGGCAACAGGGTCAGAGTTGATTTGCATATCGCCATTGTCTAACCCAGGGTGGTGTGGAGTGCAAAAAAACGATGGATTTGGGCCCAGATCTTTCGACTGGGGGAATGTGTGACATTGATCCACATTCGGTCCATCACTTGTTGTTTTTGCAATTGCCGCCCTAAGTGCGCTGGGGATGCCCAGACGTGGGTCCCAGGCACTCCACACCACTTGGAGTCAAGCTAGCCGGGCTGATGAGAGGTGTTACCTCGAAACCGGTCCGGTCCTCGGATGCTTGATTCCGTTCTGGGAAGGACATGGCTTTTGTAGTTCGGACTGGACTGTTCCCATGGGGCAACAGGGTCAGAGCTGATTTGCATATCGCCATTGTCTAACCCAGGGTGGTGTGGAGTGCAAAAAAACGATGGATTTGGGCCCAGATCTTTTGACTGGGGGAATGTGTGACATTGATCCACATTCGGTCCATCACTTGTTGTTTTTGCAATTGCCGCCCTAAGTGCGCTGGGGATGCCCAGACGTGGGTCCCAGGCACTCCACACCACTTGGAGTCAAGCTAGCCGGGCTGATGAGAGGTGTTACCTCGAAACCGGTCCGGTCCTCGGATGCTTGATTCCGTTCTGGGAAGGACATGGCTTTTGTAGTTCGGACTGGACTGTTCCCATGGGGCAACAGGGTCAGAGCTGATTTGCATATCGCCATTGTCTAACCCAGGGTGGTGTGGAGTGCAAAAAAACGATGGATTTGGGCCCAGATCTTTTGACTGGGGGAATGTGTGACATTGATCCACATTCGGTCCATCACTTGTTGTTTTTGCAATTGCCGCCCTAAGTGCGCTGGGGATGCCCAGACGTGGGTCCCAGGCACTCCACACCACTTGGAGTCAAGCTAGCCGGGCTGATGAGAGGTGTTACCTCGAAACCGGTCCGGTCCTCGGATGCTTGATTCCGTTCTGGGAAGGACATGGCTTTTGTAGTTCGGACTGGACTGTTCCCATGGGGCAACAGGGTCAGAGCTGATTTGCATATCGCCATTGTCTAACCCAGGGTGGTGTGGAGTGCAAAAAAACGATGGATTTGGGCCCAGATCTTTTGACTGGGGGAATGTGTGACATTGATCCACATTCGGTCCATCACTTGTTGTTTTTGCAATTGCCGCCCTAAGTGCGCTGGGGATGCCCAGACGTGGGTCCCAGGCACTCCACACCACTTGGAGTCAAGCTAGCCGGGCTGATGAGAGGTGTTACCTCGAAACCGGTCCGGTCCTCGGATGCTTGATTCCGTTCTGGGAAGGACATGGCTTTTGTAGTTCGGACTGGACTGTTCCCATGGGGCAACAGGGTCAGAGCTGATTTGCATATCGCCATTGTCTAACCCAGGGTGGTGTGGAGTGCAAAAAAACGATGGATTTGGACCCAGATCTTTTGACTGGGGGAATGTGTGACATTGATCCACATTCGGTCCATCACTTGTTGTTTTTGCAATTGCCGCCCTAAGTGCGCTGGGGATGCCCAGACGTGGGTCCCAGGCACTCCACACCACTTGGAGTCAAGCTAGCCGGGCTGATGAGAGGTGTTACCTCGAAACCGGTCCGGTCCTCGGATGCTTGATTCCGTTCTGGGAAGGACATGGCTTTTGTAGTTCGGACTGGACTGTTCCCATGGGGCAACAGGGTCAGAGCTGATTTGCATATCGCCATTGTCTAACCCAGGGTGGTGTGGAGTGCAAAAAAACGATGGATTTGGGCCCAGATCTTTTGACTGGGGGAATGTGTGACATTGATCCACATTCGGTCCATCACTTGTTGTTTTTGCAATTGCCGCCCTAAGTGCGCTGGGGATGCCCAGACGTGGGTCCCAGGCACTCCACACCACTTGGAGTCAAGCTAGCCGGGCTGATGAGAGGTGTTACCTCGAAACCGGTCCGGTCCTCGGATGCTTGATTCCGTTCTGGGAAGGACATGGCTTTTGTAGTTCGGACTGGACTGTTCCCATGGGGCAACAGGGTCAGAGCTGATTTGCATATCGCCATTGTCTAACCCAGGGTGGTGTGGAGTGCAAAAAAACGATGGATTTGGGCCCAGATCTTTTGACTGGGGGAATGTGTGACATTGATCCACATTCGGTCCATCACTTGTTGTTTTTGCAATTGCCGCCCTAAGTGCGCTGGGGATGCCCAGACGTGGGTCCCAGGCACTCCACACCACTTGGAGTCAAGCTAGCCGGGCTGATGAGAGGTGTTACCTCGAAACCGGTCCGGTCCTCGGATGCTTGATTCCGTTCTGGGAAGGACATGGCTTTTGTAGTTCGGACTGGACTGTTCCCATGGGGCAACAGGGTCAGAGCTGATTTGCATATCGCCATTGTCTAACCCAGGGTGGTGTGGAGTGCAAAAAAACGATGGATTTGGGCCCAGATCTTTTGACTGGGGGAATGTGTGACATTGATCCACATTCGGTCCATCACTTGTTGTTTTTGCAAGCAAAATGTCTAAAGCAAGACGATTTTCCATCACTATAGTTCTCATAGCAACAAGCTCTGTATTCACTAATTGAAATCCACTTGCAGTATCTGTTGGAAATCTATCAACAATTTTTTCTAATTCTGTTTGCATTCAGGGTTATTCCTACCATAGGTATTAATGCACCAAATTATTTCTGTAAAACTTTCTCTTCTAAATCTATTCAAGTGATTGCTAATTTCAAATGAACTTTTTGCATTTCTATCTACATGAACATTTTTAGGAAAAACTAAACCTACAAAACACGTCCCATACCAATGGTCTGGGAGATTGTAATAAGCTTTATTCCCACAAACAAAATAAATTCCAGGAAACATTGGATCCTTGCCTCCTTTAAATCGCCAACCTCCTATAATACGATAAGTGTCTTCACATTGACTTGCACCTACAAAATATTTCTCATACAAAGTATTATCTCTTCTTGTACAAAATTTTCCACTAACAGATGTATCTGTATGAATTGCAACATTTTCATTTCTACCATTGTGCTTTTCATCTTCAACCTGCCAAACTTTAGATTTAATAGGTTTCAACATCTCCTTTCGCTTGTAAATTGCCCTTCTCTCTTCCACCATATTTAAAAACGTCTTCTCTTCTGTTCTCAATTTACATGTTAAATTATTTCTAAAAGCATACTCATAAGTAAGTTCACTAATCGTTAGGAAAAATTCTCTCATCTGTTTAGCAGGTTTCACTTTATTTAAACTATCTTCAACTTTTAAATGTGCAAAAATCTCATCAAAATCTGAATAGTAGTATTCCAAACGTCCAGTTTTATAAAACAAACTAGCTATTACACTACAGGTTATGCCATAAGTAAGAGGAAGCATATTATACGTAACACCTTCAGACACAGAAGTAGGTAATTTCACACAAATGTAGCAGTCTTTTGCGTCCATCACCTTAACATATTCAGATAAAAGTCTTGAAAAGGTATTAGTAGAAAAATCTCCCACAGATCTATCTTGATGAATCTCTGGTTTATGTACAATAATTTTATCAGTCTTATCAACTTTATCATAATTAACCATAACTTTACTAGTCATGTTAGTTTTATACATCTCTTTATCTATTCCAAAAGGAAAAATGACAGCTAAAATTAGCCAAACTAAAATTATCAAAATTACACATATTGAAGACAATTTGCAACATCTTTTGAGAATTGAGCATCTCGAATTATAATTAGTATAAGGCATCTTTACTTTCAAATAAAAGCCCTAAAAAAGTGAAAAATTGAAAAATTACTAAATATACTCCCCTCTTTTTTTTTTTTTAACAGATCACCCCTAACAGCTTTTCTTCGACCTTAGGTCATACATCAATTTGTTTTCCAGCTAACACAATTTCTTTGACCTTGTGTCACCTAACACAATTTCTATTTTCTCCTGATATACTTGAATTATGTCCTGTTTCTACTCTTTCAGGTGTTTCTCTATAATTCGGATTTGTTTTAGGAGATGTCTCATCAATAAATTCTCTTTGAAGGGCACTTGGAGAAGACCATGATCAAACTGGTTGATAAGGTGGCGTTTTTTTAGTATACATTTCTTCTAATACCGCATCTTCTGAATCACTTTCTTCACTAATTCTATTTTTCTTTTGGGCACTCTTTTGTCCAGTTACCTCATCAATTAATCTCACTGGATATAAACCATCACACATGTCTGCACTTCTCCATCGACGCATTCTATCCTCATGTGTTTCTCTATCAAGACCTAATCCTGTTCCCCTTAATATGCCTCTACTCTCTCGTTCTAATTCAAACATTTCATCTTCCCATTCAACTAAAGCTTCAAATTGAGTAGGTCTAGGCTTTGGTACAAGTTTCATAATTTTTTCTCTTAAATTTTTCAAAACTGCTATGTTAAATGATCCATCTTCCGTCCATACTAATACACCATCATTTTCAGTGTATTTTATCCAATTCTCAATCCAAAGACAAGTATGATAACCATATTCACCCAACATATAAGCTGCAGGTGTTTTGTACTTATGAAGTAACTTTACACCTCGCGTTGAAATTTTCTTATCAGGTTTAATTTTGTTTTTCAATTTCTGAAACCGTGAAAGCTTCTTTTTCTCTTTCATAAAATAGTAATCCATGTTTTTAAACAATTTCCCTTACTTCGGAAAAGATCGTAACAACTTCCTTGTTATTCCGCAACACCAACCAATCCGTGCGCGAAACTCACCAACAAACCAATCAAGTTAAGCTTCGTCACTATTTTGCTCAACCAATAGAATTACTGTTTTTCAGGGTGAGCCAATCAGCTGTGCGAATACTGTGACGTATGTTAGCCAATGACAGCGCGACACTTGTGGCGTATGCTATCGCTGCAGCTTCTCTGTCCCTCGCTCCACTCCATAAACTGACCCCTCCTTTACAAAAAAAAATTCACAGCGCCATATTTACAAATCTTTCAAATACATTCAGTTAATAACTCCACAAAAAACAAACCATTTGTCTGTTTCGCTAAAATAAAGTGATAGCTTTCCAAACATTCAAGTATTCATTTCGCGTGAAATAGACAATGCTATTTTCACAGAATATATAAATTTGTCGATAAAGTAAGGCTACTTTACCCTTCTAGCAAGTAATAACGAACTAGTTTCTCTCTAAATGCACATACAGACATATTTTACACCTCCTTAGAGACAATTTAGAGTTTCACTCAATCGTACATTACAAATTCATTTACGCACATTCATACAGAAAAATCCCTAACCAAGCATACATAAATCTTTAGTAGGACTTTAACCCACTAATAGAAATCCCCACTCGCCAGTAAGATAGACGACACTTCCTTACCCTTCACTCAAGCTTAGATAAATTCTACTACTCTTTTCACAGTGAGTTTTAAAACAGAACACTAGTCCCTATACTCGAAAGTTACAATTTCATAGACAATCCTCACTATGCATTTTATCTTACACACCTAAAATCCCTAAACTTGTGCTGTACGACCACAACACTTGTGATATACGACGATACCACTATTTTGAAACAGAACAAATGCACTGTGTAACTTCACCTGTCACAGTTCTCATGCCGGCACAAACCAGGAATTTTCACACAGCTGAAAAAAACCTTTCGACTATATATAACAACTGAACAAACTTAACATATTTTAGACATCAATCCTATGTATTTACCATGTAACCATAGAAACCATAACTCTGCTACCAAGTAATTGATCCAGCGCTCTGATTGAAAAACTGTCTCATAAACGCTATCTAAACCTCAATACTCACCATTAATCAGAAAACACATATAAAGGGACATAATACCAATGAGACAATTTATGAGCAACTGAATCTGGTGGTATGGTTAATAAATCTACTCACTTATTATTTACATTATTATTTACAACTGCAGTTTATCTTTCTTTACCATGGTTTTTAAAACATTTATTATTTATTAAACAGGCCACTAAGGCGATTGGATCAACTGATGGAAACTAGACCATGAACAAACAAGACCAGCTTGTCTTTTCAAATCTAATTTATTAACTTTATTTTTCATAAAGAAAAAGCAGTTACGTTTTAGAATCTTTATTTCATAAGCAATTAAGAAAGCAGCATTTAATTAAGGAAATGAATTAAAACTGACATTTTAAAAGTAAGCTCAGAAAAGCGAAGTATTAGCAGAATAACAGTTTCCATTCCCTAAATCTATTTCCCTGACTATTTCTCACTTCACCTAAAAAGGAAAAATCATTTAAAGTCTGCGGTCCTTACATGCGCCAAAGGTCCAACAGCATGTCACGTCATTCAGGAATCGGAAAGTAAGAGTTTTTTTCCTGCTCATAGTGTCAGACTTTATACCTTTCTCTCTAGCTAAACTTTCTACATTTTACATTCTTTTAAGCAAATCCGAGCTTTTCATTGGCTGTCCAGTGTCAGTCCATGATAACATTTATTAGGTCATCTCCGACTCTTGTCCAAGTCCAGGCTTCAAATAAGCCCTATTGTCTTTCATTTCCACATCTTTCAGCTTCCTCAAGAAAGTTACTTTTTCCTCGGGTTTCGAACATTTACTTCCTAACCTTGGCAGACACTTTAAGTTCCTGTCCTTGAGCCTTTTTCCTTGAGCACGTTCAAACACGACCAAGAGAACTGCTTTTCAATCAGCAATGACAATGGAGTAAAAATCTTCACAGCTACGCATGTGCAAAGACTTCAATCTGGACAAGGTTTCGCGTCTGCAGCTCTGTCAGCCATATTTTCTGAACCACCTTTAGGCCTCACTTCGGAAACTAATATTAAACAAACACAAGACATCAATTAATTAAAGAATTGAGACCCATTCTGTTACCCGCCCCCTTTACTAAATAATCCTGTTAATTATCTTACCTAGCAATAAGCACATACAAGCAGCTTTATAATTACTTTTCCTTTTTGATCATCAGAAACTCCATAAGCTTTTCATCACAGAAAAAACATAACATAAGCACACGAAATAAGCACATGCCATTAATTTAACTGCCGCATTTAATACTGACAAAGACGATAGACAAGGTTAGTTTATTATTTTTTCTTTGCGTATGCAACATAGTGCACATTAGTTTATCCCACGTGTATTGATGAATGTATTCTTAAACTAAGTTGATTAGTAATTAATAGTTAGTTCAAAGCTTTATTTCGATAAACACGCGATATCATAAAAGCACATGCACAGGATAAAAAATAAAAAGAAGACCACAATTCATAGGTCTTTACAGTTTGCAGAATTAGTTACAATAAAAACATCCATAATACAATAAATAGGTTAAGAGTCATATTAAACAGTAGAAGCTTTGTAAAAGTAAAAATTAAGAAGGTTTGGTTAAAAACTGAGTCATCTCAAAGATTTTGCTCTTATTACCCAGGCCTAACTCAAGAATTTAGCAACCCCACAAACTAGACGTGTGCTGGTGTCGGTCTTTAGAATTCTCAAAGCTACGGAATGATTCCTGGTACCGAGCAGTAAACATGTAGGTTTTAGCCATCTCTGTCTCGGCTTTGCGTAGGCTGGGCACACAAAAAAAACATGGGCAATAGTTTCAGTGACGCCATTACAGGTAGGGCACTCGGATGGGGTTTGGTACGGGGGCTTCCACTTACAAGTGTAATCATGTAAAGGTAAATTTCCCACCCTGAACTGGATGAACAGTGATCTATCCCTTGGTTTTACAATAAAGTCCAGGTAAGGCTCCAAGCGAGGCTTGATTTTATGCTGTTTAAACTCCTCCGTCAGCCTACCCTGGTTTGGGTCCCTTAGATCTTGCTCATCCACCCAGTTCCAGTAGACTCGCTTAAGTTCAAGCTTGAATATGGAAGCTCCACGCTCCCAACTAATTGGCAAACCAATTTCACTCAAAAGCTTCTTAAATTTGCGGATCCAACTGACTTTATGAGAACCATTAAGGTTCATAACCTCTATCAAGCCATCAAGGTACTTAGAGAGCTCGGGGGTCTGCCATAACCTGGCCCAGTATAAAAGAGGTCGTAGCCTAGCTAAGTCCCGAATAGGGCGGCGGCCCAGATCACTCAATAATGGTTTGATGGGGGTACCCATCGGAAGGGATGCTAACTCTCTAAGGAACTTATTTTCAGAAGTGGTAATTGCACTAATACATTCGAATCCCCACAGCTCGGCACCATAAAGGGCGCTGCCCACAGCCTTTGCAGCATATATATCTAGGGCAGGGGCAATGGGCTTAGAGATGGACATGCGATGTTCCCGCCCCAAAACACCAGTCACCCTTTTGTGGTTCAAAAGCATTTTATCAATATGGGGCTGCCACTTCAAATTATGAAAAATTCTAATTCCCAGATAATCAAATTCTTTTATGCGCTCCAATGGTTCTCCATCAAGAAAGAGGGTGGACCTGGAGGACTTACTTGGGTTGAAATAGAGAAGCTTAGTTTTGGTGGTGTTAATGACTAGGCCCCTAAGTTCGCAAAACAGACTAAAGCGATTCAACAATTTTTGCAAGCCCGCAGGGGTTTTTGAAACCAGCAAGGTGTCATCTGCGAAAAGTAAGGTGGGCACTTTATCGCCTGCCAGAACCGGGGCATCTGCGTCAGTTTCAAGTAAAAAAGAGACAACACCATTTACAAACAAAGAAAAAAGTGTTGGGGCTAACACGCACCCCTGTCTAACCCCATGCTTAACAGGAATCCTATTGGTTTTTTGCCCTTGAGAGCCCCATCTAATGCGGGCATAAGTGCCTTCATGCATACGTATTAAGAGGTTTAGGATTGGAAGCGGGATCCCCATCTCCTCCCGTATAGTCCACAATCGATCTCGAGGAACCAGGTCAAAGGCGGTCTTCAATTCAATAAATGCCAAATAAAGACCGCCTTTGCCGATGGTAACCACCTTCCAGTGGAGCAGGAGCAACCTAAATGCTTGATCAGTTGTACCAGTACATGCCCTGAAACCAGCCTGGTAAGGGGAAAAGAGTTTGTTTTCCTCTGCCCACAAGAGGATCCTTTCAAGGAGAACCCTGCCAACCAACTTCTGTCCCGCGTCTATCAGACTAATTGGACGGTAGTTGGCAAGGTTCTACCTGGGGCCCTTCTTATAAATGGGAATCACCTCGGCCGCTTTCCAGGAACTAGGGACTGGAGAGCCTGCCATCAATGCATTTATAAAGATGGTGAAATACGTTGCCCAACCTTCGGGGTTAGCTTTAAAAAGGTCACCAGGCACTCCGTCCTGTCCTGGGGCTTTGGCGGAAACTATTTTGGCTATTGCAGCGAGAACATATTTTTTATTAACTATAGTTGGCGTGAGCTGACCGGAACCATCAACCAAAGCACCGCTCAAATGCCCGGGGACTCCGGGCAGGTCAATCCCTCCATATAGCCTAGAAAAATGTTCAAACCATTCACTATCCGTGATATGGTTTGGAATTTGGTTCGAGCTGCACCCATATGATTTTCTAACTAATGACCAAAACAAATCAGCATCCCTATTTCTACTTGCATCTCTGAGATTTTCCCAGTGGGACTCTTCCCAAGCCCTTTTTGCGGCTATAATTGCCTTTCTATAATGCAATCTTGCCGAATGCACAGATACTGGGTTCGAAGATTTGATGGCAGAGATTATATCAGTTTTCCTCCTTCTACAATTACTATCAAACCAACTCTGCAGTGGCTTGGTATGTGCCAGGTTCTTCTTGGGAGGGACCATAAACAGCTTGCCAATGTGGTCCATTGTGCCAGTGTAAATGTTTTCTATCTCTACTGACCCTGCCTCCTCACCACAGACTACAGACAGCCTTAATAACTGCTCTGCAAGGATTCCATCCAACTGGCGCAATTTAGAATCCTCCAGGCAGAACTTTGGCCATTTAAAAAATCTATTACAGTTCGATGGAATGTGTTCTTTTGTTAATAAACTCCTGTCTTTTGAGGATATACGCTCCTTTCTGTCCCATGGGTTTTGCAGTGTGAGGGACAAAGGGTTGTGGTCACTCTCAACCGATGGAATAATGACCATATCCACTACAGACTTCCAGGTCCTCCTATATATCATTATGTAGTCATTCCTACTCTCGCACAACACTCTATTATAAGTATTAGCACCCTGAGCGTCGGAGGTAGTACGGCCGTTGGCAGCCCATAAACCTGTTTCTATCATTAAGCCGTTTAATTGAATGACTACAGGAGACCATCTCCTCACAGGCTTAAGGGTTAGGGACGGAACGCCCCATTGTGCGTCATCCTCATGTGTTCCTAAAATATCCTCTACTGCCAAGGGTTCGAATGAACAGTTAAAATCTCCAGCTACTAGGGCTAGAGAATCAGGAGCACACAACCTTAACAAATCAATTAATATCTCAACTGTGGGGGATTTGCCCCCTCCCTGCGTTCCTCTTATATAAACATTGAAAAATTCCCAGGCAGGGTCACCATTAATACTTTCAACAGATAGTCTCATAATGTCCGGACAGGGGAGAGTATGATGTGTAATCCTAAGGTTGAGATCAACCCTTACCCATGTTATAAGCCCACCGGAAGGACGACCACGACCAACCGATGTAGCGGGCACACAAAAGGAGGAAAAACCATGCATATGCAACGGTTCTAAGCTCCATGTCTCTTGAAACATGCAGATGTCAAACCCATTGATAAAGTCAACCCAGTCAGGTAACAAAAGCTTGTTTCGCAGTCCTGCCACGTTCCACGAAACAATTTTAAGTGTACTCGCATTATCTCTACCATGGGATACAATGTTTGAAAAGTCAGTCAAGGTCGGGGAGGCCTTGGTATTAATGCCAACCACCGGGTTCAAGGCTATGCCAGTGGGTTCTATATCCTCTGACGCTTGAAATACAGGTAGTTCTACGGGATGATCACCCTGAGGGAAAGGAGAGATACTTATTTTGCTTGCAGTAGCATCTGGTCAATCGACTGCGTCCAAGCAATCATAGCGATTGTGGTGAAAAAAGCTATCAAAGTTTGCGGGGGGCATGGCCAATCTCCTTGTACTACTCCCCTCCTCCGCCCAGGAACCAAGGTCCATCCGTCAGCTTGAGCGGAGAAATGGCCGGGAGGGTAGAAATAGGTTAGAGGGAGGGAATGAACAGTCGTGCCTGTGCTAGGGTTATTCCAATTACAAATGAAATCAACAATTCTAGGGTTGCTGAAGTTAATCAAAATACAATCTCCCATATGGCTGAGATACCCGCCACCCCCTCTCAACACAATCCCCAAGGATGGGACACCGGAAACGGTTCTGAACTTTTGGAAGACGGGAGGGAGTGACCCTCCCGGCCGTATTTATTAAAATATGAAACAAAAATTAAAACATTAAAATAACAGTTTCATATTAATGTACAATTTCATTTCCACATTGCGATGTTTGGCTAACCTTAACATATTCTCTAATACAAAGGTTCTCCTAGCCGAACTAACATCCTACAAAACATTTAACTTGAAATTGTACATCCTAACGTTTAAGGGCCAACGGCAAGGTCGTAACCGGTGTCAGGATCCCTAAACCAGACATATCCCCCTCACTTGTGAGGGGCGACCGCACAGAGGCGTACCTCAAGTGCATTTACCAATTTCCCTTGACTTGACGGGGGCCCCAATAAACTCGACGCCATTTAAAGGTCGTCCGAGGACACGTGTGAGGTATCTAGAAGGTAGCGTAGACCCCCTCCCAAACCCCACACAACTTACCACATCTGCCATCGCAGATGTCCTGGCCCCGGGAAATTCCCCAGGAGGGGGCTGTAGCCCCTCCTACCCAGGAAGGGGCCTTGACCGCCTTTCCTTTTCTTTCGGCGGCCCATCCTTAGAAGGTACCGCCTCCCCGTTGAGGGGCCAATGGCCACCTCCCTTGAGCGCTCCCATCCGTAATGGGTGACGCCCACCCATAGGGATCCTCCAATTACTGCTCACCGATCATGACCTTACCGCCCGACCAAAATAAATACGACAATTCTAACTAAACTACTAAATTGCTAAATTACTAAAAGACAGTAACAATTACCACTTATTAAAAGGCATGATTACTGATCAACACTAGTGCATCATTACTTTATTTGCAAAAACAAACTACAATTTGACAAATCTTTATTGCATATTCAAAGTTATCACGACAATCATCACAACCTGCAAAAAATTAGCGTTACCACATCAAACTTTATTCAAAACCACTTGCTGTCCTCAGGGGCTGGTGGGTGGGTCAAAATTGGCTCTTCGTTCCGTCTCGAGCTCACGTGCAGCGAGGAGGTGCAGCTTTAGAGCACAGGAACAAGAGGATGCTTTCTTGGCTTGTTGCTCCTTTTATCCGTCTTCAGGGCGGGCGTAAACCCGCCCCTGCCTGCCCCCAAGGGCGTGGCCGGCCGCGTCAGTGTCTAGGCCAGCCCACTCCAGGGCGGGAAAAGAGCGCGCCCCGGCTACGCCGCTTCGGGCATACCAGCCGAGACGCGCCTCCCGCCCAAGATGGCTTCCCGGGGGGATCGTGGTACTCCGCCATACGTTCGGGGGGACCGAATGGTCGCCCCTTTCCATATGGCTGAGATACCCGCCACCCCCTCTCAACACAATCCCCAAGGATGGGACACCGGAAACGGTTCTGAACTTTTGGAAGACGGGAGGGAGTGACCCTCCCGGCCGTATTTATTAAAATATGAAACAAAAATTAAAACATTAAAATAACAGTTTCATATTAATGTACAATTTCATTTCCACATTGCGATGTTTGGCTAACCTTAACATATTCTCTAATACAAAGGTTCTCCTAGCCGAACTAACATCCTACAAAACATTTAACTTGAAATTGTACATCCTAACGTTTAAGGACCAACGGCAAGGTCGTAACCGGTGTCAGGATCCCTAAACCAGACATATCCCCCTCACTTGTGAGGGGCAACCGCACAGAGGCGTACCTCAAGTGCATTTACCAATTTCCCTTGACTTGACGGGGGCCCCAATAAACTCGACGCCATTTAAAGGTCGTCCGAGGACACGTGTGAGGTATCTAGAAGGTAGCGTAGACCCCCTCCCAAACCCCACACAACTTACCACATCTGCCGTCGCAGATGTCCTGGCCCCGGGAAATTCCCCAGGAGGGGGCTGTAGCCCCTCCTACCCAGGAAGGGGCCTTGACCGACTTTCCTTTTCTTTCGGCGGCCCATCCTTAGAAGGTACCGCCTCCCCGTTGAGGGGCCAATGGCCACCTCCCTTGAGCGCTCCCATCCGTAATGGGTGACGCCCACCCATAGGGATCCTCCAATTACTGCTCACCGATCATGACCTTACCGCCACAGGCCGGATAGTTGACCGGCTATCCGGACCCCCCACAACACTCCTGCCTAAAGGTCATGTATTAAAGTTTTCAACCACGCTATCAGGTCTCCTATGAGTAACTCATTCCCCATTCGAGACAAATGAACACCATCCCCCAAATACATACTGTCCCCTTTAATACAACCATGCGAAATAGAATGCAGTGTACTTGAACGGAACAGTCTACTCACTTTATTATTAATTTTCCTTACTGAATGATTCAGAGCAGAGACCGAAAGAGCCCCCCGCCACACTTTCCGTGGGATCATATGGGACCATGCAATTGTGCACCCTGGAACTCTTCTCGCTAACCAACTTACCGTGGAAAGCATCGCCTCAAGAAGAAGTCGTCTACCAGTGGTCACCAAATCATTGCCCCCAAGATGTACTATGACTACAGACGGCGGTGACCTTGTCCGCCCTAACAAACCCTCGAAAAATGATCGAAACTGGTCAATACAGAGCCCGCCCTTTCCGTAGAAGGACACACTGTACCCGTATTCCCCAGCCACGTGAATCATGTCACCTGCTTTGAATACGTCCGCGGCACGCCTCACGTATGAGTGGCCCACGACCCACACCTCCTTTTTCGCAGCCGGTGATGTCTGACCGCTGACCCGGTGTTGGGTTGACTGCACAGTCCGCCCCGCCTCGTAGGCTCGCGTAACTGAAACCAAACAAAACAAGAAGCGTGAGTACATCATTACAGCTTCACAACATGTGCAACCGCACATACCTTTTATAACAATTCGAGGACCAACGCCCCACACGTTTTACTTGATCGACATTCAGACCCCTGGCTGTAGCCTCGGTAGCAGCCCCTATCCGAAAGGAATGGGTCCCAAACTCGCCGGGGTTCATGCCCGCGGCAGAAATCGACATCGCAAGCACCCGCTGAAACTGAAACCTCGTCAGTGGGGTGGCGTCAGCGTGTCTCAACAAGGTCCCCCCCCATGATGCCACCCTTTGCGCTAAATATTCCTCAACGCAACCCACCGGGCACATGGACGACCCGGGAATCCTTCGTATCATTATGCAGTCCCCCATCGAACCCTGATCGGTCTTGGACTTGACAAATGAGACAGTCATTGTCTCCCCCCTGACTTGGACGTGCTCTCGGCACAGTCCCCCCATGGTATCCTGCTTGTTCCTTGCCACTAGTTCGCTCACCCGCATAGCCCCATGGAATGCTAGCACAAAAGCGGCTCGGAATAACACTGCTTCATACCGGGATGAACAGGTTGCAGGAAGTACAGATAACAACAAAGCCAACCTATCCAGACCTATGGGGCGCCTTTCATCTACTCTGCGACCCTCAAGGCGTTGCCACCCACGTAGCGCTTTTTGCACAACGAAAGACGCAGTCGGGTCCTGGATCCCATGAGCCCTTGCCATAAAGGAAATGGCGGCCCGATGCCTCTGGGCCGTAGCCACTGATTTGCCTGCCTGATGTAAGGACAGCAGAAAATCCACTACCACTTCCTCCTGGCCCCAAAGCTCCCTCCTAGCATCCCCCACAAAGGCCCAGTAGGATCGGAACGCCCCTTGGTATGCCTTCCTCGTCCTGGGTGCTAAACTCTCTCCCACGAGGTTCTGTAATTCGGGGCACCGAGAGACCAGAGAGCTTCGGGGAAGGGTGCCGCCACCGGGTCCGCTGTGGGCAGAAAACCCCAGAAGGCCTGCATACGAAAACGAGAAAGCGCATCAGCCGCTTTATTCATTACCCCTGGCACATGTCTTGCTTTGAATAATACATTCAACTGCATACACAATAACACAATTTCTTTGAGCAATCTCAGAATCCATTTGCATCGTGCTGCCTGGCTGTTGATACACTCAACCACGGTCATGTTATCAGTCCAAAACACCACAGAGTGATCTCTGAACCCTTCGGACCAAGTTTTCAGGGCCACAAGAATGGGAAAAAGTTCCAAAAAGGCAATGTTACTAGTCAGTCCACACTCATGCCACCATAACGGCCATTTTTGAGCCGACCATCGTGTGCCGAATATGGCACCAAAACCAGTGCTCCCTGCCGAATCTGTCCACAGCCCCAGCTCCTCGGAGGACACCGCCGGTTGGTTCCAGACAATTCGACCATTGAAATCCGCCAGAAATGCCAACCAAATGCGCATGTCCTGACGAACCTCTGCCGATAACCGTGTGCGATGATGACCCTCCTTCAGGCCGACCATGGCTTGAGCGATCGAGCGGGAAAAGGGGCGGGCCATCGGCATGACTCTCAGGGCAAAATTCAGCTGTCCCACCAATTGTTGCAACTGATGCAGCCTGACCTTGGACTCGCTAATACAAGCTTCCAGGGCAGCCCTGAATCTTATCACCTTCTCTTTAGGTAATCTAAAACAACCTTCCACAGAATCGAGTTCGATCCCCAGGAACTCGAGGCAAGTCGAGGGACCCACAGTCTTACCTGGTGCCAATGGCACACCGAAATGCTTCATCAAAATACAAAATTCATTCAAAGCCTGTCCACATTCGGAACCCCCGGCCGCCCCCAGAAACAAGAAATCATCGAGGTAATGCATGACATGCTGTAAACCCGTCTTCCTTGTGAAGACCCATTGCAGAAAACAACTGAACTGTTCAAAATATGCACAAGAAATAGAGCAACCCATTGGCATACATCTATCCATGTAATACTGACCCTGAAACATGAAACCAAGGAGACGCTGATCGTCTGGGTGTACCGGGAGCAACCGGAACGCTGACTCAATATCTGACTTTGCCATCAGCGCCCCGGGCCCTAGGCGATTCAACATGGCCACGGCCTCATCGAAAGATGCGTACCGCACCGAACATACATCCGGGTCTATTGCTTCATTTACGGACAGACCGCGTGGGGCTGATAAGTTATGTATCAGTCGGAACTCACCCGGGTCCTTCTTAGGGACCACCCCCAAAGGAGAACAAACAAAGTTAGCACATGGTGGCTCATCAAATGGACCGGCGACTCGACCTCGAGTAACCTCTTTCCCAATCTTTTCCTGTACCACGGTCGTATGTTGCAAGACCGATATTTGATTTTTACATTTACTTACACCCCGAAACTCCCCCACTGGGATGCGGAAACCATATGAAAACCCGTTCCTCAACACCCCAGCGGAAGAGTGATCCGGGTATTCGCTGAGCCAAGGAATCATTGCCATGGTATCAACCGGAGTAGGTAAAGGCGCCCCTCGGACTATTTTAGACCTGTTTGGCGCCTCCTCTCCCCCCGTTATCACCCGTTTTGGCTCTGCACATGGACTCCGGATGGGATGGCTGCCCACACCCTCCACATTCATGACAGAATTTACATGTCCCCTGGGGCCTCGTACATTTACCTCTGTTGAAGTTCCAACAAATCCCCCTTTTACCTATGTTGCCGTTCGGCCTCGAGTTGTACTCGTTACCTGTACCTGATCGAAAGGGGGTCCCGGCATATTGGCGGGAGGATTCACCCCCGCTACTCCCTACTAATGGTACTTTTAACATACCAGTACTCTCCATTTTTGACCATGAAACAGAATCGTAACAATCCCAAGTTAAGTTTTTATCGTGTTCCTTTGCTTTTCTAAAAATATTATCGTAACAGAACCACTGATTGCCCCCATATGATACGGAATATTCCATGATCCGTGTCTGGTATATCGGCAATTCGGACAACAACTCAGGTCTACGTTCGCCCACGATGGAGGTAAAAATTCCCCACGCCTTCCCCCAAGTGCCAATGTTTTCATCAACTTTAAAGGCGGCCATCTTTGCGCGCCAAACACTCGGATGCATGAGCTCCTTTTGGCTCTTAACATGCTCCATCTCATAATGATCGGTAAGCAACGAGAAGATGTTTACATATTCATCTGCCCATATCTTCTCCTTAATAGCCAGAGGGACATGTTGACCCAACTTTTCCCTTCGTGAAGGTGCAGACTCGTCCCTCGCAATCGGCAATGGCCGCTTACCTGAACCGGAAGCTGTATCTGCGGCTGGACCTGTTCCTGGTGGTTTTTCTACTGCCGCAGCCGGCGTGATAACTGGCGATGATGCCTTCGCCGCCTCCCTCGTTTCACGCAGTTGCTTCATCAACACCCGTGCGTCGTCAGCCGTGGCGCCCTCGCTTTCTTTTCCCAACCACGCTGCTAATTGTGCTGCCAGCTCGGGCGGCATATCCCCCCCGGACGCGGGGGTGATCACCACGGGAATCGGATTCCCCTCTGCTGGCACCGGAGTTGGCTCTTCGAGTGGGGCACAGGGAACCGGGATGTCCCCCCCAGCTGCTCCCCTTCTGGGCCTCTTGCCTTTTCCTCCCGGAGCAGATCCTGCCAAGGGTCGTTTCGGTCCCCCTTCCCCGTCTCTATCCGCCATCCGTTTCTTCAGATCGGTCACTTCTTTCATGAGTACACGCAGCATCTGGTCGGTAGTCATTCGCTTTCCGACTTTCTTAGGCATTCTCCGACAGAGTATCTGTAAGACAAAAAGAAAGATTACCACGCTCAAAATTGGCTCTTCGTTCCGTCTCGAGCTCACGTGCAGCGAGGAGGTGCAGCTTTAGAGCACAGGAACAAGAGGATGCTTTCTTGGCTTGTTGCTCCTTTTATCCGTCTTCAGGGCGGGCGTAAACCCGCCCCTGCCTGCCCCCAAGGGCGTGGCCGGCCGCGTCAGTGTCTAGGCCAGCCCACTCCAGGGCGGCAAAAGAGCGCGCCCCGGCTACGCCGCTTCGGGCATACCAGCCGAGACGCGCCTCCCGCCCAAGATGGCTTCCCGGGGGGATCGTGGTACTCCGCCATACGTTCGGGGGGACCGAATGGTCGCCCCTTTCCATTATGTTTTTAGTCAAATGTCCTACCCATGGAGTCCTGCGAATCATAAGTATTTTGCCTGCTAGGTATGGGGGCAAGGGTCTATTCACATTTAGCCAGTGTATCACTCTGTTCCATAATTTTGTGGGGCTTTCCCTTTCATTTGCGGCCAATTCTGGAGCTCCCGCTAGCACCACCACAAATGGACAAACCTCCGGGGGTAAATTTAAGATCTTTTTACCTGCAATGGGTTGGTTGACCACTTCCCCCCCACCAGGCATGTTTTGATCTGGGGTTTTCTTTCTTTGGGATAAGCTATTCACGTTGGGACAAGTTAGTTCTTTGGGGGTAGGGATAGCTTCAGAAACAGGTATAGTCGTCTGGACTGAACCTGAATCTACTAACTCCTTGTTGGTCACTGGAGTGGGAACTATTTCTTTATGGATTTTAGGAGGTTTAGACAGTTTTGCAACTGGGGGTGGAACAACTCTGAGAGTGGGTTCAACAAGGCTCTTAACATCACGTTCGATCCTTTTTAAGTGGACCTCGATCTTGCTCAACCTCTCTTCTAATGGAGCTAACAGGAGCCTAATGGTGTCATAGACAGCACTAGGCTCCACCTCCAACACCCTCTGTGGCATTTTCAGGCTTGGTAACCCCCTTGAAGCCACTGCAGCCCTGCTTTGTGGAACGGGGTCTATCAGACCAAGAGGTGATTTAGCGGCTCCTTGCACCGCAAGAGGTGAATTTGCTTTCTTGCCCTTACGGCCTTTGTTTCTCCTCCCACCTGCTTTAATAGGTGACTGGTGGGTCTTTTTAGGTATTGCCCCTGGGTCCTTCCCACACTGCTGCCTAGTATTATGCACCTTTACTACGCTAGCTACGCCAGCTGCAGTGGGGAGCATCTGAGGTGATAACAACAATGATTCAGAGGCTGTAGATTGGCTGCTAAGGGTTGTTTGTGACAAATTACAATGAGGGAGCTGTGGAATAGGGAGTTCTAAAATAGGGGAAGCACTCAAGCGATTATTAGCACTCAGGTTATCAGGAGTTCGAGCGTCCGCAATTAGTCCCATAGAAGATCTTCTTGCAATGGCTAATTCATGCGAGACACGTCGCTCCATTATGGTGATCCCTTCATCAACAACACTGTTCATCTTGGTTATGAATTGCTCCATAGCTCCCGTAAATATTGCAGCGCCCGCCCGCCCCTTGGTCTCTTTAGGGGGCATGCCAAATGTCTCAGATTGTTACAGAGGATTTTAGTGGCAATGTACTCACTCAGGTATACTTGAGGGTAGATGGAAGGGGGGTGGCCCGACCCGGCCTCTTCGGTCTCAAACGGGCTTAAACGGGCCCGCCCTTGGCCCGGGCTTCGCCCGGCGTCCCGCGACGTGGGGAACTGTGCTGCTTAAATGCGCCTTCAGGCGCTCTCCTTCCGTGTAGGACGTGCCGCCGCTGAGCCTGCCGGGTACTGTAGTCACCCGGGGCGGCGGCGCGATGCTGTGGTCAATGAGACTCCTGGCGGTGTCGGCGTTTGTTCCTGACCCCTCTCGTGACTCCTGGCGGTGTCGGCGGTGTCCACGTTACAGGTAAGTACAGTTTTGCGTCCCTGCTCCTGCCGGGAACTGTGCCGCTTAAATGCGCCTTCAGGCGCTCTCCTTCTGTGTAGGACGTGCCGCCGCTGAGCCTGCCGGGTACTGTAGTCACCCGGGGCGGCGGCGCGATGCTGTGGTCAATGAGACTCCTGGCGGTGTCGGCGTTTGTTCCTGACCCCTCTCGTGACTCCTGGCGGTGTCGGCGGTGTCCACGTTACAGGTAAGTACAGTTTTGCGTTTTTCCTTGAGCACGTTCAAACACGACCAAGAGAACTGCTTTTCAATCAGCAATGACAATGCAGTAAAAATCTTCACAGCTACGCATGTGCAAAGACTTCAATCTGGACAAGATTTCATGTCTGCAGCTCTGTCAGCCATATTTTCAGAACCACCTTTAGGCCTCACTTCGGAAACTATTATTAAACAAACACAAGACATCAATTAATTAAAGAATTGAGACCCATTCTGTTACCCGCCCCCTTTACTAATTAATCCTGTTAATTATCTTACCTAGCAATAAGCACATACAAGCAGCTTTATAATTACTTTTCCTTTTTGATCATCACAAACTCCATAAGCTTTTCATCACAGAAAAAACATAACATAAGCACACGAAATAAGCACGTGCCATTAATTTAACTGCCGCATTTAATACTGACAAAGACGATAGACAAGGTTAGTTTATTAGTTTTTCTTTGCATATGCAACATAGTGCACATTAGTTTATCCCACGTGTATTGATGAATGTATTCTTAAACTAAGTTGATTAGTAATTTCACCACAAGTTTATTAATTTGATTAATGTTATGGGAGATTAAATTCACAAGTTTGAACAAAATCTTGGGCCTTATTTATGAAGGCCTTGCGCCGCTGTGCGCCACTTTTAACGTGGGAAAAAATGACGCACCGGTGGCGCAAGGCCTTCATAAATAAGGCCCCTTGTTCTTTACCTTGCTCCATCAACTCCCTCATCTGGTGATTTCTAAATCACCAAATAATACCCAAAATTTATAAATTTTCAACCCTTGAACATGTTTTGGACTTTCTTAATATTAGTATTTCTAAACTTTAGATTCATCTGATTTTCTGCATTTTTGATATTGAATTCTCCGAAACTCTTTTAATTCTATTTCTTTTTCTTTTTCTTGTCTTAGTTTGAAAATTCTTTTCTTTTCTATTACATGTTTTCTTCTCTTGTGTATCATGCAACTAATTTTTAACAAAAGTATCACCATAGCTATGATTATTAAAGGGAAAAAACTATTTTACCTATAATTGAACTACCAATCTCTTGAAACCAGTGTTTAATTGCTGCAAATCTTTTACTTAAACGTTCTGAAAAACATTCCTCTTCTAAAGGTTCTGTTTCAGTATGTAACTCAGTAATATTTTTTATATACATCTCTATAGTCGGACTTTTATCAGGTATGTAAATACAACAATGTTGAACATGCAAAATTCCACAGACTCCACCCTCTTTTGCCAGCAAAATGTCTAAAGCAAGACGATTTTCCATCACTATAGTTCTCATAGCAACTAGCTCTGTATTCACTAATTGAAATCCACTTGCAGTATCTGTTGGAAATCTATCAACAATTTTTCTAATTCTGTTTGCATTCAGGGTTATTCCTACCATAGGTATTAATGCACCAAATTATTTCTGTAAAACTTTCTCTTCTAAATCTATTCAAGTGATTGCTAATTTTAAATGAACTTTTTGCATTTCTATCTACATGAACATTTTTAGGAAAAACTAAACCTACAAAACACGTCCCATACCAATGGTCTGGGAGATTGTAATAAGCTTTATTCCCACAAACAAAATAAATTCCAGGAAAAATTGGATCCTTGCCTACTTTAAATCCCCAACCTCCTATAATACGATAAGTGTCTTCACATTGACTTGCACCTACAAAATATTTCTCATACAAAGTATTATCTCTTCTTATACAAAATTTTCCACTAACAGATGTATCTGTATGAATTGCAACATTTTCATTTCTACCATTGTGCTTTTCATCTTCAATCTGCCAAAATTTAGATTTAATAGGTTTCAACATCTCCTTTCGCTTGTAAATGCCCTTCTCTCTTCCACCATATTTAAAAACGTCTTCTCTTCTGTTCTCAATTTACATGTTAAATTATTTCTAAAAGCATACTCATAAGTAAGTTCACTAATCATTAGGAAAAATTCTCTCATCTGTTTAGCAGGTTTCACTTTATTTAAACTATCTTCAACTTTTAAATGTGCAAAAATCTTATCAAAATCTGAATAGTAGTATTCCAAACGTCCAGTTTTATAAAACAAACTAGCTATTACACTACAGGTTATGCCATAAGTAAGAGGAAGCATATTATACGTAACACCTTCAGACACAGAAGTAGGTAATTCCACACAAATGTAGCAGTCTTTTGCGTCCATCACCTTAACATATTCAGATAAAAGTCTTGAAAAGGTATTAGTAGAAAAATCTCCCACAGATCTATCTTGATGAATCTCTGGTTTATGTACAATAATTTTATCAGTCTTATCAACTTTATCATAATTAACCATAACTTTACTAGTCATGTTAGTTTTATACATCTCTTTATCTATTCCAAAAGGAAAAATGACAGCTAAAATTAGCCAAACTAAAATTATTAAAATTACACATATTGAAGACAATTTGCAACATCTTTTGAGAATTGAGCATCTCGAATTATAATTAGTATAAGGCATCTTTATTTTCAAATAAAAGCCCTAAAAAAAATGAAAAATTGAAAAATTACTAAATATACTCCCCTCTTTTTTTTTTTTTTAACAGATCACCCCTAACAGCTTTTCTTCGACCTTATGTCATACATCAATTTGTTTTCCAGCTAACACAATTTCTTCGACCTTGTGTCACCTAACACAATTTCTATTTTCTCCTGATATACTTGAATTATGTCCTGTTTCTACTCTTTCAGGTGTTTCTCTATAATTCGGATTTGTTTTAGGAGATGTCTCATCAATAAATTCTCTTTGAAGGGCACTTGGAGAAGACCATGAACAAACTGGTTGATAAGGTGGCGTTGTTTTACTATAAATTTCTTCTAATACAGCATCTTCTGAATCACTTTCTTCACTTATTCTATTTTTCTTTTGGGCACTCTTTTGTCCAGTTACCTCATCAATTAATCTCACTGGATATAAACCATCACACATGTCTGCACTTCTCCATCGACGCATTCTATCCTCATGTGTTTCTCTATCAAGACCTAATCCTGTTCTCCTTAATATGCCTCTACTCTCTCGTTCTAATTCAAACATTTCATCTTCCCATTCAACTAAAGCTTCAAATTGAGTAGGTCTAGGCTTTGGTACAAGTTTCATAATTTTTTCTCTTAAATTTTTCAAAACTGCTATGTTAAATGATCCATCTTCCGTCCATACTAATACACCATCATTTTCAGTGTATTTCATCCAATTCTCAATCCAAAGACAAGTATGATAACCATATTCACCCAACATATAAGCTGCAGGTGTTTTGTACTTATGAAGTAACTTTACACCTCGCGTTGAAATTTTCTTATCAGGTTTAATTTTGTTTTTCAATTTCTGAAACCGTGAAAGCTTCTTTTTCTCTTTCATAAAATAGTAATCCATGTTTTTAAACAATTTCCCTTACTTCGGAAAAGATCGTAACAACTTCCTTGGTATTCCGCAACACCAACCAATCCGTGCGCGAAACTCACCAACAAACCAATCAAGTTAAGCTTCGTCACTATTTTGCTCAACCAATAGAATTACTGTTTTTCAGGGTGAGCCAATCAGCTGTGCGAATACTGTGACGTATGTTAGCCAATGACAGCGCGTCACTTGTGGCATATGCTATCGCTGCAGCTTCTCTGTCCCTCGCTCCACTCCATAAACTGACCCCTCCTTTACAAAAAAATTTTCACAGCGCCATATTTACAAATCTTTCAAATACATTCAGTTAATAACTCCACAAAAAACAAACCATTTGTCTGTTTTGCTAAAATAAAGTGATAGCTTTCCAAACATTCAAGTATTCTTTTCGCGTGAAATAGACAATGCTATTTTCACAGAATATATCAATTTGTCGATAAAGTAAAGCTACTTTACCCTTCTAGCAAGTAATAACGAACTAGTTTCTCTCTAAATGCACATACAGAGATATTTTACACCTTCTTAGAGACAATTTAGAGTTTCACTCAATCGTACATTACAAATTCATTTACGCACATTCATACAGAAAAATCCCTAACCATGCATACATAAATCTTTAGTAGGACTTTAACCCACTAATAGAAATCCTCACTCGCCAGTAAGATAGACGACACTTCCTTACCCTTCACTCAAGCTTAGATAAATTCTACTACTCTAGTCCCTATACTCGAAAGTTACAATTTCATAGACAATCCTCACTATGCATTTTATCTTACACACCTAAAATCCCTAAACTTGTGCTGTACGACCACAACACTTGTGATATACGACGATACCACTATTTTGAAACAGAACAAATGCACTGTGCAACTTCACCTGTCACAGTTCTCATGCCGGCACAAACCAGGAATTTTCACACAGCTGAAAAAAACCTTTCGACTATATATAACAACTGAACAAACTTAACATGTTTTAGACATCAATCCTATGTATTTACCATGTAACCATAGAAACCGTAACTCTGCTACCAAGTAATTGATCCAGCGCTCTGATTGAAAAACTGTCTCATAAACGCTATCTAAACCTCAAAACTCACCATTAATCATGAAACACATATAAAGGCCCATAATACCAATGAGACAATTTATGAGCAACAGAATCTGGTGGTATGTTTAATAAATCCACTCACTTATTATTTACATTATTATTTACAACTGCAGTTTATCTTTCTTTACCATGGTTTTTAAAACATGTATTATTCATTAAACAGGCCACTAAGGCGATTGGATCAACTGATGGAAACTAGACCATGAACAAACAAGACCAGCTTGTCTTTTCAAATCTAATTTATTAACTTTATTTTTCATAAAGAAAAAGCAGTTACATTGTAGAATCTTTATTTCATAAGCAATTAAGAAAGCAGCATTTAATTAAGGAAATGAATTAAAACTGACATTTTTAAAGTAAGCTCAGAAAAGCGAAGTATTAGCAGAATAACAGTTTCCATTCCCTAAATCTATTTCCCTGACTATTTCTCACTTCACCTAAAAAGGAAAAATCATTTAAAGTCTGCTGTCCTTACATGCGCCAAAGGTCCAACAGCATGTCACGTCATTCAGGAATCGGAAAGTAAGAGTTTTTTCCTGCTCATAGTGTCAGACTTTATACCTTCACTCTAGCTAAACTTTCTACATTTTACATTCTTTTAAGCAAATCCGAGCTTTTCATTGGCTGTCCAGTGTCAGTCCATGATAAAATGTATTAGGTCATCTCCGACTCTTGACCAAGTCCAGGCTTCAAATAAGCCCTATTGTCTTTCATTTCCACATCTTTCAGCTTCCTCAAGAAAGTTACTTTTTCCTCGGGTTTCGAACATTTACTTCCTAACCTCGGCAGACACTTTAAGTTCCTGTCCTTGAGCCTTTTTCCATGAGCACGTTCAAACTCTACCAAGAGAACTGCTTTTCAATCAGCAATAACAATGCAGTAAAAATCTTCACAGCTACGCATGTGCAAAGACTTCAATCTGGACAAGGTTTCGCATCTGCAGCTCTGTCAGCCATATTTTCTGAACCACCTTTAGGCCTCACTTCGGAAACTAATATTAAACAAACACAAGACATCAATTAATTAAGGAATTGAGACCCATTCTGTTACCCGCCCCCTTTACTAATTAATCCTGTTAATTATCTTACCTAGCAATAAGCACATTCAAGCAGCATTATAATTACTTTTCCATTTTGATCATCACGAACTCCATAAGCTTTTCATCACAGAAAAAAACATAACATAAGCACACAAAATAAGCACATGCCATTAATTTAACTGCCGCATTTAATACTGACAAAGACGATAGACAAGGTTAGTTTATTATTTTTTCTTTGCGTATGCAACATAGAGCACATTAGTTTATCCCACGTGTATTGATGAATGTATTCTTAAACTAAGTTAATTAGTAATTTCACCACCCGCTTATTAATTTGATTAATGTTATGGGAGATTAACTTCACAAGTTTGAACAAAATTGTGGGGCATATTATCAAGGGGGTTTATCTCCATGGGGGAATATAAAAGGAGTGGGATGCAAGGGAAGGGTAGTTTCCATTTTATTTAGCTGAGGGAGCTGCTTTTAGTCCCTCCATACTGAAGTATGCAGGTGGGTGAAGGCTGAGCGCCGAGACTTCCTGCAGCCTTAACAGGTCTGCAGATGTCTCTGGATGCTAGAGGCTTCAGAGCCAGAGTTTGCTGGCCCAATAATTCTGGGTCCGGCGACATCTGCAAACAAGGAAGAGCCCACAGTGATATCTCCCAAGGGATCCTTCTCCGGGTCACTTGTAATGGTGCCTTACAGTGGGTTTCAAGATGTCGACTGTCAGGACTTCCGGCCCGACTACTAGGTACACGGAGATATGCGCGAGTATGGGGGTAAGGTTTACCAGCTTTATTACTTTGTTTCGGCGTTGGGTGCTCTGGCTGGCTCATGAAACAAAACAACACACTCTTTAGGAGTTCAGTTGTACAGTCACTGAAGTATAAATGGAAACAAACGAAGGAAAGTCATTTAAAGGAAACGGGTGCTCTGCACAGGGTCTGGATTCTTGATCCCTTCTTCGGGTGGAGCTTGGCTTCACTGAGTTGATGTGGACCGGCCTCCAGAATCCAGAAGAGGGCATAAAGAATAGAAAATAATACAAGCGTCAGGGTCTCTGGCTTTTTTCTATACATTCAGGGAAGGGGGTGTGTGCACCTTATACCGGTCCCTAACGATGTAGTGCCTAAGTGGGGGTGTAATTGTGCTAGCGACGCAGTGAGGTGCTGATGCGGCCTTTCCACCACCCTTTAAACCAACCCCCGGTCTCCCCCGTCACTTGCCTGTTGCCACGGTCCCAGGTGACCGTGGCACCGTGAGATCCCGCCGCCTCTGGTTCCTTCAGGGGGCCGGTCTCGCTCGTGTTCTCTGGGGTTCTTTTGGCGTCTTCGGTTTGGTCCCTCTTTCTCAGGGCATCCTCGTTGTTCTCCTCGCTCTTGTCGGCGTCTTCTCCTCGGTCTCTCCTCCTCGGGGCGTCTTCGCAGATCTCCTCTGGGTCGTCCGTCTCCCGCTCCGGCTTTTTCTCCTGTAGTGCTGTGGACACAGCCATTTGTGTCCACAAAGCGGATGTAGTACTGCTTGATTGGACGACTAGTACGCCGACCTGACTTCCGGTCGGGTCCAACCCCGCGGCCATCTTGGGCTGGGTCGTGGATCCCTCACACTGCCTTTCCCCCGAGAATGGATGATCGGGCCATTCGGACAAAGGACACCTGGAGAGAAAGTCCACGTTGCTCTGCATGCTCCCCGGCAAGTGGAAAGTGCTGTAGGAAAAAGGCTGGAGGGCAAGAAACCATTGCAAAACCTTGGGGTTAGTATTTTTATGCAGGGCTAGCCAGGTCAAAGGTGCATGATCAGTCAAAAGTATAAAATGACGGCCCAGAAGGTAATATTGCAGTGCTTCGACAGCCCATTTAATCGCAAGGCATTCCTTCTCAATCGTTGCGTATGACACCTCCCTGGGGAACAGTTTGCGGCTAATATACAACACCGGGTGGAGTAGGCCCTTCTCATTGGGTTGGGACAAGATGGCACCTAAACCCCTGTCCGACGCGTCGGTCTGAAGCACAAAGGTCTTGAGGAAAGACAAAACGGGGTCTTTACACAGAGCTGATTTCAGGTCCATAAAGCTCTGTTCTTGAGCCGCAGTCCAGGGCATTTTGTCTCTTGCAAATGGCTTGGTAAGCAGGTCCGTTAACGGACTGGCTAAAGAAGAAAAATGGGGGACAAAACACCGGTAATGACCCACTAGGCCTAAAAAGGAGCGGACCTCTTTTCGCGTTGTGGGTCGAGGAATGTGGGATATAGCTGCCACTTTGTTTACCTGTGGGCGTACTTGTCCTTCCCTAATGTCATATCCCAGGTATTCTATGTGGTTAGCACCTAGGGTAGTTTTCCGGGGATTGAGTGTCAAACCTGCTTCCTGAAGGGCGCTAAAGACCTGATGTAAATGGATCATGTGGGTCCCCCAATCCAGACTGTATACCACGATATCATCCAGATATGTCCGGGCGTACTCTCTATGTGGACCCAGAATAATGTCCATCAGCCTCTGAAATGTCGCTGGTGCTCCATGGAGGTCGAAGGGCATTACCCTGAACTGAAAGAGACCCATGGGTGTTGTAAAGGCGATTTTGTCTCTGCTCTCTGGGTGAAGGGGGATCTGCCAATATCCTTTGGTTAGATCAATATAGGACATGACCCTGGCATGCCCTAACGTCTCGACCAATTCGTCCACCCTTGGCATCGGATATGCATCGAATTGGGATACCGCATTTACTTTCCGAAAGTCGATGCAGAAGCGGATGCTTCCATCCGGCTTTGGCACCAAGACGATGGGAGAGGACCAGGGACTCTTTGATGGTTCTATAATCCCTGCTTCCAGCATCGTCTTGACTTCTTCTTCCATCGCAATTCGTCTAGCTGCTGGGATGCGGTAAGGAGCCTGTTTAATGGGTTGGGACGTGTGGGTGATGATAGTATGTTCCACTAGCGACGTTTTCCCCGGATTTCCGGAGAACACCGTGGGAAAGGAAGCACAGAGGGTCTCTAGTTGCTTCTTTTGTTCCTTTGTGGTTTGCGAACCCCGGGAGGGGTTTTCAGTATTTTCGTGGGTATAGTGTGATACTTCTAAAGGTTTGTTCGTTACCACCAATCCTACGTTTGTTCTGGAACCAGAGGGAGTGAATCCGGCTCTTCCCAGGACTTCAGAAGATTGATGTGGTAAATCTGGGAAGCCTTATGGTGGTGTGGGACAGCCACCTGATATGTGACCGGCGTGATCTTGGCTAGGACGGGAAATGGTCCTTTCCAGGTGGCTAACAGTTTCTTGTCTGAAGATGGCAACAGAATAAGCACCTTATCTCCCACCTTCAGCTCTCTTAATCGGGTATTTCTATCATACAAATTTTTTTGCTGTGTTTGTGCACTTTCTAAGTGCGTATGTGCTTCTTCCCATACAGCGGACAGGGTTTCTCTGAGGTTTTCGCTACATTGGAGAAGGGGTTTTCCTTTGTCCTCTGCTTCCACTCACTGTTCCGCAGCCATGTCCAGGAGTGTACGGGGCTTCCTTCCGAACATAAGCTTAAAGGGAGAGAACCCCGTCGACCTCTGTTCATGGGTGCGGATGGCGTAAAGGACTAGGGGTAGCTGATGATCCCAATCTCTGCCTGTTTTATCAATGTGTTTCCTCAACAAGGTCTTGATGGCCTTATTGTATCGTTCTACCAGACCATCGGTCTGGGGGTGATCCACCGAAGTCCTTAGCTGCTTAATCTGCAGGATGTCACAGACTTGCTTCATAAGGCGGGACATGAAAGGAGTCCCTTGGTCACTGAGGATTTCATTGGGGAAGCCCACCCTCGAAAATAGGGTCACCATAGCCTGTGCCACTGCCTTAGAGGTGGGGGTGGTAAGGGGGAAATCCTCAGGATACCGCGTGGAATAGTCCACAATGACCAGGATAAAGCGGTGCCCAACGCCAGAAGGAATCAGGGGTGCCACTAAGTCCATTCCTACCCTGGTAAAGGGAATGTCGATAATGGGCAAGGGATGTAAGGGGGGCTCTAGGTAGGGTGGGGTTATTGACTAGTTGACAGCGCACACACACAGCACAAAATCTGGCAACCTCATGATACACCCCTGGCCAATAAAAACGATCCAACAGATAATCAAGGGTCTTTTCTTTACCACAATGTCCCCCCACCTGCTTGGCTGTGGGCCAGCAACAGGACCTGAGGGCGAAATGGACCTGGAACTAGTAGCTGTTCCCTTTTCCCCCTAGCCGTGTGAGTCAGACGGTACAACAAACCCCTTTTAATCACAAAATAGGGTCCTACCTTTCCCTCTTGCTAGTCCTCTGCCTGTGTCCATGCATTCTGGAGCAAGTTGTCTTCTCGTTGGTCGGCACTAAAGTTGCGGTAGTTGCTCGGAGACTGTTCTGAGGAGGAAAGAACATGCACTGTGGGTTTAGTCTTTGGTGGGGAATAAAGAAGCCTTTCCTCCCTCTTCTCCTTTTTGCTTTTTATCTTTCGGTCCGCTGGTTGTGCTATGGGGGTGTTGGAAAAAGGGACGTTCGTCAACCACTCTGTTGGTGAGGGAGACCCTGTAAATGTCTGTAGGTAGTCAGAGAAACGAGGTAGTTCCTAAGAGGACACGTTTGGGTAGCTCAGGCATCACCCCTACTTTATGCAGCTGGACCTCCTTTTGGATATCCAGCGCCACCTCGGCAAGCGGATACAACTTATGGTCCCCATGCACACATGTGACTTCACCTGGGTGTTTGGTATCAGAAGAGCCTTGGGCACTAAGTCTGCGGCCACTACTGTTTGTTGGCAACCTCTGTCAAGTACAGCTATCACTGGTTTCCCATTCACGTGTACCTTCATGTTGTATGGATTGGTGACATCCCCTGTACTATAGATCTTCCCCTAGGTATACCCCACAACCATAGGTTCAGGCCCAGGGGTTCTAGTGGGACAGTTGCGTTTGATATGACCCCACTCGGCACAATGAAAGCACTGGGGTCCTTGGTGTGGAGTGACGGGGGACTGAAACCTAGGGGCGGTTCTACCAGAAAGAGGGGTACTCCGGGGCTCAGGTAGAGGTGTAGGTGGGCGTAAAGGAGGGCGGACTGGTGTGAAGGTAGTGCGTTGCCCCAGGGCACGGAAATCAGGGGCACGATGAAAAGCACAAGCCAAATCTACCGCTAACGCTACTGAGAGATTAGGGTGTTGTCGTATCCAGGCCCGGGTGTTGCCGGGCAGAGCCTCCAGATACTGTTCCAATACTACTTTCTCTGTTAAGTTCTCTACAGAGGCATTGGAAGGTTGTGGCCAACGACACCCAAGATCGCGAATGCGATAGAACAAGGTCCTAGGGTTATCGCCTGTCGACCACTTTTCTTTCCGGAAACCTGTCCTGTAATATTCGGTGTCATATCCTAATCTTTCTAGGATTGTCCTTTTGATGTCCACATAGGGCGTGCTTCCATCGGGGTTAGCAGCCTGGTAGGCTGCCTGTAATTCCCCAGACAGTAAGGGGGCCACATACTGTCCCCATCGCTCGGGAGGCCAGGCAGCAGTGGTGGCCACCCTTTTGAAATTTACAAGAAAAAGTCAGGATCTTCGCCTGTTTGATATTTCTGAAGTACGGCACTGGGAACGTTGGGATGGATCCTTGCATTGGCCACGACATCCAATAAACGTAGAATGGCCGTGTCCTGTACTTGTTGATTGTGAACGAGTATGGAAGCCTGATCTCGGAGTACTGTGTGCAGTTCCTCTTGGTCCTTCTGGGCTTGTTTTCCCTGCTCCTCCACCATCAATTGCAGGTGGCGCTGTCCTTCCGCCAGTTGGGTAACCATTGTATCCATGTTGGTAGGGTCCAACGGCGGTGTCGCGGTCAAGATCCCACTTCTGACACCACTGTCAGGACTTCTGCCCCGACTACTAGGTACACGGAGATATGAGCGAGTCTGGGGGTAAGGTTTACCAGCTTTATTACTTCGTTTCGGCTTTGGGTGCTCTGGCTGGCTCATGAAAGAAAACAACACACTCTTTAGGAGTTCAGTTGTACAGTCACTGAAGTATAAATGGAAACAAATGAAGGAAAGTCATTTAAAGAAAACCGGTGCTCTGCACAGGTTCTGGATTCTTGATCCCTTCTTCGGGTGGAGCTTGGCTTCACTGAGTTGATGTGGACCGGCCTCCAGAATCCAGAATAGGGCATAAACGAAAGAAAATAATACAAGCGTCAGGGTCTCTGGCTTTTCTCTATACATTCAGGGAAGGGGATGTGTGCACCTTATACCGGTCCCTAACGGTGTAGTGCCTAAGTGGGGGTGTAATTGTGCTAGCGACGCAGTGAGGTGCTCAGGCGGCCTTTCCACCACCCTTTAAACCAACCCCAGGTCTCCCCCGTCACTTGCCTGTTGCCACGGTCCCAGGTGACCGTGGTATCGTGAGATCCCGCCGCCTCTGGTTCCTTCAGGGGGCCGGTCTCTCTCATGTTCTCTGGGATTCTTTCGGCGTCTTCGGTTTGGTCCCTCTTTCTCGGGGCGTCCTCGTTGTTCTCCTCGCTCTTGTTGGTGTCTTCTCCTCGGTCTCTCCTCCTCGGGGCGTCTTCGCAGATCTCCTCTGGGTCGTCCGTCTCCCGGTCCGGCTCTTCCTCCTGTAGTGCTGTGGACACGGCCATTTGTGTCCACAAAGCGGATGTAGTACTGCTTGATTGGACGACTGGTACGCCGACCTGACATCCGGTCGGGTCCAACCCCGTGGCCATCTTGGGTTGGGTCGTGGATCCCTCACATCGACCACATTGCATGATGCAATGTGTTGTAGCGTAAAGCGGCACCCATCTCAAAAATTTATTTTTTATGCATCCAAGATGACCGCCATATTGTGTGATGCAGGTTGGGGGTGATCCAGCGCTCTGATTGAAAAACTGTCTCATAAACGCTATCTAAACCTCAATACTCACCATTAATCAGAAAACACATATAAAGGCCCATAATACCAATGAGATAATTTTTGATCAACTGAATCTGGTGGCATGTTTAATGAATCTACTCACTTATTATTTACATTATTATTTACAACGGCAGTTTATCTTTCTTTACCATGGTTTTTAAAACATTTATTATTATTAAACAGGCCACTAAGGCGATTGGATCAACTGATGGAAACTAGACCATGAACAAACAAGACCAGCTTGTCTTTTCAAATCTAATTTATTAACTTTATTTTTCATAAAGAAAAAGCATTCACGTTTTAGAATATTTATTTCATAAGCAATTAAGAAAGCAGCATTTAATTGAGGAAATTAATTAAAAGTGACATTTTTAAAGTAAGCTCAGAAAAACGAAGTATTAGCAGAATAACAGTTTCCATTCCCTGAATCTATTTCCCTGACTATTTCTCACTTCACCTAAAAAGGAAAAATCATTTAAAGTCTGCGGTCCTTACATGCGCCAAAGGTCCAACAGCATGTCACGTCATTCAGGAATCGGAAAGTAAGAGTTTTTTTCCTGCTCATAGTGTCAGACTTTATACCTTTCTCTCTAGCTAAACTTTCTACATTTTACATTCTTTTAAGCAAATCCTCGCTTTTCATTGGCTGTCCAGTGTCAGTCCATGATAACATTTATTAGGTCATCTCCGACTCTTGTCCAAGTCCAGGCTTCAAATAAGCCCTATTGTCTTTCTTTTCCACATCTTTCAGCTTCCTCAAAAAAGTTACTTTTTCCTCGGGTTTCGAACATTTACTTCCTAACCTTGGCAGAAACGTTAAGTTCCTGTCCTTGAGCCTTTTTCCTTGAGCACGTTCAAACACGACCAAGAGAACTGCTTTTCAATCAGCAATGACAATGCAGTAAAAATCTTCACAGCTACGCAACACAAGACATCAATTAATTAAAGAATTGAGACCCATTCTGTTACCCGCCCCCTTTACTAATTAATCCTGTTAATTATCTTACCTAGCAATAAGCACATACAAGCAGCTTTATAATTACTTTTCCTTTTTGATCATCACAAACTCCATAAGCTTTTCATCACAGAAAAAACATAACATAAGCACACGAAATAGGCACATGCCATTAATTTAACTGCCGCATTTAATACTGACAAAGACGATAGACAAGGTTAGTTTATTATTTTTTCTTTGCGTATGCAACATAGTGCACATTAGTTTATCCCACGTGTATTGATGAATGTATTCTTAAACTAAGTTGATTAGTAATTTCACCACAAGTTTATTAATTTGATTAATGTTATGGGAGATTAAATTCACAAGTTTGAACAAAATCTTGGGCCTTATTTATGAAGGCCTTGCGCCGCCGGTGCGCCACTTTTAACATGGGAAAAAATGACGCACCGGTGGCGCAAGGCCTTGATAATTAAGGCCCCTTGTTCTTTACCTTGCTCCATCAACTCCCTCATCTGGTGATTTCTAAATCACCAAATAATACCCAAAATTTATAAATTTTCAACCCTTGAACATGTTTTGGACTTTCTTAATATTAGTATTTCTAAACTTAAGATTCATCTGATTTTCTGCATTTTTCATATTGAATTTTCCGAAACTCTTTTAATTCTATTTCTTTTTCTTTTTCTTGTCTTAGTTTGAAAATTCTTTTCTTTTCTATTACATGTTTTCTTCTCTTGTGTATCATGCAACTAATTTTTAACAAAAGTATCACTATAGCTATGATTATTAAAGGGAAAAAACTATTTTACCTATAATTGAACTACCAATCTCTTGAAACCAGTGTTTAATTGCTGCAAATCTTTTACTTAAACGTTCTGAAAAACATTCCTCTTCTAAAGGTTCTGTTTCAGTATGTAACTCAGTAATATTTTTTATATAAATCTCTATAGTCGTACTTTTATCAGGTATGTAAGTACAACAATGTTGAACATGCAAAATTCCACAGACTCCACACTCTTTTGCCAGCAAAATGTCTAAAGCAAGACGATTTTCCATCACTATAGTTCTCATAGCAACAAGCTCTGTATTCACTAATTGAAATCCACTTGCAGTATCTGTTGGAAATCTATCAACAATTTTTCTAATTCTGTTTGCATTCAGGGTTATTCCTACCATAGGTATTAATGCACCAAATTATTTCTGTAAAACTTTCTCTTCTAAATCTATTCAAGTGATTGCTAATTTCAAATGAACCTTTTGCATTTCTATCTACATGAACATTTTTAGGAAAAACTAAACCTACAAAACACGTCCCATACCAATGGTCTGGGAGATTGTAATAAGCTTTATTCCCACAAACAAAATAAATTCCAGGAAAAATTGGATCCTTGCCTCCTTTAAATCCCCAACCTCCTATACTACGATAAGTGTATTCACATTGACTTGCACCTACAAAATATTTATCATACAAAGTATTATCTCTTCTTATACAAAATTTTCCACTAACAGATGTATCTGTATGAATTGCAACATTTTCATTTCTACCATTGAGCTTTTCATCTTCAATCTCCCAAAATTTAGATTTAATAGGTTTCAACATCTCATTTCGCTTGTAACTTGCCCTTCTCTCTTCCACCATATTTAAAAACGTCTTCTCTTCTGTTTTCAATTTACATGTTAAATTATTTCTAAAAGCATACTCATAGGTAAGTTCACTAATCGTTAGGAAAAATTCTCTCATCTGTTTAGCAGGTTTCACTTTATTTAAACTATCTTCAACTTTTAAATGTGCAAAAATCTCATAAAAATCTGAATAGTAGTATTCCAAACGTCCAGTTTTATAAAACAAACTAGCTATTACACTACAGGTTATGCCATAAGTAAGAGGAAGCATATTATACGTAACACCTTCAGACACAGAAGTAGGTAATTTCACACAAATGTAGCAGTCTTTTGCTTCCATCACCTTAACATATTCAGATAAAAGTCTTGAAAAGGTATTAGTAGAAACATCTCCCACAGATCTATCTTGATGAATCTCTGGTTTATGTACAATAATTTTATCAGTCTTATCAACTTTATCATAATTAACCATAACTTTACTAGTCATGTTAGTTTTCTACATCTCTTTATCTATTCCAAAAGGAAAAATGACAGCTAAAATTAGCCAAACTAAAATTATCAAAATTACACATATTGAAGACAATTTGCAACATCTTTTGAGAATTGAGCTTCTCGAATTATTATTAGTATAAGGCATCTTTACTTTCAAATAAAAGCCCTAAAAAAATGAAAAATTGAAAAATTACTAAATATACTCCCCTCTTTTTTTTTAACAAATCACCCCTAACAGCTTTTCTTTGACCTTATGTCATACATCAATTTGTTTTCCAGCTAACACAATTTCTTCGACCTTGTGTCACCTAACACAATTTCTATTTTCTCCTGATATACTTGAATTATGTCCTGTTTCTACTCTTTCAGGTGTTTCTCTATAATTCGGATTTGTTTTAGGAGATGTCTCATCAATAAATTCTCTTTGAAGGGCACTTGGAGAAGACCATGAACAAACTGGTTGATAAGGTGGCGTTTTTTTAGTATAAATGTATTCTAATACCGCATCTTCTGAATCACTTTCATCACTAATTCTATTTTTCTTTTGGGCACTCTTTTGTCCAGTTACCTCATCAATTAATTTCACTGGATATAAACCATCACACATGTCTGCACTTCTCCATCGATGCATTCTATCCTCATGTGTTTCTCTATCAAGACCTAATCCTGTTCCCCTTAATATGCCTCTACTCTCTCGTTCTAATTCAAACATTTCATCTTCCCATTCAACTAAAGCTTCAAATTGAGTAGGTCTAGGCTTTGGTACAAGTTTCATAATTTTTTCTCTTAAATTTTTCAAAACTGCTATGTTAAATGATCCATCTTCCGTCCATACTAATACACCATCATTTTCAGTGTATTTCATCCAATTCTCAATCCAAAGACAAGTATGATAACCATATTCACCCAACATATAAGCTGCAGGTGTTTTGTACTTATGAAGTAACCTTACACCTCGCGTTGAAATTTTCTTATCAGGTTTAATTTTGTTTTTCAATTTCTGAAACTGTGAAAGCTTCTTTTTCTCTTTCATAAAATAGTAATCCATGTTTTTAAACCATTTCCCTTACTTCGGAAAAGATCGTAACAACTTCCTTGTTATTCCGCACACCAACCAATCCGTGCGCGAAACTCACCAACAAACCAATCAAGTTAAGCTTCGTCACTATTTTGCTCAACCAATAGAATTACTGTTTTTCAGGGTGAGCCAAGCAGCTGTGCGAATACTGAGACGTATGTTAGCCAATGACAGCGCGACACTTGTGACGTATGCTATCGCTGCAGCTTCTCTGTCCCCCGCTCCACTCCATAAACTGACCCCTCCTTTACAAAAAATATTTCACAGCGCCATATTTACAAATCTTTCAAATACATTCAGTTAATAACTCCACAAAAAACAAACCATTTGTCTGTTTCGCGAAAATAAAGTGATAGCTTTCCAAACATTCAAGTATTCCTTTCGCGTGAAATAGACAATGCTATTTTCACAGAATATATAAATTTGTCGATAAAGTAAGGCTACTTTACCCTTCTAGCAAGTAATAACGAACTAGTTTCTCTCTAAATGCACATACAGAGATATTTTACACCTCCTTAGAGACAATTTAGAGTTTCACTCGATCGTACATTACAAATTCATTTACGCACATTCATACAAAAAAATCCCAACCATGCATACATAAATCTTTAGTAGGACTTTAACCCACTAATAGAAATCCTCACTCGCCAGTAAGATAGACGACACTTCCTTACCCTTCACTCAAGCTTAGATAAATTCTACTACTCTTTTCACAGTGAGTTTTAAAACAGAACACTAGTCCATATACTCGAAAGTTACAATTTCATAGACAATCCTCACTATGCATTTTATCTTACACACCTAAAATCCCTAAACTTGTGCTGTACGACCACAACACTTGTGATATACGACGATACCACTATTTTGAAACAGAACAAATGCACTGTGTAACTTCACCTGTCACACTTCTCATGCCGGCACAGCTGAAAAAAACCTTTCGACTATATATAACAACTGAACAAACTTAACATGTTTTAGACATCAATCCTATGTATTTACCATGTAACCATAGAAACCGTAACTCTGCCACCAAGTAATTGATCCAGCGCTCTGATTGAAAAACTGTCTCATGAACGCTATCTAAACCTCAAAACTCACCATTAATCATGAAACACATATAAAGGCCCATTGTAACATAGGAATCCACAAATTGAAGGTAAAAGTTCAGGTTTATTTCAGAAGAAAGATCCCATCCACAGGTGAACATCCAGCCAGCATCAATGTAGGATTGTAACTGCCTGGTGAGCAAAACATAACATTCCAGAAGATGTGCAGGGGATTCCAGTGCCTCATGACATCAGCGCAGCTATGTCATGAAGCACAGACACACAGAACCACGATGCCACACATCTCCCTTCTAACAACAAGAACAACATTACAAAAAAGAACAAGTTATCATTAAGGCATAAATCACACAGTCACGTAGTCTTTTAAATACTCAGGAGAATGAGAAACCCTTGCAGACTTGCGAGGAAGTGAGGAAGGTTCATCTCTAGTAGTTTGACAATGACGACTACAAGAAGCCTCCACAAGATCATTTCTAACCACCACCACCCTGTTCAAATTCCAAACCCGATGATCTGCAGTTTTGATGGCATTTTTAAAAACTTTGATGACATGGATAGACTTTTTAAAAGTAGCAGAAAGGGCCTTATTGTTTTTGCAGGGATTCTTAATAAGAACCCAATCGCCCACTTTAACAGGAGTGACTTTTACAGAATTCCTTGCATCAAAAATTCTTTTCCTATTCTCAACTCTAGAAGATTCACGCACCATCCATTCATCACTGCCATCATGAGGGCAGGGTTGTAGATCATTAACCCATGCAGGTACTACAAGGGTATTGGGAGTACGTGATCTAAAAAGCTCAAAAGGGGTCTTCCCAGTAACAGCATGGGGAGATATCCTATAAACCTTAACCTTCTTAAAAACATCTGCCCTCCAATCTGTGCCAGCGGACTTGGCCATTCTGATGGTTTCTTTAAGAACACGGTTGAATCTCTCAACCATACCGTTGGTTTCTGGGTGGTATAAAGATGATTTCTTGTGTGTAACCCCTTGTTCTAACAGAAATTGTTCCATCTCCTTAGACACTAACTGAGGACCATTATCTGTGAGAATGGTGTTAGGAATGCCCTCCCTTGCAAAAAGTTTGGCCAAAAAAGCCACCACATGTCTAGTCTCGATGCCACGAGTAATGGCAATTTCTGGCCATCTGGAAAAGAAATCAACAAGGACAAGAACATACCACTCACAACCAGCTGACACAATGGGCCCCAAAATATCTAAACCAATCTCTTTCCAAGGTGCACTCGGTCTGTCCCTAATCACCATAGGCTGGACTTTAGGCTTTGCCACCCTCTCACTAAGAGCACAATCAATGCAATCCCTAACTTTACGCTCCACTTCCAAATCCATATTTGGCCACCAATATGACCTCCTCAAAATCTCCTTGGTTTTTGAGACTCCTAAATGTCCAATATGCGCCAAAGACATCAGCTCATCCCGAAGAGCTAGAGGTGGAACTAATCTAGTGCCCCTAAAAAGTAAGCCATCTTGCTCTGAAAGCTGATCTTTGACATGCCAACATTTCTCAAGCCCTTCATTTGATTTGGGTTTAACCTTCCACCCAGTCATTAAGAGTTTAAGTACTTCCACAAGAATCAAATCTTCTTGAACCATCCTCAACCACCTCTCTTTATCAATGACAGCCTCCTCAACAACACAAACCATTTCATCATCTTCATCAAAATCTTCCTTATCATTAGCCTCAGAAACAGGAACAAGGCGAGATAAAGCATCTGCCACCTTGTTTTCCACTCCAGGTAGGTATTTCACATCGAAATCATAATCTTGCAAACCAACAACCCATTTTAGTGATCCTACTGGACACTGCATCAATACCCTTTTTCCTCAAAATTTCACAAAGCGGCTTGTGATCCGTCCTAACCTCAAAGGTGGTTCCCCATAATAAGTTTTTAAGCTTCTTGACTGACCAGTAAACAGCGAGAGCTTCACGCTCAATCACCGAGTATCGAGTTTCAGCTCCCTTTAAACTCCTTGACAAAAAAAGAATGACCCTCTCAGTGCCCTCAAATTTCTGTACAAGTACCGCACCCAAACCTTTCAAGCTTGCATCAGTAATCAAAATAGATTTCTCAGAAGGATCAAAACTGCTCAATTTCGGGGCAGAGGCTAGTCTCTCCTTGATGACCTCAAATTCGTGCTGACATTTTTCTCCCCAAATGAATTCCACACCTTTCTTCAACAAATACCTCATGTTGGCACACAAAGAGGCAAAATCCTTCACAAACTTGCTATAATACTAAGCAAGCCCCAAAAAACTCATCAATTCTTCCTTGTTCTGTGGGGGAGACATGTTAGAAATGGTAGAGATCAAATTCTCTTTAGGTAAAATTCCACCTTCAGTGACTGTGTGACCTAGATAGTCAATGGAAGTTTTCCTAAACTTGCATTTCTCAATCTTGACAGTTAAACCTGCATCACATAGTCTCTAATAGACAGCAAAAAGCCTAAAATCATGTTGAGAATTATCCATGCCAAACACAAGAATATCGTCTTGATAGACTCTAACGCCTTGTAAACCCTTTAAAACCTTTTCTAATGCCCTCTGAAAAACCGATGCGGCTGAGACTAGGCCAAATGGTAGTCTGACAAACCTAAAAGTGCCATAAGGTGTCACAAAAGAAGTCAAATCCTTCGAATCTTCCTCCAACCTAATCTGATGGTATGCGGACCTAAGATCAATGGTGCTAAAAATCTTAGCACCTTTAAGTAACATAAGCATGTCCGCAATCTTGGGTAAAGGATAATGATCTGTAACCACACACTTGTTGAGCTCTCTTAAATCAACACAGAGACGAAGAGAGTTGTCTGATTTTTTGGCTGCGACAATCGGGGCAACCCACTCCGTTCCCTCTACTGTTTCTATAATGCCTCCCTTGACAAGCTTGTCAAGTTCATCTTTAACTTGCTCCCTGACAGCCACAGGTACATTTCTTACCTTGCAGCAAACAGGTACAGCATCCTTTTTCAAAATGATACGATGACAATAATCATTAAGACACCCCAAGTCTTCAGAAAAAACTTTAGGAAATTTCATTTTCAGTTCACTAGTGAAATCTTGAGAAACCAGTGAAACAGTTTGAGAGGTGCAGGGAAAAGGCTCTTTCAGAACAATAGGTGGTGTCGAGTTTGGATCAAGCATTACGCCCAAATCCTTGAGAGCAAACCAGCTTATTATACTATCTCCTTTTTGAGAAACATAAATTTTTGCTTTGGTCAATCTATTTTTATAATTAATGACTCCTTCAAAAACCCAAAGTAATTTAATGGGTTGCACAGCATAACCAAAAGGCCTTATATCAGGGCGAGACAGCTCAAGTTTATGTCCCAACTTACTCAAGAAAAATTCTTTTGCTACAATAGTGATTTTTGCTCCAGAATCGAACAAAACTTTTGTGGGAAAACCTTCTACAAGAATTTCGTCAGAAGGAGAATTCTTTGCTTCTTCAGCACTTACAGTCTGTATACAGATTTGACCACAATCTAAGTGCTCATCTAAATTACTTTCATTTTCTAAATCATACAATATCTCATTCACCCTACCTTTGAAGTTTCCCCCTTTACAACATGAGGTAAAATGTCCTTTCCTTTTGCATTTACCACAATACGCTTTCCAACCTGGACATTGTCTATCCGTAGCAAAATGCCCCATTTTGCCACATCTGTAACATTTTACCTGGGAGAAATCAAAACTGTTTTCTTTTTTTTTATAGGGTATTTTGTTTGAAACATTTTCATTCTTAGACTCTTTATCGCCTACTCTAGGAGTAGACTTTACAACATTAACTATTTCTTTAGTAGTTTTGCTCTCACCATTTTTCTTAATGACCTCAACACACTTGATAGAATGTTCTATCCACTTTGCAATAGTAAGAACTTCCTCTAAAGAAGGTTCGTCCTTCTGCCACAACTCCTCCCTTACCTTTTCAATATAACATCCAAGCATGAACTGATCCCTTATATGCTCGTCAAGACTTGCACCAAACTTACATGAGGAAGCAAGCTTCCTTAAAGCCGTTATATAATTCTCAATTGTTTCTTCTTCCATTTGTGTTCTCCGACCAAAATGATATCTTTCTAAAATTGTACTAACTCTAGGAAGATAATGTTCATCTAATTTAGCAATACATATCTCATATTCATTTAAACTACCATCATCAATGTCAGGCAAATGATCAAATACTTCTTGTCCTTCTGCCCCCAGACAATGTAAAAGTAAAGCTGTCTTTCTTTCAGCACTTAAGCTAGATCCACATACTCTTGCATACCTTTCAAATACTTTACGCCATTTTTTCCATCTAATAGGTGGCTCTCCAGGTGAGGACAAGAAGAAAGGGGGGGCAGTTACATTTTGCATGTTGTTAATAAAACTGTGTTTTTAAACTCACCCTACCTGCTGCTCTTGTGCAATCACGCCCAGCGGACTCTAGCGCTGACGTGCATCCACATTTAGGCTTGCCGCCATTTGCCCGGCACCACGAGGCCACGCCCACCACCCTCAGGCCACGCCCCTAACAGTATAATCATGTGCAGTTCCCGGCCGCGCAGCGGACGAGCGCAGCGGGCGCGCCGTTTGCGCGCCGAAGGCGCGCCTAAGGCAAGCCCGTCTGCGCCCGTCCGCGATCGTACTCGGTCTAGGGCTATACTCCATGCCCCTCAGGACGTTTACTTACGGTGGAGTAAGCAGGAACTACTCACCTTATGCCCTAATATTGCTGAGTCCTGCAAGTACAACTTACGAGTGGAAACCAACATGGGCTGCGAATACTGTCACTTCTCCTATGACCTTGGTAAGAACACGACCAGCACGGACCACATCATATACTGTGGTCTGATCAATGTACGCTCGTTACGGAAACACAAATTGGACCTATATGACTTACTCACAGATAAGCAATGGGATCTTGTGTTTCTAACAGAGACATGGCTAGACAAGGACTCTACACCTGATGCCCTGGAGGCACTTCCTGCAGGATATACTATACATAGACAGGACAGACCTACAGGTAGAGGAGGGGGCATTGCAATTGCAGCTCGAGACAACCTGCAATGCCAACTAGATAGCTCACCCACCCTGGACAGTGAGGCAGGGAGCTTCACTATTAAAGTGAACAACAGCTACACGTTAAAGGGTGTGCTAATTTATAGACCCCCAGGCCCTATAGCCAAGTTTGAGGAAAGCCTGGTCGATTGTATTATGGAAACCGCACTATGTAGTGATAAATTTCTGGTACTCGGTGACCTTAATTTACATTTTAATAATCCCTCAGACGTCGCCAGTAAGAATTTTAGCCAGGCATTAGGTGCCCTCCAACTGAATCAAATTGTTAACGGTCCAACTCATCAGTTGGGTCACCTGCTGGACCCCATATTTGTTAATTGGGGGGAAGTAGAAGCTTTGACCCCTATACCTATCCCCTGGTCAGATCACCATTTGGTCCCTTTTTCTATACGGATTCCGGGAAGCAGACCCTCACAGCCAACAGCAATGTATCATCTTAGGCGGAAATGGGCCACCTTCTCTCAGACCAAATTCTGCGAGGAGCTGACTAAAGGAGGGAGCCCCGGGGGGGAGGACGCTGACACGGCCAACACTAATCTTTGCACACGAATTAATAAGGCATTAGATTGCACCGCCCCTCTCTTAAAAGCTAAACCGAGCGGCCGTGCTCATAAAACTGCCCCATGGTTCAATGATGAACTAAGAGTCCTGAAAACCGCATTGAAAAGAGCGGAAAGAGAGTGGCGTAAGACCCCCTCCAAACAAATCAGAAACGCCTACCTGACTGAGAGGCGACTTTACCATGGCCTAATTAGAAAATCCAAAACAGTCTACTTCACGTCCAGAATTAGTGAAGCTGGCAACTCCGCGAAGGAGATGTTTGCGCTCTATAAAACTCTTTCGAGTGGGAAATCAGCCACTGCCCCGGTCAACTGCTCTCCCGAAACGTGCGATAAAATCGCAGACTTCTTTGCAGAAAAAATAGACAAAATCTATTCGGCATTCCCAAAGCAGCCCATAAATGGGACTGAATTTGAGGAAGGTCCAAGGGATTGGGGAAACAGACTCAGACTGACCAACTTTGTCACCCCGCCTACAGAAGATTTCCTTAAAATCTGCAGATCGGTGAGGTCGGGTTCTCCCCGGGACCCTACCACCCCTAAACGTCTGGCAGATAGTATGGTGGTATTAGAACCTTACATCAGACACCTACTAGACGTGTCTTTTAGCACCAAGACCGTACCCAAAGACTGGAAAAAGGCGGTGGTTCTACCCCTAAGGAAGAAACCAACTATTAGTTTCGAGAAACTAGAAAACCTCCGTCCTATTTCGCTCCTACCCTACCTGGCCAAAGTAGCCGAAAAAACAGTCAATCTGCAACTGATGGACTTCGTGGACAAGGCTGCCCTATTACATGATACTCAGTTTGGCTTCCGACCGCGCCATTCTACGGAGTCTGCACTCCTCACAGCTGTGGAAGCCCTACGTCAGGGGGCGGATGAGGGCCATACCATGGCCCTCATCCTATTGGACCTGAGTGCAGCTTTCGACACTGTAGCTCACACCACCTTGCTACAGTGTCTGAATAACGGAGGAATATCTGGAGCTGCACTCCAATGGATTCAATCCTTCCTGACTGGGAGAAGCTTCCAAGTCCGCCAAGGTGACCACTACTCAAGAGACATAGGATTGAGCCAGGGCGTTCCCCAGGGATCGTCCTTGAGCCCAACCCTGTTTAATCTCTACGTCTCTCCAGTGGCTCCGATTGCTATGAGTCATGGATTGAACATTGTGTCATACGCCGATGACACGCAGCTGGTTATCTCCCTCTCACGTGCACCCGGACTTGCTATGGACAGCTTCAGGTCGTGCATGCAAGATCTTGCTACCTGGATGTCCACCAACTGCCTTAAACTTAATGGCAACAAGACCGAGGTGCTCGTGGTGGGGGGAATCCATCTGTTTGGTCATCGGCGTGGTGGCCCCCATGCCTAGGAGAGGCCCCCATTCCTCGCCAGGAAGTCAAAAACCTTGGCGTTTGGCTCGATGCCGACCTGTCCTTTGGACCCCAAATAGACCGAGTGGCAGGCGTCTGTTTTGGCGTTTTAAAAACCCTTCGGAAGGTCCTGGCCTTCCTTCCTAGCTCTGCTCGTAAAACGCTAGTACATGCTCTCGTGACCTCACGCCTAGACTATGGCAACCTGCTGTACCTGGGAGCCACTGGCAAGGCAATGAACCGCCTCCAGGTATTACAGAATGCTGCCGCCCGCCTTGTCTTAAAAATCCCTAAAAGATCGGACTCCAAAGCTGCCTTGCAGACCCTCCACTGGTTGCCAGTGAGAAGCAGAGTGGAATTCAAAGCCCTCTGTACCTGTCACCGCATTCTTGCTAACAAAGCGCCAAAACCTTTACAGAACCTAGTTACCAAGTATGTACCATCTCGAACTCTGCGCTCCTCAAACGGAGGCCTACTTGAGGTACCTAGGGTAAAAAGGGCCCGCATGGGAGGGCGCTCGTTTCGACATCTGATTGCGAAGAGTTGGAACGCCCTGCCTACCTATCTCCGCCTAGACCCATCTGAATCTAGCTTCCGGAAGAACCTAAAGACTTACCTGTTTGCAAGATAACAGAGCCCTCTTTTCTTCTGCTTGGAGGTTTCTTCTCAGTCTTAGCGCGGGGACACGCTTTTAGCGTAACCAGGCGCTCTACAAGCTTCCCTATTATTATTATTATTAAATGAACAAGAGAAGTAAAACACAAATAAAAAGAAAATATAAGTTAAATGTGTGTGTGTCACAGAAAGTGGACACACAGGAACAGCTTCCAGTAGTAGTGCAGTAAGTTCAATGTGTGTGTATCACAGTAATGGGACACACAAAAACAGCTTCAAATGAGTGTGTCACAGAAGGTAGTTAAATGGTTGAAATGTCGCAGAAGTAGTGAAAACAGTACCTTTGGAATATGTGGCAAACTTTAAATAGATAGGAGACTTCAGCGTAATTCCCAATTTTCCAAAATATTATGGATGGTCAGAGTCACGAAACGCAATAAAAGCGTAATGCGTGTACTCCGAAGTAAGAAGCAGCAGAATGACCAATCCAAGAAGGCGCCCACGTTAGCGTGATTCCCAAGGTGCTTTGCGGCATGCTTACGTCCTTCCCAGCAAGCTTTGCGCAGATACGTAGAGACGAAGGAAGCTGGTTTGTTTACCTGCAAAGCTTTGAAGTTCTCTACTCTCTGAAGGCTTGACGATATGGCGTTCTCTTCCACGAAGGCAGCACGCGAGGACGTTGGGGTAGGAGCTTTTTCAAAAAATGCAAGTCGAAGGCGCTGTATCCAATCGCGGTGAAAATGTAAAATTGGATGGTTGCGAAGGTCTAAAAATAAATGCTCATGCTGCTAATTACGAGCAAAGCGGGAGTTAAAAATAAAGAGAAATATTAGAGTCAGTTTTCTCTTACCATAAGGAAAAAGACGAAATTGAAGTCTTCTTTTAAAGTTGAATGCCACGAAACATTAGTGTTCTTCTAAAGTTGAATGCCACCGAAGTACCTCAAGAGAGTTAGGTTTCCAAGTAAAGTTTGTAGAAACGTTTCTCTTGTTATTTAAAAAAATATATATATATTAGAGGTAGGTGTTGAGATCTTTTCTTCCTCCAATGTATCCCATCCTCCGTCGCCAAATGTAACATAGGAATCCACAAATTGAAGGTAAAAGTTCAGGTTTATTTCAGAAGAAAGATCCCATCCACAGGTGAACATCCAGCCAGCATCAATGTAGGATTGTAACTGCCTGGTGAGCAAAACATAACATTCCAGAAGATGTGCAGGGGATTCCAGTGCCTCATGACATCAGCGCAGCTATGTCATGAAGCACAGACACACAGAACCACGATGCCAAACCCATAATACCAATGAGACAATTTATGAGCAACTGAATCTGGTGGTATGTTTAATAAATCTACTCACTTATTATTTACATTATTATTTACAACTGCAGTTTATCTTTCTTTACCATGGTTTTTAAAACATTTATTATTTATTAAACAGGCCACTAAGGCGATTGGATCAACTGATGGAAACTAGACCATGAACAAACAAGACCAGCTTGTCTTTTCAAATCTAATTTATTAACTTTATTTTTGATAAAGAAAAAGCAGTTACGTTTTAGAATCTTTATTTCATAAGCAATTAAGAAAGCAGCATTTAATTGAGAAAATGAATTAAAACTGACATTTTTAAAGTAAGCTCAGAAAAGCGAAGTATTTGCAGAATAACAGTTTCCATTCGCTGAATCTATTTCCCTGACTATTTCTCACTTTACCTAAAAAGGAAAAATCATTTAAAGTCTGCTGTCCTTACATGCGCCAAAGGTCCAACAGCATGTCACGTCATTCAGGAATCGGAAAGTAAGAGTTTTTTTCCTGCTCATAGTGTCAGACTTTATACCTTTCTCTCTAGCTAAACTTTCTACATTTTACATTCTTTTAAGCAAATCCAAGCTTTTCATTGGCTGTCCAGTGTCAGTCCATGATAAAATTTATTAGGTCATCTCCGACTCTTGACCAAGTCCAGGCTTCAAATAAGTCCTATTGTCTTTCATTTCCACATCTTTCAGCTTCCTCAAGAAAGTTACTTTTTCCTCGGGTTTCGAACATTTACTTCCTAACCTCGGCAGACACTTTAAGTTCCTGCCCTTGAGCCTTTTTCCATGAGCACGTTCAAACACGACCAAGAGAACTGCTTTTCAATCAGCCATGACAATGCAGTAAAAATCTTCACAGCTACGCATGTACAAAGACTTCAATCTGGACAAGGTTTCGCATCTGCAGCTCTGTCAGCCTTATTTTCTGAACCACCTTTAGGCCTCACTTTGGAAACTATTATTAAACAAACACAAGACATCAATTAATTAAGGAATTGAGACCCATTCTGTTACCCGCCCCCTTTACTAATTAATCCTGTTAATTATCTTACCTAGCAATAAGCACATACAAGCAGCATTATAATTACTTTTCCTTTTTGATCATCACGAACTCCATAAGCTTTTCATCACAGAAAAAACATAACATAAGCACACAAAATAAGCAAGTGCCATTAATTTAACTGCCGCATTTAATACTGACAAAGATGATAGACAAGGTTAGTTTATTATTTTTTCTTTGCGTATGCAACATAGAGCACATTAGTTATCCCACGTGTATTGATGAATGTATTCTTAAACTAAGTTGATTAGTAATTTCACCACACGCTTATTAATTTGATTAATGTTATGGGAGATTAACTTCACAAGTTTGAACAAAATTGTGGGGCATATTATCAAGGGGGTTTATCTCCATGGGGGAATATAAAAGGAGTGGGATGCAAGGGCAGGGTAGTTTCCATTTTATTTAGCTGAGGGAGCTGCTTTTAGTCCCTCCATACTGAAGTATGCAGGTGGGTGAAGGCTGAGGGCCGAGACTTCCTGCAGCCTCAACAGGTCTGCAGATGTCTCTGGATGCTAATTCTGGGTCCGGCGACATCTGCAAACAAGGAAGAGCCCACAGTGGTATCTCCCAAGGGATCCTTCTCTGGGTCACTTGTAATGGTGCCTTACAGTGGGTTTCAAGATGTCGACTGTCAGGACTTCCGGCCCGACTACTAGGTACACAGAGATATGAGCGAATCTGGGGGTAAGGTTTACCAGCTTTATTACTTCGTTTCGGCTTTGGGTGCTCTGGCTGGCTCATGAAACAAAACAACACACTCTTTGTGAGTTCAGTTGTACAGTCACTGAAGTATAAATGGAAACAAACAAAGGAAAGTCATTTAAAGGAAACGGGTGCTCTGCACAGGGTCTGGATTCTTGATCCCTTCTTCGGGTGGAGCTTGGCTTCACTGAGTTGATGTGGACCGGCCTCCAGAATCCAGAGGAGGGCATAAAGGAAAGAAAATAATAAAAGCGTCAGGGTCTCTGGCTTTTCTCTATACATTCAGGGAAGGGGGTGTGTGCACCTTATACCGGTCCCTAACAGTGTAGTGCCTAAGTGGGGGTGTAATTGTGCTAGCGATGCAGTGAGGTGCTCAGGCGGCCTTTCCACCACCCTTTAAACCAACCCCCGGTCTCCCCCGTCACTTGCCTGTTGCCACGGTCCCAGGTGACCGTGGTATCGTGAGATCCCGCCGCCTCTGGTTCCCCCAGAGGGCCGGTCTCGCTCGTGTTCTCTGGGGTTCTTTCGGCGTCTTCGGTTTGGTCCCTCTTTCTCAGGGCGTCCTCGTTGTTCTCCTCGCTCTTGTCGGTGTCTTCTCCTCGGTCTCTCCTCCTCGGGGCGTCTTCGCAGATCTCCTCTGGGTCGTCCGTCTCCCGCTCCGGCTCTTTCTCTGTAGTGCTGTGGACACATCCATTTGTGTCCACAAAGCGGATGTAGTACTGCTTGATTGGACGACTGGTACACCGACCTGACTTCCGGTCTGGTCCAACCCCGCGGCCATCTTGGGCTGGGTCGTGGATCCCTCACACTGCCTTTCCCCCTAGAATGGATGATCGGGCCATTCGGACAAAGGACACCTGGAGAGAAAGTCCACGTTGCTCTGCATGCTCCCCGGCAAGTGGAAAGTGCTGTAGGAAAAAGGCTGGAGGGCAAGAAACCATCGGAAAACCTTGGGATTAGTATTTTTATGCAGGGCTAGCCAGGTCAAAGGTGCATGATCAGTCAAAAGTATAAAATGATGGCCCACAAGGTAATATTGCAGTGCTTCGACAGCCCATTTAATCGCAAGGCATTCCTTCTCAATCGTTGAGTATGACACCTCCCTGGGGAACAGTTTACGGCTGATATACAACACCGGGTGGAGTAGGCCCTTCTCATTGGGTTGGGACAAGATGGCACCTAAACCCCTGTCCGACGCGTCGGTCTGAAGCACTAAGGTCTTGAGGAAATCAGGGCAGGACAAAACGGGGTCTTTACACAGAGCTGATTTCAGGTCCATAAAGCTCTGTTCTTGAGCCGCAGTCCAGGGCATTTTGTCTCTTGCAAATGGCTTGGTAAGCAGGTCCATTAACGGACTGGCTAAAGAAGAAAAATGGGGGACAAAACACCGGTAATAACCCACTAGGCCTAAAAAGGAGCGGACCTCTTTTCGCGTTGTGGGTCGAGGAATGTGGGATATAGCTGCCACTTTGTTTACCTGTGGGCGTACTTGTCCTTCCCTAATGTCATATCCCAGGTATTCTATGTGGTTAGCACCTAGGGTAGTTTTCCGGGGATTGAGTGTCAAACTTGCTTCCTGAAGGGCGCTAAAGACCTGATGTAAATGGATCATGTGGGTCCCCCAATCCGGACTGTATACCACGATATCATCCAGATATGCCCGGGCGTACTCTCTATGTGGACCCAGAATAATGTCCATCAACCTCTGAAATGTCGCTGGAGCTCCATGGAGGCCGAAGGGCATTACCCTGAACTGAAAGAGACCCATGGGTGTTGTAAAGGCGGTTTTGTCACTGCTCTCTGGGTGAAGGGGGATCTGCCAATATCCTTTGGTTAGATCAATATAGGACATGACCCTGGCATGCCCTAACGTCTCGACCAATTCGTCCACCCTTGGCATCGGATATGCATCGAATTGGGATACCGCATTTACTTTCCGAAAGTAGATGCAGGAGCGGATGCTTCCATCCGGCTTTGGCACCAAGACGATGGGAGAGGACCAGGGACTCTTTGATGGTTCTATAATCCCTGCTTCCAGCATCGTCTTGACTTCTTCTTCTAGCGCAATTCGTCTAGCTGCTGGGATGCGGTAAGGAGCCTGTTTAATGGGTTGGGACGTGTGGGTGATGATAGTATGTTCCACTAGCGACGTTTTCCCCGGTTTTCCGGAGAACACCGTGGGAAAGGAAGCACAGAGGGTCTCTAGTTGCTTCTTTTGTTCCTTCGTGGTTTGGGAACCCCAGGTGGGGTTTTCAGTATTTTCGTGGGTATAGTGTGATACTTCTAAAGGTTTGTTCGTTACCACCAATCCTACGTTTGTTCTGGAACCAGAGGGAGTGAATCCGGCTCTTCCCAGGACTTCAGAAGATTGATGTGGTTAATCTGGGAAGCCTTATGGTGGTGTGGGACAGCCACCTGATATGTGACCAGCGTGATCTTGGCTAGGATGGGAAATGGTCCTTGCCAGGTGGCTAACAGTTTCTTGTCTGAAGATGGCAACAGAATAAGCACCTTATCTCCCACCTTCAGCTCTCTTAATCGGGTATTCCTATCATACAAACGTTTTTGCTGTGTTTGTGCACTTTCTAAGTGCGTATGTGCTTCTTCCCATACAGAGGACAGGGTTTCTCTGAGGTTTTCGCTATATTGGAGAAGGGGTTTTCCTTCGTCCTCTGCTTCCACCCACTGTTCCGCAGCCAAGTCCAGGAGTGTACGGGGCTTCCTTCCGAACATAAGCTTAAAGGGAGAGAACCCCGTCGACCTCTGTTCATGGGTGCGGATGGCGTAAAGGACTAGGGGTAGCTGATGATCCCAATCTCTGCCTGTTTTATCAATGTGTTTCCTCAACAAGGTCTTGATTGTCTTATTGTATCGTTCTACCAGACCATCGGTCTGGGGGTGATACACCGAAGTCCTTAGCTGCTTAATCTGCTGGATGTCACAGACTTGCTTCATAAGGCGGGACATGAAAGGAGTCCCTTGGTCACTGAGGATTTCATTGGGGAAGCCCAGCCTCGAAAATAGGGTCACCATAGCCTGTGCCACTGCCTTAGAGGTGGCGGTGGTAAGGGGGAAATCCTCAGGATACCACGTGGAATAGTCCACAATGACCAGGATAAAGCGGTGTCCACGGGCAGAAGGAATCAGGGGTCCCACTAAGTCCATCCCTACCCTGGTAAAGAGAATGTCGATAATGGGCAAGGGATGTAAGGGGAGCTCTAGGTAGGGTGGGGTTATTGACTAGTTGACAGCGCACACACGCAGCACAAAATCTGGCAACCTCATAATACACCCCTGGCCAATAAAAACGATCCAACAGATAATCAAGGGTCTTTTCTTTACCACAATGTCCCCCCCCCTGCTTGGCTGTGGGCCAGCAACAGGACCTGAGGGCGGAATGGACCTGGAACTAGTAGCTGTTCCCTTTTCCCCCTAGCTGTGTGAGTCAGACGGTACAACAAACCCCTTTTAACCACAAAATAGGGTCCTACCTTTCCCTCTTGCTCGTCCTCTGCCTGTGTCCATGCATTCTGGAGCGAGTTGTCTTCTCTTTGGTCGGCCCTAAAGTTGCGGTAGTTGCTGGGAGACTGTTCTGAGGAGGAAAGAACATGCACTGTGGGTTTAGTCTGTGGTTGGGAATAAAGAAGACTTTCCTCCCTCTTCTCCTTTTTGCTTTTTATCTTTCGGTCCGCTGGTTGTGCTATGGGGGTGTTGGAAAAAGGGGCGTTCGTCAACAACTCTGTTGGTGAGGGAGACCCTGTAAATGTCTGTAGGTAGTCAGAGAAACGAGGTAAGTCAGTTCCTAAGAGGACACGTTTGGGTAGCTCAGGGATCACCCCTACTTTACGCAGCTGGACCTCCTTTTGGATCTCCAGCGCCACCTCGGCAAGCGGATACAACTAATGGTCCCCATGCACACATGTGACTTCACCTGGGTGTTTGGTATCAGAAGAGCCTTGGGCACTAAGTCTGCGGCCACTACTGTTTGTTGGCAACCTGTGTCAAGTACGGCTATCACTGGTTTCCCATTCACGTGTACCTTCATGTTGTATGGATTGGTGACATCCCCTGTAACATAGATCTTCCCCTTGGTATACCCCACATCCATAGGTTCAGGCCCAGGGGTTCTAGTGGGACAGTTGCGTGCGATATGACCCCTCTCGGCACAATGAAAGCACTGGGGTCCTTGGTGTGGAGTGACGGGGGACTGAAACCTAGGGGCTGTTCTACCAGAAAGAGGGGTACTCCGGGGCTCAGGTAGAGGTGTAGGTGGGCGTAAAGGAGGGCGGACTGGTGTGAAGGTAGCGCGTTGCCCCAGGGCACGGAAATCAGGGGCACGATGAAAAGCACAAGCCAAATCTACTGCTAACGCTACTGAGAGATTAGGGTGTTGTCGTATCCAGGCCCGGGTGTTGCCGGGCAGAGCCTCCAGATACTGTTCCAATACTACTTTCTCTGTTAGGTTCTCTACAGAGGCATTGGAAGGTTGTGGCCAACGACACCCAAGATTGCGAATGCGATAAAACAAGGTCCTAGGGTTATCGCCTGTCGACCACTTTTCTTTCCGGAAACTTGTCCTGTAATATCCGGTGTCATATCCTAATCTTTCTAGGATTGTCCTTTTGATGTCCACATAGGGCGTGCTTCCATCGGGGTTAGCAGCCTGGTAGGCTGCCTGTAATTCCCCAGACAGTAAGGGGGCCACATACTGTCCCCATCGCTCGGGAGGCCAGGCAGCAGTGGTGACCAACCTTTCGAAATTTACAAGAAAAAGTCAGGATCTTCGCCTGTTTGATATTTCTGAAGTACGGCACTGGGAACGTTGGGATGGACCCTTGCATTGGCCACGACATCCGATAAACGTAGAATGGCCGTGTCCTGTACTTGTTGATTGTTAACGAGTGAGGAAGTCTGATCTCGGAGTACTGTGTGCAACTCCTCTCGGTCCTTCTAGGCTTGTTTTCCCTGCTCCTCCACCATTAATTGCAGGTGGCGCTGTCCTTCCGCCAGTTGGGTAACTATTGTATCCATGTTGGTAGGGTCCAACGGCGGTGTCGCGGTCGAGATCCCACTTCTGAAACCACTGTCAGGACTTCTGCCCCAACTACTAGGTACACGGAGATATGAGCGAGTCTGGGGGTAAGGTTTACCAGCTTTATTACTTCGTTTCAGCTTTGGGTGCTCTGGCTGGCTCATGAAAGAAAACAACACACTCTTTAGCAGTTCAGTTGTACAGTCACTGAAGTATAAATGGAAACAAATGAAGGAAAGTCATTTAAAGGAAACCGGTGCTCTGCACAGGGTCTGGATTCTTGATCACTTCTTCGGGTGGAGCTTGGCTTCACTGACTTGATGTGGACCGGCCTCCAGAATCCAGAAGAGGGCATAAAGGAAAGAAAATAATACAAGCGTCAGGGTCTCTGGCTTTTCTCTATACATTCAGGGAAGGGGATGTGTGCACCTTATACCGGTCCCTAACGGTGTAGTGCCTAAGTGGGGGTGTAATTGTGCTAGCGATGCAGTGAGCTGCTCAGGCGGCCTTTCCACCACCCTTTAAACCAACCCCCGGTCTCCCCCGTCACTTGCCTGTTGCCACTGTCCCAGGTGACCGTGGTATCGTGAGATCCCGCGGCCTCTGGTTCCTTCAGGGGGCCGGTCTCGCTCGTGTTCTCTGGGGTTCTTTCGGCGTCTTCGGTTTGGTCCCTCTTTCTCGGGGCGTCCTCGTTGTTCTCCTCGCTCTTGTCGGTGTCTTCTCCTCGGTCTCTCCTCCTCGGGGCATCTTGGCAGATCTCCTCTCGGTCGTCCGTCCCCCGGTCCGGCTCTTCCTCCTGTAGTGCTGTGGACACGGCCATTTGTGTCCACAAAGCGGATGTAGTACTGCTTGATTGGACGACTGGTACGGGGACCTGACTTCCGGTCGGGTCCAACCCCGCGGCCATCTTGGGTTGGGTCGTGGATCCCTCACATCGACCACATTGCATGATGCAATGTGTTGTAGCGTAAAGCGGCACCCATCTCAAAAATTTATTTTTTATGCATCCAAGATGACCGCCACATTGTGTGATGCAGGTTGGGGGTGATCCAGCGCTCTGATTGAAAAACTGTCTCATAAACGCTATCTAAACCTCAATACTCACCATTAATCAGAAAACACATATAAAGGCCCATAATACCAATGAGATAATTTTTGATCAACTGAATCTGGTGGTATGTTTAATGAATCTACTCACTTATTATTTACATTATTATTTACAACGGCAGTTTATCTTTCTTTACCATGGTTTTTAAAACATTTATTATTAATTAAACAGGCCACGAAGGCGATTGGATCAACTGATGGAAACTAGACCATGAACAAACAAGACTAGCTTGTCTTTTCAAATCTAATTTATTAACTTTATTTTTCATAAAGAAAAAGCATTTACGTTTTAGAATCTTCATTTCATAAGCAATTAAGAAAGCAGCATTTAATTGAGGAAATTAATTAAAACTGACATTTTTAAAGTAAGCTCAGAAAAACGAAGTATTAGCAGAATAACAGTTTCCATTCCCTGAATCTATTTCCCTGACTATTTCTCACTTCATCTAAAAAGGAAAAATCATTTAAAGTCTGCGGTCCTTACATGCACCAAAGGTCCAACAGCATATCACGTCATTCAGGAATCGGAAAGTAAGAGTTTTTTTCCTGCTCATAGTGTCAGACTTTATACCTTTCTCTCTAGCTAAACTTTCTACATTTTACATTATTTTAAGCAAATCCTAGCTTTTCATTGGCTGTCCAGTTTCAGTCCATGATAACATTTATTAGGTCATCTCCGACTCTTGTCCAAGTCCAGGCTTCAAATAAGCCCTATTGTCTTTATTTTCCACATCTTTCAGCTTCCTCAAGAAAGTTACTTTTTCCTCGGGTTTCGAACATTTACTTCCTAACCTTGGCAGAAACGTTAAGTTCCAGTCCTTGAGCCTTTTTCCATGAGCACGTTCAAACACGACCAAGAGAACTGCTTTTCAATCTGCAATGACAATGCAGTAAAAATCTTCACAGCTACGCATATGCAAAGATTTCAATCTGGACAAGGTTTCTCGTCTGCAGCTCTGTCAGCCATATTTTCTGAACCACCTTTAGGCCTCACTTCGGAAACTATTATTAAACAAACACAAGACATCAATTAATTAAAGAATTGAGACCCATTCTGTTACCCGCCCCCTTTACTAATTAATCCTTTTAATTATGTTACCTAGCAATAAGCACATACAAGCAGCTTTATAATTACTTTTCCTTTTTGATCATCACAAACTCCATAAACTTTTCATCACAGAAAAAACATAACATAAGCACACGAAATAAGCACATGCCATTAATTTAACTGCCGCATTTAATACCGACAAAGATGATAGACAAGGTTAGTTTATTATTTTTTCTTTGCTTATGCAACATAGTGCACATTAGTTTATCCCACGTGTATTGATGAATGTATTCTTAAACTAAGTTGATTACTAATTTCACCACAAGTTTATTAATTTGATTAATGTTATGGGAGATTAAATTCACAAGTTTGAACAAAATCTTGGGCCTTATTTATGAAGGCCTTGCGCCACCGGTGCGCCACTTTTAACATGAGAAAAAATGACGCACTGGTGGCGCAAGGCCTTCATAAATAAGGCCCCTTGTTCTTTACCTTGCTCCATCAACTTCCTCATCTGGTAATTTCTAAATCACCAAATAATACCCAAAATTTATACATTTTCAACCCTTGAACATGTTTTGGACTTTCTTAATATTAGTATTTCTAAACTTTAGATTCATCTGATTTTCTGCATTTTTCATATTGAATTCTCCGAAACTCTTTTCATTCTATTTCTTTTTCTTTTTCTTTTCTTAGTTTGAAAATTCTTTTCTTTTCTATTACATGTTTTCTTCTCTTGTGTATCATGCAACTAATTTTTAACAAAAGTATCACTATAGCTATGATTATTAAAGGGAAAAAATATTTTACCTATAATTGAACTACCAATCTCTTGGAAAGGGGCGACCACTCGGTCCCCCCGCACGTATGGCAGAGTACCACGATCCCCCCGGGAAGTCATCTTGGGCGGGTGGCGTGTCCCGGCTGGTATGCCCGAAGCGGCGTAGCCGGGGCGCGCTTTTTCCCGCCCTAGAGTGGGCTGGCCTAGACACTGACGCGGCTGGCCACGCCCTCGGGGCAGGCAGGGGCGGGTTTACGCCCGCCCTGAAGACGGATAAAAGGGGACGCAAGACCCGAAGACATCCTCTTGTTCCTGTGCTCTGAAGCTGCACCTCCTCGCTGCACATGAGCTTGAGACGGAACGAAGAGCCATTTTTGAGCGTTGTAATCTTTCTATTGTCTTACAGATACTCTGTCGGAGAAATGCCCAAGAAAGGCGGGAAGAGAATGACGACCGAACAGATGGTTCGGGTTCTCATGAAGGAGATGACCGAGCTAAAGAAACGGGTGGCGGAGAGAGACGGGGAGGGGGGGCCGGAATGTCCGTCGGCTGGAGCAGCTCCAGGAGGGAGAGCCAAGAGGCCAAGGAGGGGACCAGCTGGGGGAGACGTCCCGGTTCCCTGTGCCCCGCTCGAAGCGCCAACCCCAGTACCGGCGGAGGGGAATCCGATTCCCGTGGTGGTTACCCCGGTGTCCAATGAAGATATGCCGCCCGAGCTGGCAGCACAACTTGCAGCGTGGTTGGGCGAAAGTAGTGAGGGCGCCACGGCTGCCGAGGCGCAGGCGCTTATGAAGCAATTGCGCGAGAAACGTGAAGCAGCCAAGGTGTCCGCCCCGGTTGCAGTAGTTGACAAGCCACAAGGGACGATTGCGACCGCAGAGGCAGCGTCCGGTGCAGGTAAGCGGCCATTGCCGATTGCAAGGGATGAGTCAGCACCCTCTCGTAGAGAAAGGTTGGGTCAACATGTGCCTTTGGCAATTAAGGAAAAGATTTGGGCAGGGGAATATGTGAACATCTTCTCGTTGCTTGTTGATCATTATGAAGTGGAGCATGTTAAGGGTCAGAAAGACCTCATGCATCCGAGTGTTTGGCGCGCAAAAATGGCCGCCTTTAAAGTGAATGAGAATATTGGCAATTGGGGCAATGCATGGGGAATCTTTACGTCGATATTAGGGGAACGTAGGCCCGAGTTGCTTTCCGAATTGCCGACCTATCAGTCGCGAATCATGGGGTACTCGACATCATACCAGGGTAACCATTGGTTTTGCTACGATAATCTTTTCCGAAAGGCTAAAGAGCATAATAAAAGCTTGACCTGGGATTGTTATGATTCTTTGACATGGGATAAAATGAAGGAGACAGGTATGTTGAAAATGCCATTGGTAGGAAGTAATGTTGGCGAATCCTCCCGCCAATATGGGGGGACGCCCTTTCGTTCAGGTACGGGTACCGACGATCAGTCGAGACCTGCCGGCAATACTGGAAAAAGGGGGTTGTGCTTTAATTTCAACAGAGGTAAATGTACTAGACCCCAGGGAACGTGCAAATTTAAACATGAATGTAGTGGGTGCGGGTCGCCCCATCCTGAGTCCACGTGCAGAGCCAAAACGGGTGATAACGGGGGGAGAGGAGGCGCCAAACAGGTCTAACATAGTCCGAGGGGCGCCTTTACCTACCCCGATTGATACCTTGGCGATGATTCCCTGGCTCAGTGAATACCCGGATCGTGCTTCTGCTGGGGTGCTGCGGAACGGATTTTCGTATGGTTTCCGCATCCCGGTAGGGGACTTTCAGGGTGTGGAGAAGTGTAAAAATCAACTTTCGGTCCTGCAGCATACGACCGTGGTACAGGATAAGATCCGAAAAGAGGTTACTCGAGGTCGGGTCGCCGGCCCGTTTAGTGTACCCCCGGTGCATGATTTTGTTTGTTCTCCTTTAGGGGTGGTCCCCAAGAAGGACCCGGGAGAGTTCCGATTGATTCATAATTTATCAGCTCCACGTGGTCTTTCTGTTAATGATGCAATAGATCCGGAAGTATGTTCGGTGCGGTACGCATCCTTCGATGAGGCCGTAGCCATTTTGAATCGCCTGGGGCCCGGGGCGCTGATGGCGAAGTCAGATATCGAGTCAGCGTTCCGATTGCTCCCGGTACACCCAGACGACCAGCGTCTCCTGGGTTTCATGTTTCAGGGTTGTTATTACATGGATAAGTGTATGCCGATGGGGTGCTCGATATCTTGTGCCTATTTCGAGAAATTCAGTAGTTTTCTACAATGGGTCTTCACAAAGAAGACGGGTTTCCACCATGTAATGCATTACCTTGATGATTTTCTGTTCCTTGGGGCAGCCGGGGATCTCGAATGTGGCCGGGCTTTGGCCGAATTTTGTATATTAATGAAGCAGTTTGGTGTGCCATTGGCACCAGGTAAGACGGTGGGTCCTACGACTTGCCTTGAGTTTCTGGGGATCGAGTTAGACTCCAGTGAGGGTTGTTTTCGTTTGCCAGCTGACAAAGTGTTAAAATTCAGGGCAGCCCTCCGAGTGTGTATAAATGGATCTAAAGTTACGCTGCATCAATTACAGCAGTTGGTGGGACAGTTGAATTTTGCCCTGAGGGTAATACCAATGGCCCGCCCCTTCTCCCGTTCAATTGCCCAAGCTATGGTCGGCCTGAAGGAGGGCCATCATCGCACGAGACTATCGGCTGAGGTCCGCCAGGACATGCACATTTGGTTAGCATTCCTGGCGGACTTTAATGGTCGGGTCGTCTGGAACGAACCAGCCGTGTCCTCGGAAGAGCTGGGGCTATGGACCGATTCAGCAGGTAGCATAGGTTTTGGCGCCATCTTCGGCACAAAATGGTCGGCACAAAGGTGGCCGACATGGTGGCATGACAATGGTCTGACAAGCAATATTGCTTTCCTTGAACTTTTCCCCATTTTGGTGGCCCTGAGAACCTGGCCCGAAGGGTTCAAAGACCACTCTGTGGTTTTTTGGTCTGACAATATGACCGTGGTCGAGTGCATCAATAGCCAGGCTGCACGATGTAAAATGATTTTAAGACTGCTCAAAGAAATTGTTTTACTGTGTATGCAACTGAATGTGCTATTCAGAGCGAAACATGTCCCGGGGGTAATGAATCAGGCGGCTGATGCACTGTCTCGTTTTCATATGCAGGCTTTCTCGGGTTTCCTTCCCACAGCGGACCCAGAGCCGGCACCCTTTCCCGAAGCTCTCTGGTCTCTCGGTGCCCCGAACTTCGTCACCTCGTGGGAGAGAGTCTAGCACCAAGGACGAGGAAGGCATATGAAGGGGCGTTTCGGTCCTATTTAGCCTTTTTGGGGCCCGATAGAGAGGGGCTGTGGGGCCACGAGGAATGGGTAGTGAATTTTCTGATGTCCTTACATAGGGCTGGGAAATCGGTGGCTACGGCCCAGAGGCATCGTGCTGCCATTTCCTTTGTTGCCAGGGCTCATGGTATCCAGGACCCGACAGCGTCTTTCGTTGTACAGAAAGCGCTGCGTGGGTGGCAACGCCTTGAAGGTCGCAGAGTAGATGAGAGGCGCCCGATAGGTTTGGATAGGTTGGCCCAGTTGTTGGCCACACTCCCTTCCACATGTTCATCTCAGTTTGAGACAGTGTTGTTCCGAGCCGCTTTTACGCTGGCATTCCATGGGGCGATGCGGGTAAGCGAACTGGTGGCAAGGAACAAACAGGATGTGACAGGGGGTTTGTGCCAGGAACATGTTCAGATCAGGGGTGAGACAATGACGGTCTCCTTTGTCAGGTCCAAGACCGATCAAGATGGGATGGGTGACTGCATAATCATACGCAGGATTCCCGGGTCCTCCATGTGTCCGGTACAGTGTTTAGAAGAATACCTAGCACGAAGGGTGGCATCATGGGGGGGGACCTTGTTGAGACACGCAGACGCCACCCCACTGACGAAATTTCAGTTTCAGCGGGTGCTTGCGATGTCAATTGCCGCTGCGGGCTTGAACCCGGGCGAGTTTGGGACCCATTCCTTTCGGATAGGGGCTGCTACAGAAGCTACAGCTAGGGGTCTTAATGTTGAACAAGTGAAACGAGTGGGGCGTTGGTCCTCCAATTGTTATAAGAGGTATGTGCGGTTACACATGTTGTGAAGCTGTAATGATGTACTCACGCCTCTTGTTTTTGTTTGATTTTCAGTTGCGCAAGCCTACGAGGCGGGGCGGACTATGCAGTCGACCCAACACCGGGCCAGCGGTCAGACATCACCGGCTGTGAAAAAGGAGGTGTGGGTCGTGGGCCACTCACACGTGAGGCGTGCCGCGGACGTATTCAAAGCAGGTGACATGATTCACGTAGCTGGGGAATACGGGTACAGGGTGTCCTTCTACGGAAGGGGCGGTCTCTGTATTGACCAGTTTCAAACATTTTTCGAGGGTTTGTTAGGGCGGACGAGGTCACCGCCGTCTATAGTCATAGTACATCTAGGAGGCAATGATTTGGTCACCACCGGTAGACGACTTCTCCTGGAGGCAATGCTTTCCACTGTAAGTTGGTTGGCGAGGAGAGTTCCGGGGTGCATAATTGCGTGGTCCCATATGATCCCACGAAAGGTGTGGCGAGGGGCTATTTCTATTCATGCTTTGAATCATTCTGTTAGAAAGCTTAATAACAAAGTGAGTAGGTTGTTCCGTTCCAGGACATTGCATTCTATTTCGCATGGCTGTATTAGTGACGACAGTATGTATTTGGGGGATGGTGTGCATTTGTCTCGGGTGGGGAATGAGTTACTCATAGGAGACTTCTTAGCATGGTTAAAAACGTTGAAACATGACCTTTAGGTAGGAGCTTTGTGGGGGGTCCGGATAGCCGGTCAACTATCCGGCCTGTGGCGGTAAGGTCATGATCGGTGAGCACTAATTGGAAGATCCCTATGAGTGGGCGTCACCCAACACGGATGGGAGCGCTCGGGGGAGGTGGCCATTGGCCCCTCAACGGGGAGGCGGTCCCTTCTAAGGATGGGTCGCCGAAAGAAAAGGAAAGGCGGTCAAGGCCCCTTCCTGGGTAGGAGGGGTTACAGCCCCCTCCTGGGGAATTTCCCGGGGCCAGTGACGTCTGCGACGGCAGATGTGGTAAGTTGTGTGGGGTTTGGGGGGAGGTCTACGCTACCTTCTAGATAACCTCACACGAGTCCTCGAACGACCTTTAAATGGCGTCGAGTTTATTGGTGCCCCCGTCAAGTCAAGGGAAATTGGTAGTTGCACTGGAGGTACGCCTCAGTCCTGTCGCCCCTCCCAAGTGGGGGGGGTATTCCTGGTTAGGGATCTTGACACCGGTTACGACCTTGCCGTTGGCCCTTAAACGTTAGGATGTACAATTTCATAATTTCAAGTCAATGTTTTGTAGGATGTTAGTTCGGCTAGGAGAACCTCTGTATTAGAGAATCTGTTAAGGTTAGCCAAACATCGCAATGTGGTAATGAAATTGTACATTAATATAATGTTTTTAATTTTTGTTTTAATAAATACGGCCGGGAGGGTCACTCCCTCCCTCTTCCAAAAACTTCAAGAACTGTTTCCGGTTTCCCTCCTTTGGGGATTGTGTTGAGAGGGGGTGGCGGGTATCTCAGCCATATGGAAAGGGGCGACCACTCGGTCCCCCCGCACGTATGGCAGAGTACCACGATCCCCCCGGGAAGCCATCTTGGGCGGGTGGCGTGTCCCGGCTGGTATGCCCGAAGCGGCGTAGCCGGGGCGCGCTTTTTCCCGCCCTAGAGTGGGCTGGCCTAGACACTGACGCGGCTGGCCACGCCCTCGGGGCAGGCAGGGGCGGGTTTACGCCCGCCCTGAAGACGGATAAAAGGGGACGCAAGACCCGAAGACATCCTCTTGTTCCTGTGCTCTGAAGCTGCACCTCCTCGCTGCACGTGAGCTCGAGACGGAACGAAGAGCCATTTTTGACCCACCCACCAGCCCCTGAAGACAGCAAGTGGTTTTAATAATGTCTGAATAAAAATTTGATGGATAACTCTGATTTTCGTTTACAGGTTATGGTGATTATCGTGATGACTTTGAGTATGCAATAAAGTCTGGTCGATTTGTGTTATGTTTTGCAAATAAAGTATTTCTGCTTTTGTGTTTATCAGTAAGCATGCTTTTAATAAAGTGGTTGTTGCTACTGTCTTTTCATAGGTAGTCATTTAGTAATTTAGTTAGCATTGTCGTATTTATTTTGGTCGGGCGGTAAGGTCATGATCGGTGAGCACTAATTGGAAGATCCCTATGAGTGGGCGTCACCCAACACGGATGGGAGCGCTCGGGGGAGGTGGCCATTGGCCCCTCAACGGGGAGGCGGTCCCTTCTAAGGATGGGTCGCCGAAAGAAAAGGAAAGGCGGTCAAGGCCCCTTCCTGGGTAGGAGGGGTTACAGCCCCCTCCTGGGGAATTTCCCGGGGCCAGTGACGTCTGCGACGGCAGATGTGGTAAGTTGTGTGGGGTTTGGGGGGAGGTCTACGCTACCTTCTAGATAACCTCACACGAGTCCTCGAACGACCTTTAAATGGCGTCGAGTTTATTGGTGCCCCCGTCAAGTCAAGGGAAATTGGTAGTTGCACTGGAGGTACGCCTCAGTCCTGTCGCCCCTCCCAAGTGGGGGGGGTATTCCTGGTTAGGGATCTTGACACCGGTTACGACCTTGCCGTTGGCCCTTAAACGTTAGGATGTACAATTTCATAATTTCAAGTCAATGTTTTGTAGGATGTTAGTTCGGCTAGGAGAACCTCTGTATTAGAGAATCTGTTAAGGTTAGCCAAACATCGCAATGTGGTAATGAAATTGTACATTAATATAATGTTTTTAATTTTTGTTTTAATAAATACGGCCGGGAGGGTCACTCCCTCCCTCTTCCAAAAACTTCAAGAACTGTTTCCGGTTTCCCTCCTTTGGGGATTGTGTTGAGAGGGGGTGGCGGGTATCTCAGCCATATGAAACCAGTGTTTAATAGCTGCAAATCTTTTACTTAAACGTTCTGAAAAACATTCCTCTTCTAAAGGTTCTGTTTCAGTATGTAACTCAGTAATATTTTTTATATACATCTCTATAGTCGGACTTTTATCAGGTATGTAAGTACAACAATGTTGAACATGCAAAATTCCACAGACTCCACCCTCTTTTGCCAGCAAAATGTCTAAAGCAAGACGATTTTCCATCACTATAGTTCTCATAGCACCAAGCTCTGTATTCACTAATTGAAATCCACTTGCAGTATCTGTTGGAAATCTATCAACAATTTTTCTAAATCTGTTTGCATTCAGGGTTATTCCTACCATAGGTATTAATGCACCAAATTATTTCTGTAAAACTTTCTCTTCTAAATCTATTCAAGTGTTTGCTAATTTCAAATGAGCCTTTTGCATTTCTATCTACATGAACATTTTTAGGAAAAACTAAACCTACAAAACACGTCCCATACCAATGGTCTGGGAGATTGTAAGAAGCTTTATTCCCACAAACAAAATAAATTTTAGGAAAAATTGGATCCTTGCCTCCTTTAAATCCCCAACCTCCTATAATCCGATAAGTGTCTTCGCATTGACTTGCACCTACAAAATATTTATCATACAAAGTATTATCTCTTCTTATACAAAATTTTCCACTAACAGATTTATCTGTATGAATTGCAACATTTTCATTTCCACCATTGAACTTTTCATCTTCAATCTGCCAAAATTTAGATTTAATAGGTTTCAACATCTCATTTCGCTTGTAAATTGTCCTTCTCTCTTCCACCATATTTAAAAACGTCTTCTCTTCTGTTCTCATATTACATGTTAAATTATTTCTAAAAGCATACTCATAAGTAAGTTCACTAATCATTAGGAAAAATTCTCTCATCTGTTTAGCAGGTTTCACTTTATTTAAACTATCTTCAACTTTTAAATGTGCAAAGATCTCATCAAAATCTGAATAGTAGTATTCCAAACGTCCAGATTTATAAAACAAACTAGCTATTACACTACAGGTTATGCCATAAGTAAGAGGAAGCATATTATACGTAACACCTTCAGACACAGAAACAGGTAATTTCACACAAATGTAGCAGTCTTTTGCGTCCATCACCTTAACATATTCAGATAAAAGTCTTGAAAAGGTATTAGGAGAAAAATCTCCCACAGATCTATCTTGATGAATCTCTGGTTTATGTACAATAATTTTATCAGTCTTATCAACTTTATCATAATTAACCATAACTTTACTAGTCATGTTAGTTTTATACATCTCTTTATCTATTCCAAAAGGAAAAATGACAGCTAAAATTAGCCAAACTAAAATGATCAAAATTACACATATTGAAGACAATTTGCAACATCTTTTGAGAATTGAGCATCTCGAATTATTATTAGTATAAGGCATCTTTACTTTCAAATAAAAGCCCTAAAAAAAATGAAAAATTTAAAAATTACTAAATATACTCCCCTCTTTTTTTTAACAGATCACCCCTAACAGCTTTTCTTCGACCTTATGTCATACATCAATTTGTTTTCCAGCTAACACAATTTCTTCGACCTTGTGTCACCTAACACAATTTCTATTTTCTCCTGATATACTTGAATTATGTCCTGTTTCTACTCTTTCAGGTGTTGCTCTATTATTCGGATTTGTTTTAGGAGATGTCTCATCAATAATTTCTCTTTGAGGGGCACATGGAGAAGACCATGAACAAACTGGTTGATAAGGTGGCGTTTGTTTTAGTATAAATTTCTTCTAATACCGCATCTTCTGAATCACTTTCTTCACTAATTCTATTTTTCTTTTGGGCACTCTTTTGTCCAGTTACCTCATCAATTAATCTCACTGGATATAAACCATCACACATGTCTGCACTTCTCCATCGACGCATTCTATCCTCATGTGTTTCTCTATCAAGACCTAATCCTGTTCCCCTTAATATGCCTCTACTCTCTCGTTCTAATTCAAACATTTCATCTTTCCATTCAACTAAAGCTTCAAATTGAGTAGGTCTAGGCTTTGGTACAAGTTTTATAATTTTTTCTCTTACATATTTCAAAACTGCTATGTTAAATGATCCATCTTCCATCCATACTAATACACCATCATTTTCAGTGTATTTCATCCAATTCTCAATCCAAAGACAAGTATGATAACCATATTCACCCAACATATAAGCTGCAGGTGTTTTGTACTTATGAAGTAACCTTACACCTCGCGTTGAAATTTTTCTTATCAGGTTTAATTTTGTTTTTCAATGTCTGAAACTGTGAAAGCTTCTTTTTCTCTTTCATAAAATAGTAATCCATGTTTTTAAACAATTTCCCTTACTTCGTAAAATATCGTAACAACTTCCTTGTTATTCCGCAACACCAACCAATCCGTGTGTGAAATTCACCATCAAACCAATCAAGTTAAGCTTCGTCACTATTTTGCTCAACCAATAGAATTACTGTTTTTCAGGGTGAGCCAATCAGCTGCGCGAATACTGTGACGTATGTTAGCCAATCACAGCGCGACACTTGTGACGTATGCTATTGCTGCAGCTTCTCTGTCCCTCGCTCCACTCCATAAACTGACCCCTCCTTTACAAAAAATTTTTCACAGCGCCATATTTACAAATCTTTCAAATACACTCAGTTAATAACTCCACAAAAAACAAACCATTTGTCTGTTTCGCTAAAATAAAGTGATAGCTTTCCAAACATTCAAGTATTCTTTTCGCGTGAAATAGACAATGCTATTTTCACAGAATATATAATTTGTCGATAAAGTAATGCTACTTTACCCTTCTAGCAAGTAATAACGAACTAGTTTCTCTCTAAATGCACATACAGAGATATTTTACACCTCCTTAGAGACAATTTAGAGTTTCACTCGATCGTACATTACAAATTCATTTACGCACATTCATACACAAAAATCCCTAACCATGCATACATAAATCTTTAGTAGGACTTTAACCAACTAATAGAAATCCTCACTCGCCAGTAAGATAGACGACACTTCCTTACCCTTCACTCAAGCTTAGATAAATTCTACTACTCTTTTCACAGTGAGTTTTAAAACAGAACACTAGTCCCTATACTCGAAAGTTACAATTTCATAGACAATCCTCACTATGCATTTTACCTTACACACCTAAAATCCCTAAACTTGTGCTGTACGACCACAACACTTGTGATATACGACAATACCACTATTTTGAAACAGAACAAATGCACTGTGTAACTTCACCTGTCACACTTCTCATGCTTGCACAAACCAGGAATTTTCACACAGCTGAAAAAAACCTTTCGACTACATATAACAACTGAACAAACTTAACATGTTTTAGACATCAATCCTATGTATTTACCATGTAACCATAGAAACCGTAACTCTGCTACCAAGTAATTGATCCAGCGCTCTGATTGAAAAACTGTCTCATAAACGCTATCTAAACCTCAAAACTCACCATTTATCATGAGACATATATAAAGGCCCATAATACCAATGGACAATTTATGATCAACTGAATCAGGTGGTATGTTTAATATATCTACTCACTTATTATTTATATTATTATTTACAACTGCAGTTTATCTTTCTTTACCATGGTTTTTAAAACATTTATTATTTATTAAACAGGCCACTAAGGCGATTGGATCAACTGATGGAAACTAGACCATGAACAAACAAGACCAGCTTGTCTTTTCAAATCTAATTTATTAACTTTATTTTTCATAAAGAAAAAGCAGTTACGTTTTAGAATCTTTATTTCATAAGCAATTAAGAAAGCAGCATTTAATTAAGGAAATGAATTAAAACTGAAATTTTTAAAGTAAGCTCAGAAAAGCGAAGTATTAGCAGAATAACAGTTTCCATTCCCTGAATCTATTTCCCTGACTATTTCTCACTTCACCTAAAAAGGAAAAATCATTTAAAGTCTGCTGTCCTTACATGCGCCAAAGGTCCAACAGCATTTCACGTCATTCAGGAATCGGAAATAAGAGTTTTTTTCCTGCTCATAGTATCAGACTTTATACCTTTCTCTCTAGCTAAACTTTCTACATTTTACATTCTTTTAAGCAAATCCGAGCTTTTCATTGGCTGTCCAGTGTCAGTCCATGATAAAATTTATTAGGTCATCTCCGACTCTTGACCAAGTCCAGGCTTCAAATAAGCTCTATTGTCTTTCATTTCCACATCTTTCAGCTTCCTCAAGAAAGTTACTTTTTCCTCGGGTTTCGAACATTTACTTCCTAAACTCGGCAGACACTTTAAGTTCCTGTTCTTGAGCCTTTTTCCATGACCACGTTCAAACACGACCAAGAGAACTGCTTTTCAATCAGCAATGACAATACAGTAAAAATCTTCACAGCTACGCATGTGCAAAGACTTCAATCTGGACAAGGTTTCGCATCTGCAGCTCTGTCAGCCATATTTTCTGAACCACCTTTAGGCCTCACTTCGGAAACTATTATTAAACAAACACAAGACATCAATTAATTAAGGAATTGAGACCCATTCTGTTACCCGCCCCCTTTACTAATTAATCCTGTTAATTATCTTACCTAGCAATAAGCACATACAAGCAGCATTATAATTACTTTTCCTTTTTGATCATCACGAACTCCATAAGCTTTTCATCACAGAAAAAACATAACACAAGCACACAAAATAAGCACATGCCATTAATTTAACTGCCTGCGATAGCAGCTGTACCTGGCTGGGTATAGCTGTCCCCCCGGGCACCGATGTGTGCTGAATCAGCTCTCAGTTTATCATTTGTTCATACACTGAAACGTTTATAGTTTGTATTTCAAAATAACACCATTATTCCATTATTTCTGAACATTTCATTTATTTCTCATGAAACTGTTTTCTTTTTCAAAGCATTATTTCCGTTATTTCACGTAATACATCCAATGCATTTCGGCAGTATGATCTGCCTTCATCAGGGAAATAATTGATCTACAAATAAAAAATATACGTATTTTCAATATAACATGCTATGATATATTTTGCATACTACTACAACTTGTCTCTATACGTTTCAATCAAAATGTTATTTTAGTTTCACTAACGGACCTTTGTGAACCTCTGTTCTCAGGTTTATCGAGTATCTGAAACTGAATGTTCTTTCCTCTTTTTCAGTTTTAGCCATGCATTACGCTCATTTCCTGCTCTTGGTTAACTGCCATCTATGTTGCGAGGTTTACCTTTGAGATTATGTGCCTCGCGTTACGCGCTGGTTATATCACATTTCAAAAACGCCAGCGCGTCTATCTTTCGTGTAACACTCGTGGCTGTTACTCCGGCTCGGGTTAATGCTCATATTTAACGCGCTTAGTTAAAGTTATAAGCAATGCGGCTTACCACGGCGTTTCTGTCTTCCACGCCATTCCTCTGCGGACTGGTTCTCTTTCCTTTCGGTTAACGCCCCTAGCGCATGCGCATTATTAAGTTCTCGCGGACCCGTTTTTTTTTTTTTTTTTTTTTTTTTTTTTTTTGTTATTTCACTAACTTTACTGTTCTATGTTAGGGGATCAAAACCAGGGCTCGTACTACTATGGGTATTCGCTGCTGATACGCTAGCATGATGTTCATACAAAATCACTGTGGTGATGTACAATAATGTGGTTTATGATGAATTGCTGAACTAACAAAAATTATAAGTAACAAAGAAACTCAGTCCTTTCATTGAGTCCCCCAGGCTTTAGACTTCCCAACTTATAAATCCAATAGTTCTCTTGTTTTAACAATTTGTTTTTGTTTGTGGAACCTTCCGTTCTGGGTAACATCTCCAATACACATACTCGTAGTTGGCCAACGTTATGTTGCTTCTCAGTGAAATGTTCTGCCACACTCGTTTTATTGGATTTAAGTCTAATTGTGCTTTTGTGTTCGTTTATGCGGACTTTCAGTTTTCGTTCAGTGTGGCCTACATAAACGTCTCCACAGGGGCATTTAATCATGTAGATTAAGTTACTTGAGTCGCATGTTGCATTTACTTTTAAGGATATAGGAAAACCCTTTTGTGGGTGTGTTATACATGATCCTTTGATGATGTTATTACACGTGTTACAATTATAGCACGGAATAGTACCTCGAAATTTGGTGACTGTGTGACTTTCCTCCTGTGGTTTTAAAAAGTCTGCTAGGTTTTTTGCACGGGTATGTGCAAATATCGGTTCTTCTGAGAAGATTCCTTTGAAGTCAGGTTCCATTGTGAGCATTGACCAATGTTTCTTGATGATCTTTTTAAACTGGGTGCTGACCGTTGAAAATTTACTTACACATGTGATGCGGTTGCTAGGTGTGGTGGTTTTCCGAACTAGTAACTCCTGTCTGGATTTTTGTTGGGCTCGTGTGAGTGCCATTTCGGTAATTTCTGGAGGGTACCCTCTTTCTATGAATCTTTGTTTCATTGCTTTCATTTGTTCATTGCATGTTGAGGCCTCTGAGACCACTCTCTTTACCCTTAACATCTGGGAATACGGGAGATGTTTTTTGAGTGCTGGCGGATGGTGGCTGTTGTATAACAACAGATTATTTCTGTCTGTTTGTTTGCGGTATAAGTTTGTGGAAAATTTGTTAGTTTCTTTGGTTATTTCTACATCGAGATATTGAATGGTGAGTTCTTGGATGTTCCATGTAAATCCAATTTGATCTATTTGGGAATCTAATGTTTGTAATTGTTGTTCCAGTTGGTTCTTTGGGCCCTTCCATATCAAAAATATGTCGTCTATGAATCTTACATACATAGCTATGTTATTAATCCAAATTGTGTCTTGATATACATAGGTTTCTTCAAAGGCTGCCATGAACAGATTTGCATACGCCGGAGCGGCGCAATTTCCCATTGAGGTTCCGCTTTGTTGCATATACCATTTGTTGTTCTGTTCAAAATAGCTATGTTGTAACGTGAACTGCATTAATTCGAGAAGAAATATTCGGAGATCTTGAGGATAATCACTATCCAAAAGGGCGCTTTCAATAGCTTCCAAACCTTGTTGATGTGGTATTGAAGTATAAAGAGCTTTGACGTCAACTGTGACCATGATCATGTTTTCTTCAGGTTGAATAGAAGATAATTTTAAAAGAAAATCTGTTGTGTCTTTTAAATAGGATCTGGTTTTCAGGACTAGTGGTTGAAGGTATCTATCCAGATACTTCCCTACTGGTTCATGGATGCTTTGCTTGGTAGACACTATTGGTCTGCATGGAGGTTTCCATAGATCTTTATGAACTTTAGGAACTAAGTACATTGTGGGAGTTCTTTGTTGTTCCTGTGTTAGGTATTTAGATGTTTTTTCCGTTATCGTTCCTTGGTCGTGGGCTTTCTGGACTATGCTCTGTAGTACTTTTTTGATTTCCGTTGTGGGGTTTGTGTCAATTTCCATGTATAGGTTCAAATCTCTGAGATGTTCAGACATGGTTTCTTGATAATAAGTTTTATTGAGGATAACTGTGGCACCTCCCTTGTCTGCCTTTTGACATATGATCTTCTGATTCCCAGCTATTGATTTGAGAATACCAAATTCTTTTTTAGTGATGTTCGTTTTGTGTGGTTTTGGTTTGGTATTCAATAATTTGAGTTCTTTGCTGCACAGTTGTTCATATAGATCTATTGTTTTGTGGCTGAGTGGAGGCATGTAAGTGCTTCTCATTTTCAATCCTCTTAGTTCATCCGTTTCTGTTGTGATCTGTTTTTCTATTACGTTTTCAAAAAAATGTTTCAGCCTCAATTTTCTGGTGAGTTTAAATAGACTTACTTCCAACTCTAAGGTGTTAGTATGAGCTGTGGGAATAAAAGATAATCCTTTTTGTAGGGTTGCTATTTGGATTTTGCTGAAGGTATAGTCTGATATGTTCAACACTAAGCTTTGCTGGCTTGTTGTTGTTTCTTCCTCTCTTTTTTGGTTAGTGTGGACCGGGTTTGTGGTTGGTTGGATTCCGTTTCTTTTTCTGCGTCCCCTCCGGAGTCTTCTGTTTCTATCCGGCCTTCCTCTAAAAAAGGTACCGTTGTTGATGTGGTTGCTTGTTCGGTTGGCTGTGCTATTTTTTGTGGTTGTCTTTTCGTTAGGGTGGTGCTTTCACTGTCTGTAGAAGAAGTATCCGTGTGTGTTGTATATCCTTTAGACTGTCTTTTTCTTGCATACACTTCAGCCCAGGTGTAGACCTCTTGTAGTTTATAGTCCAGAGTGTCTCGCTTATACTTGCGTAGTTTACGCTCATTTATTTCTTGAGTGTGTTTTATGAGTTGGTTATTTATGTCTTCTAATGTGGCTGTTAGTTCTTCCGGTGTAATTAATCTCAAAGGTAAACCTCGCAACATAGATGGCAGTTAACCAAGAGCAGGAAATGAGCGTAATGCATGGCTAAAACTGAAAAAGAGGAAAGAACATTCAGTTTCAGATACTCGATAAACCTGAGAACAGAGGTTCACAAAGGTCCGTTAGTGAAACTAAAATAACATTTTGATTGAAACGTATATAGACAAGTTGTAGTAGTATGCAAAATATATCATAGCATGTTATATTGAAAATACGTATATTTTTTATTTGTAGATCAATTATTTCCCTGATGAAGGCAGATCATACTGCCGAAATGCATTGGATGTATTACGTGAAATAACGGAAATAATGCTTTGAAAAAGAAAACAGTTTCATGAGAAATAAATGAAATGTTCAGAAATAATGGAATAATGGTGTTATTTTGAAATACAAACTATAAACGTTTCAGTGTATGAACAAATGATAAACTGAGAGCTGATTCAGCACACATCGGTGCCCGGGGGGACAGCTATACCCAGCCAGGTACAGCTGCTATCGCAGGTTGAAATAATATCTCTCCAGACGGGGAGAGAGCCCCGGAGGCACGTAAACATCGAATAATTTCCAGTAGAAATAGCGGTGCTCCACCCTACACTTTCAGTATTACACTTTACCCGCCCTCAAGGTGAGAAGCACGCAAAAAAACCTTTCATAAAACCAACTCAAATATGCAATACGAGGATATCACAGCCTCCACAGACAGGAGGGCAGAAACTTTCGCATATGCGACAGACACAAGTGAAAAAATATATTCGTTGATACAACCATCAAGTAAGGATCCAATTTATTCTAAAAACAAAGAACAACAAATAAGACATCTGTTATACCTAACTCGCAAGGAGATCAACCAGAGAATGCACGCATCTACCATGATAAAATACCATAAAGCACAGAGAATACCGAGAGGCCTCAGGATTGCACTCAAACCCAGTTTATGCAAAAATTCTAAAAACTTCACAGAAAAATGGTTTGCTATTTTAAACAAATGCAGCTTAGATCTCATCCTACTAATTATAGAAGAATTGGCTCTAATATTGGAGGAACTAACACAGGAAATAGAACAAACTAAAACAGAAATCCCCAATTAAGTACACCGGAAGAACTAACAGCCACATTAGAAGACATAAATAACCAACTCATAAAACACACTCAAGAAATAAATGAGCGTAAACTACGCAAGTATAAGCGAGACACTCTGGACTATAAACTACAAGAGGTCTACACCTGGGCTGAAGTGTATGCAAGAAAAAGACAGTCTAAAGGATATACAACACACACGGATACTTCTTCTACAGACAGTGAAAGCACCACCCTAACGAAAAGACAACCACAAAAAATAGCACAGCCAACCGAACAAGCAACCACATCAACAACGGTACCTTTTTTAGAGGAAGGCCGGATAGAAACAGAAGACTCCGGAGGGGACGCAGAAAAAGAAACGGAATCCAACCAACCACAAACCCGGTCCACACTAACCAAAAAAGAGAGGAAGAAACAACAACAAGCCAGCAAAGCTTAGTGTTGAACATATCAGACTATACCTTCAGCAAAATCCAAATAGCAACCCTACAAAAAGGATTATCTTTTATTCCCACAGCTCATACTAACACCTTAGAGTTGGAAGTAAGTCTATTTAAACTCACCAGAAAATTGAGGCTGAAACATTTTTTTGAAAACGTAATAGAAAAACAGATCACAACAGAAACGGATGAACTAAGAGGATTGAAAATGAGAAGCACTTACATGCCTCCACTCAGCCACAAAACAATAGATCTATATGAACAACTGTGCAGCAAAGAACTCAAATTATTGAATACCAAACCAAAACCACACAAAACGAACATCACTAAAAAAGAATTTGGTATTCTCAAATCAATAGCTGGGAATCAGAAGATCATATGTCAAAAGGCAGACAAGGGAGGTGCCACAGTTATCCTCAATAAAACTTATTATCAAGAAACCATGTCTGAACATCTCAGAGATTTGAACCTATACATGGAAATTGACACAAACCCCACAACGGAAATCAAAAAAGTACTACAGAGCATAGTCCAGAAAGCCCACGACCAAGGAACGATAACCGAAAAAACATCTAAATACCTAACACAGGAACAACAAAGAACTCCCACAATGTACTTAGTTCCTAAAGTTCATAAAGATCTATGGAAACCTCCATGCAGACCAATAGTGTCTACCAAGCAAAGCATCCATGAACCAGTAGGGAAGTATCTGGATAGATACCTTCAACCACTAGTCCTGAAAACCAGATCCTATTTAAAAGACACAACAGATTTTCTTTTAAAATTATCTTCTATTCAACCTGAAGAAAACATGATCATGGTCACAGTTGACGTCAAAGCTCTTTATACTTCAATACCACATCAACAAGGTTTGGAAGCTATTGAAAGCGCCCTTTTGGATAGTGATTATCCTCAAGATCTCCGAATATTTCTTCTCGAATTAATGCAGTTCACGTTACAACATAGCTATTTTGAACAGAACAACAAATGGTATATGCAACAAAGCGGAACCTCAATGGGAAATTGCGCCGCTCCGGCGTATGCAAATCTGTTCATGGCAGCCTTTGAAGAAACCTATGTATATCAAGACACAATTTGGATTAATAACATAGCTATGTATGTAAGATTCATAGACGACATATTTTTGATATGGAAGGGCCCAAAGAACCAACTGGAACAACAATTACAAACATTAGATTCCCAAATAGATCAAATTGGATTTACATGGAACATCCAAGAACTCACCATTCAATATCTCGATGTAGAAATAACCAAAGAAACTAACAAATTTTCCACAAACTTATACCGCAAACAAACAGACAGAAATAATCTGTTGTTATACAACAGCCACCATCCGCCAGCACTCAAAAAACATCTCCCGTATTCCCAGATGTTAAGGGTAAAGAGAGTGGTCTCAGAGGCCTCAACATGCAATGAACAAATGAAAGCAATGAAACAAAGATTCATAGAAAGAGGGTACCCTCCAGAAATTACCGAAATGGCACTCACACGAGCCCAACAAAAATCCAGACAGGAGTTACTAGTTCGGAAAACCACCACACCTAGCAACCGCATCACATGTGTAAGTAAATTTTCAACGGTCAGCACCCAGTTTAAAAAGATCATCAAGAAACATTGGTCAATGCTCACAATGGAACCTGACTTCAAAGGAATCTTCTCAGAAGAACCGATATTTGCACATACCCGTGCAAAAAACCTAGCAGACTTTTTAAAACCACAGGAGGAAAGTCACACAGTCACCAAATTTCGAGGTACTATTCCGTGCTATAATTGTAACACGTGTAATAACATCATCAAAGGATCATGTATAACACACCCACAAAAGGGTTTTCCTATATCCTTAAAAGTAAATGCAACATGCGACTCAAGTAACTTAATCTACATGATTAAATGCCCCTGTGGAGACGTTTATGTAGGCCACACTGAACGAAAACTGAAAGTCCGCATAAACGAACACAAAAGCACAATTAGACTTAAATCCAATAAAACGAGTGTGGCAGAACATTTCACTGAGAAGCAACATAACGTTGGCCAACTACGAGTATGTGTATTGGAGATGTTACCCAGAACGGAAGGTTCCACAAACAAAAACAAATTGTTAAAACAAGAGAACTATTGGATTTATAAGTTGGGAAGTCTAAAGCCTGGGGGACTCAATGAAAGGACTGAGTTTCTTTGTTACTTATAATTTTTGTTAGTTCAGCAATTCATCATAAACCACATTATTGTACATCACCACAGTGATTTTGTATGAACATCATGCTAGCGTATCAGCAGCGAATACCCATAGTAGTACGAGCCCTGGTTTTGATCCCCTAACATAGAACAGTAAAGTTAGTGAAATAACAAAAAAAAAAAAAAAAAAAAAAAAACGGGTCCGCGAGAACTTAATAATGCGCATGCGCTAGGGGCGTTAACCGAAAGGAAAGAGAACCAGTCCGCAGAGGAATGGCGTGGAAGACAGAAACGCCGTGGTAAGCCGCATTGCTTATAACTTTAACTAAGCGCGTTAAATATGAGCATTAACCCGAGCCGGAGTAACAGCCACGAGTGTTACACGAAAGATAGACGCGCTGGCGTTTTTGAAATGTGATATAACCAGCGCGTAACGCGAGGCACATAATCTCAAAGGTAAACCTCGCAACATAGATGGCAGTTAACCAAGAGCAGGAAATGAGCGTAATGCATGGCTAAAACTGAAAAAGAGGAAAGAACATTCAGTTTCAGATACTCGATAAACCTGAGAACAGAGGTTCACAAAGGTCCGTTAGTGAAACTAAAATAACATTTTGATTGAAACGTATAGAGACAAGTTGTAGTAGTATGCAAAATATATCATAGCATGTTATATTGAAAATACGTATATTTTTTATTTGTAGATCAATTATTTCCCTGATGAAGGCAGATCATACTGCCGAAATGCATTGGATGTATTACGTGAAATAACGGAAATAATGCTTTGAAAAAGAAAACAGTTTCATGAGAAATAAATGAAATGTTCAGAAATAATGGAATAATGGTGTTATTTTGAAATACAAACTATAAACGTTTCAGTGTATGAACAAATGATAAACTGAGAGCTGATTCAGCACACATCGGTGCCCGGGGGGACAGCTATACCCAGCCAGGTACAGCTGCTATCGCAGGTTGAAATAATATCTCTCCAGACGGGGAGAGAGCCCCGGAGGCACGTAAACATCGAATAATTTCCAGTAGAAATAGCGGTGCTCCACCCTACACTTTCAGTATTAATTTAACTGCTGCATTTAATACTGACAAAGACGATAGACAAGGTTAGTTTATTATTTTTTCTTTGAGTATGCAACATAGAGCACATTAGTTTATCCCACGTGTATTGATGAATGTATTCTTAAACTAAGTTGATTAGTAATTTCACTACACGCTTATTAATTTGATTAATGTTATGGGAGATTAACTTCACAAGTTTGAACAAAATTGTGGGGCATATTATCAAGGGGGTTTATGTCCGCTTTTTTGGCTTTAAAAGCCAAGAAAGCGGAGATAAAATTATCTCCCTATTACCTAGCTGTCGCTAACACCAGTTAGCAACAGCTAGTAAGAGATAGCGACCATCTTGGGCCCCGCTTTGCATATCAGTGAAATTTATCACTAATGACATGCAAAGTGGGCGTGCCAAGATGTTATCGACTGGAAACAGTCGCTAACATCGCTATCTCCTATTACCAACTTTTGGAGATATTCGCGCTAAGCGCGATTATCTCCAAAAGCTAACACCTGCCCCTGAGCAGTTCTTAGCCATGTTATCCAATGGTAGGTGGATAACATGGCTAAGAGCATTTGCTCGGTCATGCATGAATATCGCTGACTTTTCAGTGATAATCATGCATTTCGGCCGATTTTTATCGCTTAGGAGATAAACCTTGATAATAGCAAGGCTCCTAAGCGATAAAAATTGCCGCAGCTCGGCGATAAAAATATTGACGCTAAGCCAACATAGCGATAATTATCGCTAGTTGTTGGTAATATGCCCCCTTGTTCTTTACCTTGCTCCATCAGGGGCAATTTAGAAAGCACAGAAAATATACTTCCAAGATGGCTGAACATTGTTTTTCTATACTCTGTAGCTGGCTACCACACAGCGACTGCTATTGTGGAAGTGTGGAAAATACACTTTCGCGACAGTTGGCTGCCACTATTGACTTTGCCAGTGCTGTCAAAGTGAATCATCATTCGCAAACAAAGTCATTAGCAGCAAAGAACCAGCATTGGCAACGAATGAATGATTGGCTTTGCCAATGTTTGTATATATATATATATATATATATATATATATATATATACATCGTGAACAAGGGAGAGGTCTCCCGAAACGCGTAGATCAGTGTTTGTTGCTGTTTGCCATAACTCTATCTGAAGGCTTAAAATTAAATAAAAAACAGTAAAACCGTTGCTGCACGCGAGTTCGTCCCTTTTATTCGCTCTGCAAAGGGTGAATTTGGGTTACATTGGAAGCGGCGTGGTTCTGCCGCAGGGAATACGAACCGGATACTAAGAGCGCTGCATATCCCGGGCGAAAGGAGAACCAAGAGAAGGCATATATATATATATGCACTTTTTGTATTATTTCAATAACCCTCCAGCTCCAGGAAACCTTGCAATGTTAGCATGCCAGTAGTTCCAATTGGACGTTTACTGCACATTCCTCCTTCAATTGTAAACGTCAAGGAATACGCCAGGAAGAAGGGCTTACCTAACAGAGCAGCTCAACCAAAAGGATGAGCAGCTCTGTGGAACAAAAGAAAGCTGTGCGTGGGAGTCCTGAAGATGACAGATGCATAAGGGAAAATGAGTCTGCAAGATGTGTTTATCAGACTAAAAACTTCATCAATTACGAGTGAAATTATTGCATTTTAATGCTCCCATTTGTTATTATAGCTTATCTACTATTGTGTGTCTATTATTTCAACCAAGGCTATGAATCAGATAAGTCCTATAAATAAGGATCTCAACACACTGTAACACGAGAACAAACATTCAAGTTTGAGGGTGGGGGGGTATATCTGACATTTTGAGGCAGGAGGGAGGATTTCTGGAGAAGCTGTTTGTTGGACTCTTTGTAGCTGTTCAGATTAATGCTCTAAATGAATAAAACGAGTACCATTAAGTTAGGTTACGACAAACATCTGTTATTCAATGCCAAGATGCCCTTCTGGGTGAACGTGCACTTTAACAAATGCACGTTATGTTATGTTATTCAAACCTAATCATAATATTTTTTGGTATGTTATGCCCAAGCATCTGGACATATCAATGCACCAGAGGCAGGATCAATGTCGAAGATGTAATCCTCTTTTCTGTTCTTTGCTCTATGAGATGCGATAATGCTGAGGTCGCTCAGCACTGGGCCCCTCTGACTGTCAGGCCAAGATTTACCAAAGGTTTGTGCAAACCATGCTAACAATAGCGTCGATCAGCTTTCATGCACAGAAGAGTTTTCTGCCAAATGTCTCCATATCTTGATCTAGCATTGCCTTATATGGTGCAAAAACAGTGATAATACATTCAAAGTCGGTATTATGAGGCGGAAAAGGTACCAATTCCCATGGGAGTCATTGCAAGCCCGTACCTTCTAAAGTGATGGAAAGGGGAGAACGATCCAGCGTTTTGTAGGATACTAATTTAAACAGGTATAAGAAATAGACAAACATTTCAACACAGAATACATTCAACAATTGTGAGAAGTACACCTATTATGCAATGCCCTCTGGATGGTCATGTGTAGGAAGGCTGCAGCCAGGATACCCTCCAGGGTGATAGTGCACTCTACAAATCTGCAGAACTTAATGTAACATAGCAATTATCCGTGAGGGAATGTCTGTTGTACAAATGCAATACAATGCAAGCTACTACTCAACAGTCTTATCTCTGTGGAGCAACACTAACTGACCATTAATGTCACAGAAATGCAGTATTTTTTTCCATTTGAACGTTAGATTATGTCATAGCGTGCACCATGCTTTAAATACGATGCTGCTCAAATATTGTCCATTTGCACAATGCAGCAAATTTTCACACAGTGTTAAGTATAACAAATCTTAGTAAAACTGTCCCAATTCTAAAGACACTAAAATAATTGCGGTCTTGCCACAGTCTGTTGGAGATAGCATTGTATACAATAGTCCACAGAGCCAATCCTTGCTCAAGATTGAATGGCTGTTGCCTTGCTCTTATTTGTTGCTTTCCTCCTTTTCTGTGTTTGACCCGCCCACAGGAGCGGTTTTGTTTTGCCATTGTTGTGTTTCTCGTTCATCCTGCTCCGAACTGTATTGTATGTAATATAGTAGAGCCACACTTAAACGGTGTACAGACATAATATTGAGTTTTTATTTTCGATCTACAAAAACTTCGAGTTTGAAATATCGAAGGGATAAAATACCGACATCAAGAATTATGGTGAACAGAATATCGACATGAAGGTAAGAAATAAAGTTTTTGTTAATATCAGTCAGTAATATTGTTTGTAAAAATATTGTTGTTAATAATATCGACGTTTATAGTAGTGTTATGTGTTTTAGTCTGGATTTTAAATGTATGTGTTCTATATTTATGGTTAAGTATTGTATTTTTTTAAATATATGTATTACATTTTTAAAAGCTATTAATTTTTTTTAAAGTTCATTTAGCGTTTTACTTCCGTAGCGGATTATGGGTTTATAGGGGAATAGGGTCGGAAGTATTTTAATTATAGTAAATGTGATAGTGATTTTTAGAAATTATTAATTATTTTTAATTAAACTTGCCTTTTTTGAATTCCGTAGGGGGTTGTGGGTTTATAGGGGAATAGGGTGTTATTTAAATTGTAGTAAATTTAATAATAATTTGTATAAATTATTATTTTTAATTAAATTATGCTTTTTTGTTCCATAGCGGGTTGTGGGGTTATAGGGGAATAGGGTGGGAAGTAATTTCATTATAGTAAATTTAATAATAATTTTTAGAAATGATTACTTATTTTTAATACAATTTTGCGTTTTAGTTCCATAGCCGGTTGTGGGTTTATAGGGTAATAGGGTGGGAAGTAATTTAATTGCAGTAAATTAAATAATAATTTGTATAAATTATTAATTATTTTTAATTAAATTTTGCGTTTTTATTCCATAGCGGGTTGTGAGTTTATAGGGGAATAGGGTGGGAAGTAATTCAATTATAATTAATTAATTTATATTTTTTATTAATTTATATTGATATATTTAATATTTTTTTATTGTAATTGTGGTAATTAATTTATTATTATTTAGTCAATAATTAGTTGTTAATTATTTTGTAAATATCTTAATGGTGTTAGTTTTTTAGGAGCGGGTTCTGGGTTTATAGGGGACTAGGGTGGGAAGTAATTTCAATATAATTAATTCATTATTAATTTCTATTAATTAATAATTAAGTATTTATTATATTATATTGTTAATTGTAAATAATGTATTATTAATTAGTTATTAATTGTTACTTATTAATAATTAATTGGTAAATATGTAAAATGTGTTATATTTTTAGGAGCATGTTGTGGGTTTATAGAGGAGTAGGGTGGGAAGTAATTTAATAATAAATAATATATTCATATTTTTAATTATTTAATATTTATATTTTAAAAAATGTATATTGTAAATTGTGGTAAATAATATATTGTTAATTATTTAAGAATTGGTTATTAATAATTATTAATTATGTTATTTGTGTGATTTTTTTAAGAGCGGGTTGTGTGTTGATTGGGGAGTAGGCTGGGAAGTAATTTAATTTCTATATTTAAAAAAAATAATTATTATAAAATGCATTTTAAATTGTTTTCTACTGTTAAGTGGAGAAGTGTGGCTCACTGGTTAGAAGCGGCAGACTCTGAAGCAGAGATCAGGCCCGGGACCGGGGTTCATTTCCCAACGCGGCAGGGTCTGGGGCTCAATGTCCGCGGACTTGATAATTCTCGCCTCGGCGCCTACTCTAACCATGGGTCCCACGCTGCAACACTGGGCAATAGCTTGCTTAATCTCCACAAGGGCCCCAACAACACTGGGATGCCTGGCTTCACCTTGGGGGTTCCCAGGAGGGGCATCTCACAGGGAGAGCCAGGGCGGGTTCCACAGCGTTATACAGCACCGGGACGCCCTGTTGCTGGGGCAGCTGTGCGCTTTACAAGTATACTACATTTACATTTAATTGTGTGAATTAAATTATTATTTGTTTTTTAAAAATTGTTCATTAATTTTAAATAATTAATAATTATTAATTAATTAGGTTAATAGTGGTATATTTTACAATATTGGTGGTGTAATTTATAGTGGAATATGGTGGGAGGTACATTTTTGTAAATTAAGTAATTGCTTGTTAATATTTTTTCATTATTATACTGGAGTGGAAATAGTAAATTATTCCTCTCCGCTATCCAACACTTTCCTTACTCTTGCTCTCTCTGGAGTGGGAATAGTAATTTTAACCCCTACGCTATCTAACATTTTCCCTACTGTTGCACTCACTGGAGTGGGAATAGTCATTTTAACCCCACGCTATCCAACACTTTCCCTACTGTTGCACTCACTGGAGAAGGAATAGTAATTTTTACCCCTACCCTATGCAACACTTTCCCTACTGTTGCATTCACTGGAGTGGGAATAGTAATTTTGACACCTACGCTATCCACACTTTCCCTACTGTTGCATTCACTGGAGTGGGAATAGTAATTTTCACCCTTACATTATCCAGTACTTTCCCAATGGTTGCACTCACTGGAGTGGGAATAGTAATGTTTACCCCAAAGCTCTCCAATACTTTCCTTACTGTTTCACTCACTGGAGTTGGAATAGTAATTTTTACCCCTCCGCTATCCAATATTTTTTCTACTGTTTCAGTTAATGTAGGGTAAAATGTATTTTAAAAAGATTAAAAATATTTTCTTTTTAATTTAATATATATATATTTTTTATTCTTATGTTATTGGTGTATGTCTAGATATATGTATTTATATTTTATAAAAATGATTCTAACAAGTTATAATGTAATACATTATTTATTAATATTATTAAGTAAATATACATTATATTTTATATATATATATGTTTAATACTAAATTTCTAATAATTCTACCTATGTTTATTTTAATTATTTGTATTATTTCCTTTATTTTACATTATTTTTTAAACATAAAAAACCCGATATTTTTAACAACGATATTTTAGACAAGAATATTGTTTTCTCAATATTTCTGTATTTACCATTGTGCAGATAGGACTTCGATATTCTGGACATTGATATTTTTGTATCGATATTTCTGTACCTCCATATTTTTAGGTCGATAGTCTGTCAGTGATCCACTTAAACATCACCAGTTTGCTGCATTTCAGTGCCACCAAGTGCTCACTTGAAAAACTGCAACCAAAATGTGGACGATATAACATCCATCTTGAAAGGCATTGAAGACTATTTTAAACAAGCATTTGCTATGCCAATTGGTCTCACTTGTTTGTATAGGTAAGTGAGACAGATTGTTATTGCCCATGCTTGTTTTTAAAAAGGCAGTGCTTAACTATTTCCAATTGGCAATTTTAGACAGAAGTCTTCAGAAGAATAAATGGTACCATTGCATTAGCATGCAAGTTGAAGAATCATGTTGGTTTCAAAAGAATGTTAGTTCCCAACCATGATACCCTTTCTGAGGCCTGTTTTTAAATGCTTGGACAATCCCTGACTGTTGCTTAGTTTTTATGTTGTTTATCTCTTGTTTAAGTCAATAAAAAGATTCCCTTGGGTTAATTTACATTCTAACTCTCATTGTATCCCAATTTCATTCATTCAAAAGGTGATCTAATTGGTATCACCAAGATAGGACCTTAAAGTAGTGTATATAAAACAATATTTATTTTTGTTAAAAAAAACTTCACATTGGTTATAAAAATCAGTATGTTTTAACCCCATGCATTTCATTTTTTGTAACTCTAGGACAGGGGTCTCCAACCTTTTGTGTAGTGAGAGCTACTTCTGGTCAGTGAAAATCATCGGGAGCTACTAAACCCCAAGCAACTCGCGCATTTTTCAGAGCGACCTCCCCCGCCCAGTTTCATTGACGTTAAGCCAATTTCTTCAGAGCCCATGGGCCCCATACTGTGGTTTGAACATAACACTGAAAGAAAAGACTTTGCATCAAATCAGGACCTATCAATAAATGTCAGTTATTCAGAGCCAGGACACTTTCGGTTAATCGTGCGCTTTACAAATAGACCAGTTCAGTTATGTTATGTTGTTAATATGGGGCAGGCAAATCAAATAGCTGGAAAAAGCGGCCCACATTTGCAAACTAAGTTTTTAAACTTAGACATGTTGTATAGGAGGTGTGTTTCAAGGTATGGAAGACTTCAGTAGGCTATTTGTGCTTGCAGCAGGCAATGTTGGTACTATCTGAAAAATTAACAACACAAAACAGCCCACCAGGCAATAAAATCGGCACACAAGATGCCAGAAATCCACAGACAAGAATTGGCACAGACCACCAACCTGCATGGTGAAGTCCTGCACAACTTGTTAATCAGCAAGAACCCCCCACCATGCTGCCCATCCCAGGGCAAAATAGACAGTGATATGAACATCCACCTACCAAGAAGCGCGTTTCTGTGCCAAGGCTGGTGGGCCAACATCTTATTTTGCGAATGCACTTTTCTTTCAGTATTTAGTTCTCGCACCTAGACAATGCCTACCCTACTCTGTGACTTGGAGACCTTTTGTTTTCTACTAGTGGGCTTTCTTAGACATCTCCTTACCATTGGTTGGCTTCACTGCCATGCTCATTTGTTTGCTTGGTATTAATTAATTGCTGTAGTCTCCTTCCCCTTACAGTTTTTGTACCTCGCACCTACTCCTCCAGATCATGGACACATAACTTGTGTCATTCCACTGCTCATTTTTATGGAGGGCTAGGTAGCTTCTTCTTTGTGTTTACAATTGTATCAGTGACTCTTCCCTCCCCTTCTGCTGGCAGTCTCCCCCCCCCAAATCTGCCCCCATGCTTACGCTGACTGTGTTGCTGCTCCCTCTCCCACTCCTTCTGTTGCCCGTATTGCTTGCCCCCTCCCTCCTGCCCTCCGTTGATGCTGGTTCCCACCTGCCCTCAGTTGCTTGCCTCAACCATCCTCCATTTGTTGTTGATTGACCACCCGTCATTCACCTGCGCACCCTTCCTACTTACTTGCATCCCTCTGTTGTTGCTTAACACCACCTGCCCTCCCAACATCTGTTATTGTGAACTATTCATTACCAATCGTAAGCAATGGGACCCAAGCGAGATGTTGTGCAGCTCCATTTTCTGCTTTGCAAAAGGGTATTGTGGGGGTGAGCATTGTAGAGGTGCGTCTTCAACAGGTCAGGCAATGGCTCGAATATGCATTATTGAGGCCTAATGAACGGATAGGAACCGGAATCTGAGCCCCAAACCTGTTGTACAGTAACACTGCATTTTTTCCTGCAGTCTAGTGTCTCAGGATACTAATACTAATAATTATTGCTCGCTATCATAAAGGTTGTGGGAATATATTTCAAACTCACCCCAACACACAGCCTCAGACACGTGCACCGTCGAGTCTGCACTGAAAAACGACTCTGAAAATTTGGGCATCTGCGCAGATATACAGCGTGGTGCCACGAGGAAAAAGGCACGAGCGGGTCCCAGCAGTTAGCTAGCAGTACTTTGATGTGAAAACCAGTAATGAGAAACCAGGGGTGTGCCGTAGTCACAATGACAGCACACATAGGAGAGGAACCGGGCAGACGTGGCAATCACGAGAGCGGTCCCGTGCAGGGTCATTGCACATGGTACGACATCACTTCACTTACATTACTTTTACCGGCGCAGGGGGGGGGGTTCGTCCTGAACTGAAGTCTGAAGTCTTACCTGCTGCAAATCGGGTGCAAGGGTGTACGCGCGGGTCCCGACCTGCAAACTGCTCCTCAATGCTCCGCCCTACTGCGGCTGCCTGAGCTCCGCACTCGCACAATGGACAGTGCGGTGCCAGTGATGATAAGGCAGGGGGCGCGTAAACATCACGAGACTCTGCGCGCGCCCGGTCACGAGACTCAGCAGCAGAGGAACGTCATCCTCTTCGGCCCGCCCCACCCCAGCTAAGCTCAAGCCAATCAGAGCAGCTGCTTTGGGTGAGGGCGGGCAATGGACACTGAAAACAGCCTGAATAGCGGAAATAATGCTAATATGCTACTAAATTGAGGAGCCCTCGGCGCGAGCTACTCACAGGGTCTCGGCGAGCTACCGGTAGCTCGCTATCGACCGGTTGGAGACCCCTGCTCTAGGACATGACATTTTTCATATTAAAACAACGACCCCAATGGCCATGAGCAAACAAATAGAAAACTCCAAGTTATTAAAAAACAAAATAAAAATATTTGTGGAGACACCATTTATAAAAAATGGTAGATTACATTAGACAAATCATTTTGTCATTAAAAAGACACCAATCACCAATAAATCATTGATAGAACATAGTCCTTATTCAAAGAAATTCCTATCCTTTTCCACAGTTCAGATCAAAGTTTAGTCGATCTAGGGTAGGAATACTGTTGCATCGATGAGTTTCGGTGGATTTCTAAAATTCTCGAACCACCTTCATCAGGAAAATGAGATGTCTCCCACTTATGTTAATCAATCAAAATAATATATCAAAACATAAACCATATATCAAAATGATATGGCCTAAAATCACAGATAGTACAATTGATCAATATATCCATAATTATTTCATTACAAAACCTTTCTGCCTACTCACAGTTGGTCATATCTTGGTGATATTAAAATTTCCTGTGGATATTATACTCACATAAACCTTAAAACCCAAATATCCATCCATTCTTTGTTTTCTAGATTCTTATAATGTGCCCAACCAGTACACATCAAGACTAATGCCCGAAAACTCACTCTTTTTTGTGGCTGGAACACCAACAATCCTATTTTCCAAGGTGTCCGGTATATAAAATATATTTAAATATATATATTCTGCTCACAATTCCGGGTTAATTTGCCAGAAATCACAGCACTCAGGAGGGTAAATCGTCAGTCCACAAGTTTTATTTTAGGAACCACACAAACGCGTTTCAGCGTACTGCCTTCGTCAGTGCCTTCGTATATATATTTTTTTCACTGAAAAAACTATAGGTTCCAGACATGTTATAGTTAGGAATTAGCATTTAAAAAACCTTCGAAATTCACTGAAAAAAACATAGGTTTTAGGGTGTTATAGGTAGCTGGACATTTCACTCGTACAAAACCATTGATATTCATCCGTTATAGTTAGTTGTACTAACTATAACTTGCGCGCCCGCAAATCCACTGCTGATGATGTCACATATTACATCATTCATGACATGGTCAGTGACATCACTGATGACATCTCAAATGAATGTGGTTTAGTTTGATATTTAAATAAGTATTATATATATAGAAATTTGTATTGAAGAATGAGTGGAGGTTTTAGTGCCTGTATGAAGAATTTACTAGTAGTGTGGTTGACTGTCTAAATATCTAATTTAAAGTGTCTCACTAAATATATAGGATAGTGATTAGAGTGTGTGAATATCTGTATCAGTCTGTGTTTTGTTGAGTAAACTACTGCATAAGTTTGTTACTACCTATGTGAAACTCTATATTAGTTTTTAATTTGTTACCTGCCTATTTGTATGGGAGAGTGAATGTATCTGTGGTTGGTTGGGAGGTGTGTGACTGTCCAAAGATGTATAAATAGTTCATTTAGTAGGTTTATGAAGTTAAAACTGCATATGGAGACAGTTGTTTAGGTGAGTGAATATCTTTATGGGTGAGATGATAAGTAAATATATTTTTCAATGATACATGTCCAATAAAGTAGAAATATAAAAGGCAGTGTATGTGACAGTTCTTGTATTTAAATAAGTATATATAAGACTCAGTGATTGTTTAAGTGACTGCATAGAAAACTGTATACTTATAATAGTGATTTTATAACACACAAAGGGGGCCATTAGGATGGCGGGCGGACATACTATCGTGAAATGGGACCACCCGTCATAAGAGCGGCGGTTCCTTGGGGGGTATTAGGATGCGCCCACTACAGTTGCGGGCCCATTCTGCATTTCTGTCATTGTGGCGGGCGATGCACTCAGCACCGCCGGCCACAATACTAGGAAGGCATGTCTTGCACTTCGATGCACAACATGGCAGGCACCACGCGGTGCCTGCCATGTTGTGCATGGAACTGCAGGGGGTTACGCACCCCCCATCCCCCAGAGTCCCTGGGGGCACGCATCGGCCCGCGAGCAATCCCCACATGCCTTTACGTGGCGACAATGCCGCCACGGAAAGGCATGTATCTGCCCCATCCTTATATGGCTGGTGGTGTCTAACAGACACCGCCACCATATTGAACTGTTTTCCGCCCGGTCAACTTGTTGCAGCACTTCATAGAGACACATAATCTCAAGATGATGATTTCTGTTTGGGTAATATGTATCCAACACATTTGTTTTCAAAATATCAGTACTTTCTGGATCTTTTTCTGCTAAATATTCAATTTCTTGAACAGATTTCAGTACCGGATTTTGCATTACAGCGAGACCTAGACTCACCCAAAATATTTTTCTAGATTTGGAGTACAGACTTGCAGATGATAACCGATCTGAGCATTCACATGCTCCAATTTCTCGATGGGATAACATCTTCACACTGAAACTGTATAATTTCTTACTTAGAGTCTTCTTGTGAGAAGTCTCTTCCCACATTTCTTTCAATTCTGTCTTTTCTGATTTTGTAATGTAGGACATTACATATCGAGCAACAGCAATGGAATTGTCTGCAAAGTACTGAATATCCATGTTAGCATTCCCCATAGACAGGATAACCAGATTATAGTCATTTATGTGTTTTTACTCTTCGCTTCTTCTTAAATTGTAGGTATTTTTTAGAGACTTTATTGTGACGGTATGTCTCATAGCTGACATAAAACTGTTTACTCTTCCTTTGGATATTACAGGACGTGGAAAACCAAAACGACATTTGGTATAAAACTTTTCCTTAGACTTGTACTTTCGTGTACAGAATTTTCCACAACAATGGCTATGGAATCGTAAGACTTGTTGTCTTAAGTTGTTTTCTTCTGTGCTTTTGGGTACATAACATGTGGCATATTCTTCAATAAAAGACAAAACAGTATCATCTGAATCTGTTCCGAATTTGGGGGCATCTTTGATCCATAATAGCATATGTATATGAGGTACACCTCTTGCTTGATACTCCTTTCTCCAAAAGAAATCCACAACTTCTCCAAAAGGAGTTTTTTTACTGCAGATAAAAGACATCATAGCTTCAACTCTATGATTAAAATACCTGCATACATTAACAGGATCCAAAGAGCACAATTCTCCAGGTGTCTTGTATTCAATATTTTTTATATTGGAATTTGCCTCTCAAAGAATTTCAAGTAAATCATCCCAAGCGTACTCAGCAGAGCTTAGGGTAAGGAACCATGTAAGAGTTCCTAAGTTCTGTAGCATAAATTTCAGATCTCCATGACGATGGTACCAATATTCATTAGTGCCACGCAGACATGCCATCCGATTAATCAGCTGAGATTCTAAATGATCATCCTTCTGGTGCACTTTATCCATAAATATTTTGCAGATGTACTCCTGTTTTCAATATGTGATTGACTGCATATGAAAGCCCAGACAAGGCACTTTCAAACAAAAGATGAAATATATAAGGGATACATTGTCAAAATCTTGGATCTTCTGCATATAATCTTGTAGTCCGATATTCAGATGCAGGAATCTGCACAGGTCGTTCATCATATCGTCCTCTTTTTCCTGTTGGAAAGAACTGGGGAAAACAACAAGCTTCCAAGCTCTCTTCCCATACACTCATGAGACTTCCCTTTACTTTTTTCATTTGGAATAACTCAATAGTATTCCCCATCACTTCTTTTGAATGAAGTGGATGTACACTGTATGGTATAGATTTCTTCACTTCTTGACATGTCCACTTGTTCAATTTGTTAACTTTACGTTTCAGTATCTTCTGCTAAAAGTATTTCTTCTTCTCCCATACAAACATTTTTATAGTACTTATTTTTTATCAAATACAAGGTTGCCTTCTACACTTTCCTAACATCCACTAACTCCTGCCAGATTTTCTTACTCCTAGTGGGAACACCAATAACTAGAATGACTAGAGGTTCATTTTCTACACTCTCTACACCAATAGTTTCAATATTTTCTTTAAATCTAACAGTAAATATACAACTCTTCCTTTTAATCCTCTTTGTAAATCTGAAGGAGGCAATTTACCTGTTTTAGGCTCCATTCGAACAATAGCCTGAAACGGATGCACACATTGAATGAGAATAGACTCATAGGTATTTAAATCTATCAGTTCCGGAGGAATAGCGACTAACTCTAGACTATTATGCACAGCTCTAGCAGGTTTTTTATTCTCATCTAATTTGTTATAAAAATATTTACAAATACGCTGATCAGTACCAAAATCAAAACAATTCTCGATCAACAAATAAGTTGCAAATTCCTTCCACTTATCGTTATTTTCTCTTTCACTTTTTAAATACAGATCAACACTCCTAGTCGCCGACAACAAATACATGAAAAATGTGGCCTTTCACCTGACATCACCTTAAACTTTGTAATTTGATCATCAACATTTTTTGCAATAGTATGTTCCACATTCTCTTCAACATTTTCTTCTATTAATGTGTCAGTTTCTGCACACTCTTCTTGAGGACCAAAGTAACAAAACTCAATATCATCATAAACCTTCTTCACGTCTGATACTGATCCACGCAAAAGAGCATTATTCAACTCATTTACCTTTAGTGCTGGACTTTTTGCATAATACAATCTTCTGATTAACGTCCGCATTTGAGTATGATATACTGCTAACATCCTGAATTTGTGAAAAACACTTTGACATACTTATCTAGAAAGACAAGCCAGAGAATGACCTTGCAAACCAGTATTTGTTCTCACTCTGCAAGGGTCTAGTCCTTGCAACATCTTAATCTTTTGTTTAACACTTTGTTTAGTATATGCTCTTAAGAAATTGCGTAAAAGATCAATAGATTCTTGTCATACACTGTAAACACTACTGCAATCCCAAGTGTACACTGGGTCTTTAGGACGTCTGCCTAGAACTTCATCAGATATCACTTCTTCTGCATTTCAGGGAACCATTTTTTCTTTGTCAATTGGACAACCATTTCTAACCTGATAAGCTCGACCACTAGTGTCAACTGAATGCAACAAATCACTGGTCTAAAAATGACTCTCTTCATTAAAGAAAGGCTCTGAACTTGAACTGTGTTTCCATTCCCCCCAAAAACATCACAAAAATTAGTTCTGTTAATTAATCTTTTTCTCTTACTTTTGGCCTTCATTAAATGCATTAGTTTTTCTAGTGATTGAATTCTGTTTAAAACTAAAATAAATAGTTTCCTTTTTAGTTCAAAAGCCTTTTCAACAATGGATTCAATATGCTTCTTCTTTTTATGAAATAGTGCTCTCTTTTTATATTTATATCTTTTAGCAAATGATGTACTACTCTATTATAAAATATTTTTTTGCGTATTTCTTTATACTGATTTTGTCTTCTTTTACCAAACGTCGTATGTTTGCTTTTTTTCCTTTCCTATTGTTTTGATTATTTTTTCTGATTGAAGCATTGTCAGTGGTTTCAACATTCTGAACATTCTTTCTGGGCCCAGAAAGATTTTTAATAAATTCCTTACCAGAAGATTTTGTCTTTTTAGACCACATTATGTTGGACATCCAATACTTGTTGAGTTTTCTTCAAGTAACTGTCCTTTAGGTCTCTTTTTCTCTTTCTTGGTTTTTCAGGCATGATAACTTTATTTTAATGATGATAAACAATATCTGTAAAAAATAAACATAAATTAATGTATGTTAATAACTTTATAAATGATACTTTTCTATTACTATAGAAACACATTCTACATAGACACTGACTAGTGAATTGTAAACCTTAAATACAACTGTTAAGCTGCTTAGACCACTACATGCATAGTGCATTGGAGTTTGAAGCACTCCGTGCTCTAAGGCCTGTCTCACTGCATGAGTACATGCATACTGACTGAATGAATACAGTACTATGAGGAGAGACACTGGACAAATTCATAATTGCTTGAGTTTTACTTTAGTGAATGGATTAGTACATAGTACTAAAAGAGTCCCTATGGGAATGCAAGAGCAGTCACAGGGTGTTTGCTGGAGGGTATGGATACTGACTAGGAAATTGTAGGCCTGAAACACAAGTGTGAAAGTGGTTAGACTACTATATGCATAGTGCATAGGAGTTTGAAGCACTCCATGTCCTAGAGCCTGGCTCACTCCATAAGTACATGCATACTGACTGAATGATAACAGTACTATAATGAGAGACACTGGGTGAATTCATAATTAGTTGAGTTTTACTTAACTGAATTGATTAGTACATGGTACTGAAATAGTCACTATTGGATTGCAAGAACAGTCACAGGGTGTTTGCAGGAGTGTATGGATACTGACTCGGGAATTGTAGGCTTGAAATACAAGTGTTAAGGTGGGTAGATCACTACATGCATAGTTCATAGGAGTTTGAAGCACTCCGTACCCAAAAGCCTGGCTCACTGCATGAGCACATGCATACTGACTAAATGATTACAGTACTATAAGGAGAGACACTGGGTGAATTCATAATTGGTTGAGTTTTACTTTAGTGAATGGATTAGTACATACTGCTAAAAGAGTCACTATGGATTGCAAGAGCAGTCACCGACTGTTTGCTGCAGTGTATGGATACTGACTGGGCAATTGTAGCTAGGTGTGAGCGGGAAATCCGTTACGCTCGCGGATTTTGCGGATTTTTGGGAAATCCGCAACCCGCGAATTTTGCGGATTTCCCGCAAAATCCGCAAAAAAAATCCACGAACGTAACGGGTTCAAAAGTTGAACCCCCACTCATGCAACTATTTTACAATGGCGCCAGCAAGCTGCCAGCGCCGTTGTAAAATAGTTACAAAGTTAGCTTGCACAGGAACCACTAGATAAAACGAAGCAGGTGCTGCTTTATTTTATCTAAGTGCTTCCTGTGCAAGCTAACTTTGTAACTATTTTACAACGGCGCTGGCAGCTTGCTGGTGCCATTGTAAAATAGTTGCATGGCTGGGCACAGGTCTGCAGCTCACTCAAGGGACCCCTGCGCCCTTCGGGGCGATTGCATAGTAACACACACATGGTCGCTCGAACTAGTTGATGCTCAAATTCAGTGACTCATTCATTAGCCCAAAAACAATCGTGAGCGTCGTCGAGGCTGGACAGGTGTGCCTTCTTCCCAAATCTACCGTGGAAAATCAGCTGTGATGCTGGATAGGCTTTGCATCCTTGACTTTCACGAGCGCAATACCCGTGCTGTTCCTGTGACCAGGAGCTTCTTTCTCTTCATCTGCTGAACTGATCTTTCTCTGACCTTTTATTCACACAAGAGGCACATACCCTACTGGGCACATTGTGTTCGCACGGGTTTCTACAAGTTCGCACGCGTTTTGTACAATTTCGCAATTTGCGAAATTGTACAAAACCCTCGCGAACTTGCAGAAACCGGTGCTAACATTAAAAAAAAAATCCGCAAATTCGCGGGAATTCGTGGATTTTGCGGATTGCGAGTTCGCAAATCCGCAAAATTCACGAACGCGAGATTCGCAAAATTCGCCCATGCTTAATTGTAGCCCTGAAACAAAAGTCTGAAGGTGGTTAGACCACTATATGCATAGTGCATAGGAGTTTGAAGCACTCCATGTCCTAGAGCCTGGCTCACTCCATAAGTACATGCATACTGACTGAATGATAACAGTACTATAATGAGAGACACTGGGTGAATTCATAATTAGTTGAGTTTTACTTAACTGAATGGATTAGTACATGGTACTGAAATAGTCACTATTGGATTGCAAGAGCAGTCACAGGGTGTTTGCTGGAGTGTATGGATACTGACTGGGGAATTGTAGGCCTGAAACACAAGTGTGAAGGTGGTTACACCACTAAATGCATAGTGCTTAGGAGTTTGAAGAACTCCATACCCTAAGGCCTGGCTTACTGCATAAGTACATGCATACTGACTGAATGATTACAGTACTATAAGGATAGAAACTGGGTGATTTCATAATTGGTTGAGTTTTACTTTAGTGAATGCATTAGTATATGGTGCTGAAAGAGTCACTATGGGATTGCAAGAGCAGTCACAGGGTGTTTGCTCGTGGGAATGCATACTGACTCGGGAATTGTAGGCTTGAAACACAAGTGTGAAGGTGGTTATACCAATACATGCATACTATATAGGAGTTTGAAGCACTCCATGCTCTAAATCCTGGCTCACTGCCTGAGTACATGCATACTTACTGAATGATTACAGTACTATAAGGAGGGACACTGGATGAATTGATAATTGCTTGAGTTTTACTTTAGTGAATGGATTAGTACATACTGCTAAAAGAGTCACTATGGATTGCAAGAGCAGTCACCGACTGTTTGCTGCAGTGTATGGATACTGACTTGGCAATTGTAGCCCTGAAACAAAAGTCTGAAGGTGGTTAGACCACTACATGCATAGTGCATAGGAGTTTGAAGCACTCTGTGCCCTAAAGCCTGTCTCACTGCATGAGTCAATGCATACTGACTGAATGATTACATTAATATGAGGAGAGACAGTGGGTGAATTCATAATTGATTCAGTTTTACTTTAGTGAATGGATTAGTACATGGTACTGAAAGAGTCACTATGGGATTGCAAGAGCTGTCACAGGGTGTTTGCTGGAGTGTATGGATACTAACTGGGGAATTGTAGGCCTTTAACACAAGTGTGAAGGTGATTAGACTACTGCATGCATAGTCCATGGGAGTTTGAAGAAGTACATGTGCTAAGGCCCTGAATCGCTGCATGAGTACTTGGATAATGACTGAATGATCACAGTAGTACATCCATACATGAAGTTACCAAATACTTCTCTTACAATGCTTTACAAATGCACACACACTCACAGTGTGTTTCTAGTCAAGCAACACTATTCACTAGTCTAGAAGAGTTAAGAGGACTGCACACCTTCCACATATTTCATTACTACACTTTAGAGTACAAGCCTGACACATTTTAAAATACATAAGCAAGACCTGCTTTCAAATTCTACCAAAACTTGGCAACAAGATAGGTTTTTAACCAGTTTTATATATATGCAAACACATGAAGTACCCAAAGGCTTCTCTCACAACAGTTCCAAAATGTACACCGAGTCACAGTGTGATTCTAGACAAGCAAAACTAACATTTGGACTTTATCAAAACTCATTTACTGAGCTAGAAAAACTAAGGTGACTGCACACATTCCACATATTGTTGTACTGCATTTTACTGTTAAAGCCTCACTCTTTTTGCAAATACATAAGCAATGACTATTTTCTAATTCCAGCCGGGCCACGAAGGATTACTGAATAGGACCAAAGCGGAGCATTCTGCATACACAAATAGTGACAGGAGTGACTCCCCCCCTGTGCCCTGGTTCTCTGGACCTTTATAAGTAGCGATGATTTTTTCGCTCCCCTGAAGGTGCCTGTAACCCACAGGCGCGCCTTCCACCATCTTTTTTCCACACACCTTAGCACGTGTGTAGGAGGTTAAAACACGTGGCCTTTCCTTTTGCCACTCACTCACCCTGGTCCTGAAGAAAGTCCCGCCCAGACTCTACAGGGACTGAAACACGTAGACCGTTATCAAGTCAACTAAGTAATCATAATTTTTTTACTATTAGTTGCAGCACATAGTTTTTAATTCACACCCTGGGCCGCCACGAATAAATTACCAGGCAAGGATTCCCAGAGGTGCATTTTAACATTCACCTTCATCCACTTCACACTATTGCCCGACACCCGCTCCGCTGTAGTCAGGCGTTGAAGCACAACCAGGCGGCACTCGGCTGCCTGGTTGGACCCCGATGATGAAGCATGACACCAACCAGGTTGGTGTGTGAGGGTTTTTTAAACAAAGACTGCTTATGCCCAGCTCACACAGCTACATTTACAGGTGACATGGGATATAACCAGATTCCATCACTCCAACACAGTGGGCCAGTATCGTTGTTTACTTGTTTATTTTCTAATTCTATCAAAACTTGACAACAAGAAAGGTTTTTAAGCACTTATGTGTCTGCAAACAGAGGAAGCAAACAAATGCTTCTCTCACAATTATCCCAAATGCACAATGACTCACAGAGTGATTCTAGACAAATAACAGTATCCCTTGTACTTTAGTAAAAAACATTTAGTAGTCTGGAACATGTGACAACTGCACACATTCCACATATTTTAGAAGTGCACTTTACTGTGGAAGCCTTATGCATTTTACAAATACATAAACAACAACTGGCTTCTAATTCTACTAAAACTTTACATCATTACAAGTTTTAAACCAGTTACCTGTCAACAAATACATGAAGTTACCAAATGCTTCGCTCACAATGGTTCCCAAATGAACACTGTCTCACAAAGTGATTCTAGACAAGCAAGACTACTCCCTGGACTTTACCAGGAGAAACACATTAATTTATTAAAAACAAACACACCACATATAACCCCTCACAAATTAATACGTTACCTTTCAAATTGATTTATAGATTAAGAAGTATGTCATTCACACACCAGAATTTCTTATACAGAATCTCTGTACCGTGCAGCTCTTAGCAAAACCAAAAAAATGTCAACCTTTCCCTCTCATTCTGCACACATATATATGTAAATATCAAATCCCATTGCTTCCCACATTAATTAAAAAGCTAACACACATTTCTATTGGTTAACCATTTCAACCCTTTCCAAATGACACACGTTTGAACCCTACCCCCAATCTGCTCACTGCCTGTTACCATAGTAACAGTTCATGGAACACTTAACTGTGCTCACAGGTCGCAAGCTCAGCATACAATGCTGCTAATCCAAACAGCAAATGTGCTTGACTTTTCAAAATATCAGCTTATTCAATGTAATATTCCTTTCAAACAGTTTTTGTAAACCAATAAGAAACAAGCTTTTAAAAAACAGAAACATGCAACCTACTTTTCAGAGTAGAATGATCTCAAACAGCCAATCATTTCTTTTCTTTTTTCAAAACTGCATCGTTACTTACTTGTAGGTACCTAAATCTCTCAATAAACACAAGGGCTCTCTTTAGAGCCACCCAAGATCTAAGCACATAAGCTTGATGTATATCTTAAAAATATTTTTTTTTGGCTAGGATTCGTGCACCCAATGCGTCAGAGAGTGTCATGCACCCAACATTTAGAAGTCGTGCACCAAAGGTGCTGAAGTCGCGCAACCTACACGTTAGGAGTCGTGCATCCAACGCGTGCACACCAGGGGGCCGTGTTGGGTGCACAATTTTACAGTAAAAAAAAAATAGCCCCTATCAATAATTTCTATTATCCCCGGGGACCCCATCTTCCGGGGCTTATATACAACATTGGGCACCGTGGGGGGAGCCCCAATGCCCCCCACGGTCCCAGCCGGCCCTTCGAGCCGGCATTGCTTTTCCACATGGGGAGCTGCTAACATGCAGCTCCCCGTGTGGAAAAGCAATATGGTTTGGATTTTGAAAGAGAGAGCAGGTTTCCCTGCTCTCTCTTTCAAAATCCAAACAAAGGGGTCGATTACGATGACGGACGCAAGGACGTCCACCGGTCTTGAGTGCACGGAAATGCCTTTTTTCCGTCCGCCAGCCACTGACAGTCCATCCGCCATATCAGAATGGGAAGCACTGCCAAATTCCCGTACGCCACGGAAGAACACGCACCGCCGCGCAAACACACCCGACCCCGCGACAGATGTAACCAATCCCGAGAGACCGCCGTACGGAATGACGTCTTGACCGTCCTCGAGATTACGAATGCGGAAAAGACACAGCAAATCGCAGCGGAAAAACCACCAGCCTGAACACGGCGGAATCACCGCAGCGGAGAGGCAAATCATTGTACAGATACCCACCACAGGCAGCTCGCCACCATGGACCCAGCTCTAAACGCATTTCCGATACTCTTCGTGCTCCACCACCAGCAAGTCATGGAAGGTCGCCGACAACGACGCAGGTAAGCCAACACACTAATCGCTGTCCGAAGGGGAGTACCTGCCTGGGCTGTGACGTGGGGAGGGGGAGGTGCATGTGCATTTACGATAGCACCAATATATCAACAATGATAATAGACAACCAGTAATGACACAGAGAAACCACTACACAGGAGTAACTAGCTTTATTAAACAAAATAGGGATATACTCCCACAGTAGCCAGGAGCACGGGCACTGGATAGGACAGAGCAGGTACATCTGAGGCAGCACATGAGAGGGGCACAGAGCATCAACAGTCCTTGGCAAGGCACAGACCAGGTACATCAGAGGCAGTACATGAGAGGCGCACAGAGCATCAACAGGCCATGGCAAGGCACAGAGCAGGTACATCAGAGGCAGCGCATGAGAGGGGCTAAATGCATCAACAGTCCATGGCATCGAACAGGTACATAAGAGGCAGCACATGAGAGGGGCACAGAGCATCAACAGTCCATGACAAGGCACAGAGCAGGTACATCAGAGGCAGCACATGAGAGAGGCTAAGTGCATCAACAGTCCATGGCATCGAACAGGTACATCAGAGGCAGCACATGAGAGGGGCACAGAGCATCAACAGTCCATGGCAAGGCACAGAGCAGGTACATCAGAGGCAGCACATGAGAGGGGCTCAGAGCATCAACAGTCCAGAGCAGGTACATCTGAGGCAGTACATGAGAGGGGCACAGAGCATCAACAGGCCATGGCAAGGCACAGAGCAGGTACATCAGAGGCAGCACATGAGAGGGGCTAAGTGCATCAACAGTTCATGGCATCGAACAGGTACATCAGAGGCAGCACATGAGAGGGGCTAAGTGCATCAACAGTCCAGAGCAGGTACATCTGAGGCTGTACAGAGAGGGGCACAGAGCATCAACAGGCCAGAGCAGGTACATCTGAGGCTGTACAAGAGAGGGGCACAGACCATCAACAGGCCATGGCAAGGCACAGAGCAGGTACATCAGAGGCAGCACATGAGAGGGGCTTCAACAGTCCATGGCATCTAACAGGTACATCAGAGGGGCCAAGTGCATCAACATGCCATGGTACAGAACAGAGCAGGTACATCAGAGGCAGCACATGAGTGGGGCACAGAGCATCAACAGTCCATGGCAAGGCACAGAGCAGGTACATCTGAGGCAGCACATGAGAGGGGTACAGAGCATCAACAGACCATGGCAAGGCACAGAGCAGGTACATCAGAGGCAGCACATGAGAGGGGCTAAGTGCATCAACAGTCCATGGCATCGAACAGGTACATCAGAGGCAGCACATGAGAGGGACACAGAGCATCAACAGTCCATGGCAAAGCATAGGGCAGGTACATCAGAGGCAGCACATGAGAGGGGGTAAGTGCAGCAACAGTCCATGGCATCGAACAGGTACATCAGAAGCAGCACATGAGAGGGGCTAAGTGCATCAACAGTCCACGGCATCCAACACGTACATCAGAGGCAGCACATGAGAGGGGCTAAGTGCATCAACAGTCCATGGCATCGAACAGGTACATCTGATGCAGCACAAGGACCTGTGTCCTGCATAACGTCCCATGGACAAGAATAATGCAAGGGTGGTCACAATGTACATTCCAGACACCAACTACAATCACATATCAGTGAAGTGAACTGCACCTCACAGCACAGAATCAGGGGGAATGTGTGACCTAGGAGCTCCGGACACAGTGGCAGGATCTGATACAGGATTGGGAGAGATAGCCACAGTACTACTGACTGACACTTGAGCCATAGACCCAGACACACCACCAGCACCAGTAACAGGAGTGTGACACACAGCCACAGCTGTAGTGACTGACACATGAGCCATAGACCCAGACACACTGGCAGCACCAGATACAGGAGTGTGAGACACAGCCACAGATCTACTGACTGACACATGAGCCATAGACACAGACACACTGGCAGCACCAGATACAGGAGTGGAAGACACAGCCACAGATCAACTGACTGACACATGAGCCATAGACCCAGACACACTGGCAGCACCAGATACAGGAGTGTGAGACACAGCCACAGATCTACTGACTGACACATGAGCCATAGACCTATACACACTGCCAGGACATGTCCCTGTACAGTGTCCAACAAATAACTTTCCAGTATCTGATACATGAGAGTGGTGGACACACACAGTACCAGTACCTGAAACAGGAGAGGGCACAACTTACACAGTGCTTCTACATGAGGCATGACAGCGAACAACAGACACAGTGCCACTATCTGACACATGAGAGTGAACTGCAGCTGACCCACTAGGACTACTGAAATGATGAGCCACAGGGCTGTATGGTCGAGGAGGCAAGGTGGCTCTGGGAGCCGGGGATAGCTGTACTGGAGCGACATTGAGGTGGGGAGGTATCACTGGTGTGTGTCTCCGTTTCTTTGGGATATGGAAGGGTACCCTGGACCTGACTGGACTGGTAAGTGATGTGGCCTCATCAGAAACATCACCCAACAAAGGTGGATCATGTGCTGGCGTGGGTCTGCTCTCTGGGGACGTGCTGGACCCTGCATGACGTTTGCTGTGGCCCTGCCTTCTACCCTCTGCATCATGTGTAATGGGGGATGCAACAACAGTGTACTCCTTCCTCTGCTTCGGCGGGGAGTGGATGGGAGTAGAGGTATTGGGGACTCCACCGCTGACACATGTGTTTTACGTTCCTTCTCCAACATCAGCCTCAGGGCATGCAGGGGTGATGTATGCCTGTCCTTGATGGAGCTCGTGTCCATGAGAGAACCCTTGGCCCTGGGAGGTGCCTTCGCCGTAGGAGTTGTCCTGTCTCTGGAATGTGCCTGATCCGTGTGCGGTGCCCTGTCCCTGGGAGTTGGCTTGTCCTTTGTAGTGTCCTTCTCCTTGGGAGGTGCCCTACCCTTTGAGTGTCCTTCTCCTTGGGAGGTGCCCTGCCCTTTGTAGTCCTTCTCCTTGGGAGGTGCCCTGTCCTTTGTAGTGTCCTTCTCCTTGGGAGTGTCCCTGGGCGTGGGAGGTGCCCTTGCCTTGGGATAACTACTTGAGGGGGATGGCTGTGTGCCATGTGAATCCCTGTCCCCCAACACCCCTTGAGGATCCTCTGTGTCAACTCCAGGGTGGCTGATGTCGTGTCCTGTGAAAGATTTTCCTGTCCAAGGGGATGGTGTCTGTGGCCTCCGTGCCCTGTCTTGCTGCCTGTCCCTGCTCCTAGTGCTATACCCAGAAAACGAGGACTGGTCAGAAAAGTCACTCTCCCCTGAGACAACAAGTGGTGTGGAAGGGGGAACAGAAGTAGATCCGTGGCCATGCGACTGTAGAATGGCTGCAGACACTGTGTTGGATAATGACT